>NW_023458557.1:41794120-41847018 GCF_013731165.1 Rhagoletis pomonella
TCGAGCTTTCCCCTGAAGACAGGGACTGTGTCGTTTGGAGACAGGTAGCAGCTCACCAGAGTGATTTGCGCCATTTTTACCCAGACGTAGCAGCGTCCGACCCCGCTGCTCTCTGCGCGATAGTTGGATTATTATTATTATTATTTTTTTTTTTTTGGAGAGGGAAATGCTTTATGCACTGGCCGGGGGGCGCTAGTCTCTATACTACCTTCCCCGAGTGTGGGACTCCCACCGAAGCGTGTTGGGCTACCCACTAAAACCCAAACTCCCACCGCCCGCACAGAATTATTATTATTATTATGGTTTAGCGAATTAAAATACAATTGCTTTACTTGCTAGGTCACGTCATCCTTAAAGATAACAATTCAATAGCTCTTAAAGTACTGCAGTAAAAGTAAAAGACCAAATGGAGTTTGGAATCGCAGGTGTTCAATGTTAGTAGAGATCTAATATTGATTTCCTTTTAAGTCGCCGTAATGATACTGTATGAGAAATGAGTGTAGAAATAAGACCCTGAAATTTTTGTTGGTGCGCCAGGGCGTACTTTTTTATTTCAGAAACACCAGTAGGTTCGCTGTGTATTTCGTTGTTTGTGGCATAAAACGGAGCGTTTACAATAATTTAAGATTTTTTAATTGAAACCTTGGGAGTATGTATATTGGTGCAGTGCCCCATAATTGTATGCCATAAGCCCGTACCTGTTTTAAATCAGATGAATAGAGTAAGAGCTTATTTTCGAATGAGACTTGAGATTTTGGGTTCAGTAACCAGTAATATGAAAAGCAAAATGACTGCTGCGCTTTAAGGGATTTGCAGAAAATCACTTAGGTGGTTACTGAGCCAATGGAGAAACAGACTAGTTAAATATATTCGAAAATATTACGAAACTAGTGAACCCGCATGGCGCCAAAACTCCAGCATTTAATTAAATTTTTTAAACAGGTGAAACCCTACTCAAATACCTCTAAAAATATTCCTAATGATTAATCTAACCATTTCTGAGTGATGAGAGGTCTCGCATGGTGTCGGTTTTCATGTAACTTCAAAAAATAAAACCTGTGCACATCTATGTAGAATCCCAGTTCTTTAATTTGACCTCTCATTTTGGAAATTCGAAATAACGTTGCAGATGTGATGACCTTCAAAAAAAATAGATGGCAATTCTAATTAAAAATATTATCAGCCTATAGTTTTCTTAAAACTCTTTCGTTTGACACTAATATTTCGATAACTCATTTATGTAAAACAAATTCGACTTTTCAAACAGGTGGCAACCTCTTTAAAGGTATTTTCAAACTAAAATCTTTTGCCTGGCATTGTTATACATATTTCAATTAAACCTTCTTGGACATCCACACCCTAAGCCCTTTAATTTGGTACCTCACTTTTGAAAATCGAACGGACGGTGCGGATCTGAGGGCATTGATTAGTAAATAACTTGAGTTTAATTATTTAACAGGTGGCAACTCTTTTCGAACAAATAAAACATCTACAGGCCAAGCGCTTTGATTTGACACCCCAATTTTGAAAATCGAACGAACGGTGCAGATCTTTTATGCTGCACAAAAAATGCCTTCGCGTGTTATATATATAGATGAGGCATGCAAGTTGAGTTGATGGAACTGCATTATGATTGAGGCGTCTTCTCTTGGCATTTGAATAATTGATTTCAATCGATTTGAAGTGCAGGGCGCAAACCTTGGGTGATGCAGTCAGTTGAACACCATACGCATTCATCGATTCCTTTTTCTGTGTAACATCTTTCGGCACAATAAACATACCTTCCTTTATTGTGGATAGTTATGCATGTTTATGGAATTTTTTGTTTGTCTTTATTTCCTAAAACAAATTATTTTTGGAAGCACAATAAAAAAAATTTTTAATTTGAAATACATTTAAAATGTTGCTACTTGCAATGTAATGACAAAACTGTTGTCAAATAAGCGTATCGAAAATAAATATGTGATATATTGATTTCACTTTATTTATTACACTATGGTATGTACCATGGTACAATAATTACAGGTAGTTTCTTCCCAGATAGCGCATATTCCGATCTGCCTTATTTGATAAACATCATTGTTGTCCACACTAAAAAGTTACTGCTAGGGAAAAGGGATATTTCCACATGATGCAATAATACAAGGTGGTACCAGTTGTGACAGCTCGATTTGACACTGCCTTAGCTTAGTAGAATAAGAAGAAAAACGGGAAGAAATTTATCCCCATTTGGGGGAAAAATATAAAATTTCATATTTTTTTCTAAACAAAATTTGCTTTTTGTATACTGTGCATTGTGTATACTGAGAAAAAAAATCAACTATACTATTAGGCAAATCTATATCTATACTAATTATATAAAGAGAAGTCCCTTTTTGTTGTAACAGGTAATCTCGCGAACGGCTGGTCCGATTTTCATGAAATTTTGTATACAAATAGCTTTCGGTAGCCACCATGTTTTAGGCTAAACAAACTTTACTTTTTTTCGGGTAGGCGGACCAGGGACCGGTCTATTCGAAAAAATCTTATTATAGTCCGATTTGCTTAAAATTTAGTACGTAAGTAGCTTTTTAGCATATATTAGCATATATGACCCATTTTTTCCGGTAAGTGGTCCAGGGACCGATCTATTCGAAAAAATCGTATTTACGGTCCGATTTGCTTAAAACCCGGTACGTAGGTAGCTTTTACGATCCATTTTGTCCGAGAAGTGGACCAGGGACCGATCTGTTCGAAGAAATCGTATTTATGGTCCGATTTGCTTAAAATTCGGGGCATAGGTCGGTTTTTGCCTGGATAAGCTTATAGATTCCTGTTTTCCAATTTTCATGCAATTTCGAATATAAATAGCTTTAAGTAACGACCATATCAAGGGGCGTATTCGTCCCTAGACAAGATTTTTTTGCGCCAAACAGAAACAACGGATACTGTCAAAATATAATTATAATATATAATATATCTGAACTAATTTATATTTAGAAGGCCGTTTGTTAGTTTTCGCAAGGCTCGAGAGCGGCTGAACCGATTTTTTTGAAACTGCCACCTGCCGCACGTGTCCCAAGGATGGTTTTAGGCTGAAAAAAATCTATATGTAAAGGGGGCGTGGCACTTCCCATACAAACCGATTTTCTCAAGCTACATATCTCTGAAAGTGTGCATGGTAGAGTTTTGGAAATTGGTATGGAGATATACGAAATCAATCGCATACTCTTGGAGAAAAATTGGAACTATTGGAAAAGGGAGCGTGGCATCTTCCATACAAACCGAATTTTTCATACTGCCTATCGTTGGAAGTGTTCATGGTAGAGTTCTGGAACTTGGTATGGAGATACACGAAATCAATAGCATACTCATGAAGAAAGAGGGCAGCTGTTGGAAAGGGGGGCGTGGCTCCTCCCATATAAATCGAATTTTTATACTGCATATCTCTGAAAGTATTCATGGTACAGTACTGGACTTCGTATGGAGATACGTATATAGTTGAAATCAAGCCCATACTCATGGAGAAGATTTGGGCTATTTGAAAAGGGGTGTGAGGCCTACAAACGTACCGACCTTTAGCTTTCTTTGAATGAATTTTTTTATTCTTCTGTAGGTGTGGTTGTGAGTGAAATCCTCCTAAATGGTTGTACGGATTTTAACGAAACTTTTTGTGTATTTGAGTGGGTCTTTGGATGGTTTAGTTTCACAATTTAATCCGACAGTTGGCGCTATAGTTGAGTTATTACTAAAAATCTTATTTATGATCCGATTTGGCTAATGTTTTAAATATGTATGCAATACTATTGCAAAAACGTGCTGCCAAAGGGGCCGTGAAGGTCAGATTAAATCGACCTGTTGCACCATTGAGTATATCGAACGCTCCTGCGTTGCAATTGGCCCAACGGATGTGATTTTCCAATATTATTATGCGTTCAAACTTTTAAGGTATTTCGTCTGAAATAGGTATATGTATATTGCATTTCTGTAGAACAATGATTCGCAGCCATTCTGAAATTGCCACCTACTATACTGTTAAGCTTCTAGGACATTCACTATAGAACCGGGTCATTGTTGCCGCCAGGGAGTGAAGAGGAAAAAATTTATTTCGCTTTGCGAATAACCGTGCTATGAAATGCCGCACAACTGGAGAATTTCAAGAACGGATATAACACTTTCCTTAGGTTATTTAAAGCGGCAAATGACCACCAAACCTCAATCTTAGCAGACAAATGTGCCAATGAAAATCGTAAACGTGAATTGTTGGTGAAAATGTTGGACCAAAAAGTTTCAATAAAATATATAAAAATTTTGGGCGGGACGAAGTTCGCCGGGTCTGCTAGTAATTATTAAAGAAGTAACACTGTTTCACCTAAGGCAGTTAATATGGCGGAATTAGAGCGAGAAGTTGCCAACCCCTAACACCTTGTATTATTGCATCATGATATTTCCATACCCCATATACCATATATAGTCGCTCCCAACGAAGAGTAGCACATCTCAAATTACCGTGGAAGACTAGCACGTTTCACTATTCGCGTCGAAGACTAGCACATTTCATTATTCGCGTCGAAAAGTAGCACATTTCAGATTCTCGCGTGGAAGACTAGCACATTTCACTATTCGCGTGGAAGACTAGCACATTTCAGTTTTTTGCCTGGAAGACTAGCACATTTCAGATTTTCGCTTGGAAGAGTAGCATATTTGAGATTGTTAAGCCGCGAAAACTGCACATCTCCGGTTTAAATAAATCATAAAAGAATAATATATATTGAAGTTTCAAGCGTTTATTCTATATTTCTATAATTGTATTATAAAAATCATGAAATTCAGACGGTATATACCGTTTACTAATCATTTGTTGAATATCATCCACTTTTCTTTTTTTTAAAGGTATTTTTCCCTTGTAAGCTTTAGGCAATTCACAGTGTTTCATGGTTGACCATTGAACTTTTTTTTCATTAGGTTCAACTTCTCCTCGCTTTGCATAAAGTCGTATTTTACTGCCATGTCTACTTGATTTTTGCTATTTTTTATTGTAATTTCCGAAGGAAAATATTTCATTTTGCGTTTTTTCTTCGACGACATACGGCCTTTTATTTGTACATTCTCTCATCAACCGACACCACTCTCCTTGCGTAAATACATCCTTTCTGGAAGTATGCCGTTCTATGCAAGCGTGCATGTTCAATGCCAGCATTTTGGGTGTGGCCTGCCTCTAGGAATCTAGAAAATTTTGTACGATTTAATATAGTTATATGTAATGAACTAGACATACATATATATATATATTTTCAAAACTTAGAATATGGATTCGCAAACTCTATTTGAATTATATTTCACGCACATGAAATAAATAACACTGCGCAACAAACTAAGCCGAACAAACAAACACACGAATGCGGTATAAAATTATGGTCCCTCATCGCCAAGTTTTTTTGCAATGTATTGAAATTTTTTTCCAATTTGGTCTCAAATTGATCTTAGTTATTTGAAAAAATCTCGTATGAAGCTATATTTATCTTGTCTTAGAGGGTCTATAGTAAGATTAAGTGGCGCATATTTCTGTAGAACATTTCAACCCACTATTTCGCTCCCGTTCGGGTAGTTTTCCCTTTTTGGGTCATTCTGCTGACTTAGTGATCTGAATTTGGTACTCACTTTTAGTTTTGATTACAATAAAATTATGTGTATTCAGTATCATTGTAAATACATATTTTTTCACAACCCGCAAATGAAGTGGCTTGAATGCTAGAATACGGTGCACTTTGAAAAATTCCTACAAATTTACAATAATACTGAATATACATAATTGTAATAACTTAAAGTGTTTACCAAGTTTTAGAGCAAAGGTCTGTAGAATGGGAGAAAACTTCAATTAACACTAAATTTGACCCAAACAAGGGCCAAAACGACTAGCAAAGGTGATAAATAGTGGGTTCAAATGTTCTACAGAAATATGCGCCATTAAATTTTATTATAGACCCTTTAAGACAAGATTAATTGTAAATATAGCTCCATACGATATTTTTTCAAATAACTAAGATCAATTTGAGACCAAATTGGGAAAATTTCAATAATCTGCAAAAAAATGTGTTGAATAATCGGGCCGGCGCCAAATGAACGTCAGCAACAACACCGGCACTTACACCCCAACAGTTTGCACCCGATGCGTCGGTTGGGGCCTGGTTCGTATAGTGAAATGCTAAGTGCTTTTAATATAAAATTAATAAATTGTCAGGCAAGGTATTTAGGTTGCAGTAGCGCAAAGAAATAATTTTGAAGGAGCGGCGCCTGCCGAGGCGTATTTGGGTACCGTATACCGACCGCCGATAAGCATCATTTTTGTGTATTTGCGTTCAGGCGTTATTGTTGTCGGTAGGCTTCCTCTTACTGTGTTTCTCTACCCCTTCCTCTTTAGCATCCTGCACCCTGAGCCCGGTCATTTCGGCGGGTTAAAGTTACCCCGGAAGCACGGGCGGTAGTACGAGTGGGTTCGCAACTTTTGGTTGGACCTCACCTCAGCTGGTCCCCAAAACAAGGTTCTGTTTTATTTTAAAGTTTTGTGTTTTATTTTTTTTTGTGTTTCGTTTATTTCGACCTACCCTAGTGCTAGTATTACGTACATACTTGCAAATCCACTGTACATAAAAGTTAGTGCCGTTCCCCACTAGCGACCCCGCGGTCACCACTGAGTCAGACGATTGCTATTTTTTTTTGTCACAATTAAAATTAAGTTCAGTGTTTAAAAAATCCATATAGACCCAAGTTTAAAACTTTTGTAGAAAACTAAAAAAAATCAAAAAAATTTCAACAAATTTCACACTTCTTTTCTCAGACGTGTTAGAATATTTTTGAGTATATAGTTTTATATCCCTTTAAAATTTAGTGCAATGATTTAAAAAAATTAAAATTTTCGCATTTGCTCCCATATAACGAACTAAAACTATTTATTTTTGTATCGAAGGAAGCCGCAACAACACAACGGTAATCTTTAGCCACTTGGAGCTTGCACATTTTTGCACTAAACCTAAAAGGGCTATAAAATTTGATACTCAAAAAAAATCTGACACGTCTGAAAAAGTTTGAAATTTTGATGAAAATTTGTTGAATTTTTTAGTATTCTCCTGGGCTTTAAACTTGGGCCAATATGGATTTTTTTAAGAGAATTAACTTTATTTTAATTGAATGTTTTTTAAGTAAATAAATAAACATAACATAAATAATATCACTTTGAAACGGGGTGCTCTTGATATGATACTGTAAGTATATGTTTTTTCGTATTTATTTATAAATAAAGATTTCCCGAGAAAGACGCGAATGTCGAAAGGTGTAGGAGGAAAAATAAACGTTTATTTTACTTGTAATAACCGGCCAAAAGGCTCCATATACAACACTAAACTTTCAGCATGACCGAAGAAAAATAATTATAGTATAAACATACATATTTAGGTAACTTTGTTTTTTAACGGCTGCTACAACCTTATATGAACTGCCTTGCGTGTCCCTATTCCACACAAAAATCTGAAATGTGCTAGTCTTCCACGGAAATAACGAAATGTGCTACTCTTCCACGCAAAAATCTGAAATGTGCTAGTCTTCCACGCAAAAATCTGAAATGTGCTACTTTTCGACGCGAATAATGAAATGTGCTAGTCTTCCACGCTAATAGTGAAATGTGCTAGTCTTCCACGCGAATAGTGAAATGTGCTACTCTTCGTAGGGATCGACTATATGTACACGTATTTTTTTAAACAAACCTTCTTGCAGACTTATTTAATTTGTAAAAGCTGAAAAAAAAACCTTTGCTTAGTAAATATATTAAAAATTTGTATGGCTCACTTCATTTCAAACGTTTTTGCTTTTGTTTTGAAAATTTATAAAAATGAAATTGAGCGAAAATAAAAGGCAAAGCCAAATAGAAGTAAAAGAATCAGCATTGAACTGCGGCAAAATGAAAATAAGGGAGCACGAATTTCGATGTGAAGCAAAACTCTCTGGGAAGACAATACCTGTAATTATTGTACCATGGGTATGTACTGTGAAAAACTTTCTCTCGCTCTAATTTTATCAATGACACTCCCACCCTTCTCCTAAAAACCAAAACAGTGATATTTCTTTTCCAAATTTCCTAGTTTTAAGAACATTTTTGAATATTTAGTGATGAAATTTTTACTTTTTATATTTTAAGAAATGTTTATGCTTCATTCGCTAGCGACAACTCGACAACGACAGGTAAGAATCGTTGGCCTACAGAAATGCAATGTCGGGTAAAGAGACGAAATTCCCTTAATTCCCTTATTTGTCGACATTCGTGGATAACTATTGAATCTGCCAAGTCGCTGTAAAGTAAAGCGCGCAATGGTTTTGGTAAATGAGTCAACGAAGGAAAAATTACCATATTCCTCAAAAACAAATGAAAAATACTCAAAATCCTAACAAATTACTCAAAAGTTTCTTATTACAGATATGAGTATTGTGTACTACATACTATTTACAGGTACTTAGTATAAAAATTAATTTTATTCTCCAATTCATTTGGTAAATTTGTTCTTGCGGGTCAAACAAAGTATCACCGTTATTTTTTATGCCTTAGATTGTATATAATAGGATGTTTCCCGTACGCAACGCGGGATCCCGCGGGCGCCCAAAACAGCGCAGAAATCATTCCCGTACTCAAAAAAATGGGTAATAGAGAGCGAAAACTGGAACGTATTGGATCGTAAGTGTCTTCTTCTTCCTGCTCGAAACAGCCCGAACTTTTTCTCCGGGTAAAAATGGATAAAGTGTCAAAGTGCATATCAGCTGTAGTTGTGTTTACATGTTGTGAAACCAAAATTCAATTTCCAAGAGTTTGCATTTAAGTGACAAAAAAAAACGTGAATCAGCTGTTTCTCAAATTCTGGGTACAAAATGCGGTTTTTTACGTTCCCGTACTTCTGGACTATGTTCCATTTTTTCAGAGCAAACTTTTCCCTTATTCTCTAATTACCGGATCCGGTCGTGATTGCTAGGGAAAGAACCTAATATTGCTGCAACTATATCAGTGCTGAATCTGGTTCTCAAGTTAGTCCAGCATATTTTTAAACTGCTAAATATACGTTCTACTGAAGCATTAGAAAAGGGCTATATTAGTAATACAGATATATTTTTTTTTAATTGAAATAATTTTTAATATTTAGCAGCAAATGCATATGTGCTTAAGAGCGAAAAACACCACACATGCGGCTTGACAAACCAAGCGAAATATCCCTTTGCTTAAAGCTATTTATGTGGTGTATGGGGGTGTTTGAAGGTTTGACAAGCCGTTTGCGGGAAATGTGAACACAAATTCAAATTTTTTGATTTTCTGGTCGCCATGTCGACGTTCAATCAAACCGCTTACGTTGTGTATGGTAAAATCGCCTCATTCGCAACGGAATTTTCACCGCATGAGGACGCAAGGGAGTAAACTCGAAGAAAACCAAACCCTTTTGCATTGTGAACCAGAAGAAATCTAAAATTCTTTGCTTGATCAAGTCATGTTTGCATGGTGTATGGCGAAATGGGAAAAGTAGGTTTGAAAAATGTTTGACAAGCCGCTTGTGTGGTGTATTTCGCTGTTTCTAAAACTTCGGGAAGCTTTTTGTTCAAAAATTTGCAGACCAATTTAACAACTCGGTTGTGTAAAACGTGGTTGCATTTGTTGTCTGTAAATATATAGAGAGAAAATTCCTCAAAATAAAAATCCTCAAAAAATACTCAAGCGCACCCCAAATTCCTCACGGTTTGAGGAATTACTCACAAAGTGGTCACACTGATTGTCCTACACAACAGAATCCTTGTGTCTCCGAATGAGACTTTGACGCAATATAATATTGGCAAACCGTATACATGGTCCCGGTTTATTCACTTCTCATTTGACGGTGTTAATCGCGCTCCCGTCGCAATCGTTCAGTAGCTGCTCATTCTTCCTGAGTTCGAACAGCACGAATCGCCAATCGTGACTGTGTTAGCCAATGTTTGATATTATGATCGGCGGCATAGTGTCTACCGAACACTAAGGGCCAGTTTTCCAGTACACGGCTGGGGTTTAAACTTAGGTGGTCAAGACAAACGCAGTTTACGTGATTAAGTTTAAACTTGCACTGAAAAACTGGCCCTAAAAGTCAAACATCAAATAATTCGCGTGACCATATTAGAAGCAAACGAGCCATAACCGCGAAAGAAAAGTTAGCGCCAAATGTTTTTTGTGGCGTATTTTTTATCAAAATTATATAATTTTTCCACAAACAAATAATAATTTCTTCATATCCATCAACCGTAACTGGTACCGCAAAGAATTTACAAGGCAAAAAAACAACAGAAAAACAGCTCAAAGTGGTCATAAAATGACGTGGGGTTGTTATTCGATGAAATCCATCATATAAATCAAAAATTGAATTTTGAATTTTTTATCAGTTATGACTTTTTGCATTTCAACGATGATTTTTGTTACGTCTTTTTGCATTTCAGGTGACGATATACATATACATATCGTCGCTGCGCCAACAAAAACCATGTGTATTTTTTAATAACTTCTCAGGAGAGCAAACAAACTGATTACTGGTGCCAATAGGCAATATTTTGCAAATTTCGTATTAAAAAAAAAATTATATTAAAAATATGTTATTGCTTTATGAAAAAAAATAAATTTTTTTGACCAATTACGACGTGATCAACATTTGCGCCGCTTTAAAGCACATAGCTGTTTTTATACACGATTTAAATTTGCTTTTGGCGGTATGGAATTTGTACATAATACTGCCGTTAGGCCTAGATGCAATGTATAGAAGTTGAGGACTCGATTAGTTAACTGCCCGTTGCTCCTGTAATGTAATGAAAAATAGTCAGAAACGTTTTTATTGGATTTTTGTAATAAAAATTAATGCAAAGTGGTGAGCGGATACATATTTTGTACAAACCATGAAATTTCCAGAGAAGCGAACTGTTTTTTCGGTCAGCGTATTAATTTGACCCAATGCACTGTTTCAAAGTTTCGATGGGTGATATGCAATGAAAGCTCGTATATTGGGCGTTCCATACCAGAACGGACGGGGTTCACACTCCATGTGTTTCATTTGTTTCAAATTTTTAGGGTTGAACCATAGACATAAATAATAAATAAATAAATATGAAATTTGAGCTTAATTAATACATTTTTGAAAACTTTACATTTAATTTTTTTTTCTTAAAAAATTTTTCACACAAATATTTTGATAAAAAGAAATTTTTTTGAGTATGCAGTTTTGTAGTCCATTAAATTTTAGTATAATAAAGTGGAAGTTTTAAGCTACTGCGAAATTGCGTGTTATTTTAATATTGTTTATGCTGATGGCTTTTCGCAATTTTTTCTTATGGAAGAAAATGCGCAAAACCGTTTTCAAAGAAAAAAACATTAATTAACGCCAGTGAGCTCACTGATAAACAAAAAATGATTAGGTAAAAGAAGTGCAATGGGGTATAGTCGTTGCGCTGGGTATGCAGTTACAGTTTCATGGCTATACTCAATCCCGACTCTTGCGTCCTCGTTCGCGCACTCTGGGCAACGTGAGCAACCCATGTGCGAGATGCGGTAACCAATCCGAGTGGAGCCTTGGGTCACGGCAGAAAGAGAGGGAGCTTCGGTGGGGCCACTCTGACTTATTCGGTTTAAGGGCTCACTGAAGTCTGCAGCGTCTGTTCACCAGTAGGTGCGGCTGCAAGCGGGTGTCTGCTTGGAGCAAGCGGCTCGCTATATAAACGTGTATTTGGTTCCTAAACCACCCCCGTCCCAGCAATAGGTTGTGCGCTGGGCTTGGGACCCGCCACGTAAAAACGACTTCCAGTGAAGAAGCAAGGCAAAGCCTCGGATGAGACCCCCCCCTTATGATGACGACCACGGCAAACGTTTAAAGGACTACGATTTGAGGGCATGCACCTGGAATGTCCGGACCCTTAATGGGGAAGGTTCCTCTGCCCGGCTGGTTGATGTCCTCGTAAGGACAAAAGCTGACATCACCGCCATCCAAGAAATGCGTTGGACTGAGCAAGGCAAACAATGTCTGGGGCCTTGCGACGTCTACTACAGCTGCCATGTAAAGGAGCGCAAATTCGGTGTTGGATTTGTGGTGGGAGAGAGACTCCGTCGCCGAGTACTGTCGTTCACCCCGGTGGACGAGCGTCTAGCCACAATCCGCATCAAAGCGAGATTCTTCAACATCTCGCTCATCTGCGCCCATGCCCCGACGGAAGAGAAGGATGAGGCATCCACGGATCTCTTCTATGACCGCTTGGAGCGCACGTACGAGCGCTGCCGCCGTCATGATATCAAAATCGTGCTTGGCGACTTCAATGCCAGGGTAGGCAAGGAAGGGATCTTTGGAACCACCGTCGGAAAATTCAGGGTCCACGACGAAACATCCGACAACGGATTGAGGCTGATCGACTTCGCCGGGGCCCGAAACATGGTAGTATGCAGTACTAGGTTCAAGCATAAAAAGATCCATCAAGCTACGTGGCTGTCTCCGGATCGAAAAACGAGAAACCAAATCGATCATGTGGTGATAGACGGAAGGCACGCTTCCAGTGTTTTAGACGTACGCACACTTCGAGGCCCAAACATTGGCTCGGACCACTATCTTGTTGCAGCCAAGATACGCACCCGCCTCTGTGCAGCAAAAAATGTGCGCCCAAATATGCAAGGAAAGCTTAACGTCGAAAAGCTGCAATCACAACAGACAGCCAGCGCTTTCGCTACTCGACTCTCACACCTGCTCTCAGAGAGCACTCTTCAACAAACCGACATATGCGAGCAGTGGAACCACATTTCCCGCTCATTAAGTACCGCCGCCGAAGAAGTAGTCGGATTTCAGCGAGCACGAAAGAACAACTGGTACGATGAGGAGTGTCAGGAAGCTGCAGAGAAAAAAGATGCCGCCTACAGGGCCACGCTGCGATCGGGCGCAACGCGCGCTCTATGGGACCGCTATAGGGATCTGAAGAGGGAAGCGAGACGTATTTGCCGCAACAAGAAGAGAGAGGCCGAAATACGTGAGTGCGAAGAGCTTGAAATGCTGGCCGACAGGGGGAATGCCCGAAAATTTTACCAGAGAGTTAGGCGACTTACGGAATTTTTAAAGACCGGGGCGCACTCCTGTAAGAACAATAATGGCGACCTAGTAACTGATGTCCAGAGCATACTTAAATTATGGAGGGAACACTTTTCTGCCCTACTAAATGGTAGCAGCACGGAACGTTGTGGAGAAGAAGAACCCAAGCCCGCAGTCGATGATGACGGAGTCGACGTTCCACCGCCTGACTATGACGAGGTACGTTTAGCAATAACGCGGCTGAAAAACAACAAAGCTTCTGGAGCTGACAGCCTGCCAGCTGAGCTATTCAAGTACGGCGGCGAGGAGTTGATAAGGTGCATGCATCAACTCTTGTGCCCAATCCACAAGAAAGGTGACCCCGCCATTCGCGCCAACTACCGCGGGATCAGCCTTCTAAGCATAGGTTACAAGGTCTTATCGAGCGTATTGTGTGAAAGACTGAAGCCCACCGTCAATGAACTGATTGGGCCTTATCAGTGTGGCTTTAGACCTGGCATATCCACCATTGACCAGGTATTCGCAATACGCCAAATCTTGGAAAAGACCCGCGAGAAAAGGATCGACACTCACCACCTATTTGTCGACTTTAAAGCCGCTTTTGACAGCACTAAAAGGAGTTGCCTATACGCCGCTATATCTGAATTTGGCATCCCCTCAAAACTCATACATCTGTGTAAAATGACGTTGAGCAATACCACCAGCTCCGTCAGAATTGGAAAAGACCTCTCCGAGCCGTTCGCCACAAACGGGGTTTCAGACAGGTCGACTCCCTTTCATGTGACTTCTTTAATCTGATGTTGGAGAAGATAATAAGAGCTGCAGAACTGAACCGCTCAGGAACAATTTACTATAAGAGCGTGCAATTGCTGGCTTATGCCGATGACATCGACATCATCGCTAACAAAAACCGCGAAGTCTGTTCTGCCTTTTCCAAGTTGGATAGTGAAGCAAAGCGAATGGGTCTGGTGGTAAACGAGGACAAGACGAAGTATCTCCTGTCATCAAACAAGCAGTCAGCACATTCGCGCCTTGGCACCCACGTCACTGTTGACAGTTACAATTTCGAGAAAGTAGAGAATTTCGTTTACTTGGGAACCAGCATTAACACCGATAATAATGTCAGCATTGAAATCCAACGTAGAATCACTCTTGCCAACAAGTGCTACTTTGGACTGAGTAGGCAATTCAGGAGTAAAGTCCTCTCTCGACGTACGAAAACCGCGCTCTATAAGTCACTCATCATGCCCGTGCTGGTATATGGCGCAGAAGCATGGACAATGACAACATCCGATGAGGCGGCTCTTGGAGTGTTTGAGAGAAAGATTTTGCGGAAGATTTACGGGCCTTTACGCGTTGGCGACGGCGAGTACCGCAGACGATGGAACGATGAGCTGTATGAGCTTTACAACGATATGGACATAGTGCAGCGAATTAAAATACAGCGGCTCCGCTGGCTTGGTCATGTCGTTCGAATGGACACCGACGCTCCAGCTCTGAAAGTATTCAACTCGGAACCCGCTGGTGGTAGCAGAGGAAGAGAGAGGCCCCCACTGCGATGGAAAGATCAGGTGGAGAAGGACTTGGCTTCACTTGGCGTTTCCAATTGGCGTCAGGTGGCACAGAGCAGAAACGACTGGCGTGCTTTGCTGAACTCGGCCAAAATCGCTTAGGCGGTTACAGCGCCAAAAAAGAAGAAGAAGAAGTTCAGGTAAAGGTGTCACCGTTTTTGAAATATTTACATTTTTTCGAATAAAAAAAAATCGTGCCTTTTCATGTGTTTTCTTTAACTGCAACTACAAACCGGGCAATACTTAGTAAATTTTTTATGTAAAATACTTCCAGATAGTTGCCACTCCATACTCAAATGCAATGTAGTTAAAATATATTAAGGAACCATCATAAAATTAGGACTATTTCTGGATTTATAACTTTTTGATATTTTCTTCCCCAACTTTGACTATCTCGGGTGAAGAAAATTGTACTGAGCTATAACTTTACATTACATAAAAAAATTGCTCATTTAATAAAGATTTCAGAAAGGGGCCACACTTACTGTTTTGAATAGAAAAACAAAAGTTATAGCCGCTTTTGTGGGTAAAGGACTGAGACACGCTAGAATGTATTTAATAGGTTTAAATTGAATTTGCTCTTGTTACCGTCAAATGACATGCTAAATAGTACAAAGGTACATAATTACTTGCTTCTGACATTATTTTATGTTACTTACCGGAATTCGGAGTAGAGTCTATAACAAGGGCTATATCTATCAATATTTTGTGTGAAGGATGGGTTCACGTGAAATAAGATATACATGAGTTGTTTGAAGAAAAATTTATTCATTATTGATAAAATATGCTCAAATTAGCGACCTTCTACTCTAATACAAGCTCGGCACCTTTTAAGAAAAGACGCTTTTAGAGATCTTAAATTCAATTGGGCTATCTCAGCAGCAGCTCCATTTATTTGTTCCCGCAAATGCTCTTCGTTTTGAATTGTTTTTGAATAAATTTTGTCCTTAAGACAGCCCCAGTAGAAAAAGTCTAATGGATTCAGGTCTGGCGATCGAGCGGGCCACGTGATTGGCCCGTATCGTCCAATCTATCGGCGAGGATAAGTTTCGTCTAAATGAGCTCTTACTTCACGCCCGTAGTGAGCAGGACACCCGTCATTTTGCAGCCATAGTCTTCGCCGCAGGTTTAAGGGTACATCTTCCAAAAGAGTTGGAAGCCGTTCCTGAAGGAACTCTAAATAACTGTGAGAGTTGAGCGTTGGCGGCAGTTCCACAGGTCACAATATCTGACAATTAAAAATACCGCACCATAAATTTATTTTGTACCGGTACTGCGAACGATCTTCTCTCATTTCGTGAGGATTGTCTATCTGCCAACTGTGAAGGTTATGTAAATTAAAATAACCATCACGTTTGCATGATGATTCATAGCTCCAAATTATTTTATTAAAAAAGTTGGGGTCTGATTCATGCATTCGCAACATTTCACGGCAAAATCTATCTCTCGACAGGTAATCTCTTTCTTGTAGAGCCTGAACACGTTGAATGTGGTATGGATGAAATCGATGGTCTTATAAAGCTTTGTGAACTGTAGTTTTTGGTATTCCCGTCCGTCTTTCCATCATTCTCACTGTAGTCGATGGACCTAGTTCCACTTCCTCTAACACAGCTTCAACATCTACCGTTGCAGGACGTCCTGTTTCGCCGCCATGCCTTCCAGGTATGCGACCTTAAAAAAGTGAAAAATGATAGTTAACAAGCAAGCAAACAAGAAAGGTGTAAAAATCACTTACCTTCATATATTTCTCTATGGGTCCGGGCGAATACTTCACGACCCGGATGTCGACGTTTGGGGTATCGCTCTGCATAGAGTCTTTGAGCAGCTCTGGCATTACAGAAAGCTTCACCGTAAATTAGGTGAATATCCGCATATTCATGCGACGTATACTGCGTGTTCTCTGTCATAGTATTAATAACACAAAGTTCGAAGGGTCCAATTTCACAAAATCCACTTTCACTAATTCCGGTAAGTAACACAAAATAATGTCAGGAGCAGGTAATAATGTACCTTTGTACTATTTAGCATGTCATTTGACGGTAACAAGAGCAAATTCAATTTAAATCTATTAAATACATTCTAGCGTGTCTCAGTCCTTTACCCACAAAAGCGGATTTTTCTCTATTCAAAACAGTAAGTGTGGCACCTTTCTGAAATCTTTATTAAATAAGCAATTTTTTTATGTAATGTAAAGTTATAGCCCAGTACATTTTTTTCACCCGAGATATTCAAAGTTGGGGAAGAAAATATCAAAAAGTTAAAAATCCAGAAATAGTCCTAATTTTATGATGGTTCCTTAATATATTTTAACTACATTGCATTTGAGTATGGAGAGCCAACTATCTGGAAGTATTTTACATAAAAAATTTACTAAGTATTGCCCGGTTTGTAGTTGCAGTTACAGAAAACACATGAAAAGGAACGATTTTTTTTAAATTCGAAAAAATGTAAATATTTCAAAAACGGTGACACTTTTACCTGAAAATTTTTTGTTTATCAGTGAGCTTCACCATTTACATAAAGCAATCCTCTGTTACTGCTTACCGGTGCTTCCCAGGGTTTTTTACCTGGCCTTATAGTTGTAAGGTTACCAAGAACACTATCATAATTCAAAAATGTTGTATACTCTAAATAATTAATAATATAAAGATGTGATGGCCTCGCCTGTCGCATACGACTTATGTAGTCCATTGGTGAATATATCGGTGGATTGAATACATTTCCTAATGTAGAGTGGATACTTGTTAATTGTTGAATTCCAATTGCAAGCAATCAAATTAAATAGTATAATCTATGTATGTAGTGTAAGTGGTATGTGCATACATATGTATGTATGTATGTATTTAGTTGGTTTATAATTATTTTTTACATCGAAATCAAAGCACACTCGTCAGATTCGCCTGCGATCAAAAACAGTTATAAGCAAGTAAGCGTATACCCTTTTTTCAGAGTATTTCTAGTACTGCGGGCACATAGCTGTTTTGGATCCAGGAAATAACTTGGGGGGTTCCTAAATATTTATGAACCTCATATCGATTTGTATTTTTATTAAATGAATTTTTCGCAACTATTAGTAGAATGATTTTTGTCACAATATTTAACAATATTTTATTTTATAACATTATATCCAATCTTCTGGGTTTTTTTTTGACATAATGTCGATAACATTTTCGTTCGTAACGTCCACGCCTCGGTGCACGTTCAAACGATCTTCGCCTGTTTTACTTCGTAGATAAGTTTTCAATCTGCGCAGAGATGAAAACCAGCGTTCGCTTGAAGCCACTGACACGGGAAGAGTTGCGCAAATTTGTAGCAACCGATGTATGGATGGGTACAATTGTTTGTTGCAGTTATTGAGAGCATCAATAAATAGCTCTGATCCAGTACTCCATGAACTTACAGGATTTTACACGAACTTGCAGGAAGTTGCAGGAAAAATGTTCCCGTACTCCAAAATCCTCCAAAATCCTGTAAATGAGAGCGACTTTTGGAGAGTTGTGTAGAGAATGAAGTGCAAGATTT
Organism: Rhagoletis pomonella; assembly: GCF_013731165.1. Classification (NCBI taxonomy): domain Eukaryota; kingdom Metazoa; phylum Arthropoda; class Insecta; order Diptera; family Tephritidae; genus Rhagoletis; species Rhagoletis pomonella. Next base: position 41,812,302 of record NW_023458557.1, read on the forward strand.
TACCCGAACTTTTGCTTCTGGTAAAATCATGAAAAGTTTCAAGCAATCGCTGGTTGACGTTTTTACAGGAAAAATGGTTTTTTTTCCCGTACTTTTTGTTGTTACTCACTTATTACTCTCACTTCAGAGAGTAATTTTGCTGTTTGACAGTTTTACAGGATTTTTCACGAAAAGTATTAGATCAGAGCTAATGATTTTGCTCTTTTTTCCACCGGAATCTTTGAACAATGCCTGCAAACCAGTGTTGGCACTTGACCACAATTGTGGTAAATCTACCACATTCTGGCTCATTTTTAAATTCTACCACAACTACCACATATTTATTTAAAAAACTTAATTTGAAAAATGTTTTTTTTCTTAAGAGTTGAACAGTCAATTTTCTTCTCAGTATGAATTAACTGTCAAGAAAATTGTTTGTGAATTTTGTGATAGTTGTATTGCGTGCGTGAAGGATAATCTGCACCATGATACAATAATTTTTAGAAGGTAGTTTCACTTCAAAATTTTTGACATAAACCGTGTCTGTGACAAACACTCAATGTGGCCACTGCTACGATATAGAACTTGGGGATTTTCGCTTGCTATTTTAGATATTTTTTAACAGAACATGTAAAGATTTATATGTTTCATAACTGATCACTTAATTTTAAACATAAATATACGTATTTAATACATACATTTTTACCACTGCTAATCACATGAATAAAAATCATTAAAAGGGTTGGCTTTCCCTTATGGCCGTTCGTTAAAGGGGCGGTGGGCGAATGGTAAGAGGGCGTGTCTCCTCTAACCCACCTTTTTGGCGAGGGAATGAACCGCCATTGACAAAAATGCAACCCCCCGACCACCTAGGTCACCTATGGTTCCCTAGGGACCCCTTAGAAAAATTGCCAAAAATCACAATTTTCATTTGCGTTTATTCGCCCCAGTAGCCCCAGTTAGGTCACACAGAAAGGAGAAGTCTACGTAGTAAGGGCTATAATCCCTAAGCGCGGCCGAAGGCCGCCTACGCAGAAAGGAATTCTACACAAAAATACTGTGGACGCAAGTAAAAATTCCCATTTTTGGCCATTTTTCTAAGGAGTCGTAGGGAACCATAGGGGGCCTAGGTGGTCGGGGGTTGCATTTTTGTCAATGGTGGTTCATTCCCTCTCCAAAAAGGTGGGTTAGAGGTGCCACGCCCGCTTACCATTCGCCCACCGCCCCTTTAACGAACGGCCATAAAGGAAAGCCAACCCTTTATGTGATTTTTATTCATGTGATTAGCAGTGGTAAAAGTGTATGTATTAAATACGTACGTAAAGGTCGGTTGGAGGTGCCACGCCCACTCCCCCTTCGCCCACCGCACCTTCAACGAACGCCCATAATGGAAAGTTTCCCCCATAAAAATGAAAATATAACGGCAATATTTCTTGTTTATAATGGATTTGATCCATCGCACACCACGGACTTTATCGGCCGCCGATTTAGATGGGCTCGCTAGTCTTTCCATTGCACCACAACTTATTGGTCGGAGCGATTAAGCTGGTGTAGTGTGCGCACCTCCATACATCTTCATGTACATATTTCAAGCGAGCCCTATTATTTAAATAGGCGGTCGATAAACTCTGTGGTATGCGGTGGCTCTTATAGCTGTATCCTTACACCTATTCCGTGTGTTGCAATATCCACGAAAGCAGCAGTTAACTTTTTATGAAGAAAAATATTAAAAGATATTCGAAAATTATTAATTATTTTTCCAACGTCAAAAGCTGGATTTTTTTTTTTGAAAAAGTTGGTACAACAAAAAATACGAAACACGTTTTCTGTCAGATAGCTAACATGGCGGATAAGAAGAAGAAGTGAAACTACCTTCTAAAAATTATTGTATCATGATCTGCACTTACATGAGGCGATTTTCTTAGAGATTCGACATCGCCTGAGAATACGCCTGTGAAGTTGCTTAAAATGCAGTATTTCTACAGACAACAATACTTAAGAACTTACTGCAAAAATTAGAAATAATATATTTTTTATGACAAAGATATACATACATATGTACCTTCTAAGGCAATAAAAATGAAAACCTTAGTAGGCAAATATCTCGAACAAATGGCGCGATAGAAGAAAACTAAGAATGCAGTTTATCTACATTTGAATACTACTTCATGGTCTGATATATCTTTTTTGGGAAATTTTTACGTTACTACAAATATTCTACCACACGTTTCTAGAGATCTGCCACTGTTTTTATTAAAAATCTACCACTAATTTGGTTTCTGAAGTGACAACACTGCTGCAAACATAAAAAATGTATTAAGAGTGTGAATATTATGAGGGTAAATATCAAAAATATATTGTTGTGTTCTAACCTTTTCCACATCGCGAAGTTGGCTGAGAATTCACCCACAATATCATTCGGCCGTTGTTTTTCAAAAGCTTGCATCGTTTCAAGCATTTTTTCTGTATTGAGTTCAGTGCGTTTTGTTGGCAAGATATTCTGAATTTTCGACAGTAACTAACGATGGTCCAGAAAACTGACGGGACAAAAATCGATCGACATTCATTCACTGCTGCCTCGAGTTGGCATGCATTTGCTCCGCTGTATGCTTGTACCCATAATTTGTTAATTTGGTGTTGAAATATTTTTTTGCAATGCCCAGAACGATGTTGTTGTAATTGATATTGACGTTGTTGTCGTTTGGCTCAGTAACTTACATTTGTTGAGCACCCCCGCCCTGAATAATCGGCGGCTGCAACGGCAAATATACCCAGTAACCAGTGTTGCCAGAAATAAAACCGGCTAAAAACGGTTAAAATGTTTCAACTAAATTTCACAAGTTTTATTTAAATAAATCACGAGTAAAAAGACTATTTCTTGGAGAGAAGTTTCAAATTCGAGCCGCAAAAAATTTTGCCAGCAAGAATTTGCAATTAGGAAAAACATATCATTGTGGCACATGGTTGGATTTTTTGTCGACGATAATTTGAATAAACAAGTTCGTTAAATTTAAAATTTTACAAACTGGAGCGATTTTAAAATGAAGAATGTAAGTTAACACCTGTTTACTTAATTAATTTAGTTAATTCCAACGATTTGAAAGGTACTGAGCAAAAAAAAACTGTATTCTTAATCGGAATGCAATCTCAACCAAAGTCGATATAGTAAACCCGACAAAGAAATTGAAACGTATGTTGAAGAAAGTCGGACTGACAAGATATATACACGTAGGCCCTGTTTTTTGCCCCTCTGAAAGAATTCTAAAAATTCTATACAAATTTCTTTTGTTTGAAATGCAACCGTGGACACTCTTCTTCTTCTTAATTGGCGCTGTAACCGCCTAAGCGATTTTGGCCGAGTCCAAAACAGCACGCCAGTCATTTCTCTTCTGTGCTAACTGACGCCACTTGGAAATGCCAAGTGAAGCCAAGTCCTTCTCCACCTGGTCTTTCCAACGCAGAGGAGGCCTTCCTCTTCCTCTGTTACCAGCATCGCGGCCCGCGTTGAATATTTTCAGAGCAGGAGCGTTTCTGTCCATTCGAACGACATGGCCAAGCCAGCGGAGCCGCTGAATTTTAATTCGCTGCCCTATGTCTATATCGTTGTAGAGCTCATACAGCTCATCGTTAAATCGTCTGCGATATTCGCCATCACCAACGCGTAAAGGTCCGTAAATCTTTCGCAGAATCTTTCTCTCGAAAACTCCAAGAGGTGCCTCATCAGATGCTTTCATTGTCCATGCCTCCGCGCCATATACCAGCACAGGCATGATGAGTGACTTATAGAGTGTGATCTTTGTACGACGAGAGAGGACTTTACTTCTTAATTGCCTACTCAGCCCAAAGTAGCACTTGTTGGCAAGAGTGATTCTCCGTTGGATTTCAAGGCTGACATTATTATTGGTGTTAATGCTGGTTCCCAAATAAACGAAGTCGTCTACTTTTTCAAACTTGTAACTGTCAACAGTGACGTGGGTGCCAAGACGCGTATGCTCTGACTGTTTAGGTGATGACAGGAGATACTTCGTTTTGTCCTCGTTCACCACCAGACCCATTTGCTTTGCTTCTCTATCCAATCCCGAGAAGGCAGAACAGACGTAGCCCTTGTTTTTACCGATAATATCGATGTCGTCGGCATACGCCAGCAATTGTACGCTCTTATAAAGTATTGTGCCTGAGCGGTTCAGTCCTGCGGATCTTATTATCTTCTCCAACATCAGATTAAAGAAATCACACGAAAGGGAGTCCCCTTGTCTCCTCGTTTGGTATCAAACGGCTCGGAGAGGTCCTTCCCTTTTCTGACGGAGCTGGTGGTATTGCTCAACGTCATTTTACACAGCCGTATTAGTTTCGCGGGGATACCAAATTCAGACATCGCGGCATAAAGGCAACTTCTCTCCGTGCTGTCGAGAGCGGCTTTGAAATCGACAAATAGATGGTGTGTGTCGATCCTATTCTCGTGGGTCTTTTCCAAGATTTGGCGTATTGTGAATACCTGATCTATGGTGGATTTTCCAGGCCTAAAGCCACACTGATAAGGTCCAATCAGCTCGTTGACGATGGGCTTCAGTCTTTGGCACAATTCGCTCGATAAGACCTTGTAACCTATGCTTAGAAGGCTGATTCCACGGTAGTTGGCGCGTATGGCGGTGTCGCCTTTCTTGTGGATTGGGTAGAGCACACTTAAATTCCAGTCGTCGGGCATGCGTTCATCTGACCATATTCTGCATACGAGCTGATGCATGCACCTCATCAGCTCCTCGCCGCCGTACTTGAATAGCTCGGCTGGCAGGCCGTCAGCTCCAGCAGCTTTGTTGTTTTTCAGCCGCGAAATCGCTATTCGTACCTCGTCATAGTCAGGCGGTGGGACAGCTACTCCATCATCATCGACTGGGGACTCGGGTTCGTCTTCTTCACTACTTTCAGCGCTGCTACCATTCAGTAGGTTATAAAAGTGTTCCCTCCACAATTTAAGTATATTCTGGACATCGGTCACTAGGTCGCCATTGTTGTTCTTACAGGAGTTCGCCCCGGTCTTGAAACCTTCCGTAAGTCGCCTAACCCTCTGGTAGAATTTTCGGGTGTTCTTCCTGTCGGCCAGCATATCAAGCTCTTCGCACTCACGTATTTCGGCCTCTCTCTTCTTATTGCGGCAAATTCGTCTCGCTTCCTTCTTCAGTTCCCTATAACGGTCCCACATGGCTCGCGTTGCGCCCGATCGCAGCGTGGCCCTGTAGGCGTCATCTTTTTGCTCTGCGGCTTCTTGACATTCCTCATCGTACCAGTTTGTCTTTCGGGCTCGCTGAAATCCAACTACTTCTTCGGCGGCGGTACTTAATGATCGGTAAATGTGGTTCCACTGCTCGCGTATGTCGGGTCGTTGAAGAGTGCTTTCTGAGAGCAGGTGTGTGAGTCGAGTGGCGAATAAATTGGCCGTCTGTTGTGATTGCAGCTTTTCGACGTTAAGCTTTCCTTGCATTGTTGGGCGCACATTTTTTGCTGCACAAAGGCGCGTGCGTATCTTGGCTATAAAAAGATAGTGGTCCGAGTCGATGTTTGACCCTCGGAGTGTACGTACGTCCAAAGCGCTTGAAGTATGCATTCCGTCTATCACAACATGATCGATTTGGTTTCTCGTTTTTCGATCTAGAGACAGCCATGTAGCTTGGTGGATGTTCTTATGCTGGAACCTAGTACTACATATTACCATATTTCGGGCCCCGGCGAAGTCGATCAGCCTCAGTCCGTTATCGGACGTCTCGTCGTGGAGGCTGAATTTTTCGACTGTGGCGCCAAAGATCCCTTCTTTGCCCACCTTGGCATTAAAATCTCCAAGCACGATTTTGACATCGTGTCGGGGACAGTGCTCATATGTACGCTTCAAGCGCTCATAGAAGATATCCTTGGAAGCCTCATCCTTCTCTTCCGTCGGGGCATGGGCGCAGATGAGCGAGATGTTGAAGAATCTAGCTTTTATGCGAATTGTGGCTAGACGTTCATCCACCGGGGTGAACGCCAGTACTCGGCGACGGAGTCTCTCTCCTACCACGAATCCAACACCGAGTTTGCGCTCCTTTACGTGGCAACTGTAGTAGACGTCGCAAGGCCTTCACGCTTGTTTTTCGCATCTCTTGGATGGCGGTGATGTCAGCCTTTGTCTTCCCGAGGACATCAACCAGCCGGGCAGACGCACCTTCCCCATTAAGGGTCCGGGTATTCCAGGTGCATACCCTTAAATCATAGTCCTTTATACATTTGCCGTGGTCGTCATCAGAAAAAGGGGGTCTCATCCGAGGCTGTTTTTTTCTTTTCATTGGGCGGGGTTTTAACGTGGCGGGACCCAAACCCAGCGCACGCGAAGTTTTACGCCTTCTCACTTTAGCTCGCTCCCAAACGGGTGTTTGGTTGCTACCCAGAGCATACGTGGATATAAATATCCGGACGTTTGAGCTGCGATTTGAACCGTACGCACAAGTATCGCTTCTGGCCACTCCCAGGTGAATGGCAGTCAAAAGTTTTCCACTTCTGCGCACGGAACAATCCTCCACCGTCCATCAACCGTGGACACTAGCTGGCAGAAAAACTTGCAAATTTGCGTTCGTACAGAAAATTGGAAGTTTCTCTATATGAGAGAGAATTTGAAAGAATTTTTCTTACTATCTGTTATTTTGAGTGATAATTCTCGCTGGATTTTCGACGAACAAACCTATTGCCTTCCCTACAAGGCCTTTTCAGACTGACCGATTCTCAATACCCTTAAATAGAAACCAATACACATAAAAAACGCGGTAAAAACTTCCCTTCAATTTTAATACAGTAAAACAACGACCTTAAGTTAACATCAACCGAGGCCATATGTTGACAAGGGATGCAAAATCACAGTTACTCAAAAGAACTAGTCAGATTTTTCAGAAATCCCTTCAATTCTGATGTAAAGTGTGATGCCAAAAGACTGCAGATCTCCCATTTAGAAGACCGGTCATATGACCGGCAGATGTCTCGTAGGATTCCCAGAGAGTTTTGCTTTACATAGAAATTTGTGCTCTTTTATTTTCATTTTAACTCACTTCAGTGTTGGTCCCTTTAATGCAAGTTGGCATTCGGTTTTTGGAATTTAAACAGGTTCTCAACAAAAAAGTTTGTTAAAAAAATACATATGTGTACATAGTGCTCGAAAATATCGATTTTTCCCTTACCTTAAACCTTTGGGAGTGGGCAAAAATGATGTTTTGTAATTTAGGCAGAATTGAATATGCGCTATATGTACGGTGACCATAAATATGGATTCAAAATGAAGGACAATTTTTCAAAAACATGCCTACACATATTTACGTAGTATAAAAATATCAAAAGATTTATGAGTCTAAATTCGTAATACATTTTACACTTTAAAAATGAATCACGTTTTCTTCATCGATATTAATATTTTTTAACATGAATATTTATAAAAGTATAGTAAAACATATTATAATTACAATAGCTTACACGAAAAGTGGAAACCTTTAAAAGATTATTTTATAGGCAAATTTGAGTCGTTCAAAACGAAAACAATACCCTTTTTTTTTGTTTTTTTGGTACTTTTCGCAGTTATTTGTCAAAAATCGACGTCATGAATCGACGCAAACAACGAGTTACAAAGTGCCCTATACAAAAATATATAATTTGTGCAGATTGCGCTCCATAGCATCTACATTTCTAATCCGATTTTCATTATCTTTGGCTCAAAATTTACGGTAATGATATATCTTCCTTATCGAATTTTTAAAATAATGAAAAAAAAATCAAATGAAAATGCGTATTTGATTGAGAATCTCTTTTTTTTCGACTTTGACGACAAAATGCAAATGGTCGCCTGTAGCACTAATAATTTTCATTGAAGTCGCCACAAGTTATATATTTTGGTAGGAGCCACATCAATACCCTTCGAGCTGTAAGTCGCTTACGTTGATTGGGAGATTTCTTGATGAGATATTGAAGAAAAGCTACGAAAAGTACCAAAAAACTATTTTTTTTAAAAATCCATCCATTGTCCGATAATTTTAAAATAACGAATAAAATGCGGGACAAATGCAGGACACTTGGAAAAACTCAGTACATTTTCAGGTTTTTCAGGTTTGAAAAACTACGCAGGACCGACCTTTGAAAAACAGTACGGTCCTGCAAAAAACAGAACGGATGGTCACCGTAGCTATATGGGAAGACAATATCTACATGTAATATTTATTCTGTTTGTTGGCACTATATCCAAACACAAACGCATCGTAAGTGTCTTAACAGTGAAACAATTTGTTATTTTCTAAGTTTTCGAATAAAACTTCACACTTAAAATTAAGACATTTATAACAAACATTTTATGAAGAAAATCCCTTCTTCGTTTAAAATAAAAATAAACGAAATCGGCCCAATTTCATACAACCCTGCCTGACATGAAAATTTTCTCCACGATAAGGATAGTAGCCATTTCTAACAGATTTTGGGTCGCTTAGTCAAAAATGGAAACATATATACATATTTGAAATTTAACAAAACAAGGCAAATAGCAAAATCGGCTAAGAACGGCTAATTTTTTTCTGCAAAACGGCTAACAAATCGGCTGCCGGCTAAATCGAAATTTCTCCGGCTGTTTGCTATCGCAACCGGCTAAATCTAGCCGGAAAACGGCTAAAATGGCAACACTGCAGTAAACACACAATTGCACAATTATTACACAATCTTCGCGCGATTCCCTGAGCACTTTCGGAATTTTCGAATTAATGGCTGCATCTGCATTCGCATGATTGTGAAATATCTGTGTCACTTTATTTTTATACCCGAGCGCACTTGTGCACAAGGGTATCATAACTTTGTTCACATAACGGTTGTTTGTAACAGGCAAAACGAATCGAGATAGATATAGACAAATGTATACATAAATGATTAGAGTGAAAAGAGAAATCGATTAAGCGGTGACTGTCTGTCCGTCCGTCCGTGTGTGCACACGATAACTCGGGTAAAAATTGAGATATCTTAACGAAACTTGGTACGTGGACTTCTTCTGGGCGTAGGACGGAAGGTATTGAAAATGGGCGAAATCGGACAATAACGACGCCTACCTCCCATATAACGGTAAATTTCAGAAATGCGAAAACTGGGATATTTTAGTAACTACTGAAGATAATTCACTCAAAATTGATATTTACAATGTGTTTTAGACAAAAAATAAGAATATTAAAAAGTTTTGACAAATGGGCGTAGCCACGCCCACTTATGGTTACATGTGTATATCTTGGTAACCGCTGCACCAATTTCTTTCAAACTTAACACAGTTGTTGGTCCTGGTACAGAATACCAAATGGCCGAGAATTTTTAAAATCAGACAATAACCACGCCCACATCCCATATAACGGTGATTTAGAAAAATACGAAATCTTCGATAAATCAGTAAATATTAAAGCTAATTTATTCAAAATTGATGATTGGAACAACTCTTTACTAGGAAATACGTTTATGATAAAATTTTGGAAAATGGGCGTGGCACCGCCCACTTATGATCACATATATGTATCTCTGTAACCGTTCTACCAATTTATACCAAACTCGGTATGGCTATTGTGCTTGCCACATAGAAGCAAAACGTTGAAAATTATTGAAATCGGACTAAAATTACGGCCGTTTTTCATATAACGGTAAATTTCAGAAATGCTTGAAATTTCAATATTTCCAAATTTAAGGACGCTAATTTACTTAAAATTTATACACCCCGGCTTGTCATGTAGTGGTAGCTTTCGGAAAGGTGTACAACATATATTTAATACTTGCGCCGGGTATTTTATGTTCGGCTCTGCCCGAACTTAGACTTTCTTACTTGTTTGTTTTTGTTTTGAGTTGCTACGATTTCTTTCACTTAGTTGCTGGTATTTTTGTGAAAGCATTTAGCAACAACATAATCATTTATGTGGAGTACAATGCGAGTAGAGCGTGTTTTTGCATATGAATTATAAAATTTTTTGCACAACAATATTGCACTCTGGCCGGAATTTAATATTTTTGGCATAAATTCTAAAAAGAAAGTTATCTTTTCAAACTTAAAACATATATTCTTCTTGCTTTTAGCAAGTTATGGTAAAACTTTTGGGCCGATCAGATAAACCGTACGCCCAGCCTTCCCCTCTCCAAATATATAACGTTGCTTTTGAACGATAACCTTTTTCAAAATTTTTTTAAAACTTGCTTAATCCTTGTGATACATATTTCTGTAAACTAATCGCCACAATTCAAGCTGAAGTTTTTTCTTAACATCTGGCAACCTTACTAAATATAGTTCTGAATAAAGCCTTTCAAACGTTTTCTTAGCACTCTTTCGTTTCGACTTTTCAAACAAGTGGCAACCCTTATGAAAAAATTAAAATTTATTGCACATCTATAGGCGAAGCTCTTAACACCTCATTTTTTTAAACTGAATGAACTGTGCAAATCTGATTTCATTACCAAAAAATGCATATGTATATATAAGGTAGTAATTTTTAAAAAGGTGGCAACCCCACAAAAAAATAAAACCTTATTGCATATCCGAGGACTGTATCCTTTCACTTTGTACCTTATTTTTAGTCCAACTAAGCTTTTAAAATGGTGGCAGTCCTACTAAACAAAAAAATAATACATTATTGGACATCTAGCGGCCAAGCACCTTCATTTGACACCTCATATTCTATAATAATAAACAGATGGCAACCCTATAGAAATTCTAGGGCCTAAAGAAAATACCTCTATTAAAAAATTTTGACAAAACTGTTCAGTAGTTTTCGAGATAAACGTGATGAAAAAATCCCGAATTTGCTTTATTCTATGTAAGGAGGATACATAGAGTTCTACGTGTGCTTCGTAAAATTTTGGAAAAATGAGCAAAAACTGTTATTACTCAAATAAAATATAATTATTACACCGTGCGACGAAAACCAAAAATTTTTAAAACACACGAAAAAATCCATATATTCACAAAACTAGGAACCAAATATAGTATAACTGCGCTTTTAATTTTTCTCTCTGACGTCAGGATTGTTTTTTAAAGCACTTTAAAATTTCCAGGATATGATTGAATAAAAAAATGATTTAAAAGATTTGGTGCATTGTTGAGTAACAATATGGGTATCAGTTAAAAGGAAAAATTCTGTGGAATTTAAAAATAGGTGTCCTCGTCCTTAAGTTATTTGTTTTTGTTATTTTATTGCCTTATAACAATTATATTCAAAAAAATTTTATTGAGCTTGAGGCTGTTTTTAATGAAAAACTTATTGTGGAAAAGCAACAATAATTTGAAAAAATGGTATAAGTGATAGCTATTTCGGAAATCACCACATTTCCTCATCAGCCTTCTTTCAGTAGGATTCGAATGGTGATTTCCGAAATAGCTATCACTTCTATAATTTTTCAATAATCATTTGCTCAATAAAAAATTGTTGAATAGAATTTAAAAAAATTTAAATTTTTGTTGCACCAGGACGAATAAATGCTGAAAATGTCCTTTTAAAACTTCATCCTTGAATATCCTTGGAAATTTCCAATATTTATTTTTGAAAAAAGGACTAATATGTAAACTACTACGTCCTCGAATTTTGTCCTTCTAACTTTATTAGTTTTAGATAAAAAAAATTTTAAACTTCTCGTTGTAAGATATTGATAGTTACAATATACATAAATGAAGATACTAGAATCATTACACTCTACAGCACTCCGCTGGGTATTGGACCAAACCAATTTTTTTTAAGAGATTGAGTCATAGGTAAACAAGTTATTTCTCCGTTCTCGAGATATGGGCCTTCGAAGTTCGAAATAGGATCTTTGGTAAAAAATTATTTTTATTATAATATGTAAATAACTAAAAGCTAAAAATACAGTCGTAGACCGCCTTTTGCTCTTATTGAAATGGTTTATAACTTTTTTTTGCAAACTTATATTACAGGTGCTATAAGGAGGCAAGGTCGGGTCTTCGAAAAATTAAAAACCTTATAGTTCAAACAATCTTGAACTGATTTTTAAAAAGTTGGTATCGTTGTAAACGTAATTAGACCCCTTTCTTCTTTTCTGATATGCATATCGTATGCTTTGTATGTAAAAATTTGAGAAAAAACATCTAAAAAGGAGCCCCTTGGGGACTGATAAAAAACATGAAAACTATTGATGGAAAAGGTACTGACACTGAAAAAAATTAAAAATAACACTTACGTCAATCGACAATTTCCCAGTTTTTTATGTAATGAATCTATGGTTTTATGTAGTTTATGGACTAAAATGTAATATTTTTATTTTATTTTGTTATTACTTAATATGTACTTACGCACATAAATGAAATGTGCACTTTTGAAAAAATACATGCACATTTTTGTTTGATACTAGAGTCATTACACTGTACAGCACTCCGCTGGGTATTGGACCAAACCATATTTTTTAAGAGATTGAGTCATAGATAAATAAGTAATTTCTCCGTTTTTCGAAGTCAGCCTCCGAAATCGAGATATGGTCCCTCAAAGTTCGAAATAGGATCTTTGGTAAAAAATTATTTTTTATTACTATATGTAAATAACTAAAAAACTAAAAGTACAGTCGTAGACCGCCTTTTGCTCTTATTTAAATGGTTTTGAACTTTTTTTTGCAAACTTATATTACAGGTGCTAAAAGGAGGCAAAGGTCGAGTCTTCGAAAAATTAAAAACCTTATAGTTCAAACAATTTTGAACTGATTTTTTAAAAGTTGGTATCGTTGTAAACGTGATTAGACCCCTTTCTTCTTTTCTGATATGCATATTTGTATACCTTGTATGTAAAAATTTGAAAAAAAAACATTTAAAAGGAAAAAATACCTTTTTAAAAAAAATATTTTAAACAAAAAAATTATTAATCGATTTTTATAAAGTTGATATCGTTGTAAACGCAATCAGACTTTCTTTCTTCTGATATGCGTATTTGTAAACTTCCTATATAACAATTTGAGAAAAAACGCTTAAATGAAAAAATACCCTTTTTTCATAAAAAAAAATCCAAAAAAATTATTAGCCAATTTTTAAAAATTAGGTATCATTGTAAGGGCGACTAAATACCCTTTCTTCTGGTATGAAAAAAAAATATTTTAAAATATTTTATTTAAAAATTACAAACCAATTTTTAAAAAATTGTTGTCGTTGTAAAGAATACCAGAAAACTTATACTTTCTTAATCCCAAAAATTTCTATTTATATACACAAAGAAAAAAAAATTTATTTAAATTATTTTTTCCCTCTATATAAACTCCTGCACCCTAAGTGAAAGGCTGGCTACGCCCTTGTATACAAAAAAATTAAAGTATTTAAACCGTACATCATACGGTCAGTTTGTTCTTTTAGAGCGCATACATGGTTCCAAAATAACGATTCTAGTATCTTCATTTATGTATATTGTAACTATCAATTACCTTGTTTATACCAACGCAAGAACCGTATTAACAAAAAGCCAATTTGACTCAACACATATTTTTTGGAGCGTTTATACCTGTGTCTTTACAGCGCACTCGCTGAAACCGTATTCAAAAGTATACGATATGTGTTGTTTTATTTCGATATTTATTTAATAATTAATTTGCGCGATTGGCCGAAATGGAAGCGAACAATTATTAAAATTTCTTTTAATAACAATTCAAATTTAAAACGGGCTGTATAAATAAAACCATTCTTTTTTCACTTCGCGTCAAATGAGTGATGTGTTTATACCTATTTTCTAACCGATGTGAGAAATAAAAAACCGATTTGAAATCAAATTCGAGTCAATACACTTTTGAAATTGGGAGCTTATTGAGATTTTGTTTATGCATCCGTTTTGAATCACAGCGAAGTGGATCAAAGCGCGTTATGTGTCGGCATAAACAAGGTATATATCTTATAAAGAGAAGTGTAATTTTTTTTAAATCTAAAACTAATAAAGTTAGAAGGACGAAATTCGAGGATGTGGTAGTTAACATACTAGTCCTTGACATATATATATTTTTTTTAAATAAATATTGGATGTTTTCCAGGATATTCAAGGATAAAATTATAAAAGGACATTTGCAATACTTATTCGTCCTGGGGCACCCAAAAATAATATTTTTTTTCTATTCTACAGAATTTTCCCTTTTAATTTATACCCATATTGTTATTCTACAATGCATCGAATCTTTTGAATGATTTTTTTATTCAATCATATTCTAGAAATTTCAAAGTCCTTTTAAAAAAAATCCTGACGTCAGAGAGAAAAACTAAAAACGTAGTTTTACTATATTTTGCCCCCAGTTTTGTGAATATATTGATATTTCCCTGTGTAAAATTGACTGTCGCACGGTGTTATTAAGCATTTTGAAGTGAAACTTCTTAGGCGGCGGTATCGCAAAAATGGAGAGTGGAATTTTTAAAACTGAAAATGTTACATGAGTAAGAAGGCAGATATAGTATAGAATAGGGGGAAAAAGAAAGAAAGCGACATATGACGGCTATACAAAGCGATAGCTCAAACATCTTCAACGCGCGTGCATACAAGAGGTTTACGCCGCGGCGGCGGCGTGGTCAACTTCAAAAAGAATCGGCGGCGGCGGCGACGCCGGCGCATCTGGAAACGCCGGCGCTACAGACCATAAGGTAGATTCCAAAGAGCCATGAAGCTACTAATCTTATCATGTCATCAGATTATAATTTTATTGAATTCATTCATTATAAAGTCTTCATGAGTTGAGCGGAGAAAATGAAGTGTCTTTATTCGGCCTCTTTCTTAATCTTTATACATACATACTTGAAATATGCTGATTCATACATGTCAATTACAAGGAAGTGTTCCGAAACATTATACCGAGTTTATATTACTACACATACAATAATTAGTAATATCCAACAACCCCTTTCTCAAGTTCTTATACAAATACATTCTACAGTTATCCAATATATAAGATATTTATGTGTATACCTATCAGCTCACAATTTCAAATAATTGAATTATATATGTTATGTGTTGCCCTATGCAATCGCACCCTTATGTTTATCTATACCTATTGACTTATCTTTATATATCTATTGACTTATATTCGTATGGAGTTCATCTCATTAAATAAAGGAGTTGCTAATTAAGCTTGTAATAAAGAGCACGTCTTTTGCCTTACACCGGTACATAACAATTGGCGACGAGCCTGTCAACCAAACGTGTGCAAATTAATGTAGTGTACATACATACATAATTAAACTTATTTGCAAAACAAAAAAAAATTGGTTAAGTGCATTAAATTCGTAAATACGAATGATTAAATGCACATATTAAATTCGTAAATACGAAATAAATACATACATATGTGCCAAAAGAAACATTTAATGGTGTAAATTGAAAGTAAAAGACTACGTTTGAGTCTTAATAAAAATTTGTTTAAAACACAAAAGCAAATACGCAAAACTATTAAAAACCAAAGTTAAAGGTATTTTAAATAAATAATAAAATACAAATAAGTGTAACTACACGAAAAAACTATTGTATCATACCAAAGTAAAGGTACTTTAAATAAGCAACAAAATACAAGTAACAGTGAAGCAATTTTGCTATTGTAATTGAAGGTCAAAATGACACCACCAATTGAGAATAATGCCGTTACCGTTTACCAAGCCACAAACGTACAACAATTTTCGCCGCAAAATGAGGCATGGCAATTATGGAAGGAGAAACTTGAGATCCACTTTTGCGAAATTAATTGCTCAGATGACAATATAAAAAAAGCCATCTTGCTAAAATCCATTGGCGCTGCACCGTATGCAGTATTGCATAGTTTGTGTAGTCCAGAATCTCCGGTGAGCAAAACATTTAAAGCATTATGTGAAATGCTACACACATACTACACTCCACCTATGATAATTTTTCGCGAGAGAAAGCTATTTTATAGTGCAAAGAAGGAAGACAGTGAAACCGTCTCTGAATGGTATGCAAGAACAAAAAAGCTTGCTCTCAACTGCAAATTTGGCACGAATCTTGAGGCTTTCCTACTTGATCGTTTTATAATGGGTTTACCTGACAAAATATTTGAGAAATTATGCGAAGAAGATGAAAAGCTCAAGCTAGATGAAGCTCTCCGCAAAGCTTTAATCATGGAAATGAAACTCTCTAATAAATCAGAAGACAACACTAGCGTAAATTACATCAACAAGTCCAAAGCAGGCAACAAGAAAATGCAAAATTCGAAGTCATCAAGCAACAATAGCAAGAGCCACAACAACAACAACAGCAATAAGAATAAGCAGCAGAATAAAGGCAATACATGCAAACATTGCGGCTGGCGCAATCACCAGTCAAATTAATGCAGATATAAAGAAAGCAGATGCAATATTTGCAAGAAAGTTGGTCACTTGGCGAGTACATGCAGAGATAAAAATAAAAGTGTAAATTATGTATCAGATAATATCAATCAGAATAACAACAATGAAAATTCTAATAATCAAAACTTTTGTATTTACAGCATTTCAAGTGGAAATTCAGCGGATTATTATTATCTCTCAGTAAAATTGGATGGCCGACAAATGAAAGTAGCTTGCGACTCTGGTTCACCCTGCAGCTTAATATCAATAACGTTATTTGAAAAATTAAACAAAAATGTAAGTCTAACTAAGTGCTCATTACCTTATGTCGATTATGGCGGAAATGCAATACAAGTCATGGGTGAATATTTAGCAACTATTGAATATAATGGTACCATAAGAAAATTGAATGTCGTAGTTACGGACACAAACAATATGCCCTTGCTTGGTTGTGATTTTTTAAGATTATTTAATTTTGATTTAGTGCAAACCGTGAAAGCTATTGATTTAAAGTGTAATATTGAGGATATTACAAGTAGTTTAAAATGCGATTATAGCGAAGTTTTTAAAAATGAGCTTGGTACATACAAACTAGGTAAGGTCTCCTTACAAATTTCTAAACAAGCAAACCCTATATTTTTTAAACCGAGATCGGTTCCTTTAGCTTGGAAGAAAAAAGTCGAAATCAACTTACGAGAATTAATAAATATGGATGTTTTAGAGCCGGTAGATAATGCGGATTGGGGAACACCTTTGGTACCAATACTTAAACCCAATGGTGATTTACGAATTTGTGGGGATTATAAAGTTACCATCAACAAACACCTCATTGATTTTTATTATCCTTTACCGCTGATAGAGGACATTTTCGCATCTTTACAAGGGGGTCAATTGTTCACAAAACTTGATCTTTCCAATGCTTACAACCAACTTGTATTAGACGAGGACTCGCAACGATTGTGTACCTGGTCTACTCACATAGGTTGTTTTAAAATGAAACGTTTGCCGTTCGGGGTTAAGCCGGCAGCAGCAATTTTCCAGAAAACTATGGAAAATTTGTTGCGAAATGTACCCTTTGTAGTAGTATATCAAGACGACATCACAGTTTCAGGCAAAGACTTAGCCGAATACGTTCGAAATTTAAGATCAGTCTTGTGTAAACTGCAAAGTGCAGGTTTACGTTTAAATGTTTCGAAATGCGAATTTTTTAAAGCACAAGTGTCCTATCTTGGATTCAAAATTGATAAAGATGGTTTGAGTAAGACAACAGAAAGAATTTCGTCTGTTTTGCAGGCACCTATACCCAAAAATGTTTCTGAGTTACGAGCATTTGTTGGGCACGTAAATTATTACTCAAAATTTGTACAAAATTTTGCCGAAAAGATGGCACCTTTGTACAAGCTCTTACAAAAAGATGAAAAGTTTAATTGGTCTCGTGAATGTCAAGACACATACGAAAATATTAAGAGGGATATCACTTCTGATTCAGTTCTCGTTCATTTTAACCCTGAAATCCCTATAGTCCTTACGACGGATGCATCTAACAATGCAGTCGCGGGAATTTTGTCTCATAAATTTCAAGACGGAAGCGTAAAGCCTATTGCATATGTATCAAGAGCCCTGTCAAAAAGTGAAAAGAACTATAGCACATTAGAAAAAGAGGCACTTGCTATAATCTTTTCAATAACCAAACTAAAACAATATTTAGTTGGACATAATTTCGTGTTGCGCACGGACCATAAGCCACTTTTATCAATATTTGGGGAAAACAAGGGACTTCCTTTGATGGCTGCAGCAAGAATGCAACGATGGGCATTCATACTATCTGGTTTCAATTATAAAATTGAATACATAAAAGGATCATTAAATGAAGCTGATAATTTGTCACGACTTCCACAGCATGACTTTGAACAAAATTATGAAGAAAAATCATACATATGCCATATCAAAGCGGAAAACGCTCTTAGCATTAATTTCAAAGATATAGCGCGTGAAACACGTAGAGATCCGATTTTATCAAAAGTATGTACTGCTGTGACAATGGGGACAATGCAAAACCTGAAAGGCAGTGAGTTTGCTCCATTTGTTAACAAAAGCACTGAGCTAACTGTAGACCAAGAGTGTTTGCTATGGGGTTACAGAGCAGTAGTACCATCTAAATTGCGAAAGTACTTACTGGAGCAGCTACATGACTCACATTTAGGGGTCGTAAAAACAAAAGCCCTGGCAAGATCATATGTATGGTGGCCAAAAATTGATAATGACATAGAAAATTTAATTAGGCAATGCATTTCATGTCAGGAGCTTTTACCGAGTCCTAACAAAAGTGTATTAATTCCATGGGAGCCGGCTGACTCAGTTTGGAGTAGAATACACATAGATTTCGCGGGGCCTATAAAAGGTTTTCAGTTGTTAGTACTCATAGATGCTTATTCGAAATGGGTTGAAGTTTTTAAAACTAAAGACATGACTTCTAACTTTGTTATATCAAAACTTCGCGAAACGTTCTGCCGCTTCGGCATTGTCAACACAATTGTTAGTGACAACGGTCGTTATTTTGTATCTGAGGAATTCAAAACTTTTTTAAAATTTAACAATATCAAACACGTACTTACTTCGCCGGGACAACCATCAACGAATGGTCAGGTTGAAAATTTTATAAAAACTTTAAAGAAATCTTTAATGGCAAACTTCAGCAGCGGCAACGCAGAAAATTTCGATATATATCTGAATAGATTTTTAATGGATTATCGAGTAACAAAACATTGTACTACAAACGAGTCACCAGCTAAGCTCTTTTTAGGTAGATTTATAAAAACTCGATTTGATTTTGTCAAACCACCTAAAATTAAAGAAAATATATTACATAGTCAAGAAAATAGTAAAAAAAATTATCCTGGAAAAAGATCTGTAGAGTTTAGTTCAGGAGATAAAGTATACATCAGAGATTACAAAAATCCTAACAAAGCAAGTTGGTCTCCTGCGACAGTTCAATCTCAAATTGGTCCACGGTCTTATAATTGTATATTTGATCATAACAATCGATTAATTAAAAGACATACTGATCAAATTAAAAGAGCGTCAGAACCGGGCATTGATATTGACTTGCCGGATGAGGAACCCAGAAGACCTGAAGTAGTTGAATCGGCGGTTGCTGAGGAAAATAACGTATCTTCTGAATCTCTGCATGGAACTGAATGTAATGAGAATGAAAATAATTTGGACAATATGTCAAGTGGTAATGAAAATACTCATGAACCTAGGTCATTACGTCCACGAAACAATGATGTAAGTTTTAGAATGTATAAGTTGTGAGCTAATAATGAATTAGTAATCACAAAATCACAATTATAAAAAAAAAAAAAAAAAAAATTTTAATTTGAATTAATAATTGCTATTTGAATTAATAAAACTATGTAAATGTTATTGTACTTCAAAGTATGTTTATATTTAAATATAAAAATAAAGCAATTTTTTTTTTGGAGAGAGGCGTGTTATTTGTTGCCCTATGCAATCGCACGCTTATGTTTATCTATACCTATTGACTTATCTTTATATATCTATTGACTTATATTCGTATGGAGTTCATCTCATTAAATAAAGGAGTTGCTAATTAAGCTTGTAATAAAGAGCACGTCTTTTGCCTTACACCGGTACATAACAATATACATAATAAGAGAATTCAAAATATAACATCTTAATTTGTACCATGTACACATAGTGAATATTCATATGTAAGTATATATAAAAAAAAGATAATAAGAAACTTTTGTAATTTCTTTCGCAAGGCCTCTATAGCCTTCTGTTTACTATGTCTTATAGGCATTTGCCTAGCTGAATTTGTTTCCACTTCTACAGCCTCCTCCCTATTTTTTTTGAGTTTCACTCGATACAGGGTCACCCTGGTCTTGAATAACATCTTCAGACTTGATTTGTATTGAACTTTCAGGTCTACTGTCGCGCGGCTCACTGCGTAAACGCTCGTCCTCACCTATGAGATCAGCATTGCGAGTTTGGTCAAGATGCCGCTTGATTGTACGGTTTTCGTTTGATAACATGACTACGTAGTTTCGTGGACCTAGCTGCTTCTTTACAGTGCCAGGCGACCAACCAGCCTTGTTAGGATTTGAGTAGTTTCTCACCATCTCATCGAATTTCTCATAACGTTTACCCCTGGAGTTGTTAATTGCAGTCTGTTGACACGATTGAGAGAATACAAAGGTTGCGCCGATCTCAGACCGCTATTCCTCTCTTAACGAATTTGACAGAATCGTTGTTTGCATGACGTCACACTGGTGCAACTTGTTTACATTTTTCTTGCAACATTTTTTCTTCTTCTTCCATTTTTGCTCTCGTTTTGGCATTTCTCTCTCACAATTGCACCAGTGTGACGTCACACAAAAGTTATTCTCAAAAATCCTCTCTGATCGGCGCAATCTTGTATTCTATCATTCTTGGTCTGTTGATTAGTTTTAATAACATCTTTTATCAAAGGCGGTTTAAGAGCGCTAAACCGCGACCTGAGCTCTCTCCCAAATAACATTTTTGCAGGAGACTCTTTTGTAGTACCGTGCTTAGCGATTCTATAGTCGAATAGAAATCTGTTCAATACGTCATCGAAATTATGACTTGTGTTACCCGCAAAATTAGCAATCAGAGACTTTTTCAAAGTTTTCACGAAGTTTTCAGCCTGACCGTTGGTGGCTGGCTAACCCGGAGCCGTAAATACATGTTTAATGTGGTTTTTCGTCATACAATTTTTAAACTCAGCCGACGTAAACTGGGTGTCGTTGTTACTAACGAGCGTGTCTACCAACCCGAACCGGCAAAACACTTCGCACAGCTTATTTATAGTGAAAGCACTAGTTATATCCTTCGTCTTAAATACCTCCACCCACTTCGAAAGCGAGTCTATTATTATAAATAAGTGATAACCTCTTACCGGCCCCGCGAAATCGATATGAATACGTCTCCACACCGAATCCGTAGGGGCCCAAGGTATAAGGCCACTTTTCTCTGGATTGGGCTGTGCCAACTGACACGGACGAAAAGTTTTCATAAGGGCTTCAATGTCCTTGTCTATGCATGACCATCATATATATGAGCGTGCCAAAGCCTTCGTTTTCACGATGCCCAGGTGAGAGTCATGAAAAAATCTAAAATTGCCATCCGCAGTTTGCTGGGTATTACAGTCCGGTAACCCCATAATACGCATCTTGCCTCTACGCTTAGCTCAATCCCCTTTGACTGAAACGGCTCAAACTCTTTGCCCTTCAAATCGGAAATAGTGCCGTCTTGAATGCTTTGCATTACTTTGGACAGCACCCGGTCCCTTCGTGTCTCAATCACCACTTGTTTATAATTTAGTTGCGCTGAACTAGCATAATTGATAAAAGTAGCTTCCTCTGATACGACCAAAACTGTTGATTGCGAAATACGTGATAAATTATCAGTGTAATTACTAGAATCCTTGACGTATTTAATTTTATAGTCAAACCCTGATAATATTAAAGCCCAGCGCTGAATTCTGGCGGCAGCTAATGCCGGAATATCCTTATTTTCACCAAACAAAGCTAGGTCTATGATCTGTTTCCAGCGTGAATGATACCCCCAACAAGTACTGCCTCAATTTCGGCACACTGTAAACTATCGCCAAGACTTCCTTTTCCATTGCGCTATAGTTTACTTCCGCTCTGTTCAAAGCGCGCGAAATAAACGCTATTGGCCTCCTCACCCCACTTCCGTACACATGCGCTAGCACTCCTGCAACCGCGGAATTACTGGCGTCCGTTGTTAACACGATAGGCAATTTCGGATTAAAGTGCACGAGTACCTTATCCGAACAGATTTCTGTTTTCAGTGTCTCGTATGCTTCCTGACACGCCTCACTCCAAACAAATTGAACATTTTTGTAAAAGCTTATATAGCGGACCCATTTCCTGAGCGAAATTTGGGATAAACTTTGAGTGGTAATTCACTAACCCAATAAAAGCTCGTAGTTGGGAAACATTACTCGGTTCCGGGGCTTCGATAACACACCGTATGCGATCCTTATTTTTGTAACCCCTCTGCATCAATATCAAAACCTAAATACGAAATTTTACTTTTAAAGAACTCGCATTTATCAATATTTAATCGCAGCCCCGCTGACTCAAGTTTCGCTAATACCTGTTTGAGGTTCAGTACGTGCTCGGCAAAGTATTTTCCCGTAATGGTTATATCGTCTAGGTAACAAAATACGTAAGGAACTCCACCTATTAAGCCCTCTAAGGTCTTCTGGAAAATAGCCGCTGCGGTTTTGATACCAAAAGGCAGCCGCGTCATCTTAAAAATGCCTTTATGCGTACTTCAGGTACAAATTTTTTGCTGATTGTAGGCACTAGCCATATCTAGCTTCGTGAAAAGTTTACCCCCTTGCATTGATGCAAATATTTGGTCTATTCGAGGCAACGGATACTTGAAGTCCTTAAGAAAGCGGTTTACGGTAGTTTTGTGGTCCCCACAGATTCTAATTTGTTCATTCTGCTTTAATATGGGAACTAGTGGTGTTCTCCAATCTGCACTATCAACCGGTATCAGCACCCCCTTCTCGACTAAATCTGCTAACTGTTTTTCAATAGCCTCACGCCATGCCAAAGGAACTGCTCTTGGCTTACAAAAAGTCGGGTTGCAATTGCTTTCAAATTGCAATTTGACAGTGGTTAAGTTGCATTTGCCCAACTCACGACTAAACACTTCAGAATAATCACTCTTTATCTCCTCAAGCATTTCCTGATAAGGTTCAACATAATTTACTTGAGTTGACGAAGCAATATCATTTTTAGTTTTCAACTCAAAGCCGAAACTTCGCAAAAAATCACGTCCTAGCAAAGTTGGTCGGTTTGTATTTGTTATTACAAATTTTCCCCTTACACTCTGCCCATTATAATTAACAGACGTAACGAACTCACCGATAACATCTACCAATTCGCCGCCGTATCCCGTATATGCAGTCGAGCGTTCGCGCAGTCATTTACGATCAAAAAATCGTTCAAATGTTTTGATTGACGTTAAAGAACATGGCGCCCCTGTATCGCATAGGACGATCATCCGATAACCATTTACTTTAATTGCAAGGTCGTACTGGTTACCCGTTTCTCCTCGAGCTGCATCGGAAATGTTAAATACAGAATCAAAAGTATCGAAATCTTCTTCCTTTACATTTAAAAATTGTACATTGTTTTTATTAATCTGACATACACTTGCCAAATGTCCCACCTTTTTGCAGGAATGACAAACGCTATTACGGTATCTGCATTTATTAGAAGGATGATTTTTCCAGCCGCAGTGCGCACAGGGTCTCTTCTTCGTGTTGTCGCCACTGTTGTTTCCGCTGTTTGAACTCGTACTGCCTTTCGTACCGCCACGCTTAGCAATGCAGCTGTTTTTGTTGTTGTTGCGGACATGTGATTTCACAAAGTTAACCTCACTTTTGACGGCCAATTGTTGCGTAATCTTTGACTCCATAAGTAATGCCTTTTTAAACGCTTTTTCCAAGGTAACTCTTCATCCTCTTAGCACAACTTTTCGAAAATTTTTTCTGGTAACTCTACTACGAATTTGTCGAGAATGATCTTCTCAAGGGCAGCGCCAAATTTACATTGCAAGGACAGCTTTTTGACGTGAGCGTACCATACGGCTGCAGTTTCGTTGTCTGCTCTTTTCACTGCATACAATTTACGCCTTTCGTTAAATAAGATGACTGGTGGAGTAAAATGGCGCTCCAGTACCGAGCACAATTCCTCATAGCTTTTTTCGCTTGGAAGTTGAGGACTGCAAATGCTGTGCAAGATCCCGTATACCTCACCACTGATACTTCTAAGGAGTATAGAAAATTTTCCACTTTCCCTTGTGCACTCTATTTCAACGAAATGCAGCTCCAACCTTTCACGCCATAACTGCCAATTACACTGTGAGACAAATGGTAGGGGTCAGTGATCGGGAAGGGTTCAAACTACCGCGGAAAGTTATATCGGTAAAAAGAAGTTATACGTGTCCCGGCGTTTCGCTGGGTCACGTCTAGGAATCGAGATATATATATATAACTATCATATAGGGGAAATTGTCACCTTTGGTGGTCTTTTTTTGACATAACTCGAGAACCACTAGTCCGATTTTGCTCAAACAAATTTAAAAAAATTAAAAATTACAATTCCTTTAATCTGTTCATATAACGTTTTTCTATATAATCAACAGTTTTAAAAAAATTTAATATTTTAGGCAAAAAAATATTTTTTTTCTTCATACATTTATTTTTACCGGCAAAACTGTTGATTATATAGAAAAACCTTATATGAACAGATTAAAGGAATTGTAAATTTTAATTTTTTTAAATTTGTTTGAGCAAAATCGGACTAGTGGTTCTCGAGTTATGTCAAAAAAAGACCACCAAAGGTGACAATTTCCCCTATATGATAGTTATATATATATCTCGATTCCTAGACGTGACCCAGCGAAACGCCGGGACACGTATAACTTGTTTTTGACCGATATAACATTTTCCGTTGGTTTCATTCCATCCCGATTTTGACTGTCGCATAGTGTTATCGGCTGCCGAAAATTCAGCAATATTTGCTGAGTGAATCATTTTGGTAGTGGCCGGCGCCCCCGAGTTTGCATCGTCAGGCATTTTTCTTGTCTCTTCAATAAAAAAACTTGTACAAAAGTCTTTTTTTTCTCCTCGTCGCCACTATAAAGTCTTCACGAGTTGAGCGGAGAAAATGGAGTGTCTTTATTCGATTGGCCGAAATGGAAGCGAACAATTATTAAAATTTCTTTTAATAATAATTCAAATTTAAAACGGGCTGTATAAAGAAAACCATCCTTTCTCACTTCGCGTCAAATGAGTAATGTGTTTATACTAGGGATGTCAATTTTCGGGGTTTTGTCGATCCCGGGATTTTCGGGATCTAAAAATACAATCCCGGGATACCGGGACTGTCCCGAAATTCAGGCAAAAGTGCAATACATCTGTGATCATCCTATTATAGTATTTTAAATCAGATTGATATAACAAAAAAAAAAGTACAATTTATTGTAATTCATTTACATATTTATTAAGGCGAGAAATCAGTATTTTCAGTCAAAAAAAACAAACATAAAATTTGACAAACATATATGTATGTATGTACATATACTCATTAATTTATAACATAGTTTTTGTACTACAAGGTCAAATGCATATACGGTCACTGACAGAAATATTTTGCATAGATTTTTTTTGCAATATTCAGAATATTTTTCATGGTATTTTTTTTTTTTGATTTAAAAAAGTATATATGTATGTGTAATTTTGAAGTTGCGAAAACATCCCGTTTTTTTTGCTACAAAAAAATTCGTTATAAGGAAGAAAATGCCCAACATCAGTAAAAACAATTCAAAAATCAAGGGAGTTTTTAGTAACTTTAAAAGTGCACTTTATTGTATTAAATTGAATGGGCTATAAAACTGCATAATGGAATTTTTTGTAAAAATTATGATTAAAAAGTTTGATATTTTTATGGTAATTTGGTGAACTTAACCCAACTTTCTCTAAAGTGTGAAATTTTGATTTACATGATTTTTGTTGTAAATTGAGCTAAATATTTTTTTTTTAATTAACAAAAAAATACCATGAAAAATATTTTGGATATTGCAAAAAAAATCGATGCAAAATATTTTTGTAAGTGACTGTATTTGGTACAGCAGTAACTGCCTATGTAACTATATACAATTTTTTGAATCACGGTTTGAGATCAATTTAAGATATTATCAGTATATTTAAGTAATAATAAAAAAGTTAACACATTTAAGTAAACAATAAATATATAAGTGCATCACCGATTCCATTTCGAGCGGAGCAAAACTATTCCTTCTTTTGATGGTAATGCGATCTTAAAGAAATTATAGCATTAAGGGTTGCAAAAAATTCTTAGTTTGCCCTTGAGAGGGGATATTTGTGATAAAAATTTAATTGGCTAACAAAAAAATTGTTTCCAGCAATCCCGGGATTTAAATCGACTAATCCCGGGATATTCGCGACTTAAAAAAGACCGGGATCCCGGGATTGACATCCCTAGTTTATACCTATTTTCTAACCGATGTGAGAAATAAAAAACCGATTTGAAATCAAATTCGAGTCAATACACTTTTGAAATTGGCAGCTTATTGAGATTTTGTTTATGCATCCGTTTTGAATCACAGCGAAGTGGATCAAAGCGCGTTATGTGTCGGTATAAACAAGCTATATCTTACCTTATATCTTATCTTATAATATATCTTATCTTTTATAAATATAAATATTATAAATGTGAAAGTTTGTATGTTTGGATGTTTGGGAAATCATCACGCGGAAACGACTGGACGGATTTGCATGAAATTTTGTACGCAGATAGCTTATGGGCCAGATTGGTTAATAGGGTATTTTTTTAAGAGTTTCCAGCAGTTAAAAAAGTTCCATTTATTTAATATGCGGGAACGACTGAATAGATTTGCATGACAATTTGCACACAGATAGCTTATGACCTAGATTGGAAAATAAGCTACTTTTCTTAAGAGTTGCCACCTGTTAAAAAGTTTCATTTAATTAATACGCGGAAACGACTGAATGGATTTGCATGCAATTTTGCAAGCAGGTAGCTTATGACCTGCAGTGGAAAATAGGCTAATTTTTGGAAGAGTTGCCACCTGTTAAAAAAGTTTAATTAAATTAATACGCGGAAACGACTAAACGGATTTGCATGAAATTTTGCACACAGATAGATTATGACCTAGGTTAGAAAGTAGGCTACTTTTTTAAGAGTTGCCACCTGTTAGAAATGTTTAATTTAATTAATACGCGGAAATGAGTGAACTGATTTGCATGAAAGTTTTCACACAGATAGCTTATGAGCTAGGTTGAAAAATAGGCTACTTTTTTAAGAGTTACCACCTGCTAAAAAAGTTTAATTAAATTAATACGCGCAAAAGTCTGAACGGATTTGCATCAAATTTTGCAAGCAGATAGCTTATGACCTACAGTGGAAAATAGGCTAATTTTTTGGAAGAGTGGCCACCTGTTAAAAAAGTTTTAATTAAATTAATACGCGGAAACGACTGAACAGATTTGCATGACATTTCGCACAGAGATAGCTTATGACCTATGTTGGAAAACAGGCTACTATTTTAAGAGTTATCACGTATTAGGAAAGTTTAATTAAATTAATACGTGGAAATGACTGAACTGATTTGCATGAAAATTTGTACACAGATAGCTTATGACCTAGACTG
Source organism: Rhagoletis pomonella (assembly GCF_013731165.1). Classification (NCBI taxonomy): domain Eukaryota; kingdom Metazoa; phylum Arthropoda; class Insecta; order Diptera; family Tephritidae; genus Rhagoletis; species Rhagoletis pomonella. The sequence continues at coordinate 41,839,873 of NW_023458557.1, forward strand.
GAAAAAAGGCTACTTTTTTAAGAATTTCCACCTGTTTGAAAATGAAATTTTGCTCAAAGATGGTTTATGACCTGGATTGAATAAAATTACCTATAGTTTAAAAAACTAAATCCTCGCTATTATAATTTCCATTCCTACTGTCATCAGGTATGGAACTTAAGAATACAAAAAGGCTGCATCTTTTAGGCGCATCAATATTACATAGTTACATCCCGAGATAATAAAAGGGAGGTAAAAATAGGCTGCTTCCTTAACCGGTTTTCCGATCAGGATGAAATATGGTACAAATTGAAATTTTCATATTACATACATATCTCTGGAAGTATTTGTGGGAGAGAACTGAAACTTGGTATAGTGATATGTATGTGAAATCAATGTTGGCATTAATCGATTGATGTTTTAATTAGTTAGTTAATTCGATTAAATTCAATCTGATTACTAGGGATGTGCCGGGTATCCGGTAGATATCCGGAATCCGGCCTATCCGGCCGTTTTTTGGTTATCCGGTTATCCGGCCGGATACTGGCTAATATCCGGCCGGATTCCGGATATCGATTATAGAAGATTCAATCTAGAAATTTAAACCTTTTTTGTGGTGATACAACTTCAACAAAAACTAAAATCTTATAAGTTTTTTGACGTGTTTAAGTCAAACCATCTAATTACACAGACATATATGTGCACAACAATTTAAATAAAAACACATAATTGAGCAAGGAAAAAGTATACGACTTAGTATTAGTATTAACAAATGAATACAAAGCTTTCTTAAGCTTCTCTTCAACTTCATCCAAAACGAAAAACTGAAATTTGATGGGTTTTTTTGAAGCGTGTAAGTTAAGACAGTTTGATCAAACAATGTGACCATGTAAGGTCCATATAAGGCATCAACACACATGTGCGATTCTGACGGTGCGAATCTGTTCCGAAAAAATTACAACAATGCCGCAACTATTTATTGGAACATTCACAGCTCTTCATTTCGTCGTGCCGAAATTGCAGACCTACGCGTTCGGAAACGAAAGAGGTAAATAGGTGGGTTCTGTATAGTTTAAACAAAAATTAACGTAAGAAAACAAAACATCTTGATTGTTCAAAAGCAAAGAATTTGATGAAGATTGTTTTATGTTTGTTTATAAGATGCCATTTTTTACTGCGATAGCATCGCACAGATGTTTGCGTAATTGTGTTTTCGAAGTGGTAAATTCTGTAGCATCAGAAACGGTGCGGAGGTCGAGGTGAACTCGAGCCGGCAAAAAAACAATATTGTGAAATTTATTAAGGGCAGCAGTCTACCGGATATCCGATCGGATATCCGAATCCGGCTGTTATTTTTTACAGGATATCCGGAATCCGGTTATGCGGCAAAATCTATATCCGGCACATCCCTACTGAATACAGTTAATCATGATTAATTTTAATCCGACTAAACAGTTAATCGCAACGGCGATTAAAAAATTAATTTTTAATCATTAACTCTTAATTTGATCAAGTAGGTTTGGTGATTAATTAAGTTATGCTGGAATTTCCCTGTGCACACAAAGCAAGTTAATCCGGTATGGCTAAGTCGGGTTTCCTCATCAATCTAAGCAATTTGGTGTGCATTTTCATTAAGATATATACCAACAAACGTTTTACAAACTAGGTTTGTAAAAGTTCCAAGGTTATGTATTACTAATAACAATAATTATTATTTTTTTATGTTACGTGCTTTTTATAAGCGTAAAACACAAAATAATTACTATAACTGATGTTTGGTTTCACACTCGGACAACTAGACAAATTAATCAGATTTTATTTTTAATTGGATTAATGTTTAAATTAATTAAACGTAATCGCAGCCAGCGATTAACGATTAAAAAAATGTTATCATTAATCGTACAGTTGATTAAGACTAATTAATTTTAATCGTCAAACGCGATTAACATTTTAATCGTTAATTTTTAATCGTTAATCAGATTAACAGTTTGCCAACACTGTGTGAAATCATGTTCATATTCACGAAGAAAAATGGACGTTTTTGGAAAAGAGGCGTAGCACCTCCCATACTGACTGAAAGTTTCATATTGCATATCTCTTCAAATGTTTGGGGTAACGCACTCAAGCTTGGTATGGAAATACATATGTATGCATGTATGTATGTGAAACTAATACCATACTCATGGAGAAAAATTAGAGTTATTGGAAAAGGTGGTGTGGCAACTCCCATGCAAATTGATTTTTCGATGCTGCATATTCCTGGAGCTGTTTATTGCAGAGGACTGGAACTTGGCACCGAGATGTGTATACAAAATTAATTCCATACTCATAGAGAAGAATTTGCGTTATTCGAAAAGGGGACATGGTTCCTGCCGTACAAATTTACTGTTTTATACTGCTTATCTCTAGAGGTGTTCATGGTAGAGTACTGGAACTTGGTACTGGGGTATGTAAAATCAATTCTAAATTCATGGAAGAAGATTATAAGAAGGGTTATAAGAAAAAGGGGCGTGGCACTTCCTACACAAATTGACCTTTTCTTGCCACATATCCCTCGAAGTGTTTGTGGAAGAATACTGGATCTTGGTATGGAGTTGTGTATGCAAAATGTATCAATTGCTCATGGAAAAAATGTGAGTTATTAAAAAGGGAGTTATGTCGCCTCCCATACATACTAAAAACTTCTTAATACATATCTCTGGAAGGATAGAAAATCTCTCGCAGTATTTTAAATTTGTTATGGAGATTTATTTTATAAGTGCCGTACTGACAGAATAAATTTCATTAAATGGAAAAGGGAGAGCCGGGTTCGGCCTTATAATCTAAAGCTCTCTTGAGGCATTTGCTACAGTAATGAGAAGTGGTATTTTATCAATGCCAGGTTACTAAATTTGAGTTGGAAATATTAGAACCCGCCGTGGCACCTCCAAGAAGGTTACACGTTCACGCGTCGTATACCTGGAACCATTTTAAGGTAAACTTAGAGGGATTGATATATTTCGTATGCCTAGCGCGCAGACGAGATTTTATAATTTCATAGTTTTAAACGGCCTAAATACCTTAACTCGCTTAAAAAATAACGAGCTATAACGAAATGGGCACAGAAATAAAATCTAACATCATTAAATTATTTTTCCTATTTGTATAAAAGCGCGGGGTAAAACCCGCGGGTATAAGCTAGTATCTTATAAAGAGAAGTGTAATTTTTTTTTATCTAAAACTAATAAAGTAAGAAGGACGAAATTCGAGGATGTGTTAGTTAACATACTAGTCCTTGACATATATATTTTCTTTAAATAAATATTGGATGTTTTCCAGGATATTCAAGGATAAAATTTTAAAAGGACATTTGCAATACTTATTCGTCCTGGGGCACCCAAAAATCAATTTTTTTTCTATTCTACAGAATTTTCCCTTTTAATTTATACCTATATTGTTATTCTACAATACATCGAATCTTTTGAATAATTTTTTTGTTCAATCATATTCTAGAAATTTCAAAGTCCTTTTAAAAAGAAATCCTGACGTCAGAGAGAATAACTAAAAACTCAGTTTTACTATATTTTGCCCCCAGTTTTGTGAATATATTGATATTTCCCTGTGTAAAATTGACTGTCGCACGGTGTTATTAAGCATTTTGAAGTGAAACTTCTTAGGCGGCGGTATCGCAAAAATGGAGAGTGGAATTTTTAAAACTGAAAATGTTACATGAGTAAGAAGGCAGATATAGTATAGAATAGGGGGAAAAAGAAAGAAAGCGACATATGACGGCTATACAAAGCGATAGCTCAAACATCTTCAACGCGCGTGCATACAAGAGGTTTACGCCGACAGTCTTTGCGGCGGCGGCGTGGTCAACTTCAAAAAGAATCGGCGGCGGCGGCGACGCCGGCGCGCCTGGAAGCGCCGGCGCTACTGCCCATAAGGTAGATTCCAAAGAGCCATGAGGCTACTAATCTTATCATGTCATCAGATTATATTTTATTTAATTCATTCATTGTTAGTTAGTTTTAAAATTAAACTACGTTACTTCCTACTTGAATTTAAATATTGAGTGGCTGCCGCTGATGGATGGGCAAACAGAAGAAAGTCTATATAGTATATACATTAGGGTGCCCATCGAAAATGCTTTTTGTTTTTGGAAATTTCAAGCCCCTACCTACCGCCTAATTTTATTCGTTTTTATGAGAAATATGATTGCCTATTTTTATAGATTTTTTAAAGGTCATTTAGAGTTCGCGACCTGTCGATTTAGGTCAGAAAATACGGATTTCAAAGATCGAATATGATCTGAGAAGAGGATATATAGGCCTTTAAAATGGTGTATAATAATCTATTGTCGGACTTGGCTTGTTGGGATTTTGTATCGGGTAAAATGACAAAAAAAAGATATTTCTCTTAATTTTTTAAATTTTGACCATCAATAATTTCCACAATTTCAAAATTTGTAGTACAAACGTACAAAAAACGATTTTCGATGGGCACCCTAATATACATACATCTCTATGTAGTCTACAAATCCGTATGTAATATTTCAATTTAAAGAAATAAAAAAATTTTAAAAAGTTAAGTCATTGGGGTAATTTATGTCGTATCATAAAATTTTTGCAATAAGCTTATCAAATGTTATGTTAATTTACGGAGTTCTTACGATTGTTTGCGCGTTATATATTGAAAACAAGGTTGGTCTACTTTTTCCAAAAGTTCAACCCATCAACTCCCACCAGAACGGGCCTTTTCGACCTACTGTTTGAAAAATGGCTTATAAATGGTTAAAATTTCCACTAAAATATTAAGCGCCAAATTTTTCTAAGGAGAACAAAAAGTAATGCAAAATAATAGTCATTTTTACTAAAAAGGGGGACTTAAACCCTGTGTGAAAATGTTGCGATGCGCGGGAGCAAAACCTTCCTGGGGTTTGACCACCACTTAGGAATACTAATAATTTCCACACAGCCACCTAGTTCTTGTATACGTCAGTGGGACCCCAGAATAAAGTAATTTACGAATGTTAAAACTAGCAAAAAAAAGTGTTTTCTTTTTATTAAAATTCTGTTTAAAATATTAAAAAAACAGGAAAATCAACTAGTCTTGGTTTTATCTCCAATTATTGAGGAGTTAGATGCAAAAAGGGCGCTTCTGTTAAAACTGCCTTCTGAGATATTGGCGATAAATTTTTGATGTGTTATAACTTTATTGTTGTTGTGGTATATACATTTTTGATGTGTTATAACTTCCTTGTTGTTGTGGTATATAAAAACGTTGTATTGTTTTAGTATTGAAAAAAAATTGTCTACTGCGGAAAAAATCGTCAGATTACCAGTGTTGGACCCTAATTTAACTGTAATAAACGCTTTCGATAGAAAAACGTGTTACCTATCTCTTTTCTGAGTTATGCTTTTTTGGAAATGTTCAGCGGCCCAAATTATGCAAAAAAAACTTCTTTTAAAGTTGTAATTTTCATTTCTCAAAATAGTGTTTTTATACGAGTAGTATTTAGTTCCTTCAAACGATGTATTTCAATGTGCATACAGCATGGAAATTTTATACAAAATTCCTTAGGCGCCGAACGCCGCCGCAGCCGCGCCGATATTTTCGTAACTCGGCGACGGTGGGTGAGAAATGACAAAAAACGGCGGCGGCGGCGGCGGCGGCGTGGCTCGGCGGCGTATACCTCTAATGCATACGAGTACCTACATACATATGTACGTACCAGGGTTGTTGCGAATATCCGCATTCGCAACCGCGGAACTTCCGCATAAATTTTAACATTCGCATTCGCAATAATCGATGCGGAGCATTTGCGAATGCGAATATTGTGCAAGTGCACTGATAAAACGTACATATAACTGGAAAACAAAAAATAAATAAATAAATAAAATAAATAAATAAGTTGACAGCCAAGATCACAAATTAAATAAGAATTAATTTACGGTGAATTTTATATCTATTGAGGAGTGGGACTTGGCATGCAATATATCGTTAGTATAGTATGGAAAGGGCTTAACTACCTATATATATATATCAAAATCTATCTATATCTAATAATAAATCAAAACACATTGAGGGCATGGAATAGAACAACAAAAGGGATTATGGTACCGACAGCGGTGAGTAATTAATTGTGACTGCCTGCACCTAGGAAAAGCCGAGCTCAACTAACTAATAAAAAAAAAAAATTATATACAAGCTATTCATTACTGGTCGTGATTCCAACAATTCAAATTATTATAAAAAGCGGGGTACCTTTTTAACAAAATAACAGGATTTTAAACTAATTCTGCTGGCAGCTACGACTTTCAAAACAGAATAAACAGAATTTTCTTCGAAATTTTCATCCCTTGAAAATAACAATTTATTTGCCATATCCACCTATTCACAACGTCGCTATAAGTACAAATTTTTCAAACCAGTCACAGAAGACAGCATTAAAAATAAATTACAAAAACTAAAATCGAAAAACGCTGATGACGTAACAGGTTCTCCAAATTCTGAAACAAACAAAAGAATTGGTTCTCCAAATTGGAACACGACGGTGTTTAAATAACGATCTTGCCATGATGCTAAATTGTGAAGATAAAAGTCGGGAGGATACATCCGGCACTTGCAGCCCCGATGCAATTATCAAAAAGGAATTATTGCACCGCAATAAAAAAAAGAAATATAACTGAAAGTCCTCTCAACTCGTGCAGCATCAATCGAAAAGAATTTACAATTTTGTCAAGTTTCAAGTTTTTCAAGTTTATCGCCTCGAGCGAGTAGTTACTTAGTGCACAGGTTTGATTTACGACCCGTTAGGAAACAGGCTGTAACCGGAAAAGGCAGCAAAATTACTCTTTCTTAAATACAATGTTCCAATTTTTTAATCTAAGTACTAAATAAAAAAACACTATTAAAAATTACTAACTTTTCCATTTTTTATTTACCTAAATTACCTAATGTACTCACTAAAATTATTTCTTAAAAATATTTGACATCCGCATTCGCTTCCGCATCCGCGGATGCCTAAAATTTCACATTCGCAGCATCCCCAGTACGTACATACATTTGTATGTCCCCTGCAGCAAACCAAACTGGTTCAGAACTTGCGCTGAGCTACCCTGAAAAGGGTACTTCATCTATCCCAAATCAATGCTTTCAACTGTCTTTTTTAATTTGGCGATGTCT
>NW_023458557.1:41857018-41869610 GCF_013731165.1 Rhagoletis pomonella
TATATGTATATGTAAGTAAAAAATTTAGCTACCATTTTTAGCCACAACGACTTTTTTCGCTCTTTTTTAGCCCTTTTTTTAAAGGAATTTGGCTACCACTAAAAATGATTCGCGGCAACACTGATGGCAATGCCGTCAGGGTACATGGGAGAGGAGCACATATAGTTGTTTTTCCTTTCGTTTATAGTTATAGTGATATACATTTTTAGTAAACTTTTCTTTGAGAAAACTGTTGCCTAGATTTAAGTTGCATAAACATACATACATACATATATACAAATTTCGGGTATTCACATGTGTTTATGTATATACACACGTATGTACATCCGCATGAACGCCTGCAGCTTGGAATATATTTTGAATAACTCGGTTATGCAAATAGGTTAAAAAAATTTTAAATTAGTGTTAAAATAAATACTTCTATGAGCATGGATTAAATCTTTTTTTTTTGATTTCGACAAGGAGGTGTGTTGGAAGGACTGGGGATCATTCACAACTTAATTTCCTCAGTCTTACGAATGGTCAAGGTTTGGAGGGCAATATGGGTTGATAATTCCACCGAAGTCAACCTCGACAAGGCTTCTAGCAGGGCGAAAACCAGAAACCGCTCTCTTTCTCTAGACCTTTCTCAAACTCTTTCATTATTCTGAGCACGCGATATTTAAAATTTATTTTAGCAGGTAGTAGGTTTGGCAGGACATAAGCGGCATGAATACCACCCCATTAGCCGACGAGAAAGTAGCCGGAAACCAACGCGTGCCAGATTGCTTCCCTGCAGAAAATGTATCTAACTATAAGCTAACTTTATGTTGATTAGGATGGAGCTAAAAGTCACTTATTTTCTGTATATTTTCTTTGACGAAAGCTAACTATATTTCTATGGCGATGGCCGCGAAATAGTCAAGGGTGGTTACCTCTGCATTTGATGCAACTAACTTGTAACTAACTACTTTTGGACATAAAATATCAATAAGAAAACAAAATATATTTTTTTTATTTTTTTATTTTTTTTACTTTATTTATTTTATAACATTTCACATTTGTTTCTATTTTCTGCTGTAGGTGGTCCCATATTCGAACTCCGTCAGACATAACTTCAAAATGATAATATGAAATTTCGATCTCCCTTTTATTTGTACTCAATTCGAAAAAGTATTTGCGAAGTGCAGGATATTTAAAAGGAAACGCATTTAAAGAAAACAATATCGAGCCTTACTTCTGCATTACTTGTCCACTTGTTTCAAGTTAGCTTATTGTAGCTAATCACAAGTTAAATATTTTATAGAGATCCCGCAAAAAAGCTAACTACAAGAAGCTTATTTTGTATCAATTGATAATTTTTTTCTGCAGGGTTAAAAATGCCACTAAAGTATTTACCAAACAAGTACAAAACCTATACATAGACATACTACATGCCACGGTTATATGTTATATTCTCAACTTTTTCTCAGACGTGAGTGGAGCGGAACAAAATGAAATCCAGTTACTGTCATTGAAATATTTGTATAGTGTAGCCAATGATACATGTAAGAGAAACACAGTTTTTATAGGAAAGGAGTTATTATTTATGCAGTTTAACAGTTCATTTAATAGGTTATTTATTCAGTTAATTTAACTAGAAAAAATACGGTTCCTATAAAAAAATAAATGCATAGTTTGTTTTGAAATTAGACAAATTGCGAGTAACAGCGACCGAGTGATCGAAGAGCCCTTTTGCGACTGATGTAGCAGACTACCGATGGCTATGTTGACACAGATGGAATGGAAGGGAATGCTAACAAATTTTTTCTCAAATGTTTCTCAACCCGTTCTTAAATTGATAAACAATATTTGAGAAAAATTTTTGAAAATGTTTGGTTTCAAATGATAAACAATGCTGAAAATCAAATTGAGAAATACGGTTTTCTCAAACGTTTGAAAATTTTTGTTCCTGTGTTTGTTGGGTAGCTACATATATGAACGCTCGTCGCACAGTGGGGCAAAAAAGGTTGCTGTGGAAAATCAATTTTGAGAGCCCAAATGTGAACCGATTTCAAGTTTTTTTTTTTAAATAAAGTATAATTAAATTTCGCGTCGATCTATCCGTGGCGATTTTTTAAAAAAGCTCTGGTTTTTTTATTTTTGCGCTGTTTGGTCTACCAATACATACGCGTACGAACAACAGCGGAAATTTTTTCTATCTAACATTCGCGAACGCGAACGATCTGGACTTGTTTTATGCTTCTCGTTCACGAAGGAGAATCAATAGGGAATATTTGATACGGTCACGCTCGCGTTTGCGTACGAAGGAGAGTGAATATTTCCGAACCCTGCGTTTAACTGACTACTTTTACATGGTGATCTCGCGAAAAAAGTTAGTTTACTTTCAGTGAACAACAAACTGGTTATTTATAAGTTGACTTTTAGTGGGACATTTAATATACTGTTTTTTGGTACTGCTGGTTTTAATACTTATTTAGATTAACTAGTTATTTCCTACGTAATTAGATATTATTTAGTTAGCATTAAGTGAGATCTCAAATGGTGTGCTATTTACATATGTATGTACACACCAGGGATGTTTCAAATGTCATATTTTTCACATTCGCGAATGCGAATGCGAATGTGTGAATGCGAACGCGAGGGCGAATGTTAGGAATAACATTAAAAAGCTATAATCCACTTTAGTCATCGTTTATAATTCGTAAAAATTATGCAAATTATTAGCATATAGTACCAGGTTGATCGAGCTTTGCCCGGAGTGCATATGCTTTTTGAGGTTTTAAAGATTTTGATAGCTTTAAAAAATATTTTGAAAATAAACAAAAAAAAATAGGATTTCGACATCCATTAAGTAAATTCCTTACTCTAAAATTTAGGTGGAAACCCTATTCCGAAATACGCTGGAATGAATGGTTCATATCTTGAGCGTATATGTACTGTGTATACATAAAAAAATGTTGATTGAAATTAACAAAATAAAAATTTGTATTACATAGAAGCGTGCCAACCCTGATGTAAAATATTTTCTGGCCAAACTTCTCAACAATACTTCCTTTTTGGTTGTTGTTGTTTCCAACAATGCCTTGCATTTGATATCCATATTGCGATGTTTTATGGGCTGAATTTGCTTGCGCGTAAAAGCACATTTAGCGCATTTAGCTCTAAATGCTACTCTAAATGTACATTTATCCATACACCTAAATGCAACTAAATGCAACTCTATTTTTGCATTAAGAATCTAAATGCTAAAAGCAACCCTGTTATCTTCCAAAATTTCCACGATTCGAACATGGTTTAATGAGAAAAACATTGCTTTTTATTACAACGCTTTTATCAACTTGCAATGTTGTGTGTCCAGAAACTTTCAATGTTGTGGATCCAGAAACTTTCAATGTTGTGTGTCCGACACCATAAAACCTTTGCTTTGAAAAGTTCCTATAAAAAAGCATAGTGCATAGGGCGACATCTGTAGTGAATAGGGCGAGGTAGATGGCATCCAGATGTCGCCCTATGTACTACGTTTGCTACAGCGGAAATAGACGACACGCCATTTCTTTAAATAAAATGAATTGGTGCTCGTTTGTATGTACATACATATGTAAATACATGTGTGTGCACCTTTCTATTAATATCGTTGAATTATTTTAATATCTATTGCAAAATTTTATTCAGACAGGACTAAAAAGTTGAAAATAAATAATATAAAAAAACTTTTTAATATACAACGCTTTTATAAATGGACTAAAAAGTAGAAAATAATATTTCTCAGTCCCATAGAATTTGTTTTGATAACTTTTGATTTTGAAATTTTAGCAAAAGTCATTATAAACAATCTATGAAATTGAAAATGAAAAGCGCGGGGCGCATGTAATACACTTGAATTGATATGAAAAGTAACATATGTATGTATGTATGTGGGTATATGAATAACGACCGCTTAAAATCGATTTCAAAGTTCTACTTTCGCTGTAGAAATTTTAGGTCTACGTTATGTAGTTTGACTATTGTCAATTAAATCGAATGCTTTGTATTGCATGCGCTCCCCGTTTTTCATTTTCAATTTCATAGATTGTTTATAATGACTTTTGCTAAAATTTCAAAATCAAAAGTTATCAAAACAAATTATATGGGACTGAGAAATATTATTTTCTACTTTTTAGTCTATTTATAAAAGCGTTGTATATTAAAAAGTTTTTTTTTATATTATTTATTCGAGTATACAGTTGCTAGCTGCGTTTCAGTGATCGCCGATCGAGATTTAATTCATTGTTTTACATTATTTGGATAAAGAAAAGTTAAGCAAATTCAACATCGACGTGATGCTGATAGAAATCTGGATCAATTTGTGATCAACTCTGTTTGTTTTGTTTTCAAATTAAGTGGGGAAATTTTAATTGACAGCGCCGACAAATGAATATATACACAAACAAATGTTCGGTTATGGTTAAAACAATTCAAGTTTTTGTATTGAATTTTTGGTTTAAAATTTATTTTTTCCTTTTCAGTAGTTATCTTCTGCGTGAGAATTGATCGTAATAGATACGGATCTGAATAAGCGACTGGAACACGGCTGTTTGTCAAAAGCATACGATTTCGAACTCGCGTAAATGTACATTTGCTAAATGCGATAGCATGAACGCTATTCGCATTTTAAATGCAGCAAAAACGCTGCATTAGACTACACTATTATCCTAAGAGATAACATGTTGTAAATAGGGAAAGCATTTAGGGTACTCACAGTTTACTTCTAAAGTTAAAAGGTGGCAACTTTAACAAGATAACACACTCGAACTGTGAGCAACCCTTATGTTTAAATAAAGTATTAAGTTGATCAACAATACCACGCATTGCTAGACCGTTTGCCTTTCACGCGTTTGTGTTTAGAGAGCATCAACAAACCACATACATATTTCTCTCTATTCTCTCTTCTCTTTTTTATACTCAGCTAGCACAGCGCAAAAATAAAAAAAAAATAACCTTTGCCAGCTCCAGGCAGGCGCAAAGAGAAACTTATGTGCAAGCAGCGCTGCGTCCAAAGCGAAATTCATGTATGTATGTACAAGCAGCGATAGATGCCAGTTTAACACAGAACATAAACATGAGACAAAGTCTAGTAATTTTGCCCAAAAGTGTTATCTCTAATTAGTATGGGAACCAACAACAAACAAAGTTACCACTTGGTAAAATGTTTTAAAGTTACCAGGTGGCAAAATTAACACAGTAGATAATATAGAACTGTGAGTACCCTAATTGTTTAAAATCCTTCTCTTTGTACCCATGAATAGTAATAATTTACCTTTTTTTTCTAAACAAACAGACCAACAGACGGACGGACGGACAGACACATTAGCACACACAAGGGGTGGGTTTTGGGGTTCAAACCCCCCCTAAAGCTAATAACCTCAAATACAAACTGTATCTTAAAGCTAAGAATCCAGCTCTCAAGGAAATCATAAGAAATATTTATTATAATTTCTGTTGCTTGATAAAAGCACTTTGCTTTTGCTGTAAATTTTCATCAGAAAATAAATATACGACCATTTTTTTCTTGAGAGCTGCTTTAAGAAATTTTGGTAGAAGAAAATTTCCTTTCCATTTCTTGTCCGTTGTTTTATATGAATTTTTCATTTTTCTTAAGAGTTCGGATAATTTTTTCGGTATTCGAAATATTAAAAAAATGTGGCAATCGTGAAAAATCACCATCTCTATCGAAAACCAGAAACCAGAAATCGAAAAAATTAACATAAAAGTGTAAAAATTTCTTGGAATCAATAAATTTATTTTTACTGACTTTTTTAAAATTTTTTATTAGGTACTTTTGAAAGTTGAGCTCATCTTGAGTTTATAGAACTTTTTATTAAACAAGTAGTTTTTAAGGAAAGAACACAACCGACTTCAATTCTCATATACAAATTTAGGTGCACCGTTAATTTCTTCATGATCCAATCATCGGATCTAAACCAAATTACGGGACGACCCTTGAGGTGTCATCTTTCCAATAAAAAAAGAGTTATTGAAATCGGTTCACGTGGTCCAAAGTTATGTATTCCGACGAATTGATAACCTCCCCTTTTTTGAAGTCGGTTAAAAATGTTTGAGTTCTGTTAATCTTATGTAAATAAAGTGCAGTTTATGAATTTTAAACCGTTTATTTATTTATTACATACTGTACATAAAACTTGCATAAATGTATTTCAAAGAGCGTATTATCTTGAAGCGAATTTTCAGTATATTCCGGTGATATATCTTCAGAAATATATCTTGTATCTTGTCAGCACTGACTAGACTTTTTCCGATTATAGTTTTGTTTTACTTACATTACCTGGAATATATATATTTTGTGAATAGTTTTAGCAATTATCTTGTTTTTAATTGCCCAAGTTTTATGGTTTTGCATGTTTATTTTTATATTTGAAAAGGTTTTTCTCTTATCAATTTCACGTTTATTAAGAAAATTTGTTGCTTGAAAAATTTGTGTGTAACTTTTTTTAAACAAATTCAAATTTGAAAAAAAAAATTCTAATGGGTTAAGATTCATTTCAGTTTGACATTATAGCCTGTTTCTTATGAGAGCAATGTCAAAATCAATCACACTTTGTTGAATTCATTTTGCTTTCAACTTTGTAAAATAGTACAAATTTGAAAACAAACAAAAAAGTAACAATTGAAAATTAAGTCATTTGAAAATTCAGTGAATTCGAAGAACTGAAAATAAAGAAATTGATCAATCATTGCGCAATTATGCGGACGCAGATAAGATCAATAATTGCGCAATTTTATAAGTGCTCACGATGTTGCAGGAAAATCGCACTCACTTGAGTTCACCGGGCGGCTTAATTTTTTTTTCTACAAAAATGTATAATATTGTTTTTTTTTTGTACTCGTTTCAAAAGGGGTATTCTTACCTTAATGATAAAAAGATAATTTTTCAATTCTCTCGGCACACGTACAACGCAGTTAATTGCACTGCTTTATTTTTAACCGACTTCCAAAAAGGTTATCAGTTCGTTGGAATCTTTCTTTTTTTATTTTTTTTATTTTTTATGTATGTTACCGCATAACCTTAGACAACGTCAACCGATTTCGATAATTCTTTTTGCTTCGGAAAGGTAGTGCCTCAGAGATACTAATATCCGATCTGGATCTACTACTAGCCGGTCACGGATGCGCGAGGCTTCGCCACTGAATGTATGCATATGTATGAACATTTACGTATTTGGAGAAAGAAATCATATGTCATCATGTACTTCGTTTATTATATACGTAAAAAATCTTGTCTAAATCCGTTCGGTAGCGTGGTTAAAATATCTCGCCTTTCCTTTATACTATGTATAGAAGATAGTAATTTTAAAAAGGGGGAAACCCTACTCAAAAAACTTAAAGCTTTTGTACATGCGAAGGCCATGCACTTTCATTTGGTATCTCATTTTTTTATCCAACGGACGGTGAAGATCTTACAGTTTTTAAACAGGTGGTAACCCTACTCAGAAAAATAATATATGTGACCTGGTCTACGGAAAGGGGGCTTAGGTGTCAAAAAATCAATTTTCACTTTTTGGTTGATTCGGATGGAAGATGAGATGCTTTTTCACGTGGTGAAAAGCAGAAAATCCTAACTTGCTTAGAAGTGTACTAAAAATAATAATAATATTAATAATAATAATAATAATATTAATAATAATAATAATAAAACTATAATAATATTCCGACCAACAACAACACTTACTGGACCAACAACAACACTTACTGGACCAACAACAACAATTACTGGACGTCCGGCGCGGAGAACAATTAACGCGATAATGAGAAACTGACGAAACGAGTTGCTTACTTTTAACAGCATTTTCTCAGAAAACTAGTTTTCGCACGTAAGCTCCCTTTTCGTAGACCAGGTCACATATTATTACACATCCAGAGGCTAAGTCTTTTCATTTGACAGTGACGGTACACAACTGACGCCTACGCTTATTAGAATTGAATATAGTAATTTTCTTAACAGGTGGCGACCCTATTAAAATTCTAAATTAAAAAGGTCACTCTCCTATCGATACAGAATATATTACAGAAAATCTCGTCAAAATCCGTTCAGTAGTTTTCGAGATTACAAAAAATTTCGACTTTCCTTTATACTATATAAGATAAGATAAGATAAGCTAAGATAAGATAAGGTAAGATAAGATAAGATATAGATATAGGTATAGATGTACATACATATATTCAAATTAAAGAAGGGGAGAAGAGGAAAGAAATACGCGAAGAAACTAAACAAAAACATCGAAGTAAACGTATCTTATTTGAATTTTGTGTTTCAAATATTTTTGACTGAACACTTGAGAACAATTATAGTGGGTGTATGTACATACATACATATGTAGATACTAAATTACTTGTACATATGTACGTGAACCTAATGAAATATTAACATCAAAGTAGACACAGCTCATTTATGAATTCTGTCTCTCACTGAAATCACAACAAATGTAGCCTATGTACATACATGCTCACATATGCAAACAAAAAAAGCATCAGGTCCTTACGCTTTTTTGAATTTTGAAGAAAAAGCATCTATTATATGGTAGGTATTAATTTTTAAATAGGTGGCAGCCTGGAGACCATATTCTTTCACTTGATACCTAATTTTTTAGTCCAATGAACTTTGAAAACCTTGTTTTTAGAAAGGTGGCAACCCTACTCAAAAAATAATAGATTATTGAACATCTGGAGGCCCGGCCTTTTCACTTCACATCCCACTTTTTGTATTCATACCATGTTCGAATGAAATAGTAATTTTTAAATAAGAGGCGACCCTACTCAAAAAGTAATACATTATTGAACATCTAAGGGCCGAGCCATTTTATGTGACACCTCATTTCTGGTAATCCTACAAAAAGTGCGGGTCTTATAATTTTTTAAACAGGTGGCAACCCTATAGGAACTCAAAGCACTAAAGATAAAATTTCTATCGATACAGGCTATACTTAAAAAATTTCGTCTAAATCCGTTCAGTGGTGTGGTAAAAATATATCAACTTTTCTTTATACTAAGTATAGAAAATAGTAAGTTTAAATAGGTGGCAACCCTACTTAAAAAATAATAAAGCTTTTGTACATGCACTTTCATTTGGTATCCCATTTTTAACCAACGAACGTCGAAAATCTTTTAACTTTTTAATAGGAGGCAACCCTACTAAGAAAAATAATACATTATTGCGCATGTAGAGGCTAAGTCTATTCGTTTGACAGTGACGGTACAGAACTTATGCCTACGCTTATTATGATTGAATATAGTAATTTTATTAACAGGCAACCCTATTAAAAAAATATATTAGTGCTTTTCTAGAGGCCAATCCCTTTCATTTGACTTCTCATCTTTTGTAATCCAACGAACGGTGCGGATCTTATAGTTTTTTTGACAGGTGGCAACCCTATTAAAATTCTAAGTAAAAAAAGATCCCTCTCCTGTCGATACAGGGTTTATTAGAGAAAATCTCGTCAAAATCCCTTCAGTATTTTTCGAGATTACCGCGTTCAAAGTCGGTTTTTTTTGTTTGCTAAAAATTTCTTGTTAATATAGGGATCAGGGGCCAAGCAAATGTTACCAAAAACTCATGAAGAAGCAAGAAAAAAAACTATCAGTATTTTCTTTAAGTTTTCCCAAAAATTACACTGTACAGCACTCGGCTGGGTATTTGACCAAACAAATTTGTTTAAGAGATTGAGTCATAATTAAAAAAGTAATTTCTCCGTTTTTCGAAGTTAGCCTCCAAAATCGAGCTATGGGCCTTCGAAGTTAGGAATTGTACTTTGGTAAAAAATTATTTTTAATTACTGTATGTAAACAGGCAGGGGGGGGGGAAGCAGTAAATTTCCCCAATTTACTTCTAGTTACGTAGATTTACGCAAGTAATTTTCTATATCGATGGCTGAGTGGAAGATCGACCTATCTCGGCAGCCAGTTCGAAAACGCCTTATCTCAGAAAACTTTTCAATCCTACACTTTTATAAATCCTACACTCAGAAAAAAGTCAGCTAAATATATTTCTCTCGACACATGATGTGGTTATTAATGGATGTTCCAATGATGAGTATAATAATAGTATTTTTTTTATATATGAACAGATATGTATGAATGCATAAATAACATACATATCGTCGTTTAAATTACAAAACCGAGTATCAACAAAACGCTAAACCGCGCATCAAGATAATGCAACCGCTTGTGTGAGGTTGCATAAATTATTTTCTAGAGAGTAAAAACACTCATATTTCAAAATGGTTCTCTTTTTTATGAAGCAATCGCATTTCTGGCTAGTCTACTTCAGGACGAATGGATAAGGATTCAGCCAAGAGCTTGTGTCAGTAAATCCAATTTTTGGCAGCAAATGTCAGTTACTCAGAATGAAGATACGGGGTTTTGTACTTTAAACGACGACACACAGACTTCCTGAGCTCTTATACAAGAGGAATACATTTTGCAAATAAAATCGTGATATTCATTTTATGAGATATTGTTATTCAGCCCCTCAATACAAATGCGTAGCGTGAATGTACATAGTTAGTGTGTTGGTCTGTTGGCAACAGTGCTAACAATAACAACGAATAAAGGTAATTTCGTCGATTTTGCATGTGTCACTTAAATTACCGGGAGCAAAAGCAACACTAAATTAAACGAAATCTATTGTTATTGATGTGAAAGGGGCCTCAAAATCAGCCTCATCATAATTTATTGGAAAACGGAAATAACGGCATAAGCAAAAACATCGAAAACAATGACCACCACAGGCATAGTAGACTATGCAGACAGTGAGGTAAGTGGTGGCGGCAAGCAAGCAGATGACACACAACGAACGTGGCGGACATGCGACCGACCATTGCCTCTGCGCCTAACTAACGGACGCTGTCATTTCCATTAACGAACACACCTTCCTGCCAGCCGGCATTGGCGGAAGGCACTGCAACGAGAATGAGAGTGATGGGCAGTGACTTTGGCAGCCATTATCGACGTCCTCCGAACGACCGCCTGCTAGCTGAGCCGGCAATGTAAAGAACCAAGCCGCAGTGCCGATACGAAGTGGCGCAGGCGAAAGTCAGGCAAAACGAAAGTTGACATATGGACAGTCAAAAAGTTGAGCAGTTGGAATGAGAGGAAATGGGATAAGCAAATCAAATGGCTTGTCTACTGCATCTCGCTGAGAATGGTACGCTGCTCAATCAACCGCATAGCGGGCTAAACGGCTGCTTGTTTGTGGGAGGTGGTTCAATTGTCCCGAGGCTTTGTTAAACGATCAAGAACACGGCAATAACTTTCTGATGTTATTGTAATTTACTGATGACTACTGGTAGCTGGCCATTTTTATTTATTGTTGCTATTCGAAAATTGTTGATTTTGAACTCTCGTGGATAGAGACCCCCACATATAAACAGACATATCCCTTTAGGAAATGAGAGCATTCCACCATGCATGACAAAAACATTCCGTAGAAGCAAAGAAACATTCCTCTTTGTTGGACAGTCCATTTATTTTTTAAACACGATATCATTGGGAGCAAGTGTTCCCTAGAGCTGCAAACCTATCAATGGTACTATCGATAATTTCAATTTGTCATCACTATCGATGAATGGTGCTCACTATCGCGATACTATCGGAAACCTTCTACAAAAAAAAAATAAAATTGTTAACGTAAGCCCTAGCTTCTTCAAACTTGCACTTTTTACTAAAATTTAATTTACCACAAAAGTGCATACTCAAAATTTTTCTAAGAAATCAAATTAAAAACCTCGAAATTTTGATGACTCAAAAGATTTAATTTTTGTAAAATGTTTGAAACTTGGTCTTGCATGGTTTTCGTTATATAACGAATTATACTTTTATAAAATTATAATAAACATTAAAAAAACAAGATTAGCCAAAACTTGTCAAAACGTCCCGCCTCCATTTTGCAAGTATTCCCTAGAGCTGTAAAGTTATCAATGGTACTATCGATAATTTCAATTTGTCATCACTATCGATGAATGGTGCTCACTATCGCGATAATATCGGAAACCTTCTACACAAAAAAAATAAAATTGTCAACGTAAGCCCGAGCTACTTCAAACTTGTACTTTTTACTAAAACTAGTGTTCGCCCAGCGGTTGAAATTCAACCGCTAAAACTAAGGATAGTTTATGTGAGTTGAGTTGAGCTGAAATAACATTAGTTGGAATGGGTTAAGTGGAGGGGAGTTTAGTTTAGTACTTAGCATAACATAACATACCATAACAGAAGACTAAATAACATAACATATGTTGCATAACACACCACAATATAACATCGCACATTCTTCAGTTGTATTTCCTTTTTATCCCTATCACTTTCTTCCTCTTTATCTTTGTCTCTACGCTTTTAATGTTTATGTTTATGTTTATCTTCACCTTCATGTTCATGTTCAAGTTCATGTTCATGTTCATGTTCATGTTCATGTTCATGTTCATCTTCATCTTCAACGTCATCGTCATCGTCATCTTCATCTTCATCTTCATCTTCATCTTCATCTTCATCTTCATCTTCATCTTCATCTTCATCTTCATCTTCATCTTCATCTTCATCTTCATCTTCATCTTCATCTTCATCT
>NW_023458557.1:41869710-41934334 GCF_013731165.1 Rhagoletis pomonella
TCTTCATCTTTATCTTTTCTTTATCCTGATCTAAATATGTACATTCTTTTCTCATTTACATATTCACCCCCACCATTGTTATTAGGTTAGGTATTTAAATTTTCCTTCCTCTTTGTCTTTATATTTAGGCTTCTTTACTTTTGTTTTAATTTCTGTATTTATCCCTTTCTTCTTCTCCATACTCAACTTTACCTTCTTCCTTGTTTGAGTCTAAACTATTCATGTACATACATACATACGTCTTATTCCTAAACTGCTGCTTAGCACGTTTCTGTAATTCAGTATCAATATTAAAGCATACATTTAGGACGCATTTCCGCCCCATCCATGTACATGTACGGCATTAGTATTGGTGCCACTTTTGAATTGATTTTTTCGCCTTATGTTACACTAATTTGAAATTTGAAAAATTGCCTGCACATCAGCATCAAAATACCTTTCTAATGATATATAATTGTTTATACCTTAGAAGTATAGTTTAGCCGTAAAAGGGGTGTAAAGGAAACATGATTGCCTATTTATATAATTGATTTAGGCTGCGTTTCTTTATACATTCCGGATAATCCCATTTCACAGCCGGAATAAACAGAATGCTTTTGAAATATACGTTAACATATCATCAGGAACGTTCTAAAGAATAAGTAAACAAAAAAGTTTATTCCAAACGTTCAGAATGAATAAAGAAATTCAGCCTTAATGTACCACAAAAGTGCATACTCAAAATTTGTCTAAGAAATCAAATTAAAAAACTCGAAATTTTGATGACTCGAAAGATTTAATTTTTGTAAAATGTTTGACTGGCAACTGAGCTTCTAATGAAATTAAATGAATTAAAACGTGGTGTTTTTGTTGTTTAAAATAACTTATTTTGTTATTTTTAATAAAGCATCTAAAATTGTGTTTAAAACTAACATTCATGTTTTTATAAGCTTTTATTTCTACCAATATGACCATATTCAATATAAATAAGTAGTACCGGAGTAAGGATCTCAATTTATTCTAGTATCCTGGAAATTTCCGCGAGAAGTGGTAATGAATGGTTATATTTTACTTCCAAGTGAATGCAATCATCATTTTCCAAGAGGCATCTAGATAAGTTTGTATGTATGTAAGTATATATGTCTTGTGTTCAGTTTTGCTGTCGCTGATGTTCATTCGGCATTCACGATTTATTTGTACAGATTTCAAGAGCAAAACAGCAATTTGTTTCTGTGGACGAAGGTGTCGATTCAATAATTTCATACCCTCTGGCAAACAAATCAACACGTGTGTCCTCCTCCACTTATTGGCGATGATATTGCAATTACAGTATCCGCTCTGGCAACTACGTTCAATCTCACGGAAGTCGAGCCATTGCAATGCCAGGGGGAAGGAAAAGTTTTTAAAGCATTTTTAAAGCCTTTCGAGAATGATGGGAAAAGTTCCGCATTTTTATACCTTTCATGAGCATGAAATGGTATTATAACTTTGGTCCGATGTTTGTAAGTACCACAATAAGAAGAGATAGACCCATTAAAATGTATACTTATATGATCAGAACGTCGAACTGAGTTGATTTAGCCATGTCCGTCTGTCCGTCTGTCCGTCTGTTTGTATGCAATCTAGTCTCTCAGTTTTCGAGATATCCGTATCAAATTTGGTATGTGGGTGTATTTTTATAATGTATTAATCATTTGTCGGAACCGGAAGAATCGGACCACTATAACATATAGCTCCCATACAACTGATTGTTCAGATATGAGATTTTTCGTTATAACTTCTCCATTTATGCAGCTACGAACATGAAATTTTGCAGTACTTGCACCCATTATCAACAGAATACTTACAGTGAAAATTACAAAGATCGGGTCACTATAACCTATAGCCCCCATACAACTGATTGTTCAGATATAAAATTTTTCGTTATAACTCCTCCATTTATATCGCTAGGAACATGAAATTCCGCACTGTTTTCAATAATTATCAACAGAAAACTTACAGTGAAAATTAAAAAGATCGGGTAACTATAACCTATAGCTCCCATACAACTGATTGTTCAGATATGAGATTTTTCGTTATAATTCATCCATTTATGTAGCTAGGACCATGAAATTTCGCGCTGTTTTCACTCATTATCAACAGAAGACTTACAGTGAATATAACAAAGATCGGGTCACTATAACCTGCAGACCCCATACAACTGATTGTTCAGATATGAGGTCTTTTATCATAACTCCTCTATTTATGCAGCTAGGAACATAAAATTTCGCACCACTTTCACTCATTACATATTTACAGAATACTTACAGTGAATATAACAAGGATCGGATGACTACAACATATATCTTCCATACATCTGATTGTTCAGATATGGGATTTTACGGTAAAACTCCTTTATTTGAACAGCTAAAACCGATAAATTTCGTAAGATATTTTATAAATAATAATACAAAGTCTACTGAGAAAATCATCAAAATCTATGCTGTATAAGCTTTATCTCCTATAGCACTGATTGTTCAGATACCAGTTTTTGACATATATCTCCTTTATGTAGGAAACTAAACCCAATAAATTGTGTTACCGGTTTACATACCGATCACATAGCAGTGAAAATCACTTAGATTGGTGCGATATAAAGTATATCTTCCATACCTCTGATTGTTTAGATGCGATTTTTTATATAAGTATGTAACTCCTCTATCGATGTATGCAGATGTATTCAAAAGCAGTAATCTGTCAAAGTAAAATTTGCAGATGTTCATGAAAGGTATGAAGCCTTCGGCATAGCCGAAGACAGCGCTGCTCTTACTTGTTTCTATATCGACTTTGTCCAAAAAGCTTTTATTGCCGCATCCATTCACAGAACGGACCAAAGTGGCCACCTGGGTGGTGCGAAAGGACTTTTGTAAGTGCTATTTAGTGTGTGGCTGAATGTATGCCAATCGCCTCTGAACGTCGATAGTCTTACACACATTGCGATCGTTTGACCGGAAAAAGGCATTCATGACACTCACTGCGGTTGCTCTTTGGACGCCAATTTGGAACTTCATTGAAGCGAATGTTTTATGGCAATCCGTAGGGATATATAAAGTATGCCATTACATAATGTTACAACAATAATGACACTACGCTCTTTGGGTGGTTTGAACATTGCCAGTTTTTAGCCATCTCGGTGCGATGCCAAAGCGGATGCTCTAAATTTCGCCGTTCAGGACGACAGTCGACATTTGTCTGCAGCCACCGCCGCTTTTTGTCGTTTCCAAATGGCGGCTATACCATATTGTTGCTATGCGGCCATACCATATTGTAGAGATGCATGTTAAGTACACCAAGCTTCTATCATTAATCACTGGCAATAATGAACTTCCGCCGCTTGCAGTTAAAATACACTGCGCTAGTCTGACTTCCACGCCTCGATTGCAATTGGCAACTACAGACAGACGATGATTGCTGTTAACAGTTTTACTGCAGTCGCTACGCAAATTCGAGCTGCAAGAAGGAGTCTAGTGTGTAGTAACTACTAGTAAGTAGAATTTGTCATAATGCTTATTGTGGTAACTAGCATAATTATTGTTGGCACTAATGTTCCACCAGTTGCTTACTGCAATCTTATCTTAACTTATCACTTACGATATTAAGACACTAGGGCCGTTTTCTAATGTAAGCAGTAAAGTTGCCTTTACTAACACGGCAGATAAATTGTTTCTCACTTTAAAGTGCGTTATAAGTATTTTCATTTTCTTATCTTACCGGTAAAAATAAATTTGTTATTCCAAAAATACGGCAACGCGAAAGTGAAACTTCACAACAGTCGTCATAAAATTTCAAAGGTTGGCAATGCAACATAAGCAAATAAAGAGAAAGGGTCACTGTTACAAAAACCAAAACCTTGGTTGAAATATCTAATATGCATATCTGACCCACGAACCAAAACCAAACCAAAATTTAAAGTTGGTTACAAATTTATAAAGGACTAGAGGGCCAGTTACTGTCAAAATTTGACAGTTTTTCTAGTTTTTAGGAGGCTTGGAGAGGGTTTCTAACTTAACACGTACCAAAACTTATACGGTACAAATTAACCTACCGGAACATCTTCTGCGTTGGAACTAAAACGAAACTAAAATTTTTGTTTATCTTAGAAGGTCTTTGGACTTCAGCAGGACTTAGAATTGACCCGATACCTTTCACGTTATCGGTAAATATTAATGATTTGATACATATCGACAGTTCGATGAATTTTAAAAACACTAAAATCCGGTAACTCAACAAAATTCGTTAACTCGACCAATTTCAATAACTGTCAAATTCGATGGCTCGATAAATTTCGATAACTCAAAAATGTAAAAACCTTGGATGCCTTTATAAATTTTTACTTTAGACATCTCCACATTTTTCGAAAACTATCTAAACATTTTGATAACTCGTTACACTTTGTTAAGGCGATTAAATTCGATAAGCAGTGATATGTCGATAAGCTTATATAACCTTGAAATATCGATAAATCGATATATTTTGAAAATTCCATAAACTTCGATTCGTTGAACCAACCAATTTCAGTAGATCAATAATTATCGATAACTCTGTAAGTTGAAAGAACTCCATGCATTACGACACCTCGATTAATTTCGTTAAGTCTATAAATAATGATAATTCAATAAATATCGATAACTTGATACATTTCTTTAACTTGACAAATTTCGTTAATCCCACACGTTTTTATAGCTCGATAGCTATCCGTAAATTTGGACCACTAAGTTTCTGTGTCTATAAATTTCGACAACTCAGTAAACATTGATCAGTTGGAATAATTCGATACGTTGCGATAATAAACTTCGATGATTCGATAAATTTCAGTAACCTTTATGGCTGATTTTATTTCGATTCCTATCGGAAAATTTCAACTCTGTTAACCTAATTCTTATGTATTTCTCATTGTCTCAATTTTCGCCTTTATCTCAATTTTCGTCTTTATCTTCACTTTTGCCTTTTTTTGTCTTCATCGTTATCACTTGTTTCTTCATCTTCATATTTATCTTTACTTCAAAGTTTAATTTCAAATACGAAGTAAAACAAAATGCGAAACAGCTTAAATTGTACAGGTTGCAAAAATAACCATACACAAATATGGAAATTTTTAAACGACGATTTTCAACCAATTTCGAAACTATAAAAACTCTCCTCATCTACAGAAAATTACCTTTCCAACGGTGTTTTTGGTTTTGAAATCGGTAACTTTACCTTGGTCTTCATCTTTGCTTTTATTTTTCACATCTTTGCTTATATCCTTTTCTTTTTCTATTCACGTAGATGAGATGAGGTGCGATGACGTGATAAGATGTGGCGTGATTTTATGTGATGTGATAGGACGTCATGTCATGTGTTGTCATATCCTCTGATGTCATACCATATGATGTCATATCATGTGATGCCACGTCATGTAATGCCATGTCATGTCATACGATGTCAGATCATGTGATGTCAAGTCATGCCATATAATGTGATGTAATATCATATAATGTCATGTCACGTGATATCGTGTGATGTGATATCATATTATGTGATGTAATATCATGTGATGTGTTGCCATGTAATGTGATCACATTCCATGTTCCGATTAGTATATCGATAACCCTGTTGATAACTGTGTCGATAAAAATACCGATAACAATATCCATAAAGATAGAAAAATACAACCATTGTAAAATCGATGAATTCATCGATAAATACAACAATCTTCAGTATCGATTATTGTACATATCGTTAACAATATAAATGACCAAATCGATAACAAAATCAATTATTTAATCGATTATTATGCCGATAACAATATCCATTATTGTATCGATAACAATGTCGATTATTATATTGATTATTATATCGATTGAAATAGCGGTTATTTAATCAGTAACAGTATCGATAACAATATCGATTATTTTATCGATAGCAATATCGATTATTATATCGATAAAAATATCGAGTTTTATATCGATAACAATATGATGATGAAGTCATCCTTTTCTTCATATTTATCTTTATTTTTGCATATTCCTCTTCACCTTTACCTTAAAGTGTTTAAATTTACTTTGATCTTCGTTTTTGCTTGTACCTCTAGGCATCTTTGTTTTTGTTTTTATTCTCAAACCGCTAAACCGCTGAGAACTATTTCCATGTGCATTATTCCCCTTGAATTTCACAATTTACTCCCAACCAACCAACTGCCGCTAAAGAAGTTTCACTTCATAAATTCAAGAGATGTTCTTACCCTTTTAGTTACCCTAATTCTTATGTATCTGTCATTGTCTTCATTTTCGTCTTTATCTTCACTTTTGCCTTCTGTTTTTTGACTTCATCGTTATCATTTATTTCTTCATCTTCATATTTATCTTTATTTCAAAGCTTAATTTCAAATGTGAAGTGAAACAACAGGCGAAACATGTCAAATTGAACATGTTGCAGCAACATGTATACACAATTCGAAAATGTTTAAACGACGGTTTTGGCCGTAATTTTCAACCAATTGTGAAACCATAAAAACTCTCCTCATCTACGGAAAAATGCCTTTCCAATGGTGTTCTTGGTTTTGAAATCGGTTCGGTAGAATCGCCAAACGAACGGAGACAAAATTTATGTTAGCGTATTAATATATAGATACATCGGGTGAGCAGCAATTTATCGATTCGAGAAATTAATGCGCTTATGAGGAAACTAAAACTCGTATATCGAGGCGATAAAATGGCCAGTAATCTAAAGGTTTAAGTGTGCTCTGCCCAATCCACAAGAAAGGCGACCCCGCCATATGCGCCAACTACCGCGGAATCAGCCTTCTAAGCATAGGTTATAAGGTCTTATCGAGTGTATTGTGCGAAAGACTGAAGCCCACCGTCAACGAGCTGATTGGACCTTATCAGTGTGGCTTTAGGCTTGGAAAATCCACCATAGATATTCACAATACGCCAAATCTTGGAAAAGACCCGCGAGAATAGGATCGACACACACCATCTATTTGTCGATTTCAAAGCCGCTTTCGGCAGCACGAGAAGAACTGCCTTTATGCCGCGATATCTGAATTTGGTATCCCCGCGAAACTAATACGGCTGTGTAAAATGACGTTGAGCAATACCACCAGCTCCGTCAGAATAGGGAAGGACCTCTCCGGGCCGTTTGATACCAAACGAGGTTTCAGACAAGGGGACTCCCTTTCGTCTGATTTCTTTAATCTGATTTTGGAGAAGATAATAAGAGCCGCAGGCACAATACTTTACAAGAGCGTACAATTGCTGGCGTATGCCGACGACATCGATATTATCGGTAAAAACAAGGGCTACGTCTGTTCTGCCTTCTCGGGATTGGAAGCAAAGCGAATGGGTCTGGTGGTGAACGAGGACAAAACGAAGTATCTCCTGTCATCACACAAACAGTCAGAGCATACGCGTCTTGGCAGAAGAGAAATGACTGGCGTGCTGTTTTGGACTCGGCCAAAATCGCTTAGGCGGTTACAGCGCCAATAAAGAAGAAGAAGAATCTAAAGGTTAGATGAGAAAACGGTACTTAGGCCATATATTGTCATGGGTGTTTATAAATTTCTACAGTTTTCTAATCGCTCTTTAATTTATTACTGTTGAGGGAAAGGTTTTTAAACTCAACTGGTATTGTGTTTGATGCAGAACCCATATTAACAGATCTATACTGCGCTGGTAATAAAAATAAAGTTCCTCTATTTTTAAACCGTTTTTGCATTCTGTGTACTCTTGTAACCGGCAAATATCGTTACCATCAAATAAGGCCGTGAAATATGCAATGCCAGCATTTCCATAATTCTTCATAGCTGAATTGCTGCATATTTTAACTGCATTACCAACGTATCTAGAATCGCAGGGCTAAGAACTGGTAACATTTTTTGGGAATACAATTTTTCGGTTACAAAATCTTCGGTAACGTGCAGAATAGACCTGTAAGAGTTAGGAATGAAGCGCACCACTATCTACAAGGCTGGCAGTAGAGCCTTTCCAACAAACACGGCGTGAGAATTGCAAAAACGTGGTTAAAGTACAACTAGGCTCGAGAAAGAACTCTATACCGACCAGTGTTGCCATTGTTAAATTTTCTTAGCAAAATTGGTATGTCTTTCTTCTCTTGGTAGGTTGGTAAATAGTTTAAAAAAGAATTTTGGTAGGTTTTACTCACAGCTAGGTTAGGTTAGGTTAGCTTACGATGGTGCTCCTCTGCACAGACCAGCAGAGAGATACACTTAGGCCAATTTGACCCATTGTGATGCCACTATAAACGAGGTCTTTTACCTTTCCCTTAATTTCCCATATGATAGAAGTATCGTGTAAGCTTAACGTATCGTTGAAGGTCGCGGACGTCCACAGAGCAGAGATCAGCTAAACACCGATAAGAATGTTATACAGTCTCCACCTTATTCTTGTCGCTGCAGGCAGGACAGAAATCGTTGCGGGGTAGCACATTCGCCTAGCATGCGCACCCATTAGGCAGTGCCCTGTAATTATACAGACAACTTTGCTAATAATGGCGCAATCGATTTGTATAAGAGTTTTGGATCTTTTCTCATTAATATATGGCCAGATCTGTTTTGTAACGGAACATGTTGGTTCCTGCGCACAGAGCTCGTTGGCCAATTCAATGCAAATAGATTTCAGTCGAAGTCAGGGGTACGCCTGCATTGAACTAAGAGTTTACTGAGCGTAGTTCATACACACTATTGTCAAATAATATTTTAAAATTGCGAAAATAGTTCAAGATTAAGTACTCGTCAAAAGAATCTAAAAAAAAAACAATTTAAAATATGAACTGTGTAACCTGCGATGGTAAAGTTGATCGCTCTGATTCAACCAAAGTTGTGAGCTCGGAATGCAATTTCTTTTTTCACGGTTTGTGTGTGAACTGGCTCCAGCGGACATCGAATTTATGAAGGTGAAATTTGTCAAGTATCGTTGCAATAAATGCACAGCACAGCAATGCACTAAATAATATTCCGCAATAAAATTAGGTACACTTGTTACTCTTTGTCCGGGCTAGGTTGGTAATGAAAGTGGGTGAAATCAGATTAAAACTGCGCTTGCCTTCCATATAACGGTATTTTTGGAAAATTATGTCAAAAAACTGCAACTAGCTTTACAGTGACTTTTATGTTGACTATAACTACGGGCCAATCACTTTAATCCTATTTTTAGCTAATTTAAAAAAGGTAAATTAAATCAGGTTAGGGAACTTCCTATTCTTCTTAAACGGAATCGCTATATCTACAAATTATTTTATACTTTTTAGTTCTTGTTGTTATAAAAGCGTGTTTTTAGTTTTTTAACTATAATTTTATTTTTATTAGTTTTTACTATGTATGTTACCGCATAACTTTGGACCACGTTAGCCGATTACTATAATTCTTTTTTAAAGGAAAGGTGTTACCTGGCAGGTGGTCTAATTTGGTTTAACTCCGATCATTGGATCATGAATAGATTAACGATAATATTAAATTCTTAGATGGGAATTGAAATCGGTTTTTTTTTTGCTTAAAAATTACTTGTTTATGTAAGCATTTGCTGAAAATGCAGTCTCACATAGAAATGTAAAAGTAAGGCCCCTATTATGAGTTGCATTCGACTGTGTTCGAAAGTGCTGATCGAACGAATTTTCATATGGTATTATGACGCTCATTCGATGAAGAATAGCGCTATTGTGAATTTCGCTCGGTTGGGTTGTTTACAGTAGTATATTTTTCACCGCTGAGAAGTTTTGTTTACAAGTCGAGCAAACTAAATAGTGTGCTAATATATAAGTATGTAAATTTGTGCAAATTAAAATGAAATGAAAAAGAAAGCGAGTTTATAAAAACGTGGTAAAAATGAGTACAACGGAGTTCTGGTTCAACTATTCGTCAGAAGATGAGGGCTTGGTAAACAGGCCAGGAGTAGAAAATGTTTAAGAGGGTTTAAGTGTATTCTTTCGAATATATTTTGACATAAAATATATTTAAGAAATTTGTCTACAGATTTATTAAAAACTTCCGATCCTCTAAAGAGGCATTTGTGAGCTAAATCTATTTAAAATATTTTAAAACTATCAACAGCTTACGATTTTGTTCTCAGAGATCGTGCCAACTGAGTATTGGGATTTTCTTTCACAAGTAAAACCAGCCTTTCGAGCTTGTGTTTAATATTCACGACGTTAGAACTGCATGAAATTAATTAGAATTGTTTAAAATTAGTGTCTAACCGCCAGTAAAAAACAAATACAAATTCATACATTTTTCACAATTTTCTAACACTTCGCTACACCATCGAAAGCAAAATTCTGTTCGACAGAAAATTCAATACTCAACGAAAACTTCGACACGGTTGCAGGGTTCATAAAAGCTTAATTTGTCATCCCAGTAGGTTTCCTTTTCGGGTCACATGGAAAACGGGTTTGTTATCCAGCTGTAGACATCCTCGAAGTCAATGTTGGGAAAATATTCGACAATGTTTTTTCTAAACCTTCCAAGTTAACGCTGGTAATGCGCGTTGACGCTAAGAAAATAATTTCACAGCCAATTTCACGAAAGCAATTTAAGTGATAAATTTTAATTTTTTCAATGTCATATGAAAATTGCTAGTGAAACCGGCTGTTATCAATTTTCTTAGCGTTAACTTAGAAGTTACATACGTCTTTCTGATAACTTTGTTTATTTATGGGGTTTTCATGCAAATTCCTAGAAACACTAAAATATACATGTCACCAAGAAAAAAAATCTCGACGTGCTAGAAAAAACCAGAGATTTATTTTGATTTCGCAGGCCTCTGTTATCTTCGCAGCGTCATCCAATACGGGTTTTAAATATAGTGGCGGCATCTTTCAAGTCGCCAGGGAATACCGAGGGATCATACAGTGACTTCTCGTGACGTTTTCTGCCTCTGTCTTCATCCTAGACATCGCTCCTTTCGTTTTTCCAATCACCGCAAATATCCGCACACTTGCGCCATTTCAAACCATTGTTCTGTACACATTTGTCGATAGCTTCAAAAATTTCAACGCTAGTGGCGTAAGTCTGAAGTAGTTCGTTCTTCTTCGATTTGCATTGTGAATGGGTACTTCACTAACACGAGAAGACTGCCTCTAAAATCGTGTTGATTCGCTCTTTGACAGAGTGATTGTTAAGTTCCAAAGAATAAGTAATATATACACGTGCGCGAAGCTGCTGCGCCTGTTACAAGAACAGCCCAGCCAGCAAAAAAATCCGTAAGCGGGAGGAATGGTGGATGAAACGCGGATTAGTTCTACAAAAGTACCGAAAGTGGTTGTGAAAAGGGTAAGTTTTCGGCTATTTTTCTGAAAATTTTCTGATTCAATTTTACGTTGACAAAACGTACTAGGTAACTAAGCTTAAGAGCGAAATATCCCTTTGCTACAAGCTATTTGTGTTGTGTATGGGGTTTGGCGAGCCGCTGAAGGTAATTTTAATAAAAAATCAAATTTTTTTAATTTTCTGGCCGCCATGTTGAAGTTGATAGAAATTACGAGATTGCTATTTAAGATTTGCAAAGTAATGTTTAATCCAACTTGTAATTCATTTACAAAATGTGCTTAGAACTAGTTAATATTTTAACAACGATTTTTTTGAATGGACTGTATGATGAGATTTTTGACAAGTTGATTAGCAAATATAAGGTGAATTGAGCAATTGATTTGGGTTGCGGAATTCGGAGGGAACTCGCGCAACGGGAATGGTAAAAATTGAAATGGATGGATAATATTAATATGTGTATAGATGGTTGATACTTAGTTTTCTGAAGTGCAGGTGAAACTCCGCGATGTAGTTCAACTCCCGCGTCGATAGTATGATGATGAATCCAGGTAAGTAGATGTCGACCTCCAACGGTGTTGTAGAGGACTTTTTTATAGTTGCTGGCGTTACGATCCCTGTTGTCTTCTGTTCAGTTGGCGATGAAAAAGAAAGAGCGCTGGCAAGGTTGCAATCGCCTTTTATAAGCAACACTGGAAATGGCTTCCAGTGCGCCTATGGGAAGCAATTCCCTTGCAATTTTGGGACTTCCAACTACCGCAGGGATGCTTGTAGAGGAAGTCACAGGGATTTAATACGGGATTTACGGGATGGGAATGGCGATGTGAAAAATACGAGATAGTTGTTTTAAGGGAGCGCAAGTCCCTTAAACATGCCGGCCCCTTTGCACCGGTGCAAGACTGTCACGTAGTTCCGTCAATGCTTGGATGGCGACGTCGAGTTTCTGGCACGTCTCGGCCCGGGACGGCCCCTTCGGTGGTGGTGTTGGACTTTTAGTGGCTGATCTGTTGCCTGGCACGGCGCGATGTAGGAGGGTGTGGTGCGCTTGTCTGCACACCCTGCATGACCACTGCGACGGGCATCGTCGGACACTGCTGTGCGTCCTGGCCAAACAATTTGGGCAGTATCGGTGTCGCTCCACACACCGGATGCGGGCCTCAACAGGCATCGCCAGAAAGGCCAGGCAATGGCGCAAAGGATGGTACCGGAAACAAATCTGGCACTGGTGCACAGGTGGATCCGGTAACTGGCGTATTGGTGACGGTAAAGATGGAGATCGCCTGTAAATAAATGGGACTTTAGTACGAAATATTTATAGACGGATGACTAGAATGAGAGCGAAGTGTTTCTAAGTGTGGTGTGTAGCATTGGGATCAGGGAGATTTGTTTGTGTTGGCAGTGGACACAATTTTACAATTGGTCGGGTAAAACTCCCATACTGGGTTTTTACATCTGCGACTCGTATGTTATTGTCAACCCCGTGGTAGACCCTTTCGATTCTGCCCAAATGCCATTCGTTTGGGGGTACCAAGTTATTTTGCGGGAGTTTCCACTTGTACCGTTGATGCAACTCTTTAAGATACTCGTCTTTCCATCTTTGGCTGAACTGCTGATGCAATAATTTGAGTTTTTCCCAACGATTTTGTAGTGAAAGGTTGTCGAGTTGGGGTTCTGGAGATGCAAGAAGTGGGGCACCCCGCAAGAAGTGGCCAGGTGTTAGAGCTAACAGCTCTTGGGGATTGTCGGAGATGGGTGAGAGAGGTCGCGAGTTCAACACTGCTTCAATACGGGCCAGTAAAGTTGCGAGCTCTTCGAAGGTGAAATGGTAACTCCCAGCAATTCGCTTAAAATGAAATTTAAAACTCTTGACGGCCGCCTCCCAGAGGCCGCCCATGTGGGGAGCGTTTGGCGGTAAGAAATGCCATTCAAAGCCGTGGAGATTATATTTTGAGCGTATATCGTCTGATGTTTCCTTAAGAAATCTCTTGAAATCAGATTGAAAGGCTCGATTGGCACCTACGAAGTTTTTCCCATTATCGGAAAATACGCGTTGTGGTAGACCCCGTCGTCCGACGAAACGCGAAAATGCTGCTTGGAACGCTTTGGTGGAGATATCTGAACACGCCTCTAAATGGATGGCCTTAGTCGAAAAGCAGATGAAAACGCAGACATAACCTTTCAGCAGTGGTGATTTTTGCAGGGTGGATGACTTAACATCAAAGGGACCCGCGAAGTCAACTCCGGTGTGAGTGAATGGCAAGGAGAAGCTTGAACGCTCTGGCGGTAACGCTGCCATTATTTGTGAACGCGTAGTCTGTTTGAAGATAGTACAGGTTTTGCAAGTTCGTATGCACTTCTTGACCTGTGATTTTAATCTGGGAATGAAATACTCTTGTCTTGCTGTTCGGATCATTAGTTGGTGTTCCGCGTGCATCAGCAAGTTGTGTAGAAATAGAAGAAATAGGTGGCAGAATCTGGAAGATGGTGGGATGATGATCGGATGTCTTTCATTGTAAGAGAGTGACGGATTTGCAAGACGACCATTTACTCTGACAAGTCCATTTTTATCGATAAAGGGGTTTAAAGTCAAAAGTGAACTCCTTTTAGAAATGGGCTGTTTGTTAGAGAGTTTCGCGTATTCATTGGGGTAATGCCTTTTTTGAGCGAGTTTTATGAGGCGTGATTTAACCCAATGAATTTCCCTTTGAGTAATTACCGTAGTTTCAGGATTGATAATCGAAGTGGACTGTATGCGATTTCGAGTGGTTCGATGAAAGAAACGAAAGATGTAGCATATTACTCTCAAGGCGTTTGACCAGGATGAGAAACGGTTTAAGAGATCAGGTTCTTCTTCGAGCGTGTGAAGAGCTTCCACTTTTCGTTCTTCAAGTGGAGCAACGTTTTGACGAAATGATGTTGGCCATTGATCTGGAGGTTTCTGGAGCCAGCCTGGTCCGTGCCACCAAAGGGAGTTTTGTATTAAGTCCTGTGGTCTGCAGCCCCGCGTTCCTAGGTCAGCAGGATTGTGGTGGGTTGATACGTGTCTCCATTTGATGTTTCCAACGTTGTTGATGATCTGAGAGGTGCGGTTAGCTACGTATACCTTCCATGCGCATGGAGGTTTTTCCAGCCACGAGAGAACTATAGACGAATCTGACCATAAGAATATTTCTGTTTCCCCTAGAGGAAGTTGATTGGTAACGTTTTTGATACATTTGGAAAGCAGCACTGCACCGCAAAGTTCCAGACGTGGAAGGCTTACTGTTTGTAATGGTGCGACTTTAGTCTTAGAAAAAAGTAGGTGAGATGCAATAGTGTTGTCGGTCTGAGTTCTTATGTAGATGGATGCGCAGAATGCCTTCTCCGACGCATCACAGAAGCCATGGATTTGGATTATTTGATTTGGTGAAAATTCCGTCCATCTTGGTATTTAGATTTGCTCGATACTAGGAAGGTC
Organism: Rhagoletis pomonella; assembly: GCF_013731165.1. Lineage (NCBI taxonomy): Eukaryota > Metazoa > Arthropoda > Insecta > Diptera > Tephritidae > Rhagoletis > Rhagoletis pomonella. The sequence goes on from NW_023458557.1 coordinate 41,884,446, forward strand.
AGAGATGAATTGGTTCCACTTTTGAAGTGAGAGTGGTTTAACGCATTCGTCCCATGCAGTGCCATCCAACCATATCTGCTGCAAGAGTATTTTTGCCTGAATAATAATAGGCGCTAGCCACCCTGCGGGGTCAAAAAGTTTCGAAACCGAGGATAAAATTTGCCGCTTAGTAGCACTTGTAGTTGGTTGGATGGGCTCGGTTGAATAAGAGAATGCATCGTTTAAGGCATTCCAACGAATGCCAAGAGTTTTGGTAGAGCTAGAGGAATCAAGTTTGAGAAAATTGGAATCGAGCAAATCTTCGGTCGGGATGTGTTTAAGCAGTTCGGGGTGATTAGCTGTTATTTTTTTCAAAGGCAGACCGGCTGAGAGCAAACATTGGATAATTTGGGATTGTGTGGTGAGACAAGTAGGAATATCGTGCCCGCCAGTCAGTATGTCATCGACATAAGTTTCTTCGGTTAGAATTCTCTTGGCTAAAGGGAAAGAGTCTTTGGCGTCAGTTCCCAATTGGTGCAAGGTACGGATGGCGAGATATGGTGCGCAATTTACCCCAAATGTTACGGTTTTAAGCGCGAAATCTCTAAGTTGGGTCTCGTTTCCTCTACGGAAGAGAATTCGTTGAAACTGTTGATCGTCTTCATGCAACAGAATTTGGCGGTACATTTTTTGGATGTCGCCGTTAAAGACGTATCTGTACAAACGCCAATTTAAGATTACAATCATGAGGTCTGTCTGCAAAGTGGGACCGATATGCAAAATGTCATTTAGAGACACTCCGGACGCTGATGGTTTGGAAGCATTAAATACCACGCGAACTTTGCTGGATTTGCTGTCGGGTTTAATGACGGAGTGATGGGGTAGATAGTAGGAGTGGTAATTACCATTTTGGTAAATTTTATCCGAAGTGTTAAGTTTCATGTGGTCTAAGGTCTAAGACCCGAATATACCCCTTCTTAAGCTCGGGTTTCTTATTGAGTATGTGCTCCATTCGGATCGCTTGCTTCATTGCGTGGGCACGAGATGGACCTAGAGACAGCTTAGAGGTGAATTCCGATTTGAATGGCAATCGGACCACATATCGTCCATCAGTTTGCCGATAGGTGGTGTCTTGAAACAGCTTTTCGCAATACGCATCTGCTGCTGAAAGGGGATGTGATTCAGCGATCTCCTCGACTTCCCAGAACCGCTTAAGTTGAGAATCAAGACTTTCGCTCAAATCCTCTGCAACATAAGTGTGAAAAGTTGAGCAGTTGGTTGCTTGTAATGGTCCACTCAAGTACCATCCAAAAATTGTCTTTTGCGCGAGCAGGCTGCCAAGAACTTTGTGTTGGACTCCTTCAAGAAGAATTTCAGGTATTAGGTCGCTACCTATTACCAAGTCGATCTGAGCGGGAGTATAGAAGTGTGGGTCAGCGAGGTCCAGACCTTTTATATCGGAAAGTGTGGGTTTTTTGATTTGGGAAGTGGGTAAGAAGCTCGTCAATTTGTGGAGAACAATAGCCTTGGTATCGATGCGAATGTCACGACGTTTAGCTACGAGACGAATGTTACAGACCCGAGTCGCGTTTTCCACGATCTTTCCACCCATTCGGTTACTGAAAAATTTTCTCGCTTAGTTGGGAGTCTTAAATGATTTTGAACCCTTTCTGAGATGAACGTTTTTTGAGAGCCTTGATCTATTAAAGCTCTTAAAGGGAAAAGTTCGCCCAAATGCTCGATGTGTACTTGGGCTGTGGGAAGCAATGTGCTTTCGTTGTTGGTTGAAAAGTTTGCTTGGATATGAGGATCACTGTCGGTTGAAGAAATAGATAACTCCTCGCAAGAAACCTTTCCTTCAGTGATGTCGAAAATTGGATGTCGGGTTTGAATGGAGGTAGGTGCAATTGATTGGGTATGCAAGATGGTCGTTGCATTTGGGTTTTGTTTAGGTTTCTGATTCCGTACTTGTGCTTTGGGAATCGACTGGTTGGTGGAGGGGGGATGTAACATTGTATGGTGATTTTTTTTGCAATGATAACATCGGAAGGTACTTGAACAGCTGCTGAGAGTATGATTATAGGCTAAGCAATTAGAACAGTAGCCGTTTTGTTCGACGAACTTGGTTCGCTCAGCGATATTTAGTTTACGAAATTCTGGACAGGCTTTCACTGCATGACTCTCGTTGCATAATTTGCATTTGAACGAAATGCGTTCTTGAGAGTGATACGATTGAATCTTCGGTGATGTTTTTTGAGGAAGAGAACTCCCTGCTTTGGTAGATTTGTAATTATGCAAACGCTCAACCACTTCGTACCGACTGGTCAGGAACTCATCCATTTGGGACCAGTTGGGTAAATCCTTCCTGGATTTGAGGGATTGCTCCCAGAGGGAGAGGGTTTCCTCTGGAAGTTTGGTGGAGCAAAGATAGATAAGAATAGGGTCCCAGTCAGAAACGGAAACACCTTGCGCTTTCAGGCACGAAAGGCAATCATTAATGGTGCTTTGGATTTTCTGAATGCCTTCGCTGTTTTCAGATGAAACGGGAGAAATGTTAAAAAGAGTCTTCAACTGTTTGTCGATTAAAATTCTTTTGTTTTCGAAACGGGCTCTTAAAGCTTCCCATGCTAGAGAAAAGTTTTCATCGCACAAGGTATAATGTTTAACTATGGCGCCAGCTTTGCCCTTAGTTTTGTTTCGCAAATGGTAAAGTTTCTGAGCGGGTGTTAACTTGGGGTGGTTGAGATATACGGCCGTGAACATATCACGGAAAGATGGCCAGTCCTCATAGCTACCGTAGAATGTTTGGGTATCACACGGAGGCACTTTGATACATGGTATCGAATTATCGATGAAAGCCATCGACTGGCGGGAAGTGGAATTTTTGTCAGTTGTGCTGCCCTGGAAAAGCTTGAGTTGGTCTAGGATATGGGATTTGCAAATGTAAAAACTATCAGTACACAGTTGAAATTTGGCATGGGCCTCCTCCTTAAATTCGGCAGAAATGGAAGTCTCTTCGGCAAGGCAGACTTTTTCATAAGAAATTTTCAACATGTCCCAACGGGAATTAAGGTCCTGCAACTTTACCTCGAGTAAAGAATCGGTATGATCTTCCGGATCTTCTTTTTCGAAGTTGGTGCAGAAATTCACCACATTATTAGAATCGAAGATAAACTTCGACATTAATGCAGAAGCTACCGACATACTGGAGATGGATGAGGGCTATTAAAAACGAGACCGAAAGAATTTACTTTTGAAAGTGTAAGCTGGAGGAGTCACCAATAGTCGAGATACTGATTGCTAAATGCCGAACAAGAGTCACGCGTGATGAGTTTACTCGCAAAGTAAACGGAGAGAAAAAAAAAACAAATTTTGTAGACCGACAGTATTTTCAGCGATAAATCACTCTGTAACACTCGTATTCGCTGTTTGTAAAATACCGGGAATAATCACCAATATCTTCACTCCTACGTTTATCAACGAAAACTGGGAATAACTTTCACCATTTGATTTTGTAATTCTCATAAAGTTTTAAATTTTAATTTTAAATCAATTTGCTTAGGTAAGTATGTGTACATGAGTCGATGAGTCGATATTTTTCCACCGTATATAAGTTGCAGTTTGATATTAATATAAGTTAAGGGATTAATAGATAATATATGTGTAAGGTTGGGGATTGTTGCTAAAATGATTTTCTATTTCAAGGTTGGGTACAATTCGAATGTACTCAGACTTTCGCCAGTCGCAAGTGCTTGTAGGATTTCCTACTGGGCTAGCACACTTGTCTACTGAGTTGCAACTTTATATGTACATACATATGCATGGAAATTCTTATTAGAAATGCAAACAGGAGAAATGAAGGATTAGGCAAAACGCCGACGTAACTGGCGTTGTTTTTCGGTGATATGAATTTATGTACATGGATGTATGTATGTACTTACGTATATATGCAAAGCAACTACATAAAACGCAAGACCGAAAGTGAAACGATGGTCGCTGCCGGCGCCGGCGCAGACAGCATAGCAAATATTTCGAAGTTGGAATAGAGATGTTGGGAATAGAAAACGAGCAATGTACGTATGTATGGAAGCTGGAGAAACACCGAGTGAAAATTTTATGCAAAGTAGCGAGTAGGACTATGTATGTACCTATATAACTGCAGATATATATTTTAAGAAACCGTTTTTCGATAACGGTGAATATTTTACCGAAATGTACAGTTGATATACATATATGCAATTTTATGAAAATTTTGTGATGAGTATATTTATATGTGGGGCATTTCACGTCAAGTGACCCAACTTTTGAAATCTATGTCTTCCGATCGGGATGAAATTTGCACCAAGGTTAGTCCTAAAAAATAGTAGTTATGACACAAAATGGGATCGGTCAAACACACTCCGAGTTGGAGGGTCTAGAATTTTGACATTTTGGTCAAACGGCCATTTTTTCGGATCCATATAACTAATTACCTATTGTATTTAGAACATTTTTTCGGGAATGTTTTCGATAGATTTCTCTTCAGTCTTTACAAATTTTATTTTTGTTTAATTAAAATGAATTTTTTTAAATTTTTTTTTTAAATAAAAAATATGTTTTATGTTTTTTTTCAAAAAGGGGCATTTTTTTTTTAAATCTTTTTTTGCTCAAAAGAAAGCTTAGGTATTTTTCTTTAAGAGCTTTGTGGTCGCTTAGTGGGATGCAACTTGTGTATCAATCAAAATTAGCGTTTAGTAACTCGAAACAGTGGTTTTTTTAATTTTTAATATATGACCTATTGTCTTCTCTTTTTCGTATTATTGTGTAAGTGTCTCGGAAACCTGAAAATAAAACTTATATGAGAAGGTATATATAATTACCTTTCCAACGGTATATAACACGCCTAATCAAAGTTTCATACCCTCGATACTGCCATTCCCGTAGTTAAGGATGATTAAGATTTTTCGTAGTCTAACACAGCAGGTACTCGATTTTGTGCATCCAAACTCTTTATTAATAGCTTTGCAGAATTTTGAGTATTAGATTTGCATACCTACTAGCACAATATTTAAAAGGTATGAAGAATATGGGATTTCCGGTAGTTAAGGATGATTAAGATTTTTCTTTGTACCTAACCACAGCAGATTCGTCCAAACCTTTTCTCAATTGATATTCATACCTACTCGCGCAACCTATAAGTAGCTATAATAAATCAGCTATAGTTTATGAAGGCAGTGTATTTTTTTTTTTTTTCGCGGGCAGGGGGTCGAAAATGCCTATTGCATCATCAAAGCTGTCGTCACAACAATGGTATGTCCGGAGACTAAAACACTCCCCCCGAATTGGAACCGTCGCCCACCCTGGGACCACTAATCGCATTGCTTCAGGGTGGCGTTCCATATTTCTCATTAACTAAAGTTCCCTCGGTGCACCTGCGTCCAGGTCCCGCTTCTTGACTCTAAGTAGGTATTCTGCATATTTAGCTATGTTCTTCCAGTTAATTTCGCTATGTAGCATGGCTTGGATAACGTTATCTGGGTTAATTGGTCCTACCAGGTCTTGCAGATTATTGCGCTCGGCTTCCCATCTTTTGCATCCGAAGAAAGTGTGCTCGGCATCGTCTTCTTCTGCGTCGCTGTATATGCATGACGGCTCTTCGGCTTTTCCCATTCTATACAGGTATTTGCGAAAGTAACCATGCCCTGACAGCATTTGTGTAACGTAAAAGTTTACTTCGCCATGTTCTCTTTGTGTCCAAAGTTTTAGGTCTTTTATTAGCCTGGCCGTCCATCGGCCGCGGCTTTCGTTTTGCCACCTATCTTGCCATAGTCTTAGTGTCTCGTTTCTTACTCTTTCCCTTTCGATGTCACTTGGTTTCGTTTGCGCCTTAAGCTCCCACATTTTCTTGCGCTCGGCTGCTAGTAGATCAATGGGAACCGTTCCGCTTATCACGAGTATTGCCTCGCCGGACACTGTACGGTACGCAGAGGCTACTCTTAAAGCTGCAGTGCGATGGGCTCTGGAGAGTATCTTGCAACGGTTATTTTTCTGTAGGGTGTCAGCCCAGATCTCCGCTCCGTATAGCAAAATATTCAAGGTTGTGGACATTAGAAGTTTTCTTTTACTTTGGGTCGGTCCACCAATATTGGCCATTAATCTGCTTAGATAAGCCGTTGCCTTTGCTGCTTTTGCGGCTGCGTGCTGCATTTGTGCCCAATACGTTAGCCTGGGGTCTAGCCTTACACCTAAGTACTTTATTACTCTTTGTGTCTTTAATGTAATGCCGGTCAGTTTCATGCTCACTTCTAAGGGAATATGCTTCTTAGTTAGGAGTATTAGCTCGGTTTTCTCTGCTGCAAGTTTAAGACCGTGTGAGTCGAGCCATGCCTGTGTTCTTATCATAGTCTGATTTAATTTGCGGCGAGCATCTTCGGTGTCTCGTGCGGTGATCACTGCGGCAATGTCGTCAGCGTAGCCTACTAAGTATGTGTCAGCAGGCATCTCAAGGTTTAATATTCCATCGTAGCTGATGTTCCATAGGTCTGGCCCAAGAATGGAGCCTTGTGCTGCGCCCGACGTGATCGTCATTTGCCGGGGTCCATCAGTGGTATGGTATAATAACTCCCGGCCTTCTAGATAGCTTCTAACCATGAGTCTAAGGTACGTGGGTATGTTGTAGACTTCTTCTAGTGCGTGTATCATATTTTCCCATTTTGCGGTGTTGAAGGCGTTGCGAACGTCTAAGCTTTTTGTGTTGGTATGCGGCTTCCACTGTTGTTGTTACATGTTTTATAGCTCCAATTGTAGATCTCCCGGGCCTGAACCCGTACTGTCTTGACGAAAGTCCGCCGCCGCTGGCGATAGCCGCTTCTATTCTAGGTTTTAGCAGCCTTTCTAAGAGTTTTCCAGCTGTGTCCAGCATACATAGTGGTCGATACGCTGATGGTGAGTCAAGGTTTCCCTTTCCTTTGCTGATTAAGACGAGCTGCTGACTTTTCCAAATTTCTGGGAATATTCCGTTCTTGAGGCAGGCATTGTACATGTTTAGAAGCACATGAGGGCGTTCTGCGGCGATTATTTTTAGAACTTCTCCTGGAATGCCGTCTGGGCCTGGAGCTTTCTTGGCTTTTATTATATTTGTGGCAGCCTTGAGCTCTTCTGCGTTGAATAGTGGTGCTTCTTGAGGAACGATGATAGGCTCAGCTTCTTTGGTTAACGCGTCATGCGTGGGAAAGAGTTCACTTACTATATGGTCCATTTTTTTGAGCGCTAAGCTCTGGTGGTTTTGCCATGGCCCCAAGTTTTTTCATTACCACCTTATATCCGAGACCCCAGGGATTTCTGTTTATATCTTCACGCAGTTCTTCCCACTTTCTGTGCTTGCTGGCCTCGATTGCTCGTTTGAGTTCTTTTCTGGCAGCCTGGTATAGTTGTGCCTCTTCGATTGCAGCGCTCCTACGCCTGGCCCTGGTGTAAGTACGCCTCAGGTGGAGGCACGTTCGTCTGAGTTGAGCTATGTTTTCCGTCCACCAATATGCAGGTCTTTTGTGGCGATTGCCTCCGGTTTTTGGCCTCGCTTTGTTACAGGCGCTGGAGATCATTTTCATTGTAATCTCTACTGTTTCCATTGCGTTCTTGTAAGATGAATCTTCTGAGCCATGCGCATCTAGTTCAGATAGTAGTGCTTTCCTATTTAATTTCGAGACATTCCATTTGCGAGTGCTACATTGCATCTTCGTTCGTAAACCATCGTTTGTGGAGTCTATTATAAAGGAGATATATTGGTGATCGCTACCAGTGTGGTCTTCCAATACTTTCCATTCCTTTATGGTGCCTGCTATGCCTTCTGATGCTAATGTAATGTCTGGCGTGGTTTCCTCGCATCCTGGTCTTCGGAAGGTTGTTGCTGCGCCAGTATTGAGCACTATAAGTCCGAGTCGGGCTGACATTTCTAGCACGCGTTTGCCTCTGGAGTCCGTGTTTGGCATTCCCCACTCCGTGGCTCTTGAGTTTAGGTCTCCTGCCATCAGAAAGGGTCCTTCCAAGTTCATGGCCGTATCTTCGATGTCGTCGAGTTTATCTTGGAAGTCTTGTATGCTGTCGCTTGGTGTCAGGTAGCAGCTTATTATTTTTATATGGTTGTGTCTGGCCCAGACGTAGCCGTGTCCATATCCCTTTTCCGAGATGTGCTGCTGCTTCCGGGAGGTACCCATATAGCAGCGGTACCACTGCTGTCTTCTATCCAGATCCCGTTTTCTTTTTTCTTATAATGTTCGCTTATGATTACAAGGTCATAATGCCGCTCAGTGATCATCTGTGTCAGTAGCGCGTCAGCCGTTTTACTTCTGTGCATGTTAGCTTGCAGGACATTCATTTCTGGCACCAGTTTCTATATACTAAGCATCTTATGGAGCTTGGGATGTGATCCAGCTCAGTGTATTTGGCTTCCGAGCACAGACAGCATTTTGGTGGCTTGTTGCACTCTTTTAGCTTATGGCCTGGTTGGCCGTACAGAGGCCTTGCCCTCTTCTGTCCGGGCCTTTGCAGCCCCCGATTAGATGGCCGGGACCAAAACATCGAAAGCACCTCTTGCAGTTTTCTTTGAGTCGCACTCTGCAGTTTATACAGCCGATTTTGATCCTTGCTTGCTTTATTATTATCTCTGCTTTTTCTTCATCGAGCGGTACGAATGCCCTCACTTGTTCTCTACTGTTGGGAACGGAGATGTTGATCTTCATAGCTTTGTCGTATCCTTGCAGCATACTCCTTACTGAGTCTTCGACTTCTTCTTTTGTCGTTAAGGAATCGAGGTCTTTTATTTCAACTGTGGCCCTTGGTTTAAGGTCTGCTACAGTAGCGGTCTCTCGTAGGGTGCTCTTTAATGCCTCGCAGAAGGTTGGATTCGCCGTTTGCCCCTTCTCTAGCTCCAGTAGTGAAGGCAGTGTATGGTCATTTTGAAGACCACTTTTTTAGAAACAGCGTTAAAATAAAGACTGTGTTATTTACATAATTAATATTTTCAGTAGCTATGGCTCATAAAAAGGCTAAGCTTGATAAAGAAATTTTTGCTTCTTTTTGCTTTAATCCCTTCAACAAAAAAAAACACGTTTCTTCAGATACACGACGGGTTTCTGACGGCTTAATATCAAAATTCCCTACGCTATCAAAACGGATGCGAATTTGTGGATCGTGCAGGAAAGAGCTCAGCAAATTGAAGGAATTACCGACTTCGAAAAGTAATGAGCCTTGTGAAGACGTTATTCCAGATAGAGACCATATTGAATCTGAGAAGGATGACCGAATTTCCGATGACGATGGCTCCAACTTTACTGAAGAAAATATGACTTCAAGGGATGAGTGCCAAAACCAATACCACAAGGATGCAGTAAAAGTACTTGAGCAAATAAAAGAAAAGTACAAAACTTCAACTAGTAGAGCAGAAAAAATTCAACTTCTCACGCTTGCTGCACCGACATGGAGTCGCGCAAAAACAATGGCTGAGTTTGGAACATCAGAAAGAAAAGCCAGGATTGCTAAAAAATTAGTTGCAGAGCATGGCATACTCACACTCCCAAACACAAAGAAAGGAAAACCTTTAGAGTGCAAAACTGAAGCTCTAGTGACTCAGTTTTATCAGCGCGATGATATGAGTCGCCTGATGCCAGGGATGAAAGACTGGGTGTCTGTACGAATTGACGGTAAGAAAGTTCAAATGCAGAAGAGGATAATTCTCTGCAACCTGAATGAGCTGTTCGCGAGCTTTCAATCTGAACACGAGGATATTAAAATTGGATTCACAAAATTTACCCAGCTCAGGCCAAAACATTGCGTCTTGGCAGGAAGCAGCGGAACTCATACAGTATGCGTTTGCATTTATCATGAAAATGTGAAGCTGATGTTGAAGGAAATCAACTTGAATTATTTAACAAATGATTCGCCGGAAGATTTGAACAGTTACCGTGATTGCCTTAAATTGACAATGTGTCCTAATGTATCAACTTCTTGCCACTTGGGTGAATGCTCAAATTGCCCGGGAACTACGTTCATCAAAGAGAATTTGGTCAAGCCTTTTGACCGAGAATTTGTGGAGGAGGTCAAATTTGAATCTTGGCTGCAGTCTGAAAGGTGCACATTGAAAACAGTTATCTTAAGTGTGGACGATTTTGTGGAAGAAATTTGTACCGGATTGGTAAACTTGAGAACCCATGACTTTCTAGTCAAGGAGCAGCGGTCATTCTTCGAAAATTTGAAGATACATTTGCAGGCAGGTGAATTCGTTATTTCATACGATTTCGCAGAAAACTATAAATATGTTATCCAGGACGCCATACAAGCATTCCATTTCAATAACGACCAAGCAACTATATTTACAATAGTTATTTACTACATGAAAGATGGAAAACTGGAACATAAAAGTATGGCAATCATATCCGACGATTTGAAGCATGACGCCGTTGCTGTTTATGAGTACCAGAAGATAATACTAAATTATCTAAAATCCGAATTCACAGTAGCGAAGGTATACTACGTTTCGGATGGAGCTCGTTAGCATTTTAAAAACTAAAGTAGCTTCGCAAATCTTATGGCTCATGAAACAGATTTCGATACACCAGCTGAGTGGCATTTTCATCCTACTGCTCATGGTAAAGGAGCATGTGATGGTATAGGAGCAAATATTAAAAGAAATGCAGCGAAGTATAGCTTCCAATGCTCTCATCAAGCCCGTATCTTAGATGCGAAAGCTTTATTCCGGTGGGCAAAGAAGTACTGTAAAGAAACTGAAATAATTTTTAGTAGCAAAGATGATCATGCGGAAACTGCGAAATCACTGAAGAGCAGATTCGATGCTGCAGTAACAATCGATGGTACCGCTCAATATCATGCTTTCATTCCGATTGACGATGGAAGGCTCAAGTTAAAGAAGTTTTCTTCCTCTACCCAATGTGATTTATTTCCAAAAGCGAAACCCGAAGTGAAATCAACAGCAGAACCCAGTAACCCTAAGAAAGGATTGACGAAAAAAGCCACAAAGAAAGGTGGAAAATAAGGTGGATGGAAGGCTGGCTATTATAAAATGAACTATCTTGTATACTTTTTATGTATCTATTTATTAAATTATATATTAAAAACTATTCTAAATAAATAAAAAAATTCATAATTTTGACCAATTCTATAGAAAAACAGTTATTTTATTCCAAAAGTGTACATATTGTGGGTATTGTTATATAACGTTGGAAAGGTAATTGTATCTAATTTTTTATATGTCTTATTTTCAGGTTACAGAAAAACTTAGGTCATATATTAAAAATTAAAAAAAAACGCTGTTTCGAGTTACTAAATGCTCATTTTAATAGATAAACAAGTCGCATCCCACTAAGCGACCTCTCTCTTAAAGAAAAATACCTAAGCTTTCTTTTGAGCAAAAAATAAACAATCTTAATCATCCTTAACTACCGGAAAATCCCATATTCTTCATACCTTTTAAATATTGTGCTAGTAGGTATGCAAATCTAATACTCAAAATTCTGCAAAGCTATTAATAAAGAGTTTGGATGCACATAATCGAGTACCTGCTGTGTTAGACTACGAAAAATCTTAATCATCCTTAACTACGGGAATGGCTGTATCGAGGGTATGAAACTTTGGTTAGGCGTGTTATATACCGTTGGAAAGGTAATTGTATATACCTTCCCATATAAGTTTTATTTTCAGGTTTCCGAGACAGTTACACAATAATACGAAAAAAAGAAGACAATAGGTCATATATTAAATTTAAAAAAACCGCTGTTTCGAGTTACTAAACGCTAATTTTGATTGATACACAAGTTGCGTCCCACTAAGCGACCACAAAGCTCTTAAAGAAAAATACCTAAGCTTTCTTTTGAGCAAAAAAAATAAAAAAAAATACCCCTTTTTGAAAAAAACATAAAAATTATTTTTTATTTAAAAAAAAAATTAAAAAAAATTCATTTTAATTAAAAAAAAATAAAACTTGTAAAGACTGAAGAGAAATCTATCGGAAAGTATTCCTGAAAAAATTTTCTAAATACAATAGGTAATTAGTTATATGGATCCGAAAAAATGGCCGTTTGACCAAAATGTCAAAATTCTAGACCCTCCAACTCGGAGTGTGTTTGACCGATCCCATTGAAATTTTGTGTCATAACTACTATTTTTTAGGACTAACCTTGGTGCAAATTTCATCCCGATCGGAAGACATAGATTTCAAAAGTTGGGTCACTTGACTTGAAATGCCCCATGTATATAAATGTGTCCCTGGGTATAAATGTACATATGTATGATTTGCATGCAACTTACTCCTTTTTCTGGCTACTTCTCATTTTTTATGGGCTTCGAAAATCCCGCGGTGGGCGCTGATAGCTTTATAGATGTTAAGATGGGCGCCTGCTAACGTGGCGTGCGAAGAAAAACGGATTCCCGCGTTGTTCGCAAATCACAAGATTGTGTGAAAAAATCGGTGCCGCAAGCACTTCACGAGACTATATTGCCATGCACTTAGCAATTATGTAGGCCTTTTCGCGACACTTTTCGCTGAGCGATAATCACTTGGGGAGAGTTGCACTTGGTATTCACTTAAATTTGCCGAGATTTGTACGCTAACCACAATTTTTGTTTAAACAAAATAGCACTTTGAAAAGGTTTGAAAATCCCGCGTTGCAGCGATTGAAGATTTGCTTATTCGCTGTTGTTACTGCTGCCGATTCGCTGAAAGATTGCAATTGAATGTGAGAGAATATGGGAAATTTGGGAAAATGACAGCTGCCGCTCAGTGTTGAGCAGCGCACTTTCAACTGTCCGAAAGGTTGCGTTGCCACTGTTTCAAATTTGGCTCGCAAGGACCATGTTAAGAAATTACGAGATTGCGATTTAAGATTTGCAAAGTAATGTTTAATCCAACTTGTAATTCATTTACAAAATGTGCTTAGAACTAGTTAATATTTTAACAACGATTTTTTTGAATGGACTGTATGATGAGATTGACAGGTTGATTAGCAAATATAAGGTGAATTGAGCAATTGATTTGGGTTGCGGAATTCGGAGGGAACTCGCGCAACGGCAATGGTAAAAATTGAAATGGATGGATAATATTAATATGTGTATAGATGGTTGATACTTAGTTTGCTGAAGTGCAGGTGAAACTCCGCGATGTAGTTCAACTCCCGCGTCGATAGTATGATGATGAATCCAGGTAAGTAGATGTCGACCTCCAACGGTGTTGTAGAGGACTTTTTTATAGTTGCTGGCGTTACGATCCCTGTTGTCTTCTGTTCAGTTGGCGATGAAAAAGAAAGAGCGCTGGCAAGGTTGCAATCGCCTTTTATGCGCCTATGGGAAGCAATTCCCTTGCAATTTTGGGACTTCCAACTACCGCAGGGATGCTTGTAGTGGAAGTCACTGGGATTTAATACGGGATTTACGGGATGGGAATGGCGATGTGAAAAATACGAGATAGTTGTTTTAAGGGAGCGCAAGTCCCTTAAACAACTAGTAAAGCACAAAATGAGCATCTCCGACGACACCTTTCGTAGTCAGTTGCAAAATAACGTGCCGCCGAAGTTATTTATTTCCAAGCGCCGAACTACTCCGAGCGACTGCTCTGCATTCTATGTAACTTACTTTGTAAAGCGGCTCAGAAGTATGCAGGGGTCGGTAAAAGTAAAACTGTGGCTGTGCTGGCGAGCGCAAGAGAACCCTGCAGGGAAAGCTACCAGTTGTGAACCAGAATGCTACCAGTTTGCGTTTCAGCTCAGCTAGTTCACGTTGTATCCTTTTTCAATGTTAGCGACGGTGGAGTGCAATAAGTCCGCGGGCTTTATTGCCGGTGGACATTATTTCCTTTTCGATATGGCAATAACGCCCGTGGGCTTCATTTCCTAAAAAATGAAATAAAGCCCGCGGACGTTATTTCATCTTTATTGCGGCTCTTGTCTCCATTATACAATATGTACATGCAAAACCCCCTGTCCTAAATAAAAACTAACTAATATGACAACATTGAACTAAATATTTGTTTTCCTTTACTATACGAACAAATTGAAATTAACAAATTTCAATGCATATACCCTGCAAACTAAAGTTCCCGAAATCTTAACGAAATTTTAAAGAAACTCGGAAATGTGTTTCGAATTCTGTAATGATTTCTTTACGAATTTTGAAAGAAAATCGTATGAAGGGGTTGACACGAACTCGTAAAGAAATATCTGTAGGATCTTTTAACTAAAATTCTAAAAGATTTCTTTAGGAATATTTTGTTAACTTTCTGAATGAAAATTCTAAAGAGTTTCTTTAAATATATTTTATTCAACTTCTAAAGGAAGATTCTAAAAGATGTCTCTAAGAATATTTTTGCAGCTATCTGAAGAAAAGTTAGAATAGATTTCTTAAAGAATATTTTACCAACCTTCTGAAAGAAATTAAACACGGAAATTTTTGGAAACAGTCACCGACTAACTCTCTTGCCGTATAGTTGTGCCTAACAAGTGAATTCCGCAGTTGAGAAATTTCCGTGAGCTTACGAAAATAGCTTCCACGTGTTTTTCACTTATTTGTTACTATACACACTAAGTTCAAATTACTTGGTTTGTAAAATATTTATAATAATATCATTGAGTGTATTATATGGGTAAAATACCCTCGATTCCCGCGGGGAATCGATTTGGCATGCTTTCCGAAAGCATGCTAATTTCCCCGAAGGCAAAACGTAAAAAATCTAATAAATAAGTGCCTTTTCCACCACTATCAGATGTGACTCAGAATTACAATTGCAATGACCCTAAATTCATTATCATTAAATCCACCGACGTGTCCAACTCTTTATCAAAATACAGCGTTTTTGCTAAAGGGAAGGCCATTGATGGCATTAGCACCGAATACCTATCAGTGAGTATTCTACGCGATGACAGCCTGCTGCTTCTAACAAAATCTCATAAAGTTGCTGATAAATTTATTAAATGCATGAACTTTGGCGGCCTATGTCCCGTCTCTGTGACCTTTCACGACTCCCTTACCACTTGTAAAGGTACAATTTTCGACAAGAATTTGGCACATACGGATGAAAAAGAAATTCTGGAGGCTCTGAAATCGCAAGGAGTTGTGGGTTTGTACAAATTCACTAAAACCATTAATAATGTAAAAGTTCCTACAGGCAGAATAG
Organism: Rhagoletis pomonella; assembly: GCF_013731165.1. NCBI lineage: Eukaryota > Metazoa > Arthropoda > Insecta > Diptera > Tephritidae > Rhagoletis > Rhagoletis pomonella. The sequence continues at coordinate 41,899,579 of NW_023458557.1, forward strand.
TTCTATCGTTCAACCTATACAAAATTCCCCACACCATTGACATAGCATGGTATTCAGTGAGAGTTGAGGAATACTTTCCTACTCCCATGAGATGCCGCTCATGCCAACTGCTAGGTCACACCCTAAAAAGATGCAATAACAATACTACTTGTGAAGCTTGTAACTTTCCACCTCATAGCACACTACCATGTCAACGCACAATGTGCGCTAACTGCTTTGGGCCCCATCCCGCATCCGCCAGAGACTGCCCAAAGTACTTACAAGAGAAAGAGGTATTAAAAATAAAAACTCAGAACAAATGCAACTATGCTGAAGCAAGACGTCTATACAAACTACAAAACCCTATCAACCTAAACCAAAAGCAAACTTACTCATCAGTTCTAAACTCAACACAAGCTTCTCACCACAATCTCATGAGCAACCCCAGCGATCACACCTCTTCAAGTGGCAGCGCTGCAGCCTCCACTCAGCCACTCAACTCCAGTAATCAATCTCATCCACACTCCACGGACACGTCTTTTTCTAGTTCTCACTCAATCTCACAACTCTCATTGGATCACACTCACACTCCTTCAATAGCTATCACTTCATCGACAACTCAATCTCTCTCAGCTAACTCAAACGATCAAAACAATATGCACTCAACAGAAAACACCTATTCTGTCTCTCACATGCATTCTCCAACCACACCAACTGACAATACCATGGACTGTAATCAAAACAATTGCAATGATGAAAATTATACTTCCACATCGCACTCTCCACACTTTTCTACCCACCACTCTAACCCTCTTACTACTTCCTACAATTCCTACATCAACACAAATATTGAATCCACAACCCAACCAAACACAAGCCTCCAGTCTCTACTAACCACAATATCCGAAATGCACAATAAAAACATAGACTGTGAGCTTCAAGAACCCGAACTATAGGTTATTTTCAATCGAAAATAACACTAATAGTAAGCATTAATAATACAATACTGATGGTTAATATTCTTCAGTGGAATATTAAAGGTTATCAGAATAATTACCTAGAACTAGAAACTCTAATCAAAGATCGCAAGCCACATATAATTTGTTTACAAGAAACCCACATTAAACCTACTTATTCACCATATTGCCCGAAGCAATATACACCGCATTTTCACAACTTTTCCAACATTAACTATCCTAAACAAGGCTGTGGATTATTAATCCACAAAAACCTCCAACACAAAAGAGTCAACGTAACTTCCAATTTATCAGCGGTTGCCGTCGAATTCAACGTTAAATATCCAATCACTGTGATTTCCGTATACATTCCTCCAAATCAGACCTTTTCTCACTCAAATATGTCGCAACTTACCTCTTCAATAAACACTCCCATAATTATATGTGGCGATTTCAAAGGCTGGAGCCCTCCTTGGGGCTCACCAAGCGCTAATCGCAGGGGCGCAATTATTGAAGATTTCATTCTCGCTTCCAACTTGTGCGTTCTTAATAATAATAATCCCACCCACTTCTCCACTCACAAATCGTTTACACATGTTGACCTGACCATTTGTTCACCACAACTATTCCCCATTGCATCCTGGCACACGCTCGAGGACTTACACAACAGCGACCATTTTCCAATAGTTTGCTCCTTTTCCATCTGCTCCCCTAATACGCCCAGCATTAAAACTATTTCTGGGTACACCACTACTAAAGCTAATTGGGAGAAATTTAACAATGTATTAAGTGACAAGCATTTTCCTTACTTCGACAACAGCAACCCAAATAAAGAAGCCTCAACAATTCAAAAGGCTATAAGGGAGGCAGCGAACTTAGCAATACCACGGACGCATCCACGTAAAGCCTCAAGAAATGTGCCCTGGTGGTCGCCAGAACTGGGTAAACTACGAATTGAGAAAATGGCAGCCTGGAGAGATTACCAAAGGTGCCCCACTCATGACGCACTGATAATTTACAAGAAGCGTAACGCCAGATTTAACAGGGAAAAGAGACAGGCAAAATCCACTAGCTTTGAAGAATTTACCAAAAAACTAAACCCTAGTTCCTCTACTCGATACATATGGAAGGGGATAAAAACTCTGACGGGGACATATCAGCCTTATAATATTCATTCAATAATAATAAATAACACCGTAATCACGAACCCACATTCAATTTCATTAGAATTTGCACAGAAAATTTCTAAATTTTCGGAGACATCTAACTTTCCACCCCAATTCATAGCCTCTTCCAACAATATACCTTACATGCGTGCAGCCGATACCATGGACCGCCTTGCTCTTTTCCTTGAAAATAATATTAGTATTGCTGAAATAGATTCTGCTTTAAAATCATGTAAAGGTAAAACCCCAGGCTTTGACCAAATAAATTACGATATGTTGCGCCATATTCCCATTTCCGTCAAACATAGACTACTCCAACTTTACAACTCAATTCTGAACGTCGGCATAATTCCGCAGAGTTTTAAGACAGCCGTAGTAGTGCCTATACTAAAACCACATAAAGATTCTTCGCTCATAGAAAGTTACCGGCCCATCTCCCTAATACCATGCATTAGCAAAATAATGGAGAAAATTATATCAAAAAGACTTATGTGGTTTTTAACGACCAAAAAGCATCTAACACCATTTCCAGTTGGATTTAAAGCCGGCTCCAGCACATTAGATGCCTTACTTTTTCTAGACCACCATTTATCTAAAAATTTCTCGACAAAAAACCACTCATCTGTCCTTGCAATTGATTTTGCTAATGCTTTTGACAAAATTGGTTGTCACATAGTTCTCAAAAAGCTTCAAGATTGGCAAGTGGGACCCAAAATCTTCAATTATATAAAATCCTTTCTGAGCAATCGTAAATTTCGTTGCAAGGCAAATAGCTGCTTCTCTCCCATTTTTGCTTTTCACAATGGAATCCCCCAAGGATCTCCACTTTCTGTGACACTCTTCTTAATAGCTTTTGAAGAAGTTAGCAAAATTATGAGCTTACAACCTAACATTAAGCATTGTCTATACGCCGACGACTTATTTTTAATATGCAATAATAAGAAAATTGCTGAAATTGAAACTTCGTTTAGTACAGCTCTAAGCACTTTGGATGAATAGTCAAGACATTCGGGTGCTCTCATTTCACTTGGGAAATGCAAGCACCTGCCTGTCTGCAGAAAACATAGTTGTAATCAATTAAATATTAAATATAGCAATCACACTATAACTAATGTGAATTCTATGAAAATTCTAGGTGTTATCTTTGATAATAAACATAGTTTTTAGCATCATTGTGTTAAATTAAGAAGGGAACTAGCACCCAGATTGAATATTGTAAAATATTTATCATCAAAAAAAAGTTTTATACACACGAACACGCTACTTAATATAACTAAATTAATTATACAATCTAAAATTGACTACGGTCTGCAAATATATGGAAAATGTAGTAAATCTATCATTAATAACATCAAAGCACCATTTCACGCTGCGGTACGGAGAAGTTTACGTGCCTTTAGGACAACACCTATTAAAAATATGCTTGTGGAAAGTGGTTTTCAAACACTCGAAGAACGCACGGAGTACCTCAGAAGTCGGATAATTCACAAAATATTCTGCGACTCTACACATATACTTCACCATGATATCCAACTACTGAATAAAAGAAGAAGACCACTTTCACATAAATCGGCGTTATGCGAGGTAAAAGCCCTCGCCGACCATTTAAACCTTAAGATAACTCCAATGAGAATACCTCAAACAAAGCTTCCACCCTGGGCTCTAAATACAGTTTTTTACGGAAACAGTGCACCAACAGCACAATATATCAGCAAACTTTCTGGAGCACAGTAAACCCTCTGAAACGAAGTGGTTGGAATCTCCTTTTCACAGATGGCACCAAGCAAGCCAACGGCATTGCATTTGCTGTTACAAACGAAGCTGGGCAAACCCTTTCTCACGGACTTTTACCGCAGCACGCCAACATCTTCGAAGCTGAATTACAGGGCATAATTTCTGCATTAAATCTTGTGAAAAGTAAGCAAAAGGTTCTAATATGCACCGATAGCCAATCAGCATTCAATGCTGCAAAAAACATTCGAATGGATGTAGGTCCAATATATCACTTACAACAATTATTAATTAAATCAGCACCAAACACGAAACTGATGTGGGTACCTGGACATTCTGGTATACTCGGAAATCAACATGCTGACAAGGCCGCAAATCTTGCTTTAAAATCGTGCCTACACTTTTACAATCCGTTTGGTACAACATCAATTAAGGACATCTACTCTAGCGCTTTAAAGTCACACCTGGGCACCATTTGGAATCTCTACCAACATGAATACAAAGAAGTAAACCCCCACGGTACCGCTATAAGACTGCCAACCGCGACTACTACTTGGATGAACCGATGTTTTCTACGTTTAAGGCTGGGACATACCCTTTTAACGCACCAACACCATTTGACAAGGAGTCCGCAGCCCATCTGCAACTTCTGCAATGCCAACCGCTTAACCACACGTCACATCCTACTACATTGTCCATCTATCTCCGCTATACGTACGGCAACTTTTGAAGACGCAGACCCAATCAATATTCTCTCCATCCCTTCTTCTTCTTCTTATTTGGCGCTGTAACCGCCTAAGCGATTTTGGCCGAGTCCAAAACAGCACGCCAGTCATTTCTCTTCTGTGCTAACTGACGCCAATTGAAAATGCCAAGTGAAGCCAAGTCCTTCTCCACCTGGTCTTTCCAACGCAGAGGAGGCCTTCCTCTTCCTCTGTTCCCAGCATCGCGGCCCGCGTTGAATATTTTCAGAGCAGGAGCGTTTCTGTCCATCCGAACGACATGGCCAAGCCAGCGGAGCCGCTGAATTTTAATTCGCTGCACTATGTCTATATCGTTGTAAAGCTCATACAGCTCATCGTTAAATCGTCTGCGATATTCGCCATCACCAACGCGTAAAGGTCCGTAAATCTTTCGCAGAATCTTTCTCTCGAAAACTCCAAGAGCCGCCTCATCAGATGCTTTCATTGTCCATGCTTCCGCGCCATACACCAGCACAGGCATGATGAGTGACTTATAGAGTGTGATCTTTGTACGACGAGAGAGGACTTTACTTCTCAATTGCCTACTCAGCCCAAAGTAGCACTTGTTGGCAAGAGTGATTCTTCGTTGGATTTCAAGGCTGACATTATTATTGGTGTTAATGCTGGTTCCCAAATAAACGAAGTCGTCTACTTTTTCAAACTTGTAACTGTCAACAGTGACGTGGGTGCCAAGACGCGTATGCTCTGACTGTTTGTGTGCTGACAGGAGATACTTCGTTTTGTCCTCGTTCACCACCAGACCCATTCGCTTTGCTTCTCTATCCAATCCCGAGAAGGCAGAACAGACGTAGCCCTTGTTTTTACCGATAATATCGATGTCGTCGGCATACGCCAGCAATTGTACGCTCTTATAAAGTATTGTGCCTGAGCGGTTCAGTTCTGCGGCTCTTATTATCTTCTCCAACATAAGATTAAAGAAATCACACGAAAGGGGGTCCCCTTGTCTGAAACCTCGTTTGGTATCAAACGGCTCGGAGAGGTCCTTCCCTATTCTGACGGAGCTGGTGGTATTGCTCAACGTCATTTTACACAGCCGTATTAGTTTCGCGGGGATACCAAATTCAGATATCGCGGCATAAAGGCAGTTCTTCTCGTGCTGCCGAAAGCGGCTTTGAAATCGACAAATAGATGGTGTGTGTCGATCCTATTCTCGCGGGTCTTTTCCAAGATTTGGCGTATTGTGAATACCTGATCTATGGTGGATTTTCCAGGCCTAAAGCCACACTGATAAGGTCCAATCAGCTCGTTGACGGTGGGCTTCAGTCTTTCGCACAATACGCTCGATAAGACCTTGTAACCTATGCTTAGAAGGCTAATTCCGCGGTAGTTGGCGCGTATGGCGGGGTCGCCTTTCTTGTGGATTGGGCAGAGCACACTTAAATTCCAGTCGTCGGGCATGCGTTCATCTGACCATATTCTGCATACGAGCTGATGCATGCACCTCATCAGCTCCTCGCCGCCGTACTTGAATAGCTCGGCTGGCAGGCCGTCAGCTCCAGCAGCTTTGTTGTTTTTCAGCCGCGTAATCGCTATTCGTACCTCGTCATAGTCAGGCGGTGGGACAGCTACTCCATCATCATCGACTGGGGACTCGGGTTCGTCTTCCTCACTACTTTCAGCGCTGCTACCATTCAGTAGGTTATAAAAGTGTTCCCTCCATAATTTAAGTATATTCTGGACATCGGTCACTAGGTCGCCATTGTTGTTCTTACAGGAGTTCGCCCCGGTCTTGAAACCTTCCGTAAGTCGCCTAACCCTCTGGTAGAATTTTCGGGCGTTCTTCCTGTCGGCCAGCATCTCAAGCTCTTCGCACTCACGTATTTCGGCCTCTCTCTTCTTATTACGGCAAATACGTCTCGCTTCCTTCTTCAGTTCCCTATAACGGTCCCACATGGCTCGCGTTGCGCCCGATCGCAGCGTGGCCCTGTAGGCGGCATCTTTTTTCTCTGCGGCTTCTTGACATTCCTCATCGTACCAGTTGTTCTTTCGGGCTCGCTGAAATCCAACTACTTCTTCGGCGGCGGTACTTAATGATCGGGAAATGTGGTTCCACTGCTCGCGTACGTCGGATTGTTGAAGAGTGCTCTCAGAGAGCAGGTGTGTGAGTCGAGTGGCGAATAAATTGGCCGTCTGTTGTGATTGCAGCTTTTCGACGTTAAGCTTTCCTTGCATTGTTGGGCGCACATTTTTTGCTGCACAGAGGCGGGTGCGTATCTTGGCTACAACAAGATAGTGGTCCGAGTCGATGTTTGGCCCTCGGAGTGTACGTACGTCCAAAACGCTTGAAGCATGCCTTCCGTCTATCACAACATGATCGATTTGGTTTCTCGTTTTTCGATCTGGAGACAGCCATGTAGCTTGGTGGATGTTCTTATGCTGGAACCTAGTACTACATATTACCATATTTCGGGCCCCGGCGAAGTCGATCAGCCTCAGTCCGTTATCGGACGTTTCGTCGTGGAGGCTGAATTTTCCGACAGTGGCGCCAAAGATCCCTTCCTTGCCCACCTTGGCATTAAAATCGCCAAGCACGATTTTGACATCGTGTCGGGGGCAGCGCTCATATGTACGTTCCAAGCGCTCATAGAAGAGATCCTTGGACGCTTCATCCTTCTCTTCCGTCGGGGCATGGGCGCAGATGAGCGAGATGTTGAAGAATCTAGCTTTGATGCGGATTGTGGCTAGACGATCGTCCACCGGGGTGAACGCCAGTACTCGGCGACGGAGTCTCTCTCCTACCACGAATCCAACACCGAATTTGCGCTCCTTTACGTGGCAACTGTAGTAGACGTCGCAAGGCTTCACGCTTACTTTACCTTGCCCCGTCCATCGCATTTCTTGGATGGCGGTGATGTCAGCCTTTGTCTTCCCGAGGACATCAACCAGCCGGGCAGAGGCACCTTCCCCATTAAGGGTCCGGATATTCCAGGTGCATACCCTTAAATCATAGTCCTTTATACGTTTGCCGTGGTCGTCATCAGAAAAAGGGGGTCTCATCCGAGGCTTGTTGGAATTTTTCATTGGGCGGGGTTTTAACGTGGCGGGACCCAAACCCAGCGCACGCGAAGTTTTACGCCTTCTCACTTTAGCTCGCTCCCAAACGGGTGTTTGGTTGCTACCCAGAGGATACGTGGATATAAATATCCGGACGTTGTGAGCTGCGATTTGAACCGTACGCACAAGAATCGCTTCTGGCCACTCCCAGGTGAATGGCAGTCAAAAGTTTTCCACTTCTGCGCACGGAACCATCCCTACTGAACCAAATATTGTAAAAATGGCAAATTTTCTTAAAGCTATAAATATCTTTCAACTTCTTTAGTCTTATAATTTATAAATATTTACTATCATTTGACTAAGCCGAAAGCCCTGGCAGCTAGTGCAATTAACTTAGATTAATTTATAATTTTAATTATATTTTAATAAATTAATAATAATAATAATAATTTTTGGAAATTAATCGCTAAAGTTTATTCGGTTTATATACTATATGAAATGTGTGAGAGGGATTTCAATTACTATCCGGCTGTTTGCGAGGGTAGCGACCAAATAATTACAAAATGCTCGTTTGCCTATGAGGCAGCTTGATGTTAGCTACAAAGGAATTCACAATAGTTTTCAAGGTTTAAGGTAAGTAAATGTACAATAAAGTGATAATTATACATTTTAAGCGTTCAAAAGGTAAGTATTCAAAATTTTAGTAAAAGCTAACTATTTCATGGTATAAAGAAGGTAAATACAACATGTTTAAGGTTGATATTTGGTTTGAATGTAAAAATTAGAAAAAAGTTAAATTTAATAAATTTATAATTCTATTAAGTTTGGACTCATGTCCTCGACAATTGCGTGAAACGTTTAGGTCTGCGGGTTAACTGCATGCTGTCGCTTCTTAACGCGGTCCTTTGCAGAGTTGAAAAATCTTTTAATGATAGCTTCAGTGTTGTCCAGCTTAGCATTCCCAACTGCAGACACACAGGAATCTGTGAACAAAGTAATCTTATTTAGCTAAATACATGTTACGCTGTAGGGACGCTAAAATTACGCAAAAACAGGCCGAGACACGTAAACTTAATTTTTAACCGACTTCAAAAAAATGAGAAGGTTATCAATTCCTCGGAATATAGTTTATTTTTTTTGTTATATATGTATGCTACCGCATAACTATGTACCACGTTAACCGATTTAGATAATTCTTTTTTCATCGGAAAGGTGGTAACCTAGAGGTGGTCCCATACTAATTTTGTTTAGATCGCCTAATTGGATCATGAAGAAATAACCGGTACACCTAAATTTGTATATGAGAATTGAAGTCGGTTTTGTTTTTTGCTTAAAAATTACTTGCGGCTTGTACATTACGGATCTGTTACCATTTTTCTAGATTCCTACATATTTTAATTTTAAGTTTTAATTGTGAATGAAAAAATTAAAATTTAACAGGGAAAAAATTTAAAAATAAAAGTTTTTTTGTAAATCTTTTTTCATTTGTATTAAAGCCTGTTCTTTTATAAAAAACAAGCTGCTAAAGAAGTAAATTTATGGATAAATAAAAAAGTTGTGAATGATCAAATGAAAATACGCAATGATTTATTAGTACAAAATACGAGCAGGAAAGAATGTTACTCATACGCCACGTACATGGCTATACTCGTATATACTCGTACGTGGCGTATGAGCAACATTCTTTCCAACTTGTATTTTAGTTATACTAAAAATCATTGCGCATATCATTTGACCATTCACAACTTTTTTATATATCTTCGTAAGTAGCTTGATTTTATTGTAAAAATTACAAAAAAAACTTATATTTTTAAATTTTTTCCACGGCGTTTTTTGTGTCATTACAGAACATATCATTTTTCCTACAGTGTTACACATGATTTTCCTTAAATATCAGACCTTTTAAAACTTCAATAATCGTAAAGTCCTTAACGGACGTGTTGCCCTTCAAGTTTGTCCATGAGAACTGCGTAACTAGGCTGTCGTCTCCAAAGACAGCTTTTAAATTTCCGGATATGAACTTTGCCATATCTGTATTTGAATGGCACAGGAACTTGTCGAACTGTAAATAATTTAGATTGACTTATACTTACATACATTTAATTTTTAGCTATATGTATATGAACTTACTAGCTCCTTCCGCATGTCATCACTTGATTTCAAGCTCCGGTCAAAATCAAATATTGCATCCTTCGTGGTCAATGGTAGTTGTGGTAATAGCGTTGTTCTCTGTTTTTTATTTTCCTGCAGGGAAATTTCTACTTTGCGTCTTAGACCTACGAACTCTTCTGTCATGAAAGGCATAACACGCTGATTCTCCTCTCGCAGTCGGTTGTTTTCTTTTAATACTTCATCTAGCTTGTTATTAATTTCTGTAAAATTGAAGTGCTTATAAACATACACTATATACTGTGGTATTTTAGTTAATGATGTTATCTTACGGTGTATAAGAGTAACGGACTGTTCTCCTCGTTGAGTCCAACCGCTACTTTGAAGGTTGTAACGGGTGATTTTTTAAGAGCTTGATACCTTTTTTTTTAAAAAAAACGCATAAAATTTGCAAAATCTCATCGGTTCTTTATTTGAAACGTTAGATTGGTCCATGACATTTACTTTTTGAAGATAATTTCATTTAAATGTTGACCGCGGCTGCGTCTTAGGTGGTCCATTCGGAAAGTCCAATTTTGGGCAACTTTTTTCGAGCATTTCGGCCGGAATAGCCCGAATTTCTTCGGAAATGTTGTCTTCCAAAGCTGGAATAGTTGCTGGCTTATTTCTGTAGACTTTAGACTTGACGTAGCCCCACAAAAAAATAGTCTAAAGGCGTCAAATCGCATGATCTTGGTGGCCAACTTACCGGTCCATTTCTTGAGATGAATTGTTCTCCGAAGTTTTCCCTCAAAATGGCCATAGAATCGCGAGCTGTGTGGCATGTAGCGCCATCTTGTTGAAACCACATGTCAACCAAGTTCAGTTCTTCCATTTTTGGCAACAAAAAGTTTGTTAGCATCGAACGATAGCGATCGCCATTCACCGTAACGTTGCGTCCAACAGCATCTTTGAAAAAATACGGTCCAATGATTCCACCAGCGTACAAACCACACCAAACAGTGCATTTTTCGGGATGCATGGGCAGTTCTTGAACGGCTTCTGGTTGCTCTTCACTCCAAATGCGGCAATTTTGCTTATTTACGAAGCCATTCAACCAGAAATGAGCCTCATCGCTGAACAAAATTTGTCGATAAAAAAGCGCGAAACACATTTCGAACCGAACACTGATTTTGGTAATAAAATTCAATGATTTGCAAGCGTTGCTCGTTAGTAAGTCTATTCATGATGAAATGTCAAAGCATACTGAGCATCTTTCTCTTTGACACCATGTCTGAAATCCCACGTGATCTGTCAAATACTAATGCATGAAAATCCTAACCTCAAAAAAATCACCCGTTAGAAAGAAGACATATTTTCTACAGTGTTATCAATAAAAGAAATTTCTAAATATTTTTATTTTTATAATAAGCCAGATTCTTACCTGTTAATATATTATTACTAGTTTGCGACATCGTGCAGAAGTGGAAGAAAAAAGTGCTTGGAATCCAAGTATAAATGTATGACTTTTTTCTCGATCGTTTGTGCTACGAATTGTGTTTCTTCGGAGGAGAACTGCAAAGCATTGTTTGAAGAAAATGTGTTTAATATTATGTTAGATGGAGCACTTCTGTAGAAATTTTGTAGGTTTTCAACCCTTCTTCCAAAAAGGTTAATGATATCACCTCCTATAATTCTCGTTATTTTATATATATTACTTGCGAAGAAGCAATAATTATTTGGAGGCTTTATTGAGAACGTTAAATTAGGGGTCTGAAGTTCTTTATAAAAGTTTTCCTGTAATGGTTTTTTGCAAGTAAAAGTAGGTCTTGGTATGCAGGCATGTTTCATGGTGGTGCTTTGCTCTGTTATTCTGTTTGAAATTTGTGCTAAAATATGCGTTCCCTTTTTAACATTTCGTTTCAATTGGTATAAGTAATTTTCGTACTTGACTGCGCTAAAATCATCTAGTGCACCATATTTTAAGACGTCGTCACTTATGTGTATTAAATTATGGCAATTGAAGGTTAAATTTTCCTGCCCATAAATGTCTGCAAAAGTTTCAACAAATTTCTCCAAAAGAATTTTTGCTTCATTATTGTACTTTAAGCACAACGAAGGATCACATAAGATTCGCATTGCCTAATGCAGATTAATAAAATGCTCATATTGTCTCCAATTCAGTTTTTCGCGTAAAGTAATAAAACCGGTATAAAGGACAAATGATCGAAACTCTGTCGCTTTCCATCTATCAAACTCATCTAACACTCTTGGTTTCCTATTGAATTCCGATGGAAATTGAGGACTAAGCATTTTACTTTCTAGAGATAACTGTTCAATCTGAGCAGACCTCATTGAATAAGAGCAGCCTTTTTTCCTAACCCATAATTTCATTAGTTGTTTTGTGACACCAAGGCAAACCAAATGCATATAGTCTGCAGGAAACTGGCTTACACAACCGATATTGACTTTATCTAATGAAAGCTGATCCGTGTTTGTGTGATGTTCTGGATGCACTCGATTCCTGAAGGTTTCGTCAGTTCTAAGTTCGTAGGAATTATAGGGAAAGGTGATCTTTCGATTGTAATATTCGCCTTTTATTGTGCATTTATTACAACAATAAAATCCTGAGTGTGATTTTACGTTTAATAAAAACGATCGCGCCGGAGTATCGCATACGAAATGTCCAATCTTGATGGAATATGTTTTTAGATCCTATTGGAAACCAGTATCATTTAAGGTCATTAATTCTTCAACTAGGGGTTTGAGGAACTCATTCGAATTATCTGGTTTGGTTTTAATATTATCGATGCTGCCTCCAAATGAGTTTAAATAGCAGCCGACTAGCAAAACATTTGTAAACTGGGGAATATTCATTAGAATAGGCCCCACAGTCTGCTTAGAGCTTTTAAATAAAGGTAATCCGTCAATACCAAAATTGATTACAATGGTGCAGTCCTTAATATAATTATCTACACTACTTCCGTATTTAAAGAAGACATCAGTTAAACAGTTAACTAAACCATAGTGAATGTAAGATCCATTACTCATAGCAACGATTTCTGTATTTCGCGGTGTTTCTCTCAGGGTGCGGACATCGTGTGGTAAAGTTTTGTCAATTTCTCTCAATTTTTCCAAAAGCCTATTCATAGCTAGATTGGGTATAGACCACTCAATTGACCAAGCTGACAGAAATTCCCTTAGCCCTTTGTTTTTGTACATATTAGATTCGTTTATATCATCGTCGACTCCAATGTTTTCCAAGCTCTGTGAAAAATTATTCCTAAGCATATTATTTTCAATATTTATTTCGCTCTCGTTGTTGTAGCAAATATCTCTAGTGCCATATAAGGTAATAATGCGATCGCTCTCAACGTTTTCCACTAATCTTCTATCCTTTATCACTAAAAGTGAGCCCAAGATTTTTTTGGCCTCCCTTTTAACAGATTTTCTAAACGCTTGCCTTGACATCTTTTTAAAAACAAATTTCCAGAATTAGCAGCATTAATCGCAATATTAAACTTACCTTTTTGGCTTATTCTTATTTTTTTAAATTTCGGTTTTTATAAATAAACGCGTTTATAGCACAAAATCACAAAAAGATTTTTTTTTTTATTGGTGCGTCAGAATTTTTTTATATTTTCAATGTCGATTGTGACATTATTATAATTACATTATTGATTTTCTTCCGAAATTTCCTAAAAGAATCGAAGTGTGCACAATACATTTTATCTTAGAAAATTCGGCAAAAAATCGGAAAGAAAATAATGGAATCTTTACGATTTTCTTCCGCAATTTCGTAAAACAATCGAAGCGTGCATAGTTTATTTCATTTTAGAAAATTCGGCAAAAAATCGAATTAAATCTTAACGAATTCTTTAAAATTTCTGTACAATGCAGAATACTCTGAAAAAATGGTTTGCAGGGTATTTAATACATATGTATGTATGTATGTACATGCGTATAAAAATTAAATAATTCAAATTTTCAACAAAAAAAAAAGAAACATGAAAAAGTAAAAAATAAGTAAATACTTTCGTCAATTGTCGAATAATTTGACGGCAAATTGAACACAAAATGCTTGTGATACCATTTAGATAAGTACGCCTACTGTGCTCTGCAAAGCAATCTGTGCAAAGTTTAAAATGATTGGCCGAGTTTCTCCTCTGATTGGCGGGCAGTGTGTGCCTTGATATCACACAAACCACTCGACCACGGCTGATTTATGTTATTCTCCCCTTTCCGCATTCTTGTTGTTTGCGAAAATTTTCAATCGCCTTCTCAGTTAAAACAACCCGCTCGTCATCCACATCACCACAGTATTTCTGCGGCGTGGGTACACAAACAACCCCAACTCCGTACATTCATATAGAGCATTTAAATAACACTAGTTTACACGAAAAAAGTACCTCGTTAAAAAAGTGCTTTCTAGATTAACTTGGGGTCGCTGAAAACGAAAATGACACCCAATTATTTTTCTCAAGAAGCGTTTTTGCGATTTTTGCAAAAAAACCTGTTTTTCGTGTCTTATTCCAGTTTTTCAGAAAGGTACACACCTCTTCTACAACAATACGTCATTATTGGTAGTCTAGTGATTATTTCTTCCACAGTAGCCGTTCAAAGTAAAACAAATTGTCATTTTTTGAGCTTTTTTGGAAATGAATGAGGCTTATTGACTTTTTTTCATAAGATACAAATTTGTAATGCAGATTTATATGATAACAATTTGAAGACAGTTCTGTCACATACAATTTAAGTTAAATATTGCTTCGATCGAAAAAGAAATGTAGAAGTTATGACGCATAATGTAAATACAAGCCATTCGAGGTTTTTAACATTTTCACACTTCAGGTCGAAAATATGATTTTTCTGTCAAACTTCTTCATTTGTGTTCCATTCTGTCTTCTCGAAGTTGCATCCAACAATAGTCGCCCATCATGGCCTGATCCCAGAAACCTTCATACCGCTTTTCGATAGTTGCAATGTCCTGGTGAAATCTTTCTCCTTGTTCGTCGCTCTCAGCTCCCAAATGTGGTGGAAAAAGTCCAAATGACTATTGAGCAGGTGCATTTTCAGAGACATTCGACCACCTGTAATAAATAAAATATTTTGTAAATTATTAAATAGTTTTTTCTTAAAATAATTATTTTAACCCATGCAAGGTACAACCGTTGAAGATATTTAGGTATAAGTCACAAATAGAAAATTGCATGGATTTTCACAAACTTACATTTAACCTAAAAATACTTCACACTCACCAATGGCATTGAAATTTTCATCAAATTGTCAATCAATTTACGGTCGTTTTTGTTTCTGTGCGCTTACAAAACATGTGGCACATACAGAGTTTGGAGTCCAATGTTTATCCGGATTCTTGGCTTGAATTCCAAAATATTGTTCATAAGCAGTTAGAATGTTTGTGGTTATTTTTTCCGAGCACTTTGTTTGAATATGTACAAACCACAAATAAAGCAAAACTTATCCGGTGAGTGATTGCACATTTTGGGCTTTTTCCTTAGAGCAAAAACGTCGTTCTAAAATACGAGAGAACACAAAAGGAACGACTGTCCAACAAAAGTACGAAACGAAGTCCGATGACGTTTGTCAACTACCTAACGGGGCAGGAAAATATAGCGGAAGTTCAATGTCGCTCAAGCAGTAACGCATTTTACTGACTGGAGATATTTCTGTTCCCCCGTACAACGTTTACTTTGATTCAGCATATAAATTAACACAAAATAAACTTTTTTTTGTGTTTTTACCATTTTGGTAACATTCCGTGGATATGGATTCAACCCCAGCCCTGCTTCAGAATTTAATTCTGTGTAGGTGTAAAAAAGGGAAATTTGAATGTCAGAAGCTGATTATGCATCATTTTACAAAATACGTTATAACTTCAACATTTTTCGTCAGATTTAGACAACCTTTAGCTTGACTTGTTTGTTATAAAATTATTTTGAACTAAAAATTTCATGTGTCGGACAAAAAACTTTTTAATCAATAGTAAAACGTTGATAAATTTCAATAATTTCCAAAAAAGTTTCAAAAATGAAAATTTTTTTAACTTTGAACGGCTGCTGTGGAAGTAATAATCACTAGATTACTAATAACGACATATTTCAGTAAAGAGGAGGTCTGTACCTTTCTAAAAATGTATATCATTGCTTCATAACATCAACTTCCTCGGAGATTTCGGTGAAAAACTGAAATAAGACACGAAAAACTCGTTTTTTGCGGAAATCGCGGAAACGCTTCTTGAGAAAAATAAATGAGTATCATTTTCGTTTTCAGCGACCACAAATTTTGCTAGAAAGCACTTTTTTTTATCGAGATACTCGTTTTAAACTGAAAATTTGTAAACTAGTGTAATATAAGTATATAAACAAATAAATTTTCCGGCGTAATGGCGAGGCAGAGGGCGCAGCGAGCCTTTTGGCGCTCAACCGCGGCGCGCCGCGTTGGCGCTATCAGTCGACGCGACGCGGCGCGGCGCGCGTGCCGCGGCCATCCGCGTTTGCCCGCCACCACTGAAAAACCTAAGACGCTGAGAACAAATATGCGCATCGTATTGAAGGCTAAAAAAATAGTAACAATTTATCTTTAATTTCCAATAATTCGCTCATCAGTTATTGGCAAAAAATACCGCTCGATTTTATGCGTATACTGCAAAAATAGAGAGCAATTCGTTTAAAATACGTGTGATTTTATACAAATGCATGCCTATCATTAGCGCACACAAGGGGTGGGTTTTGGGGTTCAAACCCCCCCTAAAGCAAATAACCTCAAATACAATCTGTATCTTAAAGCTAAGAATCCAGCTCTTAAGGGAATTATAAGAAATATTTATTATAATTTCTGTTGCTTGAAAAAGCGCTTTGCTTTTGCTGTAAATTTTCATGAGGGAATAAATATATGAGCATTTTTTTTCTTGAGAGCTGCAAACTGATTTAAGAAATTTTGGTAGAAGAAAATTTCTTTTCCATTTCTCGTCCGTCGTTTTATATGAATTTTTCGTTTTTCTTGAGAGTTCAGTTAATTTTTTCGGTATTTGAAATATTAAAAAAATTTAGCAATCGTGAAAAATCACCATCTCTATCGAAAACCAGAAATCGAAAAAATGAACATAGAAGTGCAAAAATTCATGGAATCAATAAATTTATTTTTACTGACTCTTTTTAAAATTTTTTATTAGGTACTTTTGAAAGTTGAGCGCATCTTGAGTTTATAGAACTTTTTATTAAGCAAGTAGTTTTTAAGGAAAGAACACAACCGACTTCAATTCTCATATTCAAATTTAGGGGTACCGTTAATTTCTTTATCATCCAATCATCGGATCTCTAAAAGAAATTACGGGACGAGCCTTGAAGTACTATCTTTCTAATAAAAAAAGGATTATTGAAAACGGTTCACGTGGTCCAAAGTTATGTATTCCGGCGAGATGATAACCTCCCTTTTTTTGAAGTCGGTTAAAAGCGTTTGAGTTCTGTTAATCTGTAAATAAAGTGCAGTTTATGAATTTTAAAACGTTTATTTATTTATTACATATTGTGCATAAAACTTGCAGAAATGTATTTTAAAGAGGGTATTATCTGAAGCAAATTTTCAGTATTTTCCGGTGATATATCTTCAGAAATATAAAACCCCCCCTAAAATATATTCCTGGGTGCGCCCCTGATGCCTATATACATAATTGGAGTATTTCATTATAATAAAGCCAGAAAAAATGCTACTCACGGGCTTTATTTCCTTTTTTATGAAATAAATCAAGCGGGCGTTATTTCCTCTTCTTTGGAGAATAAAGCCCGCAGCTATTATTGCTCTTTCGCAAAGGAAATAAAGACCGCGGTATTTATTGCCTCTTATTGGTGGGCGCTATTTCCCCTTCGAAATGGAAATAACGCATAGGCTTTATTTCTCCTTTTTGGGAATAAGCATAATGAGCACGAAATTTTGCTCGCGGCGCTGCAACAGTGGCAATGGTCGACAGAGTAAAGCTTTGGCCAGATCCGAGTTCGAATCTCAGTGAGCGAATCTTTTTCTATTTTTAATTATTTTTTTATATCTTTTGTAATTTTTATATTTATTGTTTTATAAAGAACAAAAAAATTATTTCTTTTAATTTTTTTATGGTCTTTGGGTATTTTCCAAATGAAATTAAATTTGGGTACAATTTTTATTTTATATTTAAATTGAAATAATTATTTAAATTAATTTACTTACATTCAACAATTTATTGAGCTTGAGGCCGTTTTTTAATGAAAATTATTGTGGAAAAATTTACAATAATTTATAAATGGTAGAAGTGATAGCTATTTCGGAGATCCCCGCATCTCCTCATAAGACTTCTTCAGCGGGATTCGAACCCAGCTGACTCAGCCAGTTGCCTACGCACTGTGCTAAGTTCGCCTTATACACTGTTGTTGCTTTTTCCACTTTTTTCATGTGAGCCAACTACAGGTTTGCCATTACCGGCCGAGGGGCGACCGCTTTTTGAAACAACTCGCTTTATTTTATTTTTTTTAGATTGGTCGGAAACTGGGCTAGAACATTTTCTAAGAAATTTATAGTACTTTTTCTAAAAAACCTAAAAAATATAGTATACTTCAAATATATATAGTATTTTTTTTAAGGAAAAAGTAAAAATGCTTTTTAAGTGTATATCGTTTTTCTTTCTTATGCATTTCCTCTATAAAAAAATATATTACTTTGAAAGCATCATATGCTTTATCGTAATCAATATTTAAATTAATATAAATCAAAAGTTCATTTTTAATAAGTGAGATAGTAGCTTTATTTCTCCCATCTCACCATTTCACAACCTTTATTGAAAAAACTCTTTCTGTGAATGCCGAAGTTGCAGGAATAGAGAGCATAAGAGGCATTTCATGTCACCATGGCCACCTCTGTGCGCGACCTCTAAGGATTTGGATGAACGTTGAAGAGAGTGAAGGTCTAGGTGACATGAATATACATACGTGCAGCATATTTTGCCGATATGACGTAGTGTTGCCTATTTACACGGGGCTTAAATTTTAAGAAAACGTCATACATACCTTTCTTTAAAGTGCTGTATCTTGGAACCTTTTAACGCAACTTAATGAAAAAAATGAATTCTCCGTCTTATTATGGGCTTTAGTTGTACATTTGTTACATTAATGTGCAGCGTATAAAAAACAAAAATAAACTAAGCAAACATTTTTCTTTTTAATTTTTTTTAGATTATAGCATTTTTAAAAATTTGTATTTTTACACAAAAAACATTGTCTAATGTCAACTTAAAGTACCCAAATAGGCTTAGTGGGCTACTTATGAGTTTGGACTCTAGATCGTCTAACGTTCGAGCAATATGATAAATAGACATTGAAATTTTATGAAATTGTATATTCCTGAAAGAGGAAAGGTGTGTAAAAAGCAAAAACAATATGTATAAATCATATTAACTTTACTAAAGGCCTGAAATCATGAAAATTCCTTCAAGGAAATGGCAGAATTGAACTCTGTTGCAAGTTCACATGGGAAATCTGCTTACGACGTGATTGGAGGAAATTTTAAGAGACTAGCAGCTAGAGCAAGTCTTCTACTCCTGATGTTACAACAAATTCGTACACCCGAAGCCCTCTACCAATAGGATGCCTGTAAAAAATAACTGCAACTAACTTTTCAGTGGACTTTATTTCGACCATGACTACGTGCCAATTACTTTAATCCTATTTTAAGATAGTTTGAAAAATTAAATAACATCAAGTTAGGGAACTTCATATCCTTATTTAACGAATCTTTAAATCAATAAATAATTCTTTTCCTTTTAGTTCTAGCGTATTGTTGTTTTTTTACTATAATTTTATTACTCATTACGTTTATTTTTTTACACACCTTTCCTTTTTCTTGTTTTAATAAAAGGACTCACCTTGAAGCTATCATTGGAGCTCTAATATTCTTTTGCAATGAAACCGAAAATGAACAACACTCATTGCAAAAGAATATTATACCTCCAATGATAGCTTCAAGGTTAGTCCTTTTATTAAAACCAGAAAAAGGAAAGGTGTGTAAAAAAATGAACCTAATGAGTAATAAAATTATAGTTAAAAAAACCAACAATACGCTTTTTTTACAAGAAGAACTAAAAGGAAAAAAATTATTTATTGATTTAACGATTCGTTAAATAAGGATATGAAGTTCCCTAAATTGATGTTATTTAACCTTTTAAACTAGCTTAAAATAGGATTAAAGTAATTGGCACGTAGTCATGGTCGAAATAAAGTCCACTGAAAAGTTAGTTGCAGTTATTTTTTACAGGCATCCTATTGGTAGAGGGCTTCGGGTGTACGAATTTGTTGTAACATCAGGAGTAGAAGACTTGCTCTAGCTGCTAGTCTCTTAAAATTTCCTCCAATCACGTCGTAAGCAGATTTCCCATGTGAACTTGCAACAGAGTTCAGTTCTGCCATTTCCTTGAAGGGATTTTCATGATTTCAGGCCTTTAGTAAAGTTAATATGATTTATACATATTGTTTTTGCTTTTTACACACCTTTCCTCTTTCAAGAATATACAATTTCATAAAACTTCAATGTCTATTTATCATATTGCTCGAGCGTTAGACGATCTAGAGCCCAAACGCATAAGTAGCCCACTACGCCTATTTGGGTACTTAAAGTTGACATTATAGACAATGTTTTTATGTAAAAATAAAAATTTTTAAAAATGCTGTAATCTAAAAAAATTAAAAAAAAAATGTTTGCTTAATTTATTTTTGTTTTTTATACGTTGCACATTAATGTAAAGAATGTACAATTAAAGCCCATGATAAGACGGAAGAAATACATTTTTTTTTCATTAAGTTGCGTTAAAAGGTTCCAAGATACAGCACTTTAAAGAAAGGTATGTATGACGTTTTCTTAAAATTTAAGCCCCGTGTAAATAGGCAACCCTACGCCATATCGGCAAAATATGCTGCACGTATATTCATCATTCCTTCAATCTCTTCACCTTTCATCCAAATCCTTAGAGGTCACGCACATAGGTAGCCGCGGTGGCCTGAAATGCCTCATAAGCGAAATAATTTTAAGTAAATTTGGTAAATCTGTCCAAGGCCCAAATTCATAGTGCGTAGTTTACTCAGAATCGAGAGTTAACTACAGATTTTCAGTACAAACTGTGAATTTGGCCCTGAGTATATTTAAAAATGTTGGCAGTTTTGATCTGCGGACCCTTTGTTTTAAGGTCTACTTCTTTTAATATTGTTATTTCAGTATAAATGTCATCCATTTTAAAACATTTCTTTCTTGAAAATTACTGAAATCTATATATATAAATGTGAATGTCTGTTTGTACCTTATAACTTCTGAACAGCGGCACCGAATCGCACGAAACTTTGCACACTTATTTGCTTTTACCCCGGGAAGATTATAGGCATAGAGAATAAAATTTTAGTTAAAAAACTAAAAACACGCTTTTATTACAACAAGAACTAAAAAGTATTAAATAATTTGTAGATATAGCGATTCCGTTTAAGAAGAATATGAAGTTCCCTAACCTGATTTAATTTAACTTTTTTAAATTAGCTAAAAATAGGATTAATGTGATTGGCCCGATCGATTATTTTATCGACAGCAAAATCGATTATTATATCGATAAAAAGATCGAGTTTTATATCGATAATAATACCGATCTTCATCCTCATCCTTTTCTTCATATTTATCTTTATTTTTGCATATTCCCCTTCACCTTTACCTTAAAGTGTTTAAATTTACTCTGATCTTCGTTTTTGCCTGTACCTCTAAGCATCTTTGTTTTTGTTTTTATTCTTAAACCGCTAAACATTATTCCTCTTGAATTTGACAATTTACTCCCAACCAACCAATTGCCGCTAAAGAAGTTTCACTTCATAAATTCAAGAAATATTCTTACCCTTTCAGTTACCCTAATTCTTATGTATCTGTCATTGTCTCCATTTTCGTCTTTATCTTCACTTTTGCCTTCTTTTTTTTTACTTCATCGTTATCATTTATTTCTTCATCTTCATATTTATCTTTATTTCAAAGCTTAATTCCAAATGTGTAGTGAAACAACAGGCGAAACATGTCAAATTGAACATGTTGCAGCAACATGTATACACAATTCGAAAATGTTTAAACGACGGTTTTGGCCGTAATTTTCAACCAATTGTGAAACCATAAAAATTCTGCTCATCTACGGAAAAATGCCTTTCCAACGGTGTTCTTGGTTTTGAAATCGGTTCGGTAGAATCGCTAAACGAACGGAGACAAAATTTATGTTAGCGTATTAATATATAGATTTGACCTTAACAAACAAAATTTTCAATATATTTCAATTTAAATAGGTAATACACATATTCTGAATATAAACCAAATTTGAGCACAGATGCCGATTTTTTTATTATATAGACTCACGCGCCACATAACTACCAAATTTTTTTGTGTAGTTATTTCTTTTCATGTAAGCAATATGCATCCTAAATGTGAACTTAATCGGATCATAAATACGGTTTTTCCAAATATCTCGACTCCTGCGCCACCTATCTGCAAATTTTTTGTGGATTTATTTATTTTCATATAAGTCATATATGTTTTAAATATGTACCACATCAGACTATAAATGCGGATTTTACAAATATCTTGACTCCTGCGCCACCTAGCGGATTAAGTCAACTTTTAAATTGTATTGCCCCGAGTTCTGAGTTGACTTTGAAGTTTCAAGTCTGTAGCTCATCGGGAAGTTTGTTAAATATTGTCTGCAAAGTTCCAGGACATACAAAGATATATACATACATACATACAAGTGAAGTTAAATAAAACTTGAATAACAAGTAAAGAAGTATAAGTTCGGGCGAAACCGAACATTATATACCCGGCGCATATATTAAATATCGTTTTTTCACCTTTCAGTAAACTGCATGATAAGCAAGAGTATTTTTCTAAACATTTCGGTAATATACTATGATTTATTGAAATAATTGGACCAAGTTTGGTGGAAATCGGTAAGGCGGTTATTAATATACACTTACGTAGTAAGTAATCAATCATCTTGTGTCTTGTTAAGTGATTGTTTTAAGTTGGCGTCTTAGCTTATTAAAAAATCGGAGTTTTCGTATTTCTGAAATGTATGGTAAGTGGCAGTAATTTTAGTCCGATTTCAAATATTTTCAGCATATTGCTTTTCCAAGGTTGATAAATGGGCCGAGTTTGGTAGAAATTGGTAAACCGGTTACCGAGATACACATATGTAGGAATAAGTGGGCGGTGCCACGCCCATTTTCCAAAAATTTTCCTAATTATAATTTTCTGCTAAGAGGTTATTGCATATATCGATTTTGAGTAAATTAGCTTAAATAGTTACTTATTTATCGCAGCTTTCGTATTTCTGTAAATTACCGTTATATGGGAGGTGGGCGTGGTTCTTGTCGGATTTCAAAAATCTTTAACAGGTTTCTTAGTCAAGCCTTAAGTAATGTTCTCAGCGAGTTTGGTGGGGATTGGTAAAGGGACTACAGAGATACAGCTTTTTATCATAAGTGGGCGGGACCACGCCCATTTTCCAAAAATTTCATAACTGTCTTATTTTATGCCAAATTTCTACTTCGCATACCAACTTTCAACAATTTGGATCCAGTATTTGCGGAAATATCGTAGCTTTTGCATATTTCGAAAACACCGTTATATGGGCGGTGGACGTGGTTATTGTCCGATTCTGCCCATTTTCAATCCCAACCTACCTTGGATAAAGGGAAACCTACTTACCAAATTTTGTTGACATATCTAAATTTTTTCTCGAGTTATCGTGTTCACGGACAGACATTTCATTTTCATTCTGATCTCGATTCGTTTTGGCTGTTACAATCAACCGTTATGTGAACAAAATTATAATACCCTTGTGCACAAGTGCGCTCGGGTATAAAAATGGGCAGTACTGGCAAAGAGGACGTGGCACCTCCTATACGACTAAAATTTTCATGTCGTATATCTCTTGAAATATTTGTAGTAGAGCATTGGAACTTGCTGTCGAGATAAATAAAATTAATTCCATACTCATGGGAAAAAAGGCGGTATTGGAAAAGGGGGCGTGGCACCTCCCATAGTCGTGAATTATTAAATCAGCTCTAACTTCGGAACCGTAAGTCAAATGAACTTGAAATTTGGTATGCAAACATATCTATGGTAGATGCTTATCCTAAGGTATAAGTATATAATGAGTTTGTAAAAGGAGGCGAGGCAGATAACATAGGCGTGGAATTTTTAGTCAGTCATAACTTCGGAACCATAAGCCACATGAACTTGAAATGTGGTATGCAGACATATCTATGGTAGGTGCTTATAGTAAAAGACTGTGAAAGGAGACGGCAAATCCCAAAGTCGTGGAATATTTTACCAGTTATAACCTCGGAACCATAAGTCACATAAACATAACATTTGGTATGCAGACATATCTATGGTAGATGCTTATCTTAAGGTATATATAATGAGTTTGTAAAAGGAGACGAGGCAGATAACATAGCCATGGAATATTTTATCAGCCATAACTTCGCAACCACAAGTCACATGACCCCTTTAATTCCTTCTGGCGTGGGGTGAAACCCGCGGGTAAAAGCTAGTATATTTATATTTGTAACTGAAGAAATATAGTATTTTTGCATACTATCAGCCGTGCTCCCATTTCCACTTACTTTTGCGATTTGCGTTTTTGTAAAAATCGTACGTTTTTATTTTTGGGTGCTCCTGAATTCGCAACTTTTTTTGATCGATAAGTTCCATTTTTCACATCGTTTCCAACATTCTTAAAAGCCATCCCTTGAAGGTATGCAACAATTATCGCACATGTATCCTACGCACCAAATCGTAAATCTTCGTTGCTTCGTTAAATTTTCGTTGCCCATAACGGAGATGTGTATAATAAATAGTGAATTAAACAAATAAAATCAACATAAAAAGTTAATTTTAGGACGCCAAAAATATCGCAAAATATAATGGACATAATCAAAAATAAATTTAAACTAAGCTAGCTTGTTATTTATGTTAATTTTGCCATTTACTTTTCATTCCACCGTCTCATCGGCAACCGATTTGAGACCGCAAAAATTTTCCGATTTGCGAATATTGGAGCACGTAATTCTGCGATTTGAAAAGTAAAACGCAAAATATTTGCGATTCTGAAAATGGGAGCACGGCTGTATATTTTTTTCTAGCAGTATATAGTACACAGCTAGAACCCAGGCTCTGCGGAATGTTAGCACGCACTACTAACCACTACACCACAGCGGCCTGAATGGCGTACGGAAGGCTATATTTCCACACAGAGTGCTCTGAATTTGATGAAGATTTTTAATTTTAAAGCCCAGCTCTATGGTTAATGGCAAAATAATTTAAATTAGTCAAAATGGGTGCAATATGCCAAAATATGGTAAAAAACTTCTGATTGATTTTAAAATAGCTATAAATCAAAAACGAATCAATTGATTGTAATACATACATATGTACATATGTATTTCTTATTTTAAGCTAAACTGTGAAATGTTTACTTTTGTTCTTCATTAATAAAGTTGTTCACTTATCCTGCAAATATTATAACTGTGAATGTGGATATGTGTGGCTCAATCACATGCAAACTGCAGAACGGATTTGCATGAAATTTTCCAAACAGATGGTTTATGACCTGGATTACAAAATACGAAATATGAACTAAATCGGACGATAATTACGCCTTTGGGAAATAATATGTTAATACATTGAATATAAACTACATACATACTTTGGTTCTGCGAAATCTTAATACTGCAAAAATAATTAGTCACGCGAAAACTACACTTTAATTTTCCCAGATCAAATGTGTTTTTAATAAGAAATAACACTAGATATACGGCAAAATCAACTTTTTTGAAGTGAAACTTCTTAGGCGGCGGTATCGCAAAAATGGAGAGTCAAATTTTTTAAACGGAAAATGTTACGTGAGTAAGAAGAAAGATAGAGTATAGAGAAGGGAAAAAAGGAAGGAAAGCGACCTATGACGGCTATACAAAGCCATAGCACAAACATCTTCAACGCGCATCAATACGAGTACCTACATACATATGTACGTACATACATATGTATTTTTGAATGCACGTATGTACATATTAGGAATGTTAATCCCGGGATCCCGGACCTTTTAAGGTCTCGAAGATCCCGGGTTTCTTGGCAAGTAATCCCGGGATTTTCGAGATTTGTAATTTGTACTGATGGCAATAATAGAAACTCCTTTTCTTGACCAGTATCGGGTATATTTCTTTTTTTTTTATTTAATATTTAATATTTTTTTATAAATGTCTAGCTCATTATACATATAACACCGCGCGATAGTCAATTTTAAATCCAAATATCAATGGGCCAAATATAGTAAAATTGCGTTTTTAGTTTTTCCCTCTGACGTCAGTAATTTAAAAATTATTTAAGGAATTCAGAGAAATGTGCTTAGAGTAGAAGTATGGGTATAAAATTAATGAGGAAATCCTGTAGAATTTAAATAGATTCAAGCTTCTAGTGCAGAAGGGCTGGTAAATATTGAAAATGTCATTTTAAAATTTTATCCTTGAAATTTCGCAAAATGTGTTTTTGAAAAAATTATATGTTAAGGGCTTATATAAACTCGATAACATTCTTGAGTTTCGTTCTTCTAACTTTGTCAGCTTAAAAATTACCTCATCATCAAAAATTTAATTTTTTTATATTCTTAAGAAATTTCGTATTGCATTTGTTACCCGTATTTTTATTCTACATTGCATTGAATTTCTTTAACAATTTTTGGATTTAATCATATCTTTGAAATTACAAAGTCCTTCAAAATAAATCCTGCGGTCAGAGAGAAAAAATAAAAACGCCAGTCTAAATAAAAAAGAATGTTTCAAACCCATTTATTATTATTTATTTCATGGTAGGAGAGCTTCTCATACAATATAGAAGCAATTTTTCCGGTTTAAGTTGTTGAAAAGTAATGAATATCTAAATCCCGGGATCCCGGGATTGTGACAACGTCATCCCGAAAATCCCGGGATCGGAAAAAGCCGAAAAATTAACATCCCTAGTACATAGATATGTAAGAACGAACTGAATTCGGATACATGTGTATGTACTTACATAGCTACGATAGCCTATACTTTGAATGCATACGTTCCTGGGAATTGAGATTCAGTGATTACATTTTCGTAGTTTCACCAAAATTGCACTGCCATGGTTACAGCGGTAGTCCAGAATACTTAAAGGCCTATCACAGATTCCGAGTGAACTCCCGTCGTGAAAAAATCTCCCGTCACGAATTCCGACGCATTCGTAGTTAGTGCTGCTTTTGGTTTTTGTTTTTTTTTTTTTTTGGACTAATATTTTTAAATCAAAATAAAATAACTCGCAATCAGTGATACCATTCTCACGAATGTCGAATTCGCGGGAGAATTTCATGATCACAACGGAATTCATTATTGCGATTTCCCGATGACAACGTGGGGATCTCCGACGGAATTCATGATAGGCATGTTAATGGAGTATTACGGAGTTACATGCCCGCCTAAAATAATAAACATATTTTGAAATTTAAAGCTTTTTTAAGACAAAAAAAAAGGCGTGAGTACTAAGTACTCATGAAATTTGATGTGTAAACATATGCGAACGCCAAAGCATAAAAGTACGTTTACATATAAATATAATCGCAATCAAAGCTCGTTAGCTGTCAAATTGGTTTGCTTGTTACTCGAGGAAAAGTTAAACTTCTTCTCTGCTATATTATGCTATTTAAATATATTTTAACTGAATATTTTATTAAAAATACCTTTACAAACCTCTTTTCCTTACTAGCGTCAATTTTTGTTTACTTTTACATTTGACATTCCTCCTCTTCTTCGCAAGTATAATCGATAAAACCAAAAAGTTATCAGTTTAATCTGGGATAATTTGATAATTTTAATTTTGTATGGCTAATCTAATCTAATTACATATTAGGGAGTTAAGCTCGAAAATGTGGATAATCTTTTTATATGTAAAGCAATTCTTAGGCGATTCAGTTACATACATACACATGTAGGGTAGGTTAGAAATTAAACATTAATTTCACTTAATTTTATTAATTTTGCTGATTTAATTTGTTTTTATTCATTTTCGTTTTTAATTCTTTTAGTACATGAAATTATCGGTATGATTGATAAAATATGATACTTGTATAAACTTGTGACTCAAGGGCGTTAAAATATCTTGAAAACACCGCATCAATTACTGTTCTTGAGCTTATAGTTTGAGCATTTCTATTTGTTTATATTCCTAAATTTAATTTTTCTTTTCGGAATATAGTCTGTGATTCATGTAAATGAGAGCGATTTTTGGAGAGTTGTGTAAAGATTGAAGTTGCAAGATTTTACCCGATGCTTTTTTTTGTTCCGTACGTGTTGCTGTTACTCACTTTTTACTCTCGCTTCAGAGAGTGATTTTGCTGTTGACTTTTTCCAGGATTTAACACGAATAGTATTGGGTCAGAGCTATTATAGGATCCATACATAGTTATATTATACATACATACATATATTAATGTATGTTCATCAGTTATCAATGGTCCCAGTTAAAATGATTTCAGTATTTTTTTAAATTTTCGCCTTGCTTTTTTTATCAAAATAGACTACTAAACCTATGCCTAAAACCATCTACGAATATCAAAACCAGTTGCACCAAATGAGTTCATACATATATATGTGTGTACATACGAACCGCATTTCTTGTTACTATTCGTATGCCTAAAGGTACGCAACCATTTACAGGGTGGTTCTAATGAAATTAAAATTTTATGCTGAAATACACATGCTAAGCCCTTCGAAATTTTCTGCTGGGCTATGCGCTACAGCTTCGCAAATTTTACCCCTACCGAAACCAAAGAGGTATACACATCAAAAAATTAATTTGAATTTTTGCTAACTGTGGTGTAGCCCCTTAAATAGTTTTTATCAGTGTTGCCATCTTTTGATTTTCAAAAAGCACCAGAAACTTGGGAAAAAAGCGTTTTACCACACTAAAGGCACCAAATTTTTTTGAATCAAGGGATGCTTTTTTCATAACATAATACCGAAGTACTGCACATTAAAACTGGTATATCTCGAGAAAGAAAAACCGAATCGCATCAAACGAAAATGATGCCCTAATTATAAATGAGCAAATAATTTGATGTTTTCATTATATAACCTCAAATATCGCTAAAAACCGTGTTTATGGCACTTTGAGGTTAGGATATCTCAAAATTCTAGTGCTAGAGCAATTGTGGGGACAGATTTGGATTCAGCAACAAGATACGATGTGTTTTACTCAGGTGGTAACACAAAAACAAAATTTGTACAAATAATTAGAAAAGAAAAAAAGAAATACTTAACTTACTTGCGTACTAGCATTTTCAACGCGAATAGAATTTAACAAGGTGGGTTTGCAACTTCAGCTTTTTATCAATCATGGTTGTATTTTAGTCCATTTAAATTTGTAGGTCCTTGTAAATTCAGTGCTGCCACAGCCTTAAAAATTTCAAATTATTTCAGGTTTTAACTATCTCGAAGTAATTTTAGTTCAGAAAAAAAGCACTAAAAAAGGCACTAGGCACTAAATAATTTTTTTTGGCGTTTTAATTTTCAAAAAGCACTAAATCTAGTGCTTAAAGCACCAAGTTGGCAACTATGGTTTTTATGTGACTACAAGGTTTTGTATTTCAATTATATGTTGCCGAAAAGTCCACTTATAGATGTATGTATATTAGTGCTGCAAAAACATCGATATTTGAAACTATCGGTTTTTCGATGTTTTTGCCACTAAAACATCGATAGTATCGATACTATCGTGGTTTCTTGGGAATTTTAACTTTTTGTTTCAAGCTGAAATCCTTATCAATTAACAGACATAATTTTTTAATAAATTACAGTTATTATTTTAAAATTATCCAATAATTAATTTAAATTTTAATTTGACTTGTATTTAAGGTCACATTTAATTTATAATAATATAAAAGTATTCATAAAGCAACAACACTAATATGTGTTATAAATTATGTCTTATTAAATAATTTAAAGGAATTAATCCAGGGTACACTTCAGGTTTTTATTCTTAATTTTCCCAATTAGAGATCGCACTGACAAAATCAATTTATTAGTAATAACCAGGGCTGAAGAAAATTAGCAAGAAAAAATCCGTTTTAAGCGCTTAGATAAGCACAAAAACATCGGTAAATTGCTCGCAAAACAACAAAAATTAGATACAGTTTAATGTTTTTTTATTCAGTTTACTTCAAGGATTGAAAAATTACAATGGGCACACTAGTTTTGCTCGATATTCTCAATTAATGGAGATCTGCGTTGGTTGGTCTTAATTTTTTTTAAATATTCGTTATTCGGTATTCAATGCTTCCCGTAGAGACAAACCATTGGTATTAAATTTTTATATCCAAGCAGAAATGAAATTAAAGTTACGGGTTAATAAAAACTAGATCTGTTTTTATATGTTATTATTTTCCATGATAAAAAAATTTTTCAAGGTAAAACCGCTCGCTCAATTCGTCGGCCATCATTTATTTTTTGTTTGTTAAGTTTGTCCACTTTATAAAATTGAAATTTTGAGAGCAACTCAAGTAAAACAAAAAACAAGTATATGAAAATATTCAAATTTTCTTTTATTTGAGAATGGAAGTGATAATGTATTTGTGAGATTGAAAATTTGAAAACATTTTTGTTATGCTAGCAAACTTCAAAAATGTCCAGGCTGTCTCTCAGCGGTTTTACCTTTAAAATTTTATATCATGATTATTTTCAAACATTTAATTAGTTCGACCAATAAAAAAGCCCAAGAAATGGTCCAAAAAAATTTATAGAGCCAAATTTTCTTAAGCAGTACGAAGTTCTTAAGAATTTTGCTAAGCTTTCTATTATGGTTTGCTAAAGTTTGTTTGTGAGGAGTACCGGGCACCCTTGTTTTCAGCAGAAATATATGCCCGTTCCATTATTTCGTAAGGAAAAAGACAGCAGGCTGTAAGCTAAAATTTTTTGGTCCTGGTAATAACTTCCCTGAACCCTTATTGGTACGCTTTTGCGTACTGTTAAAGGTTATGAATTTATTACGCTTTAATTTTTATACTTCTTGCCTGCCCCAAATCAGCAACGGATAAACTTTCCAATGATGGCATATCCTCTAAAAACATCGATAGTAAGAAAAACATCGATGTTTTCAAAAAAATATTTAAACATCGATACTATCGATAGTGCTCCGATGTTTTTGCAGCTCTAATGTATATTATTTAAGGACATTTGGCAACACAACGTTTGGTAGCACCGTACATCGTGAAAAATGCACACCGAAGCCTGAGCATGACATTAATGTATATGAGTCGCAACCTCTTTTCGAATATTGCTTCGATGAAGAGCCCGAAATTGAGCAGACGCAGCAGACAGGGCTACCTACAGTGGTTCAACAATCACCGTCAACGTCTCTTGTTGGCTTCCAACCCGAAGAGGAGCCAATTGTGACCCCTTCTAAAGCATTAAATCGGAAAAAAAGATGAGGAGCGATTGGACACTCTGTGTGGAGCCGTAAGCGACTGGTTAAAAAAATCAGAAGCTGCTCCATAACCAGTTAGCCGTAATTCTGATTTTTTAACCGTTTTGGACAGCTATATTTTGAAATATGAAGAAGATGTTCAGGACAGAATGAAAATTGAAATATTGAATTTTGTTTTCAATGGTGGGCAATTTGTTGTCATGTAAACACTTTATTTCATTTTTGATTTTTATTCAATTAATTTTCTTAAATTTAGTTTTTAATGGCCAACAATTGTTGTCTTTACTTAATTTTTTATTTTAATTAACTTATTTTTACATAAACTTATCATTTTGTAAATATTCACAAAGCTTTTCATGTTACATATTTTTTTTATTTAAGAATGGTTTACATTATAACAAATTCCACATAAATCCAAGTTTCAAACTTTGTATGATACTTAGAAAAGGTATGAAGTTTCACTAAAATTTTATTCCTAAAGTCCATTATATTTTAATATAATAAAGAGCAAGTGTTTTGTTATAATATGAACCATTTTTAAATAAAAACAAGTAAGAGCAGCGCTGTCTTCGGCTATGCCGAAGGCTTCACACCCTTCATGAACATCTGAAAATTTTACTTTAGCAGATTACTGTATTTGAAAAAAATTATATATTTACAGAATACATAGACAGAGGAGGTACATATATTTATGAAAAACCATATCTAAACAGTCAGAGGTATGGAAGATATACCTTATATAGCACCAATCTAAGTAATTTTCGCTGCTGTGTGATCGGTATGTAAACCGGTAACATAATTTAATGGGTTTAGACTCCTACATAAAGGAGATATATCGTAATAACTGGTATCTGAACAATCACAGGTTTCCGAGATAAAGCTTATACAGCATAGATTTTGACGATTTTCTCAGTAGACTTTGTATTATTATTTATAGAATAGCTTACGAAATGTATCTGTTTTAGCAGTCCAAATAAAGGAGTTTTACAGTAAAACCCCATATCTGAACAATCAGTTGTATGGAGGATATAAATAGGTTACAGTGACCTGCTCTTTGTTAATTTTACTGTAAACTTTCTGTTGGTAATTAGTGAAAATATTGCGAAATTTCATGTTTCTAGCTGCATATATGGAGAAGTTATAACAAAGAATCTCGAATCTGAACAATCAGTTGTATGGAGGTTATAGCTTATAGCAACCCGATCTTCGTCATTTTCACTGTAAGTATTTTTTTGTTAACGGGTGGAAATATTGCGAAATGTCATTTTCCCAGCTTCATAAATGGAGGAGTTATAACGAAAATTCTCATAACTGAACAATCAGTTGTATGGGAGATATATGTTATAGTGACCCGATCTTTGTTATTTTCACTATAAGTATTCTGTTAACAATGAGTGAAAACGGCGCGAATTTTCATGTTCTTAGCTGCATAAATGGAAAAGTTGTCGCAAAAAATCTCATATCTGAACAATCAGTTGTATGGGGGCTATAGGTTATAGCGACCCGATCTTCGCCATTTTCACCATAAGAATTTTTTTGATAACGATTGGAAATATTGCGAAATGCCATGTTTCCAGCTGCATAAATGGAAGAGTTATAACGAAAATTCTCATAACTGAACAATCAGTTGTATGGGAGATATATGTTATAGTGGTCCGATTCTTCCGGTTCCGACAAATGATTAATAAATTATAAAAATACACCCACCTACAAAATTTCATCCGGATATTTCGAAAACTGAGAGACTAGATTGCATACAAGCAGACGGACAGGCAGACAGACAGACAGACAGACGGACATGGCTAAATCGACTCAGCTCGACGTTCTGATCATTTAAGTATACATTTTAATGGGTCTATCTCTTCTTATTGTGGTACTTACAAACATCGGACCAAAGTTATAATACCATTTCATGCTCATGAACATAACATGAAAAACTTTGTGAATATTTAAAAAAGGACTTATTCTACCAGGCGTGTGAACATGAACTGTTATAACACAATGAAATGTTATCTTATAAACGAAATAAAAAAAACTTAAGTGTTAAATGAATTGATATTATACGTTTTGTAGATGTATGTAAATTTAAACAACTGCGTAAAGTGCCGCGCAAAATTATTAACACGGAATTTTTCCTAATGTATGCAAAATTTTTTTCTCTTTATTTTTTCGGCAACTTTTTTGAAAAAATACTGTTCATACTGCAACAAAAAACATAAAAATGAAATCTCTAAACTTTGTGCAAAACGAAGGAAAGTTCAGTAAATTTGTATACATATTTGCAACTTTTAATCAGATTTTTTGGAAAAACTCTAACATGCAGTTTCATAGCCCATTCAATTCTGTGTCAATAATTTTCCGCGGCTGTACATATACAGATATTTATGTACAAGTATGTATATATGTATGTATAGTATATGTACATGTATATGTACACCTGCGTTCAACTAATTAGAAACGAAATTTAAAATGATATTGTTTGAAAATAATGTTATTTTTTTTATTTTTAATAAGTTTCATTTAAGATATAATTCAATCTGTAACAGAAACCACAATAATACAAGTTCCCAAGCTTGCGAAAATAGCAAAAAAAAATTAATCAAACTTCGAAAAATTGTCGTCAAAATTTCCAAATTTTTAATCAGAATATTTAGAAAATTGTCGGGTATGCAGTTCTGTAGCCCATTTAATTGTTGTCTAAGAAAGTGCAAGTCTCAAGTCGTTAAAAATTACCGTTGATTTTTTAGATTTGGAGGGCGTTCCGGTTTTTTTTTTTAATATGAACAAGTAAGAAAGACTAAGTTCGGGCGGAGCCGAACATTAAATACCCGGCGCAAGTATTAAATACATATATCTTTTTCACCTTTCCGAAAGCTACCGCTACATGGTAAGCCGGGGTGTATCAATTTTGAGTAAATTAGCGTCCTTAAATTTCGAAATATTGAAGTTTTAAGCATCGGCGTAGCCAGAATGAAATTTAGGGGGGGCTCGACCCTATTAAGCTGGTATTTCAGGGTACTATTTTATATATATATAAGGAAAATTAGGGGGGCGGGGGCTCGAGCACCCCCTGCCCCTACCTGGCTACGCCCATGGTTTCAATCATTTCTGAAATTTACCGTTATATGAAAAGCGGCAGTAATTTTAGTGCGATTTCAATAATTTTCAACGCCTTGCTTTTATGTGGCAAGCACAATAACCATACCGAGTTTGGCACAAATTGGTAGAACGGTTACCGATATACATATATGTGATCATAAGTTGGCGGTGCCACGCCCATTTTCCAAAATTTTACCATAAACGTATTTCTTGGTAAAGAATTGTTGCAAACGTCAATTTTGAATAAATTAGCTTTAATATTTACTGATTTATCGAAGATTTCGTATTTCTCTAAATTACCCTGTGGACTGTGGGCGTGGTTATTGTCCGATTTTAAAAATTATCGGCCTTTTGGTATGCTGTACCAAGGCCAATAACTGTGCCAAGTTTGGAAGAAATTGGTGCAGCGGTTACCAAGATATACACATGT
>NW_023458557.1:41934344-41945508 GCF_013731165.1 Rhagoletis pomonella
AACAAATTCTATGGGACTGAGAAATATTATTTTCTACTATTTAGTCCATTTATAAAAGCGTTGTATATTAAAAAGTTTTTTTTATATTATTTATTTTCTACTTTTTAGTCCTGTCTGAATAAAATTTTGCAATAGATATTAAAATAATTCAACGATATTAATAGAAAGGTGCACACACATGCATTTACATATGTATGTACATACAAACGAGCACCAATTAATTTTATTTAAAGAAATGTCGTGTCGTCTATTTCCGCTGTAGCAAACGTAGTACATAGGGCGACATCTAGATGTCACCTACCTCGCCCTATTCACTACAGATGTCGCCCTATGCACTATGCTTTTTTATAGGAACTTTTCAAAGCAAAGCTTTATGGTGTCGGACACACAACATTGAAAGTTTCTGGATCCACAACATTGAAAGTTTCTGGACGCACAACATTGCAAGTTGATAAAAGCGTTGTAAAAAAAAAGAATGCCAGAACTTGTCAATACGTCGTGCGGCCATATTTTTTTGACCACTGTATAATAGTTAATATTTTCAATTCCGCTATACAGTTCAATGCGAGCGTGAACGTGAACTTTTTAGTCTGACTAATAACTTCGCTATTACTTCACCTTTTGCAATAGTTAAAATTATCAAAAGATAGAGAAATAATATATCTCTTAGAATTATGGAATTAAAAGTAATTACATATTTATTTTAATTATTTGCACTGCATGTTCACCGTGGCGACGAATAACTGTTACCCAGTTTTGTTTTTTTTTTTTGAGAAAGAAAAGGGTACTTTATGAATTTTTCGAAATTGTTTTATTGTTAATTTTCCTCAGATTTTACTTTAATTGCAATAGTTTTTAAATTCTAATCCTTATTTACAGCCTTTTGTTGGACAAAAGGGGGAGTATAAGGGACTCAAAATGGAGAAAATTAGCCTACGGTTACAGAAGATATGGAATAAATTAACTGACGAAGACTTGCGTGTCAAATAAACTTTTCTATCAAAGTTTACACTGCTGGAAAATGTAAATAAGGATTAAAATTTAAAAACTAATTAATCCAACTAAAGTAAAACCTGTGGAAAATTGAAATTAAAACACATTTTTTCGCAAAATCTATAAATAACCCTTTTTTCTCAAAAAAAAAAAAACTGGGTAACAGTTATTCGTCGGCACGCTGTACTTGCATGTACTCCTCTTTCCTGGGTCCTTCGGGGGTGAGATACTAAATAATCCTTTAATTCATCCCATAATTTAAAAGCATTGTGGGAAACGTTGTTTGATCCCATGCACCTAGCATTCTGTAAGGGGCAGGAATTTCGTTTCGCCATAAGCCCCTTCTCACTTCGCCATAGATTTCTTGATCGATTGCTTCAGCGGACAATAGCTCCCATCGTGCATTTTTACAAAGTTGTGCAACACGACAGTGGCGTTCACAATCTCGGCAGAAGTGGGACTCATTTTTAGTGGACTTAATAATATTCTCCATCGGCACGCCAAAATTCCAAACACGTTTTCGATGACCCGACGAGCCCGGGACAATCGTTGTTTAAAAATTTGTCTGTCTGGTGGTAAGTTTTCTCCTAAAAGAAATAAACGTGTCAACAGTGAAAGATAAAAATATAATCACTTCTTACAAACCTGGAAACGGTCTCATCAAAAATGGTTTCAACGGAAACGCATTATCGCCAACAAAGTAATGGGGAAAACAATTGTTTGTACTTCGTAGAACATCATTTTCAGGCAGGCCCAGAGTACCGCTGTAAAGGTGTTTGCCGAAGCCCGAATTCCATAGGACACCGCCATCGCTTTGGAAACCGTAAGCGCCAATATTGATTCCAGTAAATGTATAATTGGCGAGGCATACTGCAAGTAAAACCATGATACAAAAAAGAAGGTAGTTTCATTGTCACTTTTCGAGCGCCATATTAACTTCATGGCAATTAAGCAGATTGTGACATTTCATGCTACCATACCTAATCCTCAACAATAATTTTTTTGTAAAAAAAAAAATTATTTACAAAATTTAAAGAAAATTTTTCTTCGATTTGAGCAACAAAGAAAATTTAATTTCATACATCCTAATATTTGCAAAACAAGCGACCAATGTCTTCTGTGAAATTAAAGACCGGTAAATATGTTGCCCACCGCAAAAATTGTTTATTATTAAATTTGTTTATTATACAGCCAATCATCCAAAATAATTTTGATGTGCTTTGCAAACGGTAGCCCAAGTAAGTCTTAATTATCGGATATCATAGAATTGCCTCTCTTATAGGTAAGGACGATGATATTACTAGACTTTCTCGCATTAATTTTTATTAAGATATACGCAAATGCATTCCGATCCAGCTGAAGATTTGGACAAAATGAAAGATTACGTACAACAGAAAAAAGTTAAACGTCATATGCGAACATCAAAGAGGTAGCGAATTTAAAACAATTTGACAAATCATTTATGTATAACATTCTGTAACCCATTAGCAACAATTTTCATCATTGTAACCCCTGTGGGGAAAATCTCTAGTTTTGAACTTGTGCGCTTCTAGCACATTTAGAACCACTACTAGTTCACATTAAATCTCTTTTGCATGCAAACAACTGGCGAATTTAACACAGCGATGTCATAGGAATTGGAAATTGTCTACCGCTGCATTACCTTTTCTATAGTTCAGAACCAGTCCTAAATTCGACATATGGGATCTAGTTCGCTTTGCACCCCATTTTCTATAGTTTCGAACCAGTTGTAAACGAAAAAAGTAACAAGATGTTTTCTTTTTGGGTTACCATGGTAGCAATTTTTAATTATTTGCAAAGAAATGTATTTTCAATCTGAAATCAAATTTATTTGAATGAATGTAAATTAAATCGTGCATTTGAAAACACGTTTACATACCTTTGCCTGTAGCTAAATTTGCAGAGGTGCTGACTGTTATTGGTTGTGTTCCAGAAGGTCCCATAATGTTAAGATGTTAACACAAATATTAGTTTTGTATTACCAAACTATGAAAAAGCATCTGCGACGTGCAAACTGAAAGCGTATTTGAACGAAAACCCCGCCAAGCAAAAATCTATTTAAAGTAAACAAGCCCCCGCTGCATCCCTTTTTCAGTAGTTTCGAACTAGTTCAAAATTCGCAGATGAGATCTAGTTCGTTCTGCATCCCTTTTTCTATAGTTTTGAACCAGTTCTAAATTCGTTATTTTAGATATAGATCTCTAAAATTGTTTTTTAGAAGTACCATATATCGCTGCTTTTGAACTGGTGGCGATCTAGTTACTATCGGACTGGTTCGTTTTTGGCGATAAAGATCTAGTACGGAACTACAAATTTGGTTCACCAGTTCGGGGTTTCCCTACAGGGACGTGTCGACATTCATAACACACGTCGGCAAGTTGCGATGGCGATCCGAAAATTGTTGCTAAGAGTTTCGCGAACCAACTTATTTTGTATATAAAACTTACACCTATTTTTTCAAATATGAAATCAAAAAATATTTAGAGGTCGCTCCAAGCGTAGGGCTGCCAGACGTCCCGGTTTTAGACTATTTGTCCCGGTGTCCCGGTCCAACCTTAAAATGTCCCGGGTTTCGTTTTAGTGTCCCGGTTTTTGATTTGATTACACAAATTTGAATAAAAGTTCAAAAATCACTACACTAAGAGAAAAAATGTGTTGTAATATTCAGAAAAATGTTATGAATTCAATGAGGGAAATAACGCATAGTAAACATGAATATTTTCTATTTGATTATCGTTTAAAAATATTCGTAATTAAAAATAATACTTTCATAACACGCACGCGTGGTGTTGATTCAAACTCAACATTTAAATGCACATTTACATGTCTGGCTGTAGCTGAGTGCGCGAAGATGCTTACCACAATTTGCTAATTTCCAGCATGGAATTTAAATATTTTTTAACTTAATTATGAAAAAGCAAACGGTAATTGCAAATCGCTTCATTTTAATATGGGCCTATTTGAATTGAATACTTCTATACTAAATACTAAAATTTGTATACTTAAATGTATTACGAGTTGGGTTGGTGCTCTTTCATATGCGTATTTTTTAATTTAGCGGGCTTAGGGATGTTCCGATATAAGTAAATACGAGTATGTACTCGATACTTTTGTTTCAATACCAATTACTTTTTTTACTTGAATCGTTTTATCGATACCTACTTAATATCGAAATAAAAGTACTTGTATCGAATCGATTTGAGGAAGTGCCATATCTTTCGGTCATATATTTTCTATGGAAAATAATTGCTTCGCTTTTATGAAAAATAATTGATCTAAGCAATGGCACCGCCAAAATCTAAAGAGGGGATATATTTTTACAAAGTTCAAGCAATGCTTTGTAGCCGTAACGTTTTGTGGGAACCTTTCAAAGGTTTAATTTTTTGTCTAAGTAATCGTATTACTTCTAATGTTACTAATGATCAAATAAACATATCGATACTTCAACTGAAAATATATTGAAAATATTTGAGATAGGGCGCTTTGAATCGGCAGCTGAGATATGGCGTTTTTGTACCGAGTTCTGAAAGAGGGTGGTCTTGAAAAGTTTTCTGATATAAGGCGTTTTTCAATCAAATTCTGGAATAGGGTGCTTTTGAAAAGTTTTCTCAGATAGGGTGCTTTCAATCTGGCTGCCGAGATAGGTCGATCTACCACTCAGGTATCGCAAAGGGTATGTCACAGATAACGCCTGAAAATTACTTTCGCTTTGTTGCATATAAAAGGATGAAAAGTTATCGATATAAGGAGGTATCGATACATTCGGTTCACTCATATAAGTAGTATCGAAATAGGGATTTGAGTAAACTCATTTGAGTAGGTATCGATACTTTGATGGTATCGGAACGTCCCTAAGCGGGCTTTTTTAATTCTAAACTTCTTTCTCTCAGTGCACCGGTTTAATTTGTGAAATAGTTACATTTCCAGGTAGTTAAACTTTGCACAAGCAATAGTTGATGATTAGTATATGTACCTAAATACGTTCTAAATGACGTGCACAGAGTTTTACAATTATATTAAGGAAAAGACAGAAGTTTTGAAACAAGTTCACAGCAACGAAAAATATGACTGATATTTTAATGTAATCTTGTACTTAAATTTTTTTCATTCCTGAAACCTAAAATTATTGGCTCGGAGGCTCTTTCATAAGATCACAATTTCTAATCAGATCTTTTAGAAAAATTTTGACAATGTAGCTTTTGGTGCATTCCACTGTTACGTACAGACAAGTTCAACTAATTTTACGGTTTATATTACATATAGCACTTAATTGTTTTATCAGATATATACTTTTTTTTCTCTAATTTAATAGATTATATACTAGTCTTTAATAGTGCGAAGAAACATTTAAAAAAAGTCATGAAATACTGAAGAAAAATGCAAACAACCCACGTCACGTACGGGACACATCAAGTCAACCAACATTCGAAATCGTTATAGTTTTATTCAGATTTCAGCGAATATATTACAGGTGCATAAAAAGTGTCTTCGAAGCAAATTATAACTAAGAATCAAGCTTGCTACTAGCGGAAAAAAATATTAATTAAAACACATATTTATAATTCAAAAACATTTTTTTATATTTGTCACGTACAGACAAGTCGCGTCACGTACGGGACATAGTTCAACTTAAATCTATAATATATGTAAAAATCAATAGGTAAATACAGTTTTGTCTTGGGAAAGGCAATGTTTTCTGCACTCCACAACTTTCTCCACAGTTTTAATAAAATGGAAGTTGGAAATTCCAGTTATCGCTTTGGCATTGTCCCACGGCGATGCACTTTTAATCCTTTCATAAATTTCAGAGGATGGCACATAAATCACACGGGTTTTTGTGGCTAATTGAGAAGCTAAATCAGAAAAGTCCTTGGCTGATTGGACAACAACATGTTCATTTTGGCTCATCATTTTCTCTCTTACCAGTCTTTTGATATTTCCGCCAACTCCGTCTATCACACCTTTTCCATGCGATGTAGCAAAATATTTCCAATAAAAGGGCCGTTTGTACTTTTCACTCAACATTGATGTTAGTTTAACCATATAACGGTTCTTAAATTCCGATGAAGGGCCGTCACTCCAAATAATTTCCGCTGAAGGTAAGTCTTCATTTTCTTTATGCATCAAGTCAAACAACTTATTGATGAAAACAGAAACTGTATCCTTGTCTTTCGAATTTGCATCTGAGCATATAAGATATGTTTGGCAATTGCCTTTGTAAAAACTTGCAGCAGTAAATAAAAGAACACTTGTTCGTGACCAGAGTGCGCTTTGAACTTCATTCTGGCATTCACAGCCAAAAGACATCGCAAAATCAACTTGAAGGATTCGCACATTTTCATTGCGTTGGTCTTTTTGAAATTCACCGGCTTGAACTCGTTTTAAATTAACATGCTTCATCATAATATGGATAGAATCAATCAATTTTTCTTTAAGTTCACCTGAACTTGTTTCGTGGTTTACTAAACGAAGTTTATTTTCTGAGTTTTTTTCCCATTCTTTCCATACACAGATTGTACTTAAATCCATAGAAATTAATATTTTTTTGCCATCAGAACAAGTATCACATTCATTTTTCCAGCACTTCGAATCCAAAGAAGGATCACATAAAATCATAGTCCACCAGTCGTTACAATAATTTTGTTTCAAACCTTTCAATTTGAACATAAAATTTTCATGAGTTAAACATTTGCACTGGTCTGAAGGTGTGTCTTTCATTAGCAAAACGTTTTTCGGTCTTAGACTACAAAATTTTGAAAATCCAATTTCGATATTAGGAAAAAATTCTTTAAAAATGAAAAAGGCTTCTCGTAGGTACAAAGTCAAATAATGCTTTTGACACTTCTTCTTAATGCCGTTTTCCCAAACAACGATGAAATCATTTGCGCCTGGGCAGGTATACACAATATCCGGACGATAGTAAAATGCTTTCACATCGTCTTAACGTGTATCGTCACCTGATGTGCTAATTTTTGGGCTTTCTGCTAGAGCAATGTTCATTTTACGCGCTAGTTCTGTAACAACCGCTTTTTTCTTTCTTGGTGATTGAGGCAGTGCTTTTAGAGCCTTTTGAACAGCTTTAGATAAAGTCTTTTTCGACTTGTACGGAGATTCAGTACTTACAGGAGAATCAGTAGGATTTTTAAGTTCAACCAGCTTTCTTGCCCTTTGCAATCTCTTCTTATCCCTTTCCTTAAGTAAAATTGCTTTTAACTCACCTTCAGAAAGATTTTCTGCTTTTCGTTTACGAAGCTCACGCAATCTTTTAGTCTCATTAGCGGTAAAGTTTGGATCTTTCTCTTTTTGCTTTTCTCGAAATTTTCGCATGCGGCTAGCACTGGTTGATGGTTGCTGGTCGGTCATTTTTGCGTTATTGAGATTTGCAGTACAAAAAAGGGCTTTGTTTATTACAAACGCCAGTAAAAGTTGAAGATGTCAGATAACTTATTCTTCGGTGTCACGTACAGACACTTTATTATCACCAAGAATATATTGTAAGCAAAGCGATTTCAAACAAAATTGTTTCACCAGTTTTTAGACCGCTAAAAGTTAGCTGTTAACAGAAAAATTCAATTTGTATAGTCGACTTGTTTTACAATTATTAATAGAAAAAGGAATTAAGCGTCACGTATGGGACATCGAAACTTACCTTTCCGTTATGATTAATTTCTTATCAAAAAAACACTTAACCAAAAAAATGAGTATGCAGTTAAATACAGCGGACCATACAATATAACTAAGAACAGAAATCTAGTTTCTATCTGATAAACAATAGCGGCAGCGACCTCGCAAAAAGTTGTGTAAAGACTAATGAAAAAATCCGACTTGTTGTTACTCTCAATAAATAACGGTATTTACAAAAAATGAGACATACTCACTACAACTTTTGTAAATTATTTTAAACTATGTTCACATATCAATATTATCTCAATCAAAGCTCGTTTTTTAATCACCCCGTTTACACAGGCAAATCTCAGATTATTAGCCGTCAAATTTGATGTGCTTGTTATTCTCATATCTCAAGGAAAAGTTATGTTTCTTCTCTGTGCTACCGTGATCAAGTTTTTCTGCTATATTAAGCAATATAAATATCTTTTAACTTAACATTTTATTAAAAAATACTTTTAAAACCCTCCTTTCCTTGCTAGCGTCCATTTTTGTTTACTTTTACATTTGCCATTTCTCCTCTTCTTCGCAAACACAATCGATAAAACTAGGATGGACACCGAAAAGTTATCGGTTAAATCTGAGATTATTTTATAATTACAGATTAACAAGGGAGGAATTTTATACGGCTAATCTCTTTTTCTAATTACAGATTAGGAAGTTAAGCTCGAAAATGAGGATAATCTACTTATATGTGAACCTAGTATTAGATGAGAACATAATCTCACTATGTACGTGCAATAATATATAAAAAATGCATATTTGTAAAACAGTTCAGAGTTCCACTTTTTCATGGAATGCACGTTTTGAGCCAATTAATAAAGTGCAAGTCTGAAGGCCAGCAAATTTCGTTGATTTTTAGCATTTATTTTCTTTTGCTGACAATGTCTTCCATATAAAAAGAATTATCGAACATAGTTTGTATGGAAGAAACTATCATAAATACCAATACCAAAAGTCACCTAAAATTTAATGGGCTGCAAAACTTCATTTTAAAAATTTGTATAAAAAGTCTGATTAGAATGTTGCAAATTTTTCTTTATAAAAATACAGTTTATACTAAATATATCAAAAAACATAAAAATAAAATTGCTAAACTTTGTGCTAAACTCGGGAAAATTCAATAAATGTGCATTATTGAATTTTCCCGAGTTAAGCAATTTTATTTTTATGTTTTTTGATATATTTAGTATAAACTGTATTTTTATAAAGAAGAAAAAAAGTTCATGCATTGTGAAAAATTCTCTGTGCTTAACCGCCCTATTCCCACAACACTGAAAAAATTCATTTAATGACTATTGTCACAATTACTGCGCCTAAAACACAATATAAACATTGTTTCGCCGTTGTCACTTACTCAGTAGGTCATAACAATAAAACTGACAATTGTCATACGACAGCTTAAAATAAATTTGCGGCATAGTATTAGGCGCAGTAGTATAGGCAATAGTCAGCCGCTGAGTTTTGTCAGTGGTGTGGGAATAGGGTGGTTAGTTGTGATAAGTTGTTTTGTTTTGTTGGCGTACGTTGTAATGATCAGTGTTGCCAGAACTTTTTGGGCCGACCGGCTAGATTGGCAAAAAAAAGTGGCTAAAAACGGCTAAAATGGTTTAGTGAAATTTCACATAGACTCTGGCAAAAAACGGCTAAAATGTTTTAGTGAATATTCACATGCTTTATTTAAATAAATCGCAAGAAACGAAAGATCATCAAATGAATCACTATTGTATATATCACCTGAATTCATTAATTTTAAGAGATCGTCATCTACAGTAAAATTATGGCAGCATTTTTCTTCACGTTTTAAACCGTATCTTATATATAAAATAGCGTTTAACGTTTTAACGCACATTGGATTTCTTTGCTTAGTTTTTATTATATTCATTGAACTAAATATTCGCTCTACTTCTGCATTACTTATAGGCAAAACAAGAAAACTAAAAACTAGGTTGGAAAGGTCAGCAAAAGGGTTTTCTCCTAAGGCATTTCGAAATTGATAAACTTCGGCCCAAAATTTTACAGTTGAGTCTAAATTACTCCAGGTATGTAACGTTAACCGTTGCCATTGCATCTCTATGGATGTTATTTCGTCGGCATTATATTTGTGTTTTTGTTGCTGTAGTTGAACAAATACTTTTGGTTTAATTACACCGAAAAAAGTCAATCTTTTTTAGTGTGGCAATATTTGTAGGGAGGCGTTGGCGTAATTCGTTTATTAAAGTGATAATAAAATAGCGACCATTTTCTCGAATTATTTTCTCGGCTTCGTGGTCAAAAGCGTTTGTGCTTACTTTTGTTTTTAAATACTCTTCAAAGCTGTGATAAAACTGAGGAAATGGAACAAGGTATGGTTCCAACGGGGAGCATATAGGATCAAATGTATCCGCGCTAATAACCACTAGGGAGCATAGATGCGAAAGTAAAACATTGAGTTCATAAAAAATCTTCATTGGGTCTGCATTATTGCTTTCGAACAACTTGTTTACTTTTTGCACCTGAAAATTAGGCAAATAGTAA
Source organism: Rhagoletis pomonella (assembly GCF_013731165.1). Classification (NCBI taxonomy): domain Eukaryota; kingdom Metazoa; phylum Arthropoda; class Insecta; order Diptera; family Tephritidae; genus Rhagoletis; species Rhagoletis pomonella. The sequence goes on from NW_023458557.1 coordinate 41,944,542, forward strand.
AATCGGCTAAAAACGGCTAACTTTTTTTTACAAACCGGATAACAAATCGGCTGCCGGCTAGATCGAATTTTCTCCGGCTAGTTGCTATCAAAACCGGCTAAATCTAGCCGGAAAACGGCTAAAATGGCATGATCATGATCTCATGTTTTTATGTTTTTGTTTTTGTCCGTCAAAGTAAAATTTCACTGCATCCTTTCGCCCGTCGAAATGAAGGAAAGGGAGCGAGAGGCCCTCAGTAGCAGCGCTGCCTGCACTAGGCCAGAACCGGCATATGGTTTGCTGCTTGCACATGTGCAAAACCGCTATACGGTTTGCTGGTGCTCTGCCGCAAGCTTTGCTGCTCCGCCGCAAGATGTCGCCGATAATCCAAGGGTGTTCCGCTGATGGAAATCCGAGAAATCCGATACCATTCAGAACCGGAAACGATCACAGGGTGTACCGCTGATGGAAATCTAAGAAATCCGATACCAGGTGGTTTATATGTCGAAAATTAGTAAAGTGTGTTGGTATGCAGTCAGAAATATATACAAACGTACATACGTATATATGTATATACATATATAGATGCTCCACCCCTAGAAAAGTGTGTTAGTAATGTGCACATAGTTGATTGCTAAGTATTTAATATATATGTGTATATGAATGGAAAGGCCTGTTGATGTTGATGATGAGAACAAATAAAATTTAATTTGAAATAAAAGAAAGTTTTATAATTACTTATTTATTTTGATAATAAGAATTTTAAGCATAAATGTCCACAATTATATGAATTATAGCTTTGCTGTTGATTATAGTTATAGTTAATGTTTTTTCCTAAATACTTTATTATTTGCTTAGGAGGCTGTAAGTTTCCAAAGCTATCGAAGTAATCAATCTCAATATCGTTTTTCCAGTAAGCTACCCAATGCGTTCCCGGACCCTTTGAACTATCCAAATTTATTATTCCACATTCTCTCTTAAATGGTTT
>NW_023458557.1:41945608-41951905 GCF_013731165.1 Rhagoletis pomonella
AAGATAGTGGTCCGAGTCGATGTTTGGGCCTCGGAGTGTGCGTACGTAGAAAACACTGGAAGCGTGCCTTCCGCGTATCACAACATTATCGATTTCGTTTCTCGTTTTTCGATCCGGAGACAGCCACTTAGCTTGATGGATATTTTTGTGCTTGAACCTAGTACTGCATACTACCATGTTTCGAGCCCCGGCGAAGTCGATCAGCCTCAATCTGTTGTCGGACGTTTCATCGTGGAGGCTGAATTTTCCGCCGGTGGTTCCAAAGATCCCTTCCTTGCCCACCCTGGCATTGAAGTCGCCAAGCACGATTTTGATATCATGACGGGGGCAGTGCTCGTACGTGCGCTCCAAGCGCTCATAAAAGAGATCCTTGGATGCCTCATCCTTTTCTTCCGTCGGGGCATGGGCGCAGATGAGCGAGATGTTGAAGAATATCGATTTGATGCGGATTGGGGCTAGACGCTCGTCCACCGGGGTGCACATATCAGTGCCAAATCCTATTCGGGTAAATAAAAACCAATTATGTATCTAATCACATATTTACATATGGTCCCCCTCAGGGCAGAAGCAAGAATGTGCAAATTTATAAGTTTTGAGTTATTGGGTGACTTGATTCATCTTTGGACTTTTTACGTTATACCAAAACCCAGAATACCATGCGTACACGGAAAGCACATATCTTTCAATTACAATTGCAAAAAAAAAAAAAAAAAAAAAAAAAACTTTCCAACTAGATTTTCCAAAATTTTAATTTTTAACACATTCATGTTTCTGGCATATGAGCGACGATATACTTATATATAGTGCCAACATAACATAAAGCTTTCTCTCCAGACTTGGCACTATGTGTATAAAACATACATATGTACAGTATATACGGGCATAATTACGCATGCACGTTCATACATATGTATGTACGCAGAGGTACATGCATTACCGGTATAAGGAGAGCAGGAACGTCCAGAGATTGGATTGAGTGATCGCCAAGGGACAAGCTCCTAGCAGAAGACAGTATTGCGTGGCGATCGTAGTTGGCACGTGGGCCAGTTAGTGACGGCAGCGAAATCGGTGACAGTAGTGCAAATCAAAAAAGTGTTTAATTGTGAAAAAGGGGTGTAGAAGGGGTTTAGAGACGAACCCATGGTTATAAGTTGTTTTTTTAGAAAAATAAGTAGCGGGCGTGCCCATATACCTATACCATACCTAGAGGAAAAGTGAAGAAAACGAACAGTTACAAAAAAAAAAATTTAAAAAAAAATTATATATATATAAAAGTGAATACGGTTATATTAAGATTACATCGTCTAAAACCCTAAATGCATATATGTACACGGATATAGGTACATATATGCGTATAAGTACAGAAGTTCCAACGTGCATATGGGTATATATATATATAGAAGTTTTTGAACAGACTGTACGGTGCTGAAGTTACATATTGGGTCTGGTACAACAACAACAAGTGTATAATTTCCCATTAAATTTTCTAATACTTATGAAAAAGAATTTATTGAACATATAATACTAAATTGCCGCTCGAAATAAGGCAGTAATATTGCGAATTGCACATATCCCATAGGAAGTTTAAGTACCGGGAATTTCGTAAAGTGTACCAGAACCAAAGTGTAAAAATTTTGATTTAGACCAGTTTACATGTATGTATATGTGTGCAAGTTTTCATCTCCATACTTTTGCATGAACCCTGACTTCAACCACCTTGGCAACATCATTTGGAACATTTGGGGCAACATTTCGAACATTAACAACATGAAAGATCTTTCATCGTGGGAGCAACGCAACAATTTGTAAGTCTATCAAAAGCTTTTTCTTTATTTTTTTGTTTTACCTTACCTATTTGCATTTGATGATGGCAATCAGTGTTGCCGTTTTAGCCCTTTGGTGGCTAGATTTAGCTACCACATACTTTTTTTTTGCCTAGCCCTAGCCCTTTTTTTAGCCCTTTTTAGAATTTACTCATACTTGGCATGAAAAACTTGTATATGCTTAATTTGATCTAAAATTTTTTATTCATCTATGTAAGAGATGAATTTTTAAACTAAGAATGACTGATATATATACATATATGTATTGTATGTTCCTTACGTTTTTATACTACTATAGTTTAAAGTAGATAAGTTTACGCCCCTTAATATGTGTATGTTCTTGTGGTGTGATTGTACCAGCTGCTGGTGTGACTACAAATACTATTTGAAAATTTGATGATTGTACCAGCATGCTGGTGTCGTGAGTGGTAAAATTAGCTAAATTTTCTAAGTAAAAAGTATTTTGGCGGAAATTTCTTACCCTATATGGGTCAAAGCCGTGTTTGTGGAAGATTATGTTCACGATATTGCAGTTGTGAATTAAAAAAAAGCAATGTTTAACAAAATGATAGAAAAATTAAATGAAATGAATATGAAATTTCGGCTCCAATCATTTCGATCTTTTCTCGACCTCATTTGTAAAGAAATAAATATTGTACCAGCATGCTGGTAAGTTATATGCTTCGAGCCTGATGGTACAATCACTTGGTGGAGCCAGCAAGCTGGTGTCGTATATTTCCCCTTTTATACAAAAAGGTTTTTGGTTGGATAAAATATTAGCTTTTTTTCCACACTTCATTGTTTTTCTATACCATTACTTATTGAAAATGTTTGCATGTATACTTATATATGTATATGTAAGTAAAAAATTTAGCTACCATTTTTAGCCACAAGGACTTTTTTCGCTCGTTTTTAGTCCTTTTTTTAAAGGAATTTGGCCTAAAATTTCACATTCGCAGCATCCCCAGTACGTACATACATTTGTATGTCCCCTGCAGCAAACCAAACTGGTTCAGAACTTGCGCTGAGCTACCCTGAAAAGGGTACTTCATCCATCCCAAATCAATGCTTTCAACTGTCTTTTTTAATTTGGCGATGTCTTACGAAGTGACAATTGTCGCCCTCTGCAGAACTTTTGAACTTGTTCTGAGTTGACTCTGGCTTAGAGAGTTCTTAGACAGTTCATATAACAACAGTTACTAGATAGATCAAAAAGAGTCACCTCCGGGCTAGAACAAATGTGGTTAGTTTTGAGCTGGTTCTAAGTATAGTATAGAGCCTTTTCTTTAAATACTGTAATTAAAAAAGCAGGCATGCCATTTGTAAATAAAAACACTTCATTTTATTTTTAAATGCATAGCTATTTGTTTTGCACTAATTTTCTTTTTGAGGTAGACTGTGCTTTAAGATTAAGAATATAAAGTGTCGGTTATTAATTCATTTTCTAAAACCGTTATTCTTAAAAATAATTTATATTTGTTACGTATAATAGGTATTTCTGTGTTACTTATATTTAAAAATCTAAGTCGTATGTAAAAATTAGAAAAACCGGGATATATTGAATGCTTATTTGTGATAACTCAGCGTTAAATTGTATTAAATGTATTGAAATGTAATACATAAACTCTCCGGGATCGAATTAAGAATATATAGAATTTGGAATATTCACAATGGTTTCCATGTTAAATATTTTTCGTAATTTTTTTTAAGGATGGCTCATATTATAACATAATCATTTAAATTCACGTTTCTAACTGTGTCCGAAATTTAATAGAATTCTAGAAACTGTTATAAAAGCTTCAATACTTTAAATCAGAGTTTATAAGTATGCAGTTCTATAGCCCATTAAATTTTAGTATAATTAATCGCGTTCATTTTTTATAACTCTATTTAATTATTTTTGTCTCAGATGCAAGGTTACTCTTTACTACACTAAAATTTTATGGGCTTCAAAACTGAATACTCGAAATATTTATAAAAAAAAACTCTTAAAGTTTTAAATTTGAAGGCAGTTTTTAGAGTTCTATGAAGTTTGCGAAAACTTTAAATAGTTTATGAAATAAGAGCCATGCTTAAACAAAAACTTAACGGAAAATATTTAAAATTAACATTAATTATTATATATAATTAAAATTAAAAATAATTTTTAAGCAAAAAATAAAACCGACTTCAATTTTCATATACAAATTTTAGGTTATCGTTAATTTCTTCATGATCCAATGATCGGATTTAAAAATAAATTAGTATGAGACCACCTGTGAGGTAACAGCTTTCCTTTAAAAAAAAAAGAGTTATAGAAAACGGTTAACGTGGTCCAAAGTTATGCGGTAACATACAGAAAAAAAAAATATTCCGACGAACTGATAACCTCCTCCTTTTTGTGAAGTCGGTTAAAAATATTGGAAATAAAAAAAAATTTCACTGCATAACTACATATTTCGGGTGCTTAGTGATAGGTATATTTACATATCAATAGCACCCCCATTTCAAAGTGAGCTTGTTTATCCCTGGGAGGTTCCATGGGAAAGTGGACCTCAGAGCAAAAATTATTTTCTTTATAAAACTAACAAACGTGTGGATAAGACATTTGTACGTAAATTATGTGACTGCTTTATCTATATTATGAGTTATTATTAAGCAGTATTGGTCTTGTCCCACCCATGACAAAAAAAGCGAAAAGTTATTATATTTAATTACAGACGTTGAGCATGTGTCTCGTGTATGTTACATAATGCTAGAAATTCATTGCAAATATTTACCACAATTGCATTGTAGTTTCAAAGTACTTCTTCTTCTTCTTCTTTTTTGGCGCTGTGACCGCCTAAGCGATTTTGGCCGAGTTCAGCAAAGCACGCCAGTCGTTTCTCCTCTGTGCCAACTGACGCCAATTGGAAACGCCAAGTGAAGCCAAGTCCTTCGCCACCTAATCTTTCCATCGCAGTGGGGGCCTCCCTCTTCCTCTGCTACCACCAGCGGGTTCCGAGTTGAATACTTTCAGAGCTGAAGCGTCGGTGTCGGTTTTAATACGCTGCCTACGCCCATGTCGTTGTAAAGCACATACAACTCATCGTTCCATCGTCTGCGGTACTCGCCGTCGCCAACGCGTAAAAGCCCGTAAATCTTCCGCAAAATCTTTCTCTCGAACACTCCAAGAGCCGCCTCATCGGATGTTGTCATTGTCCATGCTTCTGCGCCATATACCAGCACGGGCATGATGAGTGACTTATAGAGCGTGGTTTTCGTACGTCGAGATAGGACTTTACTCCTGAATTGCCTACTCAGTCCACAGTAGCACTTGTTGGCAAGAGTGATTCTTCGTTGGATTTCAATGCTGACATTATTGTCGGTGTTAATGTTGCTGGTTCCCAAGTAAACGAAATTCTCTACTTTCTCGAAATTGTAACTGTCAACAGTGACGTGGGTGCCAAGGCGCGAATGTGCTGACTGTTTGTTTGATGACAGGAGATACTTCGTCTTGTCCTCGTTTACCACCAGACCCATTTGCTTTGCTTCCTTATCCAACTTGGACAAGGCAGAACAGACTTCGCGGTTTTTGTTACCGATGATGTCGATGTCATCGGCATAAGCCAGCAATTGCACGCTCTTGTAGTAAATTGTTCCTGAGCGGTTCAGGTTCGCAGCTCTGATTATCTTCTCCAACATCAGATTAAAGAAGTCACATGAAAGGGAGTCGCCCTGTCTGAAACCCCGTTTTGTGGCGAACGGCTCGGAGAGGTCTTTCCCAATTCTGACGGAGCTGGTGGTATTGCTCAACGTCATTTTACACAGCCGTATGAGTTTTGAGGGGATGCCAAATTCAGACATAGCGGCGTATAGGCAACTTCTTTTAGTGCTGTCAAAAGCGGCTTTAAAGTCGACAAATAGGTAATGAGTGTCGATCCTTTTCTCGCGGGTCTTTTCCAAGATTTGGCGTATTGTGAATACCTGGTCTATGGTGGATTTGCCAGATCTAAAGCCACACTGATAAGGCCCAATCAGTTCATTGATGGTGGGCTTCAGTCTTTCACACAATACGCTCGATAAGACCTTGTAACCTATGCTTAGAAGGCTGATCTCGCGGTAGTTGGCGCCAATGGCGGGGTCACCTTTCTTGTGGATTGGGCAGAGCATAATTAAATTCCAGTCGTCGGGCATGCGTTCATCTGACCATATTCTGCACAAGAGTTGATGCATGCACCTTATCAACTCCAGCCGCTTTGTTGTTTTTCAGCCGCGTTATTGCTATACGTACCTCGTCATAGTCAGGCGGTGGAACGTCGACTCTGTCATCATCGACTGCGGGCTCGGGTTCTTCTTCTCCACAACTTTCCGTGCTGCTACCATTTAGTAGGGCGGAAAAGTGTTCCCTCCATAATTTAAGTACGCTCTGGACATCAGTTACTAGGTCGCTATTATTGCTCTTACAGGAGTACGCCCCGGTCTTGAAACCTTCCGTAAGTCGCCTAACTCTCTG
>NW_023458557.1:41952005-41954583 GCF_013731165.1 Rhagoletis pomonella
AATACTAATGCATGAAAATCCTAACCTCAAAAAAATCACCCTTTAGAATCCAAAGAAAACGCTGCAGATGTTTTGACGAAAATGTTAACGAAATCTAAGCATTTAGCTTCATGTCGTTTGTTAAAGATTCACATGTAAAACACTTTTCAATTCATGATTTGTAATTGCACTTGGGTTGAGCGGGGGATTGTTAGAATATATTTAAATAAAATGCATACACCTTTATGTGCAGTTCTATGCATATGTACATGTATATACCTTTTTCTTATTATTGCTGCTAATAAAAATCTAAGTCGATCAAGAATATTCAAGCTTAACACACGTGTTTTCATTGCGGCTTACGCTTAATCCTTGGAAATACTCTAACAAGAATAAATTAGCTTTAATATTTACTGGTTTTTCGAAGATTTCGTATTTCTCTTAATTACCGTTATAGGGGATGTGGGCGTGGTTATTGTGCGACTTAAAAATTTTCAGCCATTTGGTATGCTGTATCAAGGCTAACAACTGTGCCAAGTTTGGAAGAAATTAGTGCAGCGGTTACCAAGGTATACAGATGTAACCATAAGTGGGCGTAGCTACGCCCATTTTCCAAAAATTTATAATATTCTTATTTTTCGTCTAAAAATTATTGCAAATATCAATTTTGAGTGAATTATCTTCAGTAGTTACTAAAATATCGCAGTTTTCGTATTTCTGAAAATTACCGTTATATGGGAAGTAGGCGTGGTTATTGTCTGATTTTGCCCATTTTCAATACCATCCATCCTACGCCCAAAAGAAGTGCAAGGACCAAGTTTCGCTAAGATATCTAAATTTTTACTCGAGTTATCGTGTGCACAGACGGACGGGCGGACGGACGGACGGACAGACAGTCACCGCTTAATCGATTTCTCTTTTCATTCTGATCATTTATGTATACATTTGTCTATATCTATCTCGATTCGTTTTGCCTGTTACAAACAACCGTTATGTGAACAAAGTTATAACGCCCTTGTGCACAAGTGCGCTCGGGTATAAAAATACAATAAAAACGTTTCTGACCATTTTTCATTACTTAACAGGAGCAACGGGCAGTTAACAAATCGAGTCCTCAACTTCGAAACATTGCATAGGCCTAACGGCAGTATTATGCACAAATTGCATACGATTCCATACCGCCAAAAGCAAATTTAAATCGTGTATAACAGCTATGCGCTTTAAAGCGGCGCAAATGTTGACCACGTCGTAATTGGTCAAAAAAATTAATTTTTTATTATTTTTTTTTTCAATCCGACATTTGAAAAATATTGTACCAGGAGTCAGTTTGTTTTCTCTCCTGAAAAATTATTAAAAAACACATAACTGTTTTTGTTGGCGCAGCGACGAAACAGTCATTAAATTAGTTACCCGTCTTGGCAATTTTTAAGTACAGTGAAACCCGCTTAAGTACCCCCCCGCTTAAGTAACCAACATTTTTGGACGCCGTGAATTTTTAAATATAATCTGAAGAAAATCCCCCTCTTAAGTACCTCCCCGCTTATTTACCCGACCCGCCTAAGTACCTAAATTTTTCGTGCCCCATTTACAATTTTACTTACAATTTTCCCCTTTTAAGTGCTCTTTTAAAATTCCTTCAAATATTTACGCTACACACCTTCGGCAAAAAAATTCTAAAAAATCAACGGTAACTTTTAGCCACTTGAAACTTGCACATTGTTACACTAAAATTGAATGGACTATAAAACTGTGTACTCAAAAACACTTCTGAAAAAAAGTTTGCAAATATGATGAAGTGTTCTACAAAATCTTAAGCTTAAGTTTGTATGGTATTTATTTTTTAGGGAATGAACTGCATTTTAATTCATGGAAAAATCTTATAAATTAATAAATAAGCATAAGTGGCAAAGAATATCATTTTGAATTTGGTACGAAATGATATATCCAACTTTGACTTTTTAAACAATTTAATTCTTGTACCAATGGCATACCATTGCACTAAATATTTTTTTTAATAAAGTTTTTCTTTACTTGTTTATGTGTTTAAATAATGCTACGATTTTGGTTTTAAGCTATGTATATTTCATCAAATGTTGTTATTCAAAGATTTATGTACCCAAGTTAACAAAAAGATGTAACTACATCAATAATTATGTTCGCTGAAGTACCCAACCCGCCTAAGTACCTCAAAAAGCTGACATTTTTCGTGAGGTACTTAAGCGGGTTTTACTGTATCACACAATTTTTGTCATTTCAATACCTACGACTATTGGAAATTACCAAATAAGTATTGAAGTAAGCCCCTTTATTTATCAATACTTTTCAAATGTTTTTTACAAAAGTTTCTCAAACCAGTTTCTGAAATATCAATTTCCCAAACATCTCCAACTTTCTTATAACTTTTTTTTGTTTTGTTGAAAAAATACTGAGGTAAGTTGCATTACTGAAAATATAAAAGTTTTAAAAGATTGCTGTTGACAGCAATGCTGTTATAGCTGAGTGGATAGAGATGCAGTCTATATTTCAGCAAGTCCCGAGATCGATTATATATATATATGTACTACCAGAGAACTTAACTCAACGGTAATTTTTAACGACT
>NW_023458557.1:41954683-41955800 GCF_013731165.1 Rhagoletis pomonella
GATAGTATGAGAAATACTTTCCATCTATATGGATTTCCTCAGAAGACTTTGGTTGCATATGATCGAGTGACAGATATTCCTCCAGTACACGATTGTACTCTTCTTTGAGGCTTTGATATTTGTGGAGCGAGTGCTCCATTCGGACGGCCTGTTTCATCGCTTGAGATCGCGATTGACCAAGAGTCCTTTCCGAAGGAAAACTAACTTTGAACGGCAGTCGGACTACATATCTCCCGTCGTGTTGCCGAACGGTGGTTTCTTTATAAAATTTTTCGCAAAATGCATCTGCGTCAGAGGGGGGGATGTGGTACGGTAACCTCTTCTAATTCCCAGAAGCGTTTTAGCTGCGAATTGAGGTCCTCACTTAAATCTTCCGCAACGAACGTATGGAAGGTTGAGCATTCGGTAGATTTTAAAGGACCACTTAAATACCAGCCGAATATAGTGTTTTGTGCCAGCAGGCTTCCAAGAACTTGGTGTCGGATTCCTTCGAGAAGGATTCGCGGTATTAGGTCACTACCGATTACTAGGTCGATTTGACCGGGACTATGAAAGTTTGGGTCGGCGAGGTCAAGATCCTTAATTTCGGAGAAATTGCATGTTTGGATTTTGAATGATGGGAGAAAACTGGTAAGCTTATGGAGAACGATCGCTTTTGTGTCGATGCGAACGTTATGCCTCCTGGAATAGAGGGTGAGTTGACAAACTCGGGTCGCATTTTCGACGATCTTGCCGCCCATCCCGGTAACTGAAAAGTTTTCTCTAAAAGTGGGGAGTTGCAAACGCTTAAGTACCTTTTCAGATATGAAGGTTTTTTGAGAGCCTTGGTCGATCAAGGCTCTTAACGTAAAGAGGGAACCCCTGTGCTCGATATTTACTTGAGCGGTGGGAAGCAGGGTCTTCTCATTGTTTGTTGAGAAATTTGCTTGGATGTATGACGAACCTCCAGCCGAGGAACAAGGTGATTCTTCGCAATTGCCTTCGGTTAAATCAAAAATCGGATGTCTAGATTGAAGTGGGGAAGATTCGACGGATTGGGTGTGCAACAAGGAGGTTGCAGTATGCGATGGTTTAGGGTGTGTTTTGCTCGCGGTTGCCTTAGGTGCCGACTTGTTAA
>NW_023458557.1:41955900-41961251 GCF_013731165.1 Rhagoletis pomonella
TCGCGGGCAACCCGAATACGCTGCTCCACGTCCATGGCCAGGAAGAGTTTACAGAAGCGCAGCGCGTGAAAGCGGTAGCACAGCACGCACTGATGGACGTCCGGATCTCGGCGATTTCGAAATGATCTGTAAATGTATTAAATGTTAATGAAGTATTAACTTAGAGCGACGATGTAGCGCATAATATGTTGGCTTGAATATGCTGATCTTGCAGCTCGGAATAGATTGGTAATGGGCACAACTTTACTATTGGTCGCGTAAAAATTCCGTTTTCCGTCTTTACGTCAGCAGCCCGAACCATATTGTCCGACCCATGGTATACCCTCTCGATTCTACCTAATCGCCATTCATTTGGTGGAGTTAGCTCATTTTTTATAACAACGAAATCGCCTACTTTAAGGTTCTCTTGTGGGAATTTCCATTTGTATCTTTGGTGGAGCTCTTTCAAATACTCATCTTTCCAGCGTTGGCTGAATTGGTGGTGTAGTATTTTGAGCTTTTCCCATCGATTTTGAAGCGAGAGGTTGTCAATACTTTGGGGCTCTGGGGGGGCCAGCAATGGCGCACCCCGCAGGAAGTGACCTGGTGTCAGAGCTAGTAACTCTTGGGGATTATCCGACATAGGCGAGAGCGGTCGAGAGTTCAACACGGCTTCGATGCGAGCCAGTAAGGTAGCCAGTTCCTCAAAAGTAAAATGGTGACTTCCAGCAATTCGTTTAAAGTGCAGTTTGAAACTTTTTACCGCCGCCTCCCAGAGGCCGCCCATGTGAGGAGCGCTGGGTGGCAAGAAGTTCCATTCAAAGCCATGCAGAGTATATTTGGATCGCATATCGTCGGAAGTTTCCTTGAGGAAAGTTTTAAAATCCTTTTGGAAGGCTCGATTGGCGCCGATAAAGTTTTTTCCGTTGTCGGAAAAGAGGCGTTGTGGCAGACCACGCCTTCCGACGAAGCGGGAGAAAGCTGCTTGAAATGCTTTGGTCGATAGGTCTGAACAAGGCTCAAGATGGATTGCTTTGGTTGAAAAACATATGAAGACGCAGACGTAGCCTTTTAGCATTGGCGATTTTCGAAGGAGCGAAGATTTAATGTCGAAAGGACCTGCAAAGTCTAGTCCCGTGTAGGTAAATGGTAGTGAGAAACTGGAACGTTCTGGCGGTAGCGCTGACATGATTTGCGATGGAGCGTTCTGCTTGAATATTGTGCATGTTTTGCAGCTGCGTATGCACAATTTTACTTTCGATTTTAAGCGAGGAATGAAATATTCCTGCCTAGCAGTTCTGACCATAAGTTGATGTTCCGCATGCATCAATAGGTCATGTAAAAATTTAAGAAACAAATAACAGAATCGGGAAGACTCTGGAAGAATGATTGGGTGCCTCTCATTGTATGTTAGAAATGAGTTTGTCAAACGGCCGTTTACTCGAAGAAGTCCGTTGGAGTCCATAAATGGATTTAACGTTAAAAGAGAGCTCCTTTTGGAAAGTGGCTGTCTGATTGAAAGTTGCGAATAGTCATTAGGGTAGTGCCTTTCTTGAGCTCGTTTTATAAGGCGAATTTTGACCCAATGCATCTCAGATTGAGTGATAACCACAGAGTCATAGTTTATTGTTTGAGTGGACTGTATTGGTTTTGTTCGATGGATGAATCGATACATGTACGAAATCACTCGCAAAGCTTTCGACCAGGATGAGAACCGGTCTAAGAGATCAGGTTCACTTTCCAAAGTGTGAAGAGATTCAACTTTGCGCTCTTCAAGTGCCGCGACATTTTGACGAAATGACAATGGCCATTCGTCGCTAGGCTTGAGTAGCCAATCTGGTCCGTGCCACCAAAGGGATTGGTTTAGCAGTTCTTGTGGCCTGCAACCGCGGGTCCCTAGGTCTGCAGGGTTGTTATTCGTGGATACGTGGCGCCACTTTAGATTTCCAACATTCTTAATAATCTCAGATGTGCGGTTTGCCACATACACTTTCCACGTACATGGAGGTTTTTCTAGCCACGAGAGGACTATTGATGAATCGGACCATAGAAAAGTTTCTGTATTCCCTAGTGGAAGTTCATGGATAACATTCTTGATGCATTTTGATAAGAGAACTGCGCCGCACAGCTCCAAGCGTGGCAGGCTTACAGTTTGTAGCGGTGCAACTTTAGTTTTTGAAAAAAGGAGATGTGATGAAACAGCGTCAGTTGATTGTGATCGAAGGTAAATTGATGCACAATATGCCTTTTCAGAGGCATCGCAGAAGCCATGGATTTGGATCTTTCGGGTTGGCGAAAATTCAGTCCATCTTGGAATCTGAATATTTTCGATATTGGGTAAATCGGAGAGAAATTGTTGCCATTTTTGAAGCGAAAGTGGTTTGACACACTCGTCCCACTCAGTACCTTCTAGCCATATCTGTTGCAATAAGATCTTTGCCTGAATGAGAATAGGCGCTAGCCACCCTGCGGGGTCAAAAAGTTTGGAAACAGTTGACAAAATTTGTCTCTTTGTAGCACTCGCAGTGGGTCTCGTTGGCTCGATGGTGTACGAAAAGAAATCGTTTAAAGCGTTCCATCGAATGCCAAGAGTTTTAGTAGAACTGGAGTAATCGAACTTTAGGAAATCAGAATCAAGCAAATCTTCGGCAGGGATGCGACTGAGAAGCTCTGGATGATTAGCTGTAATTTTCTTTAGCGGAAAACCAGCTGAGAGTAAACATTGGGTTAGCTGCGACTGAGCTTCTACACAGGATGGGACATCGTGCCCGCCAGATAGTATGTCATCGACATAGGTTTCCTTTGCTAATATTCTTTGGGCTAGTGGATGGGAATCTTTCGAATCGTCTGCTAATTGATGCAGAGTTCGAATGGCGAGATAAGGCGCGCAATTGACTCCGAATGTAACAGTCTTAAGAGCAAAATCAGTGAGTTTGTTTTCATCTTTCCTCCGGAATAAAATTCTCTGATATTGCTGATCCGCTTCGTGTAGAAGGATCTGACGGTACATTTTTTGTATGTCACCGTTGAAGACATACTTATATAAACGCCAATTTAAAATAACAAACATAAGATCGGTTTGTAAGGAAGGACCGATATGCAATATATCATTAAGAGCGTTTCCAGAGGAAGTGGGTTTTGAGGCGTTAAACACAACGCGAACTTTAGTTGATGTGCTCTCTGGCTTAACAACAGCGTGGTGAGGTAGATAGTAAGAGAAATACTTTCCATCTATATGGATTTCCTCAGAAGACGTTGGTTGCATATGATCGAGTGACAGATATTCCTCCAGTACACGATTGTACTCTTCTTGGAGGCTTTGATATTTGTGGAGCGAGTGCTCCATTCGGACGGCCTGTTTCATCGCTTGAGATCGCGATTGACCAAGAGTCCTTTCCGAAGGAAAACTAACTTTGAACGGCAGTCGGACTACATATCTCCCGTCGTGTTGCCGAACGGTGGTTTCTTTATAAAATTTTTCGCAAAATGCATCTGCGTCAGAGGGGGGATGTGGTACGGTAACCTCTTCTAATTCCCAGAAGCGTTTTAGCTGCGAATTGAGGTCCTCACTTAAATCTTCCGCAACGAACGTATGGAAGGTTGAGCATTCGGTAGATTTTAAAGGACCACTTAAATACCAGCCGAATATAGTGTTTTGTGCCAGCAGGCTTCCAAGAACTTGGTGTCGGATTCCTTCGAGAAGGATTCGCGGTATTAGGTCACTACCGATTACTAGGTCGATTTGACCGGGACTATGAAAGTTTGGGTCGGCGAGGTCAAGATCCTTAATTTCGGAGAAATTGCATGTTTGGATTTTGAATGATGGGAGAAAACTGGTAAGCTTATGGAGAACGATCGCTTTTGTGTCGATGCGAACGTTATGTCTCCTGGAATAGAGGGTGAGTTGACAAACTCGGGTCGCATTTTCGACGATCTTGCCGCCCATCCCGGTAACTGAAAAGTTTTCTCTAAAAGTGGGGAGTTGCAAACGCTTAAGAACCTTTTCAGATATGAAGGTTTTTTGAGAGCCTTGGTCGATCAAGGCTCTTAACGTAAAGAGGGAACCCCTGTGCTCGATATTTACTTGAGCGGTGGGAAGCAGGGTCTTCTCATTGTTTGTTGAGAAATTTGCTTGGATGTATGACGAACCTCCAGCCGAGGAACAAGGGGGTTCTTCGCAATTGCCTTTGGTTAAATCAAAAATCGGATGTCTAGATTGAAGTGGGGAAGATTCGACGGATTGGGTGTGCAACAAGGAGGTTGCAGTATGCGATGGTTTAGGGTGTGTTTTGCTCGCGGTTGCCTTAGGTGCCGACTTGTTAAATTGATTGGGGTGCAACATCGTGTGATGTGACCCTTTACAGTGGAGACATCGGAATGCACTTTGGCACTTGGCGACTAGATGGTTGTAGGCTAGACAGTTCGAGCAGTAGGCATTTTGTTCCACGAATTTGCTCCTGTCAGGTATGGAGAGTTTTTTAAATTCAGGACAAAATTTCAGGGAATGATTCTTTTTGCACATTTTGCATTGAAGCGCAGGTGCCTCTTGTGAATAATGCGAATGTACCTTGGTTTTTTCAGGTAAAGAATGTCTAACTTTGGAGGTTTTATAGTTTTGCAGACGCTCGACTACCTCATACCGATTCGTAAGAAATTCGTCCATTTGCGTCCACTTGGGCAGTTCCTTTCTTGATTTTAGGGACTGCTCCCATAAGGAGAGAGTTTCCTCAGGTAAGCTTGAAGAGCATAAATAAATTAACACGGGGTCCCAATCCGTTACAGAAACCCCTAGGGATGTAAGGCTTGAAAGGCAATCATTAATAGTATTCTGAATTTTCTGTATTGCCTCGCTATTTTCGGACTTAGCGGTAGGTAGATCGAAAAGCAATTTCAGTTGTTTGTCTATTAAAATTCGCTTATTTTCAAAGCGTGCTCTTAGTGCCTCCCACGCCAGTGAAAAGTTTTCATCACATAACCGATAATGTTTGACTATGGCACCCGCTTTTCCTCTAGTTTTATTCCGTAAATGGAAGAGTTTTTGTGCCGGTGTTAGCTTGGGATGGTTGAGGTATACGGCCGTAAACATATCGCGAAACGATGGCCAATCCTCATAGCTACCGTAGAAAACCTGTGTGTCACAAGGCGGAACCTTGATACAGGGGGTGGAATTATCAATAAAAGATGAGGAATTTCGAGAACCAGTTACATTCTTAGGTGAACGTCCTTCAAAAAGCTTGAGCTGATCCAGAATTTGGGATTTACAGATGTAGAAGCTATCGGTACACAACTGGAGTTTCGTGGTTGCTTCTTCTTTAAAATGAGTGTAAACTACGTTATCGTCCGCAAGACAGACCCTTTTATAGGAACTTTCT
>NW_023458557.1:41961351-41970434 GCF_013731165.1 Rhagoletis pomonella
GTGCGTGCTTCTGCTCGTTGCGGCTTCCGAGTGTCCGAGTTCCTTTTTTGCGGAGTTTTCACCTGTCGATGGCGTGCGTTTGGTAGCGGCTTCTGCGGAGTTTTCACCTGTCGATGGCGTGCGTTTGGTCGCGGCTTCTGTGGAGTTTTAACCTGTCGATGACGTGCGTTTGTTTGCGGCTTTCGCTCTTCTCTCTTCTCGACTGGTGGTGTGGTGCGATGAAGAAGCGTGTGATGCATTTTTTTGCAATGCTTGCACGTGTTTTCTGAACCGCAGTATCTTGGGTCATCGTGTGTCCGGGCCAGGCAGTTTCCGCAATATTTAAAATCGCGGGCAACCCGAATACGCTGCTCCACGTCCATGGCCAGGAAGAGCTTACAGAAGCGCAGCGCGTGAAAGCGGTAGCACAGCACGCACTGATGGACGTCCGGATCTCGGCGATTTCGAAATGATCTGTAAATGTATTAAATGTTAATGAAGTATTAACTTAGAGCGACGATGTAGCGCATAATATGTTGGCTTGAATATGCTGATCTTGCAGCTCAGAATGGATTGGTAATGGGCACAACTTTACTATTGGTCGCGTAAAAATTCCGTTTTCCGTCTTTACGTCAGCAACCCGAACCATATTGTCCGACCCATGGTATACCCTCTCTATTCTACCTAATCGCCATTCATTTGGTGGAGTTAGCTCATTTTTTATAACAACGAAATCGCCTACTTTAAGGTTCTCTTGTGGGAATTTCCATTTGTATCTTTGGTGGAGCTCTTTCAAATACTCATCTTTCCAGCGTTGGCTGAATTGGTGGTGTAGTATTTTGAGCTTTTCCCATCGATTTTGAAGCGAGAGGTTGTCAATACTTTGGGGCTCTGGGGGGGCCAGCAATGGCGCACCCCGCAGGAAGTGACCTGGTGTCAGAGCTAGTAACTCTTGGGGATTATCCGACATAGGCGAGAGCGGTCGAGAGTTCAACACGGCTTCGATGCGAGCCAGTAAGGTAGCCAGTTCCTCAAAAGTAAAATGGTGACTTCCAGCAATTCGTTTAAAGTGCAGTTTGAAACTTTTTACCGCCGCCTCCCAGAGGCCGCCCATGTGAGGAGCGCTGGGTGGCAAGAAGTTCCATTCAAAGCCATGCAGAGTATATTTGGATCGCATATCGTCGGAAGTTTCCTTGAGGAAAGTTTTAAAATCCTTTTGGAAGGCTCGATTGGCGCCGATAAAGGGTTTTCCGTTGTCGGAAAAGAGGCGTTGTGGCAGAC
The DNA here is from genome assembly GCF_013731165.1 of Rhagoletis pomonella. Lineage (NCBI taxonomy): Eukaryota > Metazoa > Arthropoda > Insecta > Diptera > Tephritidae > Rhagoletis > Rhagoletis pomonella. The sequence continues at coordinate 41,962,612 of NW_023458557.1, forward strand.
CACGCCTTCCGACGAAGCGGGAGAAAGCTGCTTGAAATGCCTTGGTCGATAGGTCTGAACAAGGCTCAAGATGGATTGCTTTGGTTGAAAAACATATGAAGACGCAGACGTAGCCTTTTAGCATTGGCGATTTTCGAAGGAGCGAAGATTTAATGTCGAAAGGACCTGCAAAGTCTAGTCCCGTGTAGGTAAATGGTAGTGAGAAACTGGAACGTTCTGGCGGTAGCGCTGACATGATTTGCGATGGAGCGTTCTGCTTGAATATTGTGCATGTTTTGCAGCTGCGTATGCACGATTTTACTTTCGATTTTAAGCGAGGAATGAAATATTCCTGCCTAGCAGTTCTGACCATAAGTTGATGTTCCGCATGCATCAATAGGTCATGTAAAAATTTAAGAAACAAATAACAGAATCGGGAAGACTCTGGAAGAATGATTGGGTGCCTCTCATTGTATGTTAGAAATGAGTTTGTCAAACGGCCGTTTACTCGAAGAAGTCCGTTGGAGTCCATAAATGGATTTAACGTTAAAAGAGAGCTCTTTTTGGAAAGTGGCTGTCTGATTGAAAGTTGCGAATAGTCATTAGGGTAGTGCCTTTCTTGAGCTCGTTTTATAAGGCGAATTTTGACCCAATGAATCTCAGATTGAGTGATAACCACAGAGTCATAGTTTATTGTTTGAGTGGACTGTATTGGTTTTGTTCGATGGATGAATCGATACATGTACGAAATCACTCGCAAAGCTTTCGGCCAGGATGAGAACCGGTCTAAGAGATCAGGTTCACTTTCCAAAGTGTGAAGAGATTCAACTTTGCGCTCTTCAAGTGCCGCGACATTTTGACGAAATGACAATGGCCATTCGTCGCTAGGCTTGAGTAGCCAATCTGGTCCGTGCCACCAAAGGGATTGGTTTAGCAGTTCTTGTGGCCTGCAACCGCGGGTCCCTAGGTCTGCAGGGTTGTTATTCGTGGATACGTGGCGCCACTTTAGATTTCCAACATTCTTAATAATCTCAGATGTGCGGTTTGCCACATACACTTTCCACGTACATGGAGGTTTTTCTAGCCACGAGAGGACTATTGATGAATCGGACCATAGAAAAGTTTCTGTATTCCCTAGTGGAAGCTCATGGATAACATTCTTGATGCATTTTGATAAGAGAACTGCGCCGCACAGCTCCAAGCGTGGCAGGCTTACAGTTTGTAGCGGTGCAACTTTAGTTTTTGAAAAAAGGAGATGTGATGAAACAGCGTCAGTTGATTGTGATCGAAGGTAAATTGATGCACAATATGCCTTTTCAGAGGCATCGCAGAAGCCATGGATTTGGATCTTTCGGGTTGGCGAAAATTCAGTCCATCTTGGAATCTGAATATTTTCGATATTGGGTAAATCGGAGAGAAATTGTTGCCATTTTTGAAGCGCAAGTGGTTTGACACACTCGTCCCACTCAGTACCTTCTAGCCATATCTGTTGCAATAAGATCTTTGCCTGAATGAGAATAGGCGCTAGCCACCCTGCGGGGTCAAAAAGTTTGGAAACAGTTGACAAAATTTGTCTCTTTGTAGCACTCGCAGTGGGTCTCGTTGGCTCGATGGTGTACGAAAAGAAATCGTTTAAAGCGTTCCATCGAATGCCAAGAGTTTTAGTAGAACTGGAGTAATCGAACTTTAGGAAATCAGAATCAAGCAAATCTTCGGCAGGGATACGACTGAGAAGCTCTGGATGATTAGCTGTAATTTTCTTTAGCGGAAAACCAGCTGAGAGTAAACATTGGGTTAGCTGCGACTGAGCTTCTACACAGGATGGGACATCGTGCCCGCCAGATAGTATGTCATCGACATAGGTTTCCTTTGCTAATATTCTTTGGGCTAGTGGATGGGAATCTTTCGAATCGTCTGCTAATTGATGCAAAGTTCGAATGGCGAGATAAGGCGCGCAATTGACTCCGAATGTAACAGTCTTAAGAGCAAAGTCAGTGAGTTTGTTTTCATCTTTCCTCCGGAATAAAATTCTCTGATATTGCTGATCCGCTTCGTGTAGAAGGATCTGACGGTACATTTTTTGTATGTCACCGTTGAAGACATACTTATATAAACGCCAATTTAAAATAACAAACATAAGATCGGTTTGTAAGGAAGGACCGATATGCAATATATCATTAAGAGCGTTTCCAGAGGAAGTGGGTTTTGAGGCGTTAAACACCACGCGAACTTTAGTTGATGTGCTCTCTGGCTTAACAACAGCGTGGTGAGGTAGATAGTATGAGAAATACTTTCCATCTATATGGATTTCCTCAGAAGACGTTGGTTGCATATGATCGAGTGACAGATATTCCTCCAGTACACGATTGTACTCTTCGTTGAGGCTTTGATATTTGTGGAGCGAGTGCTCCATTCGGACGGCCTGTTTCATCGCTTGAGATCGCGATTGACCAAGAGTCCTTTCCGAAGGAAAACTAACTTTGAACGGCAGTCGGACTACATATCTCCCGTCGTGTTGCCGAACGGTGGTTTCTTTATAAAATTTTTCGCAAAATGCATCTGCGTCAGAGGGGGGATGTGGTACGGTAACCTCTTCTAATTCCCAGAAGCGTTTTAGCTGCGAATTGAGGTCCTCACTTAAATCTTCCGCAACGAACGTATGGAAGGTTGAGCATTCGGTAGATTTTAAAGGACCACTTAAATACCAGCCGAATATAGTGTTTTGTGCCAGCAGGCTTCCAAGAACTTGGTGTCGGATTCCTTCGAGAAGGATTCGCGGTATTAGGTCACTACCGATTACTAGGTCGATTTGACCGGGACTATGAAAGTTTGGGTCGGCGAGGTCAAGATCCATAATTTCGTTGAAATTGCATGTTTGGATTTTGAATGATGGGAGAAAACTGGTAAGCTTATGGAGAACGATCGCTTTTGTGTCGATGCGAACGTTATGTCTCCTGGAATAGAGGGTGAGTTGACAAACTCGGGTCGCATTTTCGACGATCTTGCCGCCCATCCCGGTAACTGAAAAGTTTTCTCTAAAAGTGGGGAGTTGCAAACGCTTAAGAACCTTTTCAGATATGAAGGTTTTTTGAGAGCCTTGGTCGATCAAGGCTCTTAACGTAAAGAGGGAACCCCTGTGCTCGATATTTACTTGAGCGGTGGGAAGCAGGGTCTTCTCATTGTTTGTTGAGAAATTTGCTTGGATGTATGACGAACCTCCAGCCGAGGAACAAGGGGGTTCTTCGCAATTGCCTTTGGTTAAATCAAAAATCGGATGTCTAGATTGAAGTGGGGAAGATTCGACGGATTGGGTGTGCAACAAGGAGGTTGCAGTATGCGATGGTTTAGGGTGTGTTTTGCTCGCGGTTGCCTTAGGTGCCGACTTGTTAACTTGATTGGGATGCAACATCGTGTGATGTGACCCTTTACAGTGGAGACATCGGAATGCACTTTGGCACTTGGCGACTAGATGGTTGTAGGCTAGACAGTTCGAGCAGTAGGCATTTTGTTCCACGAATTTGCTCCTGTCAGGTATGGAGAGTTTTTTAAATTCAGGACAAAATTTCAGGGAATGATTCTTTTTGCACATTTTGCATTGAAGCGCAGGTGCCTCTTGTGAATAATGCGAATGTACCTTGGTTTTTTCAGGCAAAGAATGTCTAACTTTGGAGGTTTTATAGTTTTGCAGACGCTCGACTACCTCATACCGATTCGTTAGAAATTCGTCCATCTGCGTCCACTTGGGCAGTTCCTTTCTTGATTTTAGGGACTGCTCCCATAAGGAGAGAGTTTCCTCAGGTAAGCTTGAAGAGCATAAATAAATTAACACGGGATCCCAATCCGTTACAGAAACCCCTAGAGATGTAAGGCTTGAAAGGCAATCATTAATAGTATTCTGAATTTTCTGTATTGCCTCGCTATTTTCGGACTTAGCGGTAGGTAGATCGAAAAGCAATTTCAGTTGTTTGTCTATTAAAATTCGCTTATTTTCAAAGCGTGCTCTTAGTGCTTCCCACGCCAGTGAAAAGTTTTCATCACATAACCGATAATGTTTGACTATGGCACCCGCTTTTCCTCTAGTTTTATTCCGTAAGTGGAAGAGTTTTTGTGCCGGTGTTAGCTTGGGATGGTTGAGGTATACGGCCGTAAACATATCGCGAAACGATGGCCAATCCTCATAGCTACCGTAGAAAACCTGTGTGTCACAAGGCGGAACCTTGATACAGGGGGTGGAATTATCAATAAAAGATGAGGAATTTCGAGAACCAGTTACATTCTTAGGTGAACGTCCTTCAAAAAGCTTGAGCTGATCCAGAATTTGGGATTTACAGATGTAGAAGCTATCGGTACACAACTGGAGTTTCGTGGTTGCTTCTTCTTTAAAATGAGTGGAAACTACGTTATCGTCCGCAAGACAGACCCTTTTATAGGAACTTTCTACTTTTTCCCATCTAGTATTAAGATCTTGGAGTTTAATTTCCAATAACGTATCCGTATGATCGTCAGGATCTTGCTGCTGGAAATGGGTGCAAAAGTCGACGATTCTATTGGAGTCGAAAATAAACTCTGACATGGAGGTGAAGAACGTATATTTGGTTGAAAAAAGTTAAGGAATTAAGTCCGACCGATTTTTGAAATTGCTTTGAAAATTGGTGGACAATAAGTCAAGGAATTGTGATGCTGTATTTAGAAATGCTAAGTAGATTTCCTAGCAAGCAGCCTGCGATGGAAATCGTGAAACAATAATCGAAACTTCGAGATGGTTTTGAGAACAGAAAAAAATAGAATCTTGCAAATTTATTTAACGCATGCAGCGCTGCGAAAATCTTAGATATAAACCGCTAACACGGGATAGAATTGATGCCTGTGTGGCTTAACGTTCGTAAGTTATCCAGGCACCAGGTTGGTTTTATTTAAAATAAATGTCGACTTTTGTTGGTATACAAGCTATGTAAGTGAGTGTGTCTTTATATCCTTTAAGGAACTTGTATGTTAAAATAATGTACGGTAACGCAAGTAGCTAGCCGTATCGTAAAAAGTCGACCTTTATTTGTTGTGATGAGCACCAATGCATATATACGTGTGACATAAACTATAACATAATTAACATGCGTTAAGGCGGATGTCGTACAAAAGGTCTATTGGAAATATTTCAATTTATTAAACCATTCGTAAATTTCAAATTCCAATGTGGTTCGGATTGTTTATTTATCTATCTACTTGTCTCTTATGTTTGCAAAAATATGCCAAGTGGAGTTCACGCAACGTGAAGCGATAGGGTGTGTTCGAGCTGGATAATGATTACCGCGATATGCAGTCTTGTTGCTTTCGTGATATGTTGCTGATGCTTGACTGTCAATATTCTGAAATGCTGCAGAAATGGCGCAGCAAAATGGTATGCTGTTTAAGGTTTACCAATGATGAGCAACTGATAATCAAAGTTTATTTCGCAATCGATTGATGTGAGCAGAGTAGCCCAACTATTCGCGTACAATGTGATGCTCGTTTATAAAAAGCAACACTGCCGTATGACTTCCCGCTCGAATATACCCATCATCGACCAGCACTAATCGCCGAAAATACACTGTAACTTATTTGTTCCAGATTCACTTTTGATTACCCTCTTATGAAACGTTTGGCAATGGCCGCTTACCTTCGCAAGCAGCAATGGGTGGAGGCCCACACAATTGATATGCAAATCGTGAAAATAAATTGAACCCCGGAGCTCGTATATGTATGTATGTGCCGGCAAGGCACTACAGTTTTACGCAACCGGATCGCATAAATTTACCACTGGGTTTGGTTAAAACATTGCTACTATACCTATGTACATATGTATGTATTTAGTTATACGATTCAGCACGTGTGTATGTATATGTATGATCTCAACGTAAAATTCTTTTTTTTGAATTCACAAAACGTATTTCGGTATGGTTTCTCACTAATTCCAATGGATCCTGTAGGTAATTTTATAGATGAACTCGGAGATATCCATAAATGAGGAATTAGTGTCTTGATAATTCTAGTTTCCTTGTATTCCGGCGCAAGTAATGCGGGATTTTGTTAAAATAGAGCACGAATTTCAAAGCCGGTGGAGATCAGTAATACAACCATCAAAATTCCACACATTCATGCATATGTACATATGTATATAGAAGGGTACTTAAAAAATGTTCACTTAAATTGTTTGCCTTAGACCATGAACACAATACACATATGTACGTATGTAGGTCTATACGTACGGATGAATGTGTATATATAGGCATGTATTAGCCTGGGTCTAAAGCGCTGGCGCATGCAATTATTACGACCACTATAAATTTCGCATATACACCTGTACATATGTATATGCTAAGAGAGCAACTAATAGTGACAACGGATATTGTATGTAATTTTGTAGATTAACTGATATAAATAAGGGCATGCAAGAAGTACATATGTAAAGAGGAATGAACGTTTTGAAAATGTGGATTGCCTTGTATGCCAGCTCAAGTGGTAAAAAATTACGAACAAGAATGTGAATCTAGTGTACGGTTTTTGTACCTACGTCACTATGTACATCAGCGCGCATGTCTGTATGTATGTTTTAGGAAGAAATCTCTGCAAATGCTTGTACAGTGCTCGTTAATTCCCCTCTTCGTTTCCTACTTTGAGTGTGTCCCTTTTGTTAGTCTTCGATTCTTATTAGAATTTTAAAGCAACTGGCAGCGCAGCCAACAAGAAACCGAAGAAGCAAAGAAATGCAAATGTGTAAAATAAGCCCGGCAAAATTCTAACGCCGGCGCAAACGGCTAATGGTCCAACTCAAAGAGGGTTGAAAACGTTCATACAAGCATGCGTATGTAGTTAGAAGCGAAATCACACCGCTAGCGTAACCGAATAGACATATGGCGGTGGTATGATCAAAAATTTCGCTAAACGAAAAGATTTTCAAAGTTGGCGAGGCAAATAGGCAACCACCCAAGTACACAGGCATGCACATATATGTATATGGAAGAGTCTGGAACAATGTTCAGCGAGGAGAGCGATTGTACATATGTATGTACGAATATAGATATATGTATATGCATATAAGTACGTATGTGGGTAAGTAGGTATAAGCAGCGGTCGCAAACCGCCTGCGCAAGCAGCTAATACAAAACTAGCAAATGGGCATATACACATGTACATATGTATGTACATACATATGTTAAGGGTGCAAACTATGGTTCGTGATAGCGATTAAGCCAACAGCGAGTACCGATCCACAAAACGGTTCACGGCGTGTCTGTACATAAAATGCATGTACGTATGTATATGCTGGCTTGGGTATATATGTACATAAGCAAGCACCGTTCAGAGGTAACGGTGATTACTATGTATATATGTACGTTAGCAATAACGGAAAAAAATGGTCTAACTTACATGCGTTCCATAATTTTACTCATCCTTATGGTTGTGGTTAGGATATCCCACGCTGGGCTGTCGCCTCGCTGAGGAAGTCGAGAGTCTTCACTAGGGATTGCTGTCCCACGCCGCTTCAAAATCGGGGCTCCTTGAGCGTCCCTTAATATGCGCTGTTGTTGGTGGATGCACCTGTCTGCAAATATCCCACGGTGGGCAGCAATTTGTAGTCACTTTTGGTTTTTTTTGTTTTTTTTTTTTTTTTTTTTGAACTCGAAGCACTGAGAGTTGGCGCTTTTAAACGCGTTTAACTTTTACTACGCTGTTTGCAATTGTATCGCGGCACAAAAAATTTACGATGTTGCTGCTGCTGCTGCCATTCCAAAATTGTGTGTGAAAAATAATATGGCTGTTGCCCACAGCATTGCCAGTAGGAGTTTTTGTTGTTCGAAACTCCTCTT
>NW_023458557.1:41970534-41977169 GCF_013731165.1 Rhagoletis pomonella
AAAACAAACCACACCACTACATAGTAGTGTTAGATTTAAGGCAACGTTAATTTCCATTAGTAGTTTATAAATTAGCTATACTCGTTAAATAAATCCAACGTTGAATTTTTCTACATTGCAAACCAAATCTTCATCATTTCCATCCATCAACAGTGCTTATTCATGCAAACAAGATGGTCTTGGCGAACCGAATTTGACAGCAAAGGAACGCAGCTAATAATAAGCATACCCGTAGTTGGCAACGCGGACATCGAAAGAGGAGTTTCGAACAACAAAAACTCCTACTGGCAATGCTGTGGGCGACAGCCATATTATTTTTTGCACACAATTTTTGAATGGCAGCAGCAACAGCAACATCGTAAGTTTTGTGCCGCGATACAATTTCAAACATCGTGATAAAAGTTAAACGCGTTTAAAAGCGGTAGAAAACGCCAATTCTCAGTGCTTCGATTTCAAAAAAAACCAAAAACCAAAAGCGACTACACATTGCTGCCCACCGTGGGATATTTGCAAACAGGTGCATCCACCAACAAAAGCGCATATTAAGGGACGCTCAAGGAGCCCCGATTTTGAAGCGGCGTGGGACAGCAATCACTAGAGAAGACTCTCGACTTCCTCATCGAGGCGACCGCCCAGCGTGGGATATTCTAACCACAAACATAAAGGCATGAGTAAAATTATGGAGCGCATGTAAGTTAGACCATTTTTTCCTTTATTGCTAACGTACATATATACATAGTAATCACCGTTACCTCTGAACGGTGCTTGCTTATGTACATATATACCCAAGCCAGCATATACATACGTACATGCATTTATGTACAGACACGCCGTGAACCGTTTTGTGGATCGGTACTCGCTGTTGGCTTAATCGCTATCACGAACCATAGTTTGCTCCCTTAACATATGTATGTACTAGAGGTTTACGCCGACAGGCTTTGCGGCGGCGGCGTGGTCAACTTCAAAAATAATCGGCGGCGGCGGCGACGCCGGCGCGTCTGTAAAGGCCGGCGCTACTGCCCATAAGAGCCATGAGGCTACTAATCTTATCATGTAATCTCGTCAGCGTTAGGCATTCCTTATTAAATTAGTTTTAAATTTAAATATTGTTACTTTCTACTTGAATTAAAATTTTGAGTGCCTGGCGCTGATGGATATGCGAACCGAAGAGGGTCTAACGCAAAGAAAGTTACTTGTGCAAATTGGGGTAACAACATCTCAGATGACAGTTAATGCATGGTCGGGCATACCACAGGTCACGCATTGTGGACCACTGTTGTTTATTCTAAACTGTTGTTTATTCTATAAACGACTTGCCTAACTATTTTAATTTTGCAAACTGCCTGATGTTTGCAGATGATGTTAAACTTTTTTCAGTTGTGCGTGATCTCTCAGATTGTAATCGTCTTTAACTCGATCTAGATGAATTTCAGCAGTGGTGTACATTAAACTGTTTGAACCTAAATATAGGTAGATGTTGCGTAGTTACGTTCTCGAGGCAGTCTAGTAGTGATATACCTTTTGACTATAAATTAGATGGTTGCGTTATAAAGCGGAGCACTGAAATAAAAGATTTGGGCATTATTTTTGACTCCAAACTCGCGTTTACAAAACACGTTGACTATATTGTATCTAAATCGTTCTCAATGATAGGCTTTATTAGGCGAAATACTCAAGAGTTCAGAGATCCAGTAACTTTAAAATCCTTTAATAAGAAGCCGTCTGGAATACTGTTCTATAATATGGAGTCCATATTATGAAGTGGACTCGATCAAAATAGAAAGAGTTCACAAGATTTTCACCATATTCGCTATTTGCAAGTTGCCCTGGCAAGGTTATGTTCCTCCCTATATTGGCAGACAGAAATTGCTGGGTCTCCAGTCTTTGAAGGAAAGAAGAGATTACTTCTTCATTACATTTATTTATAAAATAATCAATGGGCACACAAATTGCGCTTATTTAACAGATTTGCTCATATTATATAATCCCCCGCGTAATTTAAGAAACAAAAGGCTATTGGTTGATGCTCTGCAAACCACGAATTTTGCCAAAAATGAACCAATTGCTAGATCATTGAATTGTGCAATACATATTCTAGTGTTATCGATTTTAACTTAAGTATTGATAGATTTAAGAATAATTTGTTTACAATATTCACCTAGAGTCTTCACTAGTCTGTAAGAAACTAGTTCTGTAGCTGAAATTAAAAAATTAATAAAGAAATATACTAATACATACATGGTTCTCTATGTTCTCTATAGATCCGTTTGTACTATTTAAATTTAAAGAAAAAATAAATAAAATTAAAAGTAAGTTATTGGAGTAATTTATTTCGCTATTAATAAATTTCTGAAATAACGTTATCTACCGTTATGTTAAATTAAGGGGTTCTTACGATTTTTTGCGGGTTATTGATTGAAAACTAGGGTGGTCTACTATTTTCCGGGGGTTTTATACATCAACTCCCAGCAGAACAGGCCTGGTTAAAATTTCCACTAAAATTTTAAGTGCCAAATTTTCCGAGGGTAAACAAAAGTAATGAAAAATACTACTAATTTCCATCAAGAAGGGGGAACTTTAACCCTGTGTAGAAAACATTGCGATGCGATGGAGCAAAACCTTTGCCCACTACTTGTGAATGCTAACATAGTTTTCACACTGCCACATAGAACTTGTATACGTCTGTGGGACCCCGGAATAAAATAACTTACTTATTTAAAATCTGTTTAAAAAATATTCAACTCTTTAGTAAAGAAAAAATACACAAGAAGATCAATTTGTTTTTGTTTTATCTCCAATAATCGAGGAGTTAGATGCAATAAGGGCACTTCTGTTAAAACTGCTTTCTGAGATATTATCGTTAAAGTCTTTTGGTGTGTGACAACTTTCTTGTTGTTGTAGTAATCTGTAAAAAAGGAATATTGTTGTGGTATTGAAAAAAATTGTTATATATTCTGTAGTAGTAGTTCCTTCAAGCGATGCGTTTCATGAAAACTTTGTACAAAATTCCTTAGGCGCCGAACGCCGCCGCCGCCGCGCCGATATTTTCGTAACTCGGCGGCGGCGCGTGAGTAATGACAAAAAACGGCGGCGGCGGCGGCGTGGCTCGGCGGCGTATACCTCTAGTATGTACATACATATGTACATGTGTATATGCCCATTTGCTAGTTTTGTATTAGCTGCTTGCGCAAGCGGTTTGCGACCGCTGCTTATACCTACTTACCCACATACGTACTTATATGCATATATATCTATATTCGTACATACATATGTACAATCGCTCTCCTCGCTGAACATTTTTCCAGCACTCTTCCATATACATATATGTGCATGCCTGTGTACTTGGGTGGTTGCCTATTTGCCTCGCCAACTTTGAAAATCTTTTCGTTTAGCGAAATTTTTGATCATACCACCGCCATATGTATATTAGGATTCGCCGGTTACGCTAGCGGTGTGATTTCGCTTCTACATACGCATGCTTGTATGAACGTTTTCAACCCTCTCCTGGGTTGGTTTGAGTTGGACCATTAGCCGTTTGCGCCGGTGTTAGAATTTTGCCGGACTTATTTTACACATTTGCATTTCTTTGCTTCTTCGGTTTCTTGCTGGCTGCGCTGCCAGTTGCTTTAAAATTCTGATAAGAATCGAAGACTGACAAAAGGGACACACTCAAAGTAGGAAACGAAGAGGGGAATTAACGAGCACTGTACAAGCATTTGCAGAGATTTCTTCCTAAAACATACATACAGACATGCGCGCTGATGTACATAGTTACGTAGGTACAAAAACCGTACACTAGATTCACATTCTTGTTCGTAATTTTTTACCACTTGAGCTGGCATACAAGGCAATCCACATTTTCAAAACGTTCATTCCTCATTTACATATGTACTTCTTGCATGCCCTTTTATTTATATGAGTTAATCTACAAAATTACATACAATATCCATTGTCACTATTAGTTGCTCTCTTAGCATCTACATTTGTACATGTGTATATGCGAAATTTATAGTGGTCGTAATAATTGCATGCGCCAGCGCTTTTAGACCCCGGCTAATACATGCCTATATATGCACATTCATCCGTACGTATAGACCTACATACGTACATATGTGTATTGTGCTCATGGTCTAAGGCAAACATTTTAGGTGAACATTTTTTAAGTACCCTTCTATATACATATGTACATATGCATGAATGTGTGGAATTTTGGTGGTTGCATTACTGATCTCCACCGGCTTTGAAATTCGTGCTCTATTTTAACATATACATAAGCCTCGGCAGACTACAAAATCCCGTATTACTTGCGCCGGAATACAAGGAAACTAGAATTATCAAGACACTAATTCCTCATTTATGGATATCTCCGAGTTCATCTATAAAATTACCTACAGGATCCATTGGAATTAGTGAGAAACAATACCGAAATACGTTTTGTGAATTCAAAACAAGAATTTTACGTTGAGATCATACATATACATACACACGTGCTGAATCGTATAACTAAATACATACATATGTACATAGGTGTAGTAGCAATGTTTTAACCAAGCCCAGTGGCAAATTTATGTGATCCGGTTGCGTAAAGCTGTAGTGCCTTGCCGGCACATACATACATATACGAGCTCCGGGGTTCAATTTATTTTCAAGATTTGCATATCAATTGTGTGGGCATCCACCCATTGCTGCTTGCGAAGGTAAGCGGCCATTGCCAAACGTTTCATAAGAGGGAAATCAAAAGTGAATCTGGAACAAATAAGTTACAGTGTGTTTTCGGCGATTAGTGCTGGTCGATGATGGGTATATTCGAGCGGCAAGTCATACGGCAGTGTTGCTTTTTATAAACGAGCATCACATTGTACGCAAATATTTGGGCTACTCTGCTCACATCAATCGATTGCGAAATAAACTTTAATCATCAGTTGCTCATCATTGGTAAACCTTAAACAGCATACCATTTTGCTGCGCCATTTCTGCAGCATTTTAGAAGATTGACAGTCAAGCATCAGCAACATGTCACGAAAGCAACAAGACTGCATACCGCGGTAATCGTTATCCAGCTCGAACACACCCTATCGCTTCACGTTGCGTGAACTCCACTTGGCATATCTTTGCAAACATAAGAGAAAAGTAGATAGATAAATAAACAATCCGAACCACATTGGAATTTGAAATTTACGAAGTCTACCGCTGTGCTACTGGGTCCCCTTGAGCTATTTTATGGTTTAATAAATTGAAATATTTCCAATAGACCTTTTGTACGACATCCGCCTTAACGCATGTTAATTATGTTATAGTTTATTTCACACGTATATATGCATTGGTGCTCACCACAACAAATAAAGGTCGACTTTTTACGATACGGCTAGCTACTTGCGTTACCGTACATTATTTTAACATACAAGTTCTTTAAAGGATATAAAGAAACACTCACTTACATAGCATGTATACCAACAAAAGTCGACATTTATTTTAAATAAAACCAACCTGGTGCCTGGATAACTTACGAACGTTAAGCCACACAGGCATCAATTCTATCCCGTGTTAGCGGTTTATATATAAGATTTTCGCAGCGCTGCATGCGTTAAATAAATTTGCAAGATTCTATTTTTTTCTGTTCTCAAAACCATCTCGAAGTTTCGATTATTGTTTCAAGATTTCCATCGCAAGTTGCTTGCTAGGAAATCTACTTAGCATTTCTAAATACAGCATCACAATTCCTTGACTTATTGTCCACCAATTTTCAAAGCAATTTCAAAACTCGGTCGGACTTAATTCCTTAACTTTTTTCAACCAAATATACGTTCTTCACCTCCATCATGGCGACCGATTCCACAGTTATGTCAGAGTTTATTTTCGACTCCAATAGAATCGTCGAATTTTGCACCCATTTCCAGCAGCAAGATCCTGACGATCATACGGATACGTTATTGGAAATTAAACTCCAAGATCTTAATACTAGATGGGAAAAAGTAGAAAGTTCCTATAAAAGGGTCTGTCTTGCGGACGATAACGTAGTTTACACTCATTTTAAAGAAGAAGCAACCACGAAACTCCAGTTGTGTACCGATAGCTTCTACATCTGTAAATCCCAAATTCTGGATCAGCTCAAGCTTTTTGAAGGACGTTCACCTAAGAATGTAACTGTTTCTCGAAATTCCTCATCTTTTATTGATAATTCCACCCCCTGTATCAAGGTTCCGCCTTGTGACACACAGGTTTTCTACGGTAGCTATGAGGATTGGCCATCGTTTCGCGATATGTTTACGGCCGTATACCTCAACCATCCCAAGCTAACACCGGCACAAAAACTCTTCCATTTACGGAATAAAACTAGAGGAAAAGCGGAAAAGAGGAATATTTCATTCCTCGCTTAAAATCGTGCATACGCAGCTGCAAAACATGCACAATATTCAAGCAGAACGCTCCATCGCAAATCATGTCAGCGCTACCGACAGAACGTTCCAGTTTCTCACTACCATTTACATACACGGGACTAGACTTTGCAGGTCCTTTCGACATTAAATCTTCGCTCCTTCGAAAATCGCCAATGCTAAAAGGCTACGTCTGCGTCTTCATATGTTTTTTAACCAAAGCAATCCATCTTGAGCCTTGTTCAGACCTATCGACCAAAG
>NW_023458557.1:41977269-41978410 GCF_013731165.1 Rhagoletis pomonella
TGTGCGTCTGAGCGCTAAAGTCGAGGAAGCACATGCGTTTTGACACTCATGATACCTAAATCAATTAAATGCAGAGAATCTGCAACTGGAAAGTCATCAACCATATTTAAGCCGGGCAGTTCTTCAAACGGAGTGTTAACTTTATGGTGTGAATCATAAATCCTTTTACGAAATCCTTCGTCTGTTCTTTTACTACATTCTGTTCTCGGAGAAAATATTGGAATGTGAAACGTAAGAATATTCTCCGACTGTTGTACACTTTTGACATCCGTGTTGACCATTGAAATAAGTAACACCTATTCACATATTTGTGCAAAGAGCAGCTTAATATAAAATATATATACATATATATATAAATATGCTTTTTACCTTTTATAAAAGCCCGTGCTGGGGAGTCACATATAAAAGAGCGGATTTTAACGGCAACTTTATGCTGTCCATTGATGGTAACTCCATTGGTCAGGACTTCTTTCGCTCAGGGTTTCGCTTATTAAATATTTGTAACAATCGTTTTAATGTTTGGTGCCTTATATTAAACTGAATTGCCCAATTTTTAAATTCTTCCTCAAAGTCCATTTTTTTTTAACTCAGTATCGATTAACTGGTATTCCTCATCATCATATTGCTGAAAGGGAATACAACTTTTAATTCAATTACTTTTCGTGTTAATTTAATTAGACTTACATGCCATGGTGCTTTTATATTATCAACAGAAATTTCTGCATCGTGACCTTCATTCGAGTTGTTCTGAATAGGATTACAGCTGTTATATTCTGGACGAATAGATTTTTGATATAAACTGTCCGCAGACCGCGCACTATTTTTAGAATATTGTTTAAAATTCGCAGTAACTCTTTTATTGGCTGTAACACTCTTGGACGTGTTATCTTTTAATTTAAGATAAATATTCTGAATTTTCCTTCGCAAATTAGTGGATCTTTTAACTTTTTTCCAATTAAACTTATCCATTTTGACGGATTAACCCTGAAACAAGGTATGTTGGCTGACAGAATATTTTTCTTGATATAAGTGCACCTCTATTGTAGTGTTTATGAGAGCAATGATCCTTTGGACTCGTAAGAGTCTTCTTATACGTGTTTTAACATTTTACGTCTCATAAGGGCATATTTATAAGTGGTTT
>NW_023458557.1:41978510-41980850 GCF_013731165.1 Rhagoletis pomonella
GTGTTTTAACATTTTACGTCTCATAAGGGCATATTTATAAGTGGTTTTATACTTTATATCTTACAAGAGTTTTCTTATAAGTATCATAACAATTTACTACTCACTCATACAGGCATTTTTTCAAGAGTATAACTCTTTGAGAGTTGAAGTTTTGTAAAAAAGGTACAAGATGGTCTTATTATGAGATTTAAAGGCTTACTAACTCTAGTAGCATTATTATCTCATAAAAATAGTACCTGTAGTATATGAGACCTAATTTAAGTCTTTTTACAAGAATTATGTTATGAGGTTATCCAAGTATGTTAAAATAGTCTTATGGGATCTTTTCGTAATTTGTAAGAGTTTTGTTCTGGAGAGTTTGTTAGTTGGGATGGGAATTACCAGAACGTTAGGGAAGATCAAGCAGAGATTCTACTGGGTTGGTTGTCGTCAATCTGTGGCTGAATGGATTGGCAATTGCAAGGAATGTATGGAAGTTAAGGGACCAAAGTCTAGTAGCCGTGGGCAGATGAGGCAATTTAATTCAGGAGCTCCTTTTGAGCAAATCGCCATGGACGTAGCCGGACCGTTTCCAATTAGCAACTCAGGTAATAAGTATGTGCTTGTTGTCATGGACTATTTTAGCAAATGGCCGGAGGTTTATCCAATTCCCAGTCAAGAAGCTACGACGGTAGTGGAAGTTTTTATTAAAAGCTGGGTATCGAGGTTTGGTGTGTGTGGAGGTGTGCCTGTGCAGGTGCATTCTGATCAAGGCAGAAATTTCTAGTCAACCGTATTTAAGGAGGTGTGCAAGACACTGGGTATTCAAAAACCCCGGACAGCTGCTCTTCATCCGCAATCCGATGGCATGGTGGAAAGGTTTAACCGTACACTGGAGGAGCATTTAAGGAAGGTGGTGGAGAGAGAACAACGAGATTGGGATGCTCACATTCCTTTGCTTCTTATGGCATATCGTTCTTCAGTACACGAGACAACGGGTCAGACTCCCGCTATGGTGATTTTTTGTAATGACCTTCGTTTACCCACCGATTTAAAATTTGGTACAAGTATGATTTCGAGTGGGGATAGCAACTATTATGTTAAAACGCTGAGGGAGGAGATGAATGAAATCCATGACCAAGTGAGAAAACGAACAAAGATCATGAGTGACAAAATGAAGGCAAGGTACGATAGAGCAATGAATTCTGAAATATTTGAAGAGAGCGATTTGGTGCTGCTATACAACCACAGCGGCGGAAATTCTTGTCACCGAAATTACACTCTAACTAGGAAGACCCATATGAGATTTTAAAACGATTAAATGACGTAGTATATAGAATTAAGAAACTTGGGGGAACCAGGACCACGTGGTTCATTTGGAAAGGTTAGCAGCATCTGAAACCGGTAACATGTCTGATCGGGGCGATCACACTTTTTGGTTTTGGTTACTTTTTCTTCGCTTAGCAATTTAGAGACCGATCCTATGAAAATACGTAACAGTATATTATCAAAAGTAGGCTAAATACTGTTTTGTTTCAAAGCCGAAACTTTTAGTACTTTCATGTATCAAAGAAAGTATGTATACATTTATGTACATATCTGCTCAGACTTATAAAATAAAATTTGGGTTTATTAAATTTTACAATAATAGCTTATAATTACGTAATTTACTTGTCCAATGATTTATAGGGTATATGTGAAACGTAAAGAATGGTACATATTGCATATTTTTAGTGTTAATTATAATATTTACTATTGTTTATAGTGTTGCTATTTCTATGTATGAATGTCATGTGCAGTGAATAGAAATAATGATTGTGATGATATTTTTAACTTATATGGTCACGGGTAAACGGAGAATAACCATAACTTTAAAAGCCTAATTATATTATTATTTTCTTTATACGAACGAGCTCAAATATCATTTGGGTTACTCGTCAAAGCCTTTATGAAATAATGAAAAACTCTGGTAGCGACCAATTCAATGATAAATTTAACATTTAGCGGGACAAATGAAAGATCGCATCAGGTCATCTGATGAAAATTTAAAAGAATTTAATGAAAAGATGAGATATTTCATCTCTGGGTTTAAATTCGTTGGAATAGGTACTGTAGACACGAAGAGCGTTCTTTTAAAGCAAAGAAAAGTTGGCTTGAGTCCTCTATTGGTTTTCCGTGTTCAAAACAAACTAAACGTCAATTGTCAGAAGAAGCTCTAGAGGCGCGAAACAAAGATTTTAGGAGCTACAGAGAACATTTTTCTCGCAACAGGAAAAAGACGAATGAAGATACATTCAATAGACTTTTGATTAGTTCCGACCCTGTTGTATCAAGTATCAGAAAAGTACCCCAAAAAATTGC
>NW_023458557.1:41980950-41983641 GCF_013731165.1 Rhagoletis pomonella
AGAGACCGGAAGAGACAGTTCCGATAACAGCCCGATAAACTTAGTGCTGCCAGATTATCAGTATTCTAATACACTACAACTCGGTCCACCTGACAATCAACCGACCTCGATTGAATTATACAATCGTTCAGCTTATTCTAAATATTCATAATCGGTACAATCATCGCTTGACATATGGTCATTTGGTATATTATCATTACCATTCTCTCCATCTAAATATTCGTGATCTGTACAATAATCATTTGACATATGGTCATATTGAATATCTGTGTTGCCTTCCAAGCCCACATCGTCTACACTCTGACCTGTCTCCAACCACTTCTTCATTCGACTTGAATCAATAACGTTATTATATGGCATTTGAGTGACCTGACAATTTTCAACATCTGTAACTACGTATCTGTCAAAACCTAGTTGCTTACGTACTACATATGGCCCCTTATACTTAGGAATTAGTTTCTTATTTTTACCAACAGTAGTGTCTACATTTTTTATCACTACCAAATCTCCTACTTGAAACTCTTTTGGTGGCCTATTACTTCGTTCAAAATTCTTCTGATTATGCAACTGAGATTTATGAATTGCAATATCAGCCTTATTCCTCAAATCTTCAAGGTTATCAATAGGTTTGTAGTAAACGTCATGCAGGTATTCGGTTAACTCATCAATTTGCTCTCCTCTTTGTTCAACCTCAAACAACAATTGGCTGGGAGTCTGTTTAGTAGCACAGTGTACAGTATTATTTATACCAAACTCTACCATAGATAATTTCCTTTTCCAATCCGAATGACATATTGGATCGGTAATCTTTGACAAAACAGCCTATAGCACCCGATTCACCCGTTCGACCTGGCCGTTCGATTGAGGCGAAGCTACTGCATTTAAAATATGGCTAACATTGCACTCTTTACAAAATTTCTCAAACTCGTTGGAAGTGAAAGCCGTTCCCCGATCACTTATTACCCTTCGAGGACGACTATAATCTATAAAGTACTTCTTAAGCACACATATGGTTTCTTTCGAGCTAGTGTTCACCGCATACAACTTTACAAATTTAGTAAACGCGTCAACTACTACAAGAACATGCTTATGTTTCGAATTCACAGATTCCAATGGCCCGAAGTGATCAATATGTATTGTATCAAATTGCTCCTGCTTCTTCGGAATGCTATAGAGGTTTCGTTCCTTGCTGCTAGGCAAGCTGGAGTAATATATAACTTCAAGCAATTGCGGGTAATTTGTTTAGTTTTTCTCACATCAAAGGGATCCAATAATGCTTCTGAATTTGATTTGCGCACGTATCTACTCCTTGATGGCCATAGTTCTCGTGTACTGTTCTCATTACGCTTTCCTCCATTTCCGCTGGCACATACAACTGTTGATACCGTCCACTGATGCGAAATACTGAACCATTCTCGAGCTCATATCCCTGCAGCTCTTTTGATTCTAGCCTTTCTCTCAACTCGCGAATATTTGTGTCACGCGATTGAGCAACTTGAATATTCAGGTCAACCCAATTTTCTTTAATAGAACAAACTACCGCCATTCTACTTAAAGCATCTACATGACACATCTGATCCCTTCCCCTGTGCTTTACAACGAAATTAAAGTTTGAAAAACCCAAAGTCCTCCGCGCAATGCGAGGATTCACAATTTTCTTTTCTATTGCCAGTACCAACGAGTTGCAATCAGTAACAAGTATAAACGGTATCCCGTCTAAAAATGTACGAAACCGTTCCAGTGCATTTACAATAGCAAGCGTTTCTAACTCGAAACTATGATATCTCAACTCCGCGTCGGTAGTCGTCTTTGAAAAATATGCAACTGGATGAAATTTGTTGTCATCCTGTTTTTGTAATAACACTGCACCATACCCACGGGAGCTCGCATCTGTATGTAGCTCTGTTTCACGTTGTGGGTCAAATATACACAACACAGGTGGCGCCGTCAACTTATCTCTTAATGTTACAAAACTACTCATACACTCATCTGTCCACTCGAACTTTGCATCTTTACGCGTTAACCGATTTAAAGGAGCTGAAATTCGAGAAAAATCGTGAACAAAGCGTCTAAAGTAAGAAAACAAACCCACACATTGCTTTACCTCTTTCGTATTTTTAGGAACTGAATAATTTCTTATTGCCTTGAGGTGTGCTTCGTTTGGACTTATGCCATTCTCATTTACACAATATCCCAATTACTCCACCTCTTTATATGCAAATTGACACTTAGGCAGATTTAATTTCAACCCAGCAGCCCTTAGTAGATCTAATACTTCTGTCAAAATCCCAATGTGCTCATCAAAAGTTTTAGTAGCCACATTAATATCATCTAAATACACTACAATCTTACCCGAATCTACAAGTGGTTTTAAAACTTTATTAATTAAGCGCTGAAAAACGGGAGGCGCGTTCGTTAGTCCAAATGGCATATAACAATACTCGTATTGACCCATTGGGGTGACAAACGCAGTTAAAATTGACTCCTCACTCATAGGCACTTGATGAAACCCGTTCTTAAAATCGAGAGTACTACAATAAGTTTTCCCACCCAAGTACCCTAAACAATCCTCAATGAGCGGTAAAGGGTATTGTAAAGTTATTAAGCGCACGATAATCTACACACATTCCCAAAGAACCATCTCTTTTCCGTACCAAGACTATGGGCGAGGCATAAGGTGACTCACTTTGT
>NW_023458557.1:41983741-41985236 GCF_013731165.1 Rhagoletis pomonella
TTTTCCGTACCAAGACTATGGGCGAGGCATAAGGTGACTCACTTTGTCTTATTATTCCTTGAGCCAATAATTCATCTATTGTTTTTTGGACCTCAATTTTCTCTTTAAATGACAATCTTCTTGGACTACTTTACACTGGTTTATTGTCTTTTAATTTAATCTTCATCGAATACCCACTGACATCCGCTCCATTGACATTCTTGCATTTATTAAGAATTATAGCACGAAGGATACCTGCATCTGTTTCATCTAACTGTGCGTCTATATTAATCAAATCATTATTTTCCTCAGTTGCATCAACAGACAAAATAACTTCGCTGCAATCAATTACATGATATCGCTTAATCGGTTTTACCACATCAATATTATTACGATAACAATTTTCACTCATCTCTAAATGTGATGCATTCTCTATGTTTACATTGTTTTGTTTTTCGGTTGGAGCAAATTTATAATTAACTTGTGGGCTTTTATCTAAGTTGAAGGAGCGAAGTGCACTGATAACATTTTCCAAAATGTACGATTTACTCTGAATTTTTATGTTTAACAATTCATTTGGCTTATAACTAATTTTTTTAACTTGGCACAACGCTATTCGTATTCTTTATAAAAGATCGCGTCCAACTAAAACTGGAACTACTGCATCTGAATCTGACAAAATAGCAAAATTGTGATTGATTACATGCTTACGAAATATAAATTTACATTTCAAAATGCCATATATTTTTAAGTGCTTATTACCGACTCCACGATATTGTGTTAACATCTGTCTACTGCTCAGTTCTACTGATTTTGGCACAAATGACTGCTTTATAAAACTAATCGGACTGCCCGTATCAAATAAAGCAAGAAGAGAAATTAAATCAGTGCACTTTTCTTTATTATAGAAGGCAACACTCACCATGTTATTTGCAGAAAAACGGTCAGTTAGCTGGCGAACTCCACGGATCCCATCATCGCCTATAGCAGCTGCCACATTTCGGTTATTCCCTGGTGACGCACAACGTGGACAATTATGACGTGTGTGACCAACTTCTAAGCACACAAAGCAGGAATTTGGTGGGCGCCTGGGTGCCGTACATACACTTTGATAGTGGCCATAGTGGAAACAATTATAGCAACGCACACCGCTTATATCCACTTGGCCACTTAAAGCAGTTTTATCTTTGACCGAAGCTGGAACGGCAAGAGTTTTCCTGTTCTTTTCGTAACGCTCCATTAGGGTTTTTAAATATCTGATAGAGGTTGCAGCATATAGCATTGACACGTGAGTGGATTTGTCGTTGAGTCCGTCAATTATTATATCAACCAAATCGCTTTCTGGTATGTCAGCTCGGCTACCAATATATTGCTTCTCGACAACATATTGCCGCGGTGATTCCTCTGGTTTAATGCTACGGGCTTTCAACCGATTAAAGACATCTTGTAGCGAAAAGGTGCGACGATATTCGAGCAATAAAGCCGCTTTAAGACTATCCAATGAACGCACTGCAGC
>NW_023458557.1:41985336-41986485 GCF_013731165.1 Rhagoletis pomonella
TTTACGTAAAAATGGTATAGCAGTGCAAGTATGCATAACTGGGCTATTAGCCTTGCTACACCATACCAAATGGCCGAAAATTTTTAAAATCGGACAATAACCACGCCCACATCCCATATAAATTTAGATAAATACGAAATCTTCGAGAAATCAGTAAATATTAAAGCTAATTTATTCAAAATTGATGGTTGCAACTATTCTTTACCAAGAAATACGTTTGTGATAAAATTTTGGAAAATGGGCGTGGCACCGCCCACTTATGATCACATATATGTATCTCGCTAACCGTTCTACCAATTTGTACCAAACTTGGTATGGTTATTGTGCTTGCCACGTGAAAGCAAAACCTTGAAAATTATTTATTCGGTCTAAAATTACGGCCGCTTTTCATATAACGGTAAATTTCAGAAATGCTTGAAACTTCTAGTGTATTAGAATACTGATAATCTGGCAGCACTAAGTTTATCAGGCTGTTATCGGAACTGTCTCTTCCGGTCTCTTCTAAAATATATAATCAAGTGGTAAGCACGAGGCTGTAAGTTTTATACAGGTGATCCTAAAGAAAAGATTACATGTCAGGTGTGGAAATTACACAAGGCAACTTTGTCTAGTATATAATCGAAATATTTTTCAAGTTGGAGCAGAAATTTTGAGTTAATGAATGGCGAATTCGATAAAGAGGCTACGCTGGTACAACTGCTTGCTTTATACGACGATGTGGTCGCCAAACCAACGAAGTTGATTGATGGCTCTTCCCCGAATGAGAGGGCACAGAGCGCAGGCGTGCTGGATGGAAGTGCTACAGTGGAAAACGTGCCAGATGAAAACGTGCCAGATGCACCAGAAGCCAGTGCCATTTTAAAAGCACAAGAAGTCAGAACCAATTTTCGAATTCCATTGGCTGCTTCCAACCAGCAGGGAGCATCGACTCCTCCTACTGCACTTTATGACTTAGAAGTTCAAGAGGAGCAGCTTAATCGTATGCTAGCTATCGCTCGTAAGAAACGCGAACTGATCGAGCTACAACAGGAAATTGACCAATTTGATGGTTCAGACTTTCAAGATGTCAATAAATGGATTGGCGATTTGGAAGCGGCTTTTGAATTTCTTAGCTACAACGACAGAGACAAATTAATTGCTGCTCGCCAT
>NW_023458557.1:41986585-41991544 GCF_013731165.1 Rhagoletis pomonella
TTTTTATTGCATCTTTTAAGTTATCACTTTTCTTTAAATTTTGTTTAGCTTTTTTTAAAGCATGTTTGGAGAGCTGATAACCAGTTTTTCCTCCCGTTTTCTTAGTTTTACTATAAATGTTCCCCATACCGAATTTCGTTTTTGTCTTCATTATATTTGTAACTAACCAAGCATTTGTTTTCTCATTAAGATTGCTATCCTTCGCTTTAACTCTTTCCCAAGCCTTCTCAATTAATTTTTTATCAGCAATATGTCGGTTCTCTAAATCTTTATTATATAAATATGATATATCATGTACTCAACAAGCAGTGTCTAGTAGATTAATCCCTCAATCTCCTCTTACTAAAAGTTTCCGTAGTTTCGTTCCAGGTTCACTAAATTGATAACTAGGCAAATGAAGTTCAATAGGAAGCTTATTAATTATATTGATTATAAAACCTTTTCCAACGACTAACGATTTATAAATAAACCTTTTTTCATAAATAACTCTCATATAAAATAATATTATATTCAAATAAACGCTGAAGCTTTTTAATAAATTTATGGTTCTATATAATTAAATTTTAAATTTCTAAATACTAATTCAACAGTTAAGTTATATTCAAATACAATATTATTATGTGATTTAGAATAAACTTCTATATCATATATCGCTTCCCTATTTGTTGTACTATAATATCTTAACTTAGTCTTAATATCTAAACCCCTTCTTTTATATTCGTGTTGGTTTTGGTGTTGCTCCATAATATACTCCTCAATTTCAACTCCAACCACTGCTAAAAATTTGATGTTGTCATCCTCTTCATCCCATTTTTTGCTAAAAAAAGCATGGGCTGCTCTGACTGGGATGCCCAAAACCTGTAACCGGGGACCCTCATCTTCGTCTTCAATACATATATAAGGGTTTTTCATATCTTCAAAGCACAACATCTCCAATTCAAAACTGAAGTTGCACTCTCCATGATGCTCGCTATTGAGGATTCGATTTACACCAGGCATGATATGATGTGTTTTAGTAGCTTTAAACAAAGTAATAATTTCTAATGTACAGTATTAGCTTATTTATACACATTTCATAACTATATAAAAAGCATTGAGGTGAACTGTTGATAAAGAACATATTTAAATATACATATACTTTAGTAATCTATTTTATGCTTCATAATATGGTTCAATAAAAAATGTGGAAATAATCTTAAACTCAATGTTGCTGTCAAAGAATATATTTATTTTTTATTACCCTATTTAAATTTTATTATATGAGTCAAATCAAATGCTAATATTATAAATAGCCTTGATCTTGATTTCATCATCATTGTTTGCCTAATAAGTATAGTACCGCCAAGTGGACGATAACGAATCCCACATAAACATATAAAAAAAAATGCTTATAAAAGTATGTGTATATTTAAATGTTTTATTCATCTAGCATTATTCATTCATATATTGCTAACTTAGTGAGAAAAGTCCTTAAGCATACTTTTTTATGAAAACTCATATTTTGATACAGAAAGCAGGAGATATTAATAATACATCGTTTCGAAAAAGATTAAGATACTTGTTTTTTCTCGTTTATATTCATTGAAAGACAAATTTATTAAATTCAAAAGAGTCACCGAGTGTCTAACAAATTCAAAAATAATACGAAATCTTTTAATCTTTCATATATGAATGGAAAAGTCTCCTGATGTTGATGATGAGAACAAAAAAATTAATTTGAAATAAAATAAAGTTTTATAATTACTTATTTATTTTTTATTTATTATTAGATATTTAATGAATAAATAAAGTTTCTTAATATTATTACATTTTTTCAGCACATATCATAGAATTGTTATGATATTTACAAGTATTTATATTTGTATTTTTAATATATAAATTCTTTAAATTTGGACAATTTAAATCATCTAAATTATATAAAATAATATCGTATCCGAATAAACGGTGAATCCATCTGATTTTCTCCAATCCTTTAGCATAGAATATATAATTTTTTCTTTTCATTAATGAATGGATATATTCAATAACAGTCATTAAAGTCGAATCACCCTCTTCCCATTTTAATCCATGATGATTATGATATAACCAGTTGTTAGTTGTTTTATCCCGTATCGTTAACTTGGATTCTTAAAAAGGAGGTTGAATAAGAAACGTTTTTATATATGATATATATGTTATATATATCTTGATATGCTGACTTCTTTAGCAATAAATTTCCTATTAAAATAGACTCCCTGAACGTCTATAACCAACGTAATTCCTCTAACATTATATAGATTGAGCTTTTTTAAATTCGCTTAAAAAATAGTCTTATGAATTTCTATAAAAGTTTATATTATTTTTTAGAGTCTATTCAAATCCTATGTAAATAATTATGAACATAAGTATGTATTAGAACCACCAATTTTATTAACTAATCGATCACTCTCCGCTGAGTAATGAAAACCAAATATCAAATTAATCTTTTTATATACTACATTTGTATTCTTTTTATATGTCATATGAATACGGCAAATCCATATTATAGTATTAAAAGTTAAGAAATTTCCAAATCCATATAATGTTTATAACTTTTAATATCAATGAATGTGACATCTGAGCGTAGTGTGATATCATCTCCAGTAACAATTTCAATTTCACCGTTACTTAAAATTTTCTCGAATGCAACCTGACGATACACAAAACAAGAAATATTCAGTTTACGTTGAAGGAAATCACTATCATATGTACAGCGAATTCATAGCATAATATTATCTTCATATTGAAGCTGAAAATGTCTATAAAAGGGTTGAGAGCTCTCAATTATTCCCAAAATATTTTTCTCTTTTTTGTAATAGATCTTGCCTAAATGCTTCTATGGTTTCCTGTGTTGTGAAAAACTTTTTCGGATTAGATGTAGGCGCTTCTGATGTCGTTTCAGGAATAGACGTTTTATTTACACTGAACCAAAAATCCATCTCTAGATCAAAGAAAAACTTTCCTTACTTTAAAATGGAAAACTCTTCCTCATTATATTTATTTTTTTATTTTAATTGTTTATTAGTAAATGTGGTTTTTCCCGTACCACACGGGGTTTTTAATTTAAAATATTGATGGCCATAATATACTATAAGATATTTTTTTCCTGTCCAGTAGTACTCTACTTCAGGAAGAGGATTTTTAGGTATTTCATCACAAAACACCTGTAGGCCACGCGATTCCACATCTTCACTAGATTTTACTTTCCATAGGTTCTCCATTTGTATAAAATTCAGTCTATAAACGTATATAAAAAATAGAATATCAGGTATGTTCTGAAATTCGTTCGATTTGAAATCGATAAGATTTTGGAAATATTTTTATGGATTTTTAATCATAAAACTCATAATTTGGTATTGATACCGGTGATATAACATCGCTGATGGTTCTATTATATATTTTTTTATATAAATAATATTCAATCTTTTCATCAGAAATAACGATCAATATTTAGCAAATCATATTAATTTCAAAATCGTTTGATTTACAGAACATGTCTGTATATGTATATATATTTTAAAATTAGAAAACATTTTTTCTATTATTATTAGATCTTTTTAGTAAAAGCTTACCTTCGCCCTTTGTTTTAATTTATATATGTTTATATAGTTTACTTAAAAACTTAAGCAAAAATGGACCTTATTCACAGTAAATTTCTTTGATAAATATCTCAATAAAGAGATAAGTTTATATACTGCATTTTCATTTCTCTAATAAGCATAAGAATTCAAAAATTAGCTGGCTTTCAAAACTTCAATCACATTTAATAAATCAATGTCAATTTAAAAATAATTTAAAAATAACCAAACAAAAAATTCTATGCTATACATATGTATATATTTAATTTCTCTGATAAGCCCCAAGGTGTGGTGTGATTTTTAAAACACTAATATATTAGCATATTCATCTTTTTTATTAATATAAGAATAACCTTGATCTTGATTTCATCATCATTGTTTGTCTAATAAGTATATTAATGCCAAGTGGACGATAACGAGCTCACATAAATATATAAAAAAATGCTTAAATGCTAAAAAAATGCTTGACTTACTGAAAAAGTTGTTAAGTCCACTTTTTATGAAAACTCATATTTTTAGTTTCATCGAAATAATGCATGCAAGAAACATTAGATATTTACTCGACTTTTTTGCACATTGAGAAAATCTATGAAAATTAAGAACTTATGTAAATTAATAAACAGGTATTTATTGTATGAAAAATTATGACTTATATGAGGTAATAAGACTATTACATGAAAATTTGGAACTTATATGAGTTAATAAAATTAGTACTTATATGAAAATTAATGAAAATTGTATAAGTTGATAAATTTAATACAAATTGTATTTTAAATGGGGTTTTGTATAATTATTAGGTGTATGAAAAATTGTATCAGAGTCGAAAATGTATGGGGAAAAAAGATGAAATTTCTAGATATGAGAATTCATCAAAAATAGTACATGTAAGAAACATTAGATATTTACTCGGCTTTTATATAGTTTATATTGAAAGTGATCACTTATAAAAATAATAAACTATATATACTATTCTATTAATCAGCTAACTGCTTAACAAGGCTGTTCTATTAAACAGATAACTGCTTAACAGTGCTGTTCTATTAAACAGCTAACTGCTAAACAGGGCTATTCTATTAAACAGCTAACTGCTAAACAGGACTGTTCTATTAAACAGATAACGGCTAAACTAGATACTACAATCAAACTCAATATGAAAAGTGATGAAATTAAAGGATTTCTAGAAAGGAATTTTAAATATATATTAGATCATCATAGAAATATTATACAAAATGGATGTATATTAACGGAACAGATGGAAAATGGGTCTTGGATAAAATCTATATATGGAAAACATTTTACGATCTGTCCTTGGAGTAATAATGATACTGAATCAGGACCTGATACATGTAATTGTTTTTTCATA
>NW_023458557.1:41991644-41994118 GCF_013731165.1 Rhagoletis pomonella
TTGAGGTCGCGATTACCGTCGCCAATATCCACGAAACCGTCAATAATGTCTCTACTTTTATTATAAACGAGATCTTTTTTAATAGAAATTTCGTCGAATAAAACCGCAAAACCGCTCGGTGGGAGACATTTCAGAAACGATATATTTTAAATTTTCTATTACTTTAGAATCTATACCCGGCGATACATATTTAATAGGACGCCATCGCAAAAGCGATTTTTTGTGAGGAAGTGAAAACTTCAAGTCATCGCGCATAAAATTATAGGCTTTAGTCGACATGTAATTAATATTTTGAGCTAAAGTTTTTTCCGTGTCCGTGTAGGAACTAACCGACCGTACTATCATTCTAGCATAATTTAAAGCGTCATCGCTACAATCGGGCGAAGCTATTATCGCGTGTGTTTGCAAACGAGCAATTTGTTGCTTTAACGCGACGTTTTCGTTTTGCAACTCTTCAATACGTATGTCCTGCTTTCTCGCGTTACCCTGATAAATACGCGCAGCCCGAGCGAAAGGCTCATGATCGCAGAAACCAGGTTCATTGCTAAGGCCCTCCTCAGTGCCGCGAACATCAAAACGCTGTCTTTTGACTTCTAAATCAGAGAATTGTTCGAATTGCTCGAGTGTCAAGTCGCCTTCCGACTTTATCGGCATGTAAACATGCTTAACAGGCTGAAGGATTAATTCGGAGGAGCAGCTATTTGGCTCACTCGCAATTTGAGGTGGCAAATTGAATAGAGGAAAAGCCCCCTTTAAAAGTCGCGTTTTAGTTAAATATCTTTTATGAAAATGACGTTCGCAAATACAAATTTTTGTATTTGGCGGAAATGACACTTTCAAATTGCAAACTAAGGCCCAATTACTGAAGGCAACTTCCGTCTTCGGGAAGCCAAATAGGGTCTGGTCGTCATGGGGGGAGCAGCCCTCAACGCAGCAACTGCGGTACCCCTTTGCCTCCTCAATCGAATGCTGCAGAACGACATCTTCTTCTGGTCCTAAATATATATGGTACATATTATGAAACACACACATCACTGAATGTACCATATTTGCTTATAAATAAAAAATTCTAAAGTCAAAAAAAAGGCCTTATTCATAAAAAATAAAGTAGCTTTAAAAAGGGTTTATAAAATGGAAAATGTATGAAAACGTCATTTTATAAAGCTCTTTACACCTACTTTATTTTTTATGAGTAAGGCCAAAAATTTCTAAAATCAGTTCGCATCCCTATTATAATAAATATACGATCATTTCTTCAGATAACTTTTAAATATTCACGGTACCCAAAAATGTTGGTTACTTAAGCTGAATGTACATTTGCACCTATACATACATATCGTCGTTTAAGGTACAAAACCGCGTATCGTCGTTTTTGGCTCAATCACACACAAGCTCTTGGCTGAATCCTTATCCATTCGTCCTGAAAATAATTTATCTAGAAAATAATCTATGTAGAAAATAATTTATGCAACCTCACATACGCGGTTTTGCATTTTGTTGATACGTGGTTTTGTACTTTAAACGACGATATACATATGTACATGCATATACATATCTGCACAAACATATGGACACACTAAAGCAGATTTTTTGACGAAAAACCCATTAAAAATTATGGCGAAAACTACAACTAACTTTAAGTACCGACTTAATTTTAACCCACTTCCTCAATATACATAATACATCAATAATAATCAATAATAATCAATAAACATACAATATACATATGCATAATAATTATACATAATCACTTTCACTAGTCACAAGGACCTGCCCCACCAGTCACACATTTACACATTCACACACGTTTAAAATTTTGGAACATACACAAAGGAGCAAATGACATACATATGTACAAACACAAACAAGCATAATACATACATATGGGCCATTCCACGTAAAATAATAATTGCTATTCCTCGCGAAGTATACTGAATTTTTTATGAAACTCGGTGGGGATACTATTATTTGTTATCCCGCCTACTATCACTATATTTTATTATAACACTACACTTATCACTTTTATTTACACAAATATAATATCCTTAAAAGGTTCGCATGCGTTCGTAATACTTTAATATACAATTATTCATTAATTAATTAAGTAGAACGCGTTTATAAATGTCTTCACAAACGTTTGCTCATTTCACAAACAAGCAGAAATAACAATGGCTGACAGCATAATCACTTTCACCAGCACCATGGAATAGCCCATATGTATGCATATTCACTATTTTGGAATGCACTCATTGTATTGTATATATACATACATACGTACATACATATTCCTACACACATATGTCCACTGCACTCACTAATCAACTTCATGCACTAAACTTAATGAAAACAACTTACCAAGGTTGAGGGTTGGAACCGCCCCACGCTTCAGTCGCTGGCCTCCAACGGCGAAGTGAGGAAAGTGGGCGCCGCAAATGAAGGTGTTGGTTGGGGCAATGTGGGCGTCTGGCGAAATC
>NW_023458557.1:41994218-41997123 GCF_013731165.1 Rhagoletis pomonella
TATATTTCAGCAAGTCCCGAGATCGATTCACGGTGGTTAGGCATCAATTTAAAATTAAATGTTTTAAGTATTTCCTTCATATGAAGTGGGTTTCTAACTAAAATCAACGCAAAATAAAAATTTTAATATTTTTAAATAACTAGTAAATACCCAGCGTGCTTTACCGTGTCGTAAAAGTGTGTTTGTATTGTTTGATACCCGTATTGTTTAAGTAAATAGAATTTTTCAAACAGGTGGGAACCCTCCTCAAAAAAATTTTCGACATAAAACTTTCCTAAACCTCTTTAGTTTGATACCGATATTGCAAATTAAATTTATCTTATCAATTAAGTAAGTCTGTAAGTCTTCTTAATCCTCTTTCTTTTAAAGGCCATGTTGGAATATTTACTTCTTCTTATTAATTTACTTAAGCTGTAATGTTCAAACAGGTGGCAACTCTATAACTTTTTTCTTTCTATATTTTAAGTTGGACATCTAGAAATATATCGGTGAAAACTGCATTCAATTCCATGCAGTAGTTTTCCAGTGATGCGCGTGCAGACAGACTGACAAAAATTCTGATAATTGTTGATTTGGATTCTGTTGCTGTAATAAAGACCCCCATATTAACTTTTCTTTAATATCTATTATATACAGCCTGTTACAATTTTATTATATGTACCTACAGATTAGGGTGATTTTTTTAAAAACAAGTTCTCTGAAAATTGGAGCCCTTAATATTAATATTAAGTCCTTGACCAAGGCGTCCTTGATGGTTTTTCCTCAAAATTTTATAGCTCAGAGGTATATTATGGTATAATCATGGTCAGTGATGGCTTTTTTTCAGAATTGAATGCTCTACAAAAGTGTCCATTGCGGCGTAACACAAACTCCCACCAGCGAGGTATTTTCATGAAATCCCCGTTTTTTGCCCCTATCTCGTAAATAACAAGAGCTACAGAAAAATTGAAAATGACAAACTTGTAGGCCATTCAATTTTCTACAAAAAAGTTGAACACCAAATAGCATCGATATTTCATAAGATATTGGGCTTTGAAGTTGAGCTGGTGTGGAATTTTCATGGATTATTAAGCTAAATTGTAGAAATTTTTTATCAACTTCAAAGCCCAATATCTAAAGGAATATCGGTATTAGTGATTTGGTGTTAAACTGTTTTTTAGGAAATTGAATGGCCTAAAAGCAGTGACTAATATCCGTATAACCATTTTTAAGCTCTTATGAAGCATTGGATTAGTTTTATTCCTACATGGGACATTTTCGTAAACGAGCTAAAAGTGTTTGCCTAAAAATCCTGCTCTGCCCTTAGCTAAATCTCATCATCTCTGCAACTTCTGGAATATATTCATGGGAAAATACTCCTAATCTCGAAGAGTACCTACCAAATAGCAAATGACCGGCTGCACAAGCCATGACCCTCGAAGTAAAACTGGTTTATTGAGGTAGCCTAAAAGCTTAAACAGACGGCATCGTTTATCCGGATTAACTCGGTCTTAATCCGGATCAACTGCAGTTAATTCCCGAGTTTATCCGGATCAACGCTGCCGTCTGTTTATGCTTTAAGGTGACAACAATATTTTTCATTGCAATTAGGTGAACGAAGGCTATTGTGAGCAGTGTTGCCAAACATGGGCTTTTCCTACCAAAACGGGTAGGTTTTTTTCCATTTGGTAGGTTGGTAGGGTAGATTGGATTTTCATAGGTTCCGCGACAATAATTGTTATATGCGAAAAATATAAAATATGTATCTCAAAACATTTTAGCAACCTTTATTACACGAATATTTCACCGGTTGAATTTTCCATTGTCCACCTGACAGAGACTTCATTGTAAGATTTGAGGAATATCACCAAAACTAACCTATTGGTATTTCAATATGGTAGCAAGAGCCGTTTCACAGATGCGGCACTGGCATGGTTAGCAAAAGATACGCAAGTAAACCTATAGCAAGCTGCACCGACTGGTCCGCGTGACCATTACAGGAGCTATGGGCACCTGTCCAACGGATGCCCTTGGTGTCATTACAGGCATTCCTCTTTTGTCTATTGTGTTAAAAAAAAGGCCTGTTGGAGCGCCCCACTACTGTCCAATATGATCAACCAGAAATATTGGGACCTTCGGGATCATTTGGAGGTTCTAAGGTCATTCCTGGATTGACGAAAGGTCCCAAGCATGGTATACCGACGGATCAAAGATGGACGACGAGAGTAATGGGGCAGGCGTATTTGGACCAAATTCCAGAAAGTCTGGCAATTTACACATACCCAGCTATTTTCCAGGCGAAAGTCTTCGCAATTAAAGTCTGTGTAGTAGGGCAAATGGGGTCAAATTAAATATTATGTCGGATAGTCCGGTAGGTTAAAGGCATTAGACTCTTTTAAAATGACAGCAGACTTGTGGAAAGCTGTAAAACTTTTTTGAACCACTTGGAAGCTCACAATAACGTAACGCTGTGGTAGGTTCCGGGACATGACGTGGTTGAAGGCAACGAAAGCTGACGGTCTCGCAAAGCGTGGAGCCCAAATGCACTTGCATGGTCCCTAGCCTTTTGTTAGATGGTGGAGAAAACCCCAAAGAATATTCTATGTGACTGCCTACGTATCATAAATAGCAAACTGATACACTTTGGGGAACGATTGTCTTCTTCATCCAAAATTTTACACATGGCGCCCTCCAAAGTGCCTAACTTCTTAAAGAGAATAAGGTTGGAGTGATTACAATTAGGGTTAAGCACAATAGATCTTCTTAGGTCGCAGCGCGTGTATCTCCGACGTAATAATAATAATAAGAGTGTGTATAAAGAGACAGAGTTATGTTATCTACATTTTTAATAAACTTGACGTTAAAAAAATATTGAAAACTTAAATAAAATTTTGGTAGGATTTGATTGACTTTGGTAGGAAAAAAA
>NW_023458557.1:41997223-42033121 GCF_013731165.1 Rhagoletis pomonella
TTCCTACCAAAGTCAATCAAATCCTACCAAAATTTTATTTAATGTTTTCAATATTTTTATTTATTTATTTATATATAAAAAAAATGCTGTCAAGTATTGTGTTTTAAAAGATACTAGTGAACCCGCATGGCGCCAAAGCGCCAACATTTAAATACATTTTTTAAACAGGTGAAACCTATTCAAAAACCTCTAAAAATATTCCTAATGATTAATCTAACCATTTCTGAGTGATGAGAGGTCTCGCATGGTGGTGGTTTTCATGTAACTTCAAAAAATAAAACCTGTGCACATCTATGTAGAATCCCAGTTCTTTAATTTGCCTTCTCATTTTGGAAATTCGAAATAACGTTGCAGATGTGATGACCTTAAAAAAAATAGATGGCAATTCTAATTAAAAATATTATCAGCCTATAGTTTCCTTAAAACTCTTTCGTTTGACACTAATATTTCGACAATTCATTTATGTATCTTTCGTATAAGTAAAACAAATTTGAATTTTCAAACAGGTAGCAACCTCTTTAAAGGTATTTTGAAACTAAAATCTTTCGCCTGGCATTGTTATACATATTTCAATTTACTGATGAATTAAGTTGAATTAAGTTTTTTTAAACACATGGCAACTCTCGTAAATACAGTTTAGAAATAAGCTATGACAGTCCATTTAACTTATTAAATAATTTGAGCTTAATTTTTTCAACAAAAAAAACCAAATGTTCAATTTAAAGATTTCTTAACACTCGTTCTTTTCATAACCATATTTTAAAATTTCATGTAACTTATGTATAATTAAACAAAATACCACTTTCAAAACAGACGGCAACCCTCTTAAAAATTATTTTCGAACTAAAATTTCCTTAAATATTTTTTGCCTGACATTGTTATAAATATTTCAAGTATCTGATGAATTAAGTGGAAATTCATTTTTAAACACGTGGCAACCCTACTAAACATAGTTCTTAAATAAAGGATTTTAAACCGTAATTCATTTAACTTATTAAATAATTTTAGTTTAGCCCTTTAAGCTGGGCAACCCTCAAGCACATCAAAAATGTTTTAAATTGTCAAACTAAGTATTTCTTGAAGCTCTTTCATTTGACATCTATCGTTAATATTTCATATAACTTGGGTATAAAATAGTTCAATTAGACTTCTCAAATAGGTGGCAAACCTATTCAAAATATTTCCAAACTACTACCTTCTTAAACCTCTTTTGTATGACACCCATATAGCGATACCTTATTTACTTACCGAATTCCTTTAATTAAAATTAAATAAAATTTCTTTAACATGTGGCAACCCTCCTATATGTAGTTAAGTTATAAAGCCTTTTCAAAACCATTTTGATTGACACCCATATTTAATACTTGATTTCACTTTTTAATTAATTTGAGCTTAATTTCTTAAGAGGTGGCAACTTTTTCGAAAAAGTAAAACCTTCTTGAACATCCACAGCCCTTTAATTTGGTAGCTCACTTTTGAAAATCGAACGTACAGTGCGGATCTGAGGGCATTGATTAGTAAATAACTTGAGTTTAATTATTTAACAGGTGGCAACTCCTTTCGAAAAAATAAAACCAATTTGCACATCTAGCCAAGCGCTTTAATTTGGCCCCCTATTTTCGAAAATCGAGGTAACGGTGCAGATCTTTTATGCAGCACAAAAAATGCCTCCGCGTATTATATATGTAGATTATAGACACAGATACCTATTTTAATTACCCCATTGCCTTAATTCAAATTGAATTTGATTGTTTAAACAGGTGGCAACCCTCCTACACGCAGTTAAGAAATAAAGTGTTTTCAAAACTTCTGCGATTGGTACCCAATTAGTAAATATTGATTTAACTATTTAAATAATTTGAACTTAATTTTTAAACAGGTGGCAGCCCTCTTCAAATACTTTAAAAATATTCTAAACGTTCCAACTAAAGATCTCTTAAGATTCATTCGCTTGACGTCCATGTTTTTATACTTCATATAAATTAGACTTTTCAAACAGGTGGCAACCCTCCTCAAAATGTTCACAAACTGCTACGTACTTAAACTTTGTCGTGTGGCATCCATAAATATTTCTATTACCTAATACCCTTAATTCAAATTGAATTTGATTTTTTTAACAGGTGGCAACCCTCATAAAATTAACTTAAGAAACAAATATTTTCAACTTTTTCACTTTTGAAAATCGAACGAACGGTATGGATCTGATGGCATTGATTATTAAATTATTTCAATGCAATTTTTTATCAGCTGGCAACTCCTTTCGAAAAAGTAACCAGTTTGCACATCTGCAGGCCAAACGCTTTAATTTGACACCCCATTTTTGAAAATCGAACGAACGGTCCAGATCTTTTATGCGGAACAAAAAATGCCTTCGCGTATTATTTTGAACTTAATTTTTTAAAAGGTGGCAACTCTTTTCGAAAAAGTTAAACCTTATTGCACACCTAAAGTCAGAGCCCTTTGATTTGACACCTCACTTTCAAAAATCGAACGAACGGTGTGGATCTGATGGCATTGATTATTAAATTATTTGAATGCAATTTTTTATCAGGTGGCAGCTCCTTTCGAAAAAATAAAACCTTATTGCACATCTACAGGCCAAGCGCTTTAATTTGGCACCCCAATTTTGAAAATCGAGTGAACGGTGCAGATGTTTTAGGCTGCACAAAAAATGCCTTCGCGTATTATATATAAAATATATAATAGATAGATAGATAAATTCTATGTAGTATACATACATTCGATTTTCACCCCTTACGATGAAAGGGCTGCGCGCACTTTAGGATTTAAGTTTTCAAATAATATGAAATGTACATTTTATATCAAGTTCTATATTTGCACATTAAACGATTTCATGCTAAAAATGCATTTTTTTATACTTTGAATGCTTATTATTTATTTTTTGAAACGTACAAATTAAAAATTTATACGACCCTGCAAACCATTTTCCAGAGTATTCTGAATTGTAGAGAAATTTTAAATAATCTGATTCGATTTTTTCGCCTAATTTCCAAAAATAAAATTAACTGTGCACACTTCGACTCCTAATGGTTTCGTTAAGATTTCGGAAACTTTGGTTTGCAGGATAGCGAGTATTGTGACTTTTGTATATTCGAGGTGTCAGCTATTGGCGCTAATAATTTGATAATTATACCCGAACCCACTTGTGCACAATAACTTTGTTCGCATAACGGTTGTTTGTAACAGCCAAAACGAATCGAGATAGATATTGACAAATGTATACATAAATGCTCAGAATGAAGAGAAAAATCGATTAAGTCTGTCCGTCTGTCCGTCTGTTCGTCTGTCCGTGTACACGATAACTCGAGCAAACATTGAGATATGTCAACGAAATTTGGTAAGTAAATTGCCCTTTATCCAAGGTAGGTTGGGATTGAAAATGGGCAAAATCGGACAATAATCACGCCCACCTACCATATAACGGTATTTTCGAAATATGCAAAAACTACGATATTTCCGCCAATCCTGGATCCAAATTGTTGAAGGTTGGTATGCGAAGTAGAAATTCGGCATTAAATAATGAACTTTGGCACCGCCCACTTATGATGAAATGTTGTTTCTCTGTAGTCCCTTCACCAAAATCCACCAAACTCAGTGCAAACGATGCTTAGGGCCTCACCAAGAAACCCGTTGAAAATTTTTTAAATCAGACCAGAACCACGCCCATCTCCCATATAACGGTAATTTACAGAAATACGAAAACTGCGATAAATTAGTAACTATTTAAGCTAATTTACTCAAAATCGAGACATGCAATAACCTCTTAGCAGAAAATGATATTTTGGGACATTTTTGGAAAACGGGCGTGACACCGCCTACTTACGACCACATATGTGTATCTCGGTACCTGGTACCACAGTGGTGCGATTCACTACGCGATTTTGACAACTCTTGTTATTGTTAAGTCAGCTAAACGACAATTTTAACAATTTAGCTATTCAGTAAACGTTTCCCTAACAACATTCGTTGGCGCCAAATCAGCTGTTGTTGTTAACGATAACAAAGGCCGCTTATTGGAGGCAAAGAGCCTGTAAAAAATATCGTTATAGACCTATAGCTATTTAACTAACTTTAATTTATATCGTTGGCCCATGGCATTTATAACGATTTAATTTATTACCTAAAGATCGAAAGCTTATGGCATTTTACTCGATTTTCCTACTTTCTAATTATCGAAAGCCTATGGCAATTTACTCGATTTAACTATTTTCTAATGATCGAACGCCTGCGGCGATTTACTCGATTTCTGCATTAGTCAAGATTATTATAATTATATTCAAATTAAACTTAGTTTATTTATATTAAAATTCGATTTAATTTTAATTTATTCAAATTGATTTAATTTAATATAATTTCCTTCAATTTAATTTCTTGCAATTAGTTTAATTCAGAGGCGAGCACTTTTTGATTTTCCAAGCACATGTAATTGGGCTTCAAAATGCTGCTTGCTGCGACGTCGACACATGTATACTATCATCCCTTCGTGCATCTTAGTCCCCTTTCAGACACGTCAAGTCTTGCTTTCAAGTCTGCTCGTTCATAGGCGAAGGAGGTGAGAAGAGAGGGGACCCTGCAAAAATCGTTGGACCATGTAGTCTATTTGTGGTAAATTGAAGTACTTCCAAAAGTGTTCCTCTGTCATGCTGTAGCGGACCAACTCGTGTCTCTGCGCCAGCTTATTGTTTGTTATCCGATCACTGCTCGTGTTTTAACGAAACGTGATTGAAGCTGAGCATTTGAAAGTACATTTGCATGTCTGGCTGTAGCTGAACGTGTAGAGATGCTCGCTGTTAGTTCTTAGCTCCCAGCATGTTCGGGTTCGAATGCCGTCAGAGGCAACATGTAATTTTTAATTTTTGTCTTGGTTTTTATTAATTTCGAAAAAGCATTTGAGAAGTGAAGAACAAAAGCGTGTACAAACGAATAAATATAACAACAATGCCATTGTTAATATGTTGGAGTAGTTTTGTGCTACTCTGATGTAATGCAGGGATGGAATATATGGTCCTGCCCTAGGACATCGCAATGTTAATTGGACCATATTTTTTATATGAATTGTGGTTAATTTTGGAGTACTCCTTGGTTCTTAGGGAGTACTCTTTACACGCATGCATGGAGTAGTCGCGATTTTTGCAGGGGAAGAGTACAGATACCTCCGTACCGTCAATTCGTTTCAAGTTTTCTTGTCTCTTTTGATCTTTTCGTTGCTTCCCATTTAAAGAACCAAGGACTTGAATTCAATTAAATTTGACGCGTGTGGAAGCAAATAGAAAACACAAAAGAGAATGCGAAAAAAATTTCTTTCAAGACTTGACGTGTCTGAAAGGGGACTTACGTTAATTGACGATTTACTGATGCTCGCTGGTATTTCGGCAAAGCAAATCAAAACAGTTGATGTTGAGAGGGGCACCGAAATTGCGCATATGGAAACTGTGCATTTAGACCAGTGGTCGGCGCTTCATACCACAATTGTGGAAGATCAACTCACAGGTATTCTAACGCTCTATCGTTTAAGGACGGTCCACATAGAACTTTCGCGTTGGCTTTGGCGTTGGCGTTGGTTTGACAGAACGCACGTTTAAAGTATGCTTGCTACAATGAACGCTTGGCAGCGAATGCTTGGGCCACTAAATTCACATACTAACGACAGATAAATTAATATTTCATATCAATAATTGCGTTAAAAACGATATTTCTTGCCCGCACTTGATTAAAAAGGAAAAATATTTCACATAATTTTATTTATTTGCAACAGCTGACGAGCGACGCACGCGAAAAGTTGAGAGTTGGCCATCTTTTTGCTTTGTGTTGGCGTGAGCGTTGTCGAATTTTGGCTATGTCGACGGCTGCATTTGAATTAATGTATTCATAGTGAGCTGTTGAAGCGACGCGAACGCCAACGCAACTAGAGAACGTTTATAAATCAGAAGGCGCATTTTCTGTGTGAACTAATTGCTGCCAGAAATTTTGGGGTGCAGTCGGCCAAATATACCACTCGTCGGCTGCCACCATACCAAAAATTTTTCCGTGTCACCACACTTCGGCAAATTTACCATAGTTCAGCGCAAAAAATAAGAAGGAAACAGGTAAGAGGAGCATCAATATAATAAGCACAGGCAGAGGGGATGCTTGCGGAGGCGAGCGTGTAGCATAGTTTAAAGCAAAATTAAAAATAAAAACGAATAACAAAAGAGAAACAGAAATCTAATAAGCACTAGGCAGAGGGGGTGCTTGCGGAGGCAGGCGCGTGCTTGTGTCGGATCAAAACAAACTCTAAAATAAAAATGGAAGTCAGAACGACAAGTGTACAGAAAGAAGCGGGAAAACGGGGAAAGGAGCGGGCTTTTGTACATTTGCTTGCTTGCCGAAAATATGATATTTGCGTGAAATCGATTTGCTGATTGCAAATTGATTTTTGCAAACATGAATGAATTTTTCGCGAAGGCTTTCACCATAAAAAAACAACATTTGTCGGCGACATTGAGGTCGGGATTACCGTCGCCAATATCCACGAAACCGTCAATAATGTCTCTACTTTTTTTTTATTATAAACGAGATCTTTTTTAATAGAAATTTCGTCGAATAATATTTCGCAAAACCGCTCGGTGGGAGACATTTCAGAAACGATATGTTTTAAATTTTCAATTACTTTAGAATCTATACCCGGCGATACATATTTAATAGGACGCCATCGCAAAAGGGACTTTTTGTGAGGAAGTGAAAACTTCAAGTCATCGCGCATAAAATTATAGGCTTTAGTCGACATGTAATTAATATTTTGAGCTAAATTTTTTTCCGTGTCAGTGTAGGAACTAACCGACCGTACTATCATTCTAGCAAAATTTAAAGCGTCATCGCTACAATCGGGCGAAGCTATTATCGCGTGTGTTTGCAAACGAGCAATTTGTTGCTTTAACGCGACGTTTTCGTTTTGCAACTCTTTAATGCGTATGTCCTGCTTTCTCGCGTTACCCTGATAAATACGCGCAGCCCGAGCGAAAGGCTCATGGTCGCAGAAACCAGGTTCATTGCTAAGGCCCTCCTCAGTGCCGCGAACATCAAAGCGCTGTCTTTTGACTTCTAAATCAGAGCATTGTTCGAATTGCTCGAGTGTCTAGTCGCCTTCCGACTTTATCGGCATGTAAACATGCTTAACAGGCTGAAGGATTAATTCGGAGGATCAGCTATTTGGCTCACTCGGAATTTGAGGTGGCAAATTGAATAGAGGAAAAGCCCCCTTTAAAAGTCGCGTTTTAGTTAAATATCTTTTATGAAAATGACGTTCGCAAATACAAATTTTTTTAATTGGCGGAAATGACACTTTCAAATTGCAAACTAAGGCCCAATTATTGAAGGCAACTTCCGTCTTCGGGAAGCCAAATAGGGTCTGCTCGTCATGGGGGAAGCAGCCCTCAACGCAGCAACTGCGGTACGCCTTTGCCTCCTCAGTAGAATGCTGCATAACGACATCTTATTCTGGTCCTAAATATTTTATATGGTACATATTATGAAACACACACATCACTGAATGTACCATATTTGCTTATAAATAAAAAATTCTTAAGTCAAAATATGGCCTTATTCATAAAAAATAAAGTAGCTTTAAAAAAGGTTTATAAACTGAAAAATGTATGAAAACGTCATTTTATAAAGCTCTTTAAACCTACTTTATTTTTTATGAATAAGGCCAAAAATTTCTAAAATCAGTTCGCATCCCTATTATAATAAATATACGAGCATTTCTTCAGATAACTTTAAAATATTCACGGTACCCAAAAATGTTGGTTACTTAAGCTGAATGTACATACATACGTCGTTTAAGGTACAAAACCGCGTATCGTCGTTTTTGGCTCAATCACACACAAGCTCTTGGCTGAATCCTTATCCATTCGTCCTGAAAATAATTTATCTAGAAAATAATCTATGTAGAAAATAAGTTATGCAAACTCACATACGCGGTTTTGCATTTTGTTGATACGTGGTTTTGTACTTTAAACGACGATATACATATATCTGTACAAACATATGGACACACTAAAGCTGATTTTTTGACGAAAAACCCATTAACAATTATTATACATAATCACTTTCACTAGTCACAAGGACCTGCCCCACCAGTCACACATTTACACATTCACACACGTTTAAAATTTTGGA
Organism: Rhagoletis pomonella; assembly: GCF_013731165.1. NCBI lineage: Eukaryota > Metazoa > Arthropoda > Insecta > Diptera > Tephritidae > Rhagoletis > Rhagoletis pomonella. The sequence goes on from NW_023458557.1 coordinate 42,005,402, forward strand.
ACACACACAAAGGAGAAAATGACATACATATGTACACACACAAACAAGCATAATACATACACATGGGCCATTCCACGTAAAATAATAATTGCTATTCCTCGCGAAGTATACTGAATTTTTTATGAAACTCGGTGGGGATACTATTATTTGTTGTTAAAATATCCCGCCTACTATCACTATATTTTATTATAACACCACACTTATCACTTTTATTTACACAAATATATTATCTTTAAAAGGTTCGCATGCGTTTGTAATACTTTAATATACAATTATTAATTAATTAATTAAGTAAAACGCGTTTATAAATGTCTTCACAAACGTTTGCTCATTTCACAAACAAGCAGAAATAACAATGGCTGACAGCATAATCACTTTCACCAGCACCATGAAATAGCCCATATGTATGCATATTTACTATTTTGGAATGCACTCATTGTATTGTATATATACATACATACGTACATACATATTCCTACACACATATGTCCACTGCACTCACTAATCAACTTCATGCACTAAACTTAATGAAAACAACTTACCTAGGTTGAGGGTTGGGACCGCCCCACGCTTCAGTCGCTGGCCTCCAACGGCGAAGTTAGGAAAGTGGGCGCCGCAAATGAAGGTGTTGGTTGGGGCAATGTGGGCGTCTGGCGAAATCCGGAGGTTTTGCCTCCACTTCAGGGCCATCTCCTCATCCCGTGGCCATCCATACAGTTTGGCCTCCAAGCTGGTGATGGGGCAGTCCGGGCTACGTAGCGGCGAATGCTGGACATCTGGTCGATTTAGGGCGCGCGATAAGGTCAGGAAAAAAATTCGCTTAAAAACCACGTCCGAACGGCTCGGAAAACTTTTCCGTATAAAAGACGTTAGCATTTTTTCTTTATAATCTTTCATTTACGCGCATTTATACTTACCCAATCAGACTATAATAACGGTATTTAAACGGACCGATGTCAATGCAAAACAGATTTTCATTTGTAGGTGATTGACATATGTACATACATACATATATACGCGTTTGTACATATTTATGTATATACATATGTATCACGAAACTTATAAAGAGCCTATTCCGCATGTGTCACATGATATTAATTAGACTAACCTTCACATTGAATACTACACATTTAATACATACTGAATTACTATACCTTCACATGCGACCCTGACATTCAACTGCAACCATGTAAGCATTTTTAAAATGAACGAACGTTTTGAAGAAGACAGAGAAAAGGAGAGAGTTTGTATCGAACAGCAGACGCGGACGATTGATTTGTGAATCGCTATTTTTCCTACATTAATAAAAATCAAAGCAAGTGTTGAATAAACTGTATTTAATCGTTTGGCCTATTTTATTTAAAACTCGGGTTCTTGACAGTTCAGAAGCGGGTAAAAAGCCCAAGAAAAGAAATGCAAAAAGTTTGCGATTTAAATGTAATACAACTTCGGCAAAAGTTGCGCGAAGCCGGTTTGCCGACGTCAGGCAATAAAGCGAAGTTAATTGAACGTTGGTACGAAAACCAATACAGCGAGAAATTTTCGAGTGCTCTAAACGATAGCGTAGAACGGCGGTTAAATCAACTAGAAAGTGCTTTGCAATCTGTGCGTGTTGATGCAAGTGAGGTCGGCACCATGCCATTAAGTGCATCCTCGCCAACACCAGTGGTGCATAATTTGCGTGATGGTTTGTATGTACAGGATCACATGAGCGGTAGGGCAGTACCAGAACCTACGAACATGCCTGTGCATATTGATCAGCAAGATGTGCGCATGCGCGAAGACAAATCAACGTTAAATTCAATTTTTGCGCAAGCAGCGACGCCGGTTCAACGTCGTGTGCAGTTCAGCGAAGCATATTCTCGTGAAGCAGAGAGAAATTGCCGAAGTGTCGCTGGAGCAGTGACGTCGCCTCTAGCGTATAGAGAAGACAATTCAACGCCATACTCATTTTCGCATGTTGCTGATGCGGAACGAAATGAGAATTGGAACAATACTTTTGCGACGATGCGTACAGACAGTGGAAGAGGCAATACGATGCCAACGTATGCGTGCTCACATTCTGTTTCCACACCATTTCACTGTGCTACACGAAGCGTAAATGACAATCATTTTATTTCCAATGGGTTCGGAAATGTATGTGGCATTATGAAAATTCTGCCAACGTTTGATCCTAGTGATAAAACCATGTCGTCAACGCAGTTTGTTGGTCGAATTGAACAGCTTTTACAAGTGTATGGGTGGAACGAAAAAGTGCTTTTGTTTGCAGTACAAGCTAATTTAAAGGGTGCTGCAAAATGTGGATTGACTCTGTGCCGATTGTTTATGTAAATTGGTCGAGATTCGTTGAAGAATTTTTAAATCAATTTCCGTCAATTATTAACTCCGCGGATGTTCACATGGAACTAATGAATATGCCCCGTGGCACGAACGAAAGCCCTGATATGTTTTATTATCGTGTTCTAGCTAAAGGACACCAAGGTGTGGTGGATAATCAGGCAATTATAAAATACGTAATAAATGGGTTGAATGATACCGATATGAAGCGATGTTTATCAGTGACGACATATGGTACGGGCAACGATTTATTGAGGGCAATATCGAATTATTGTGCTTATAATTCAACGAGAAATTGCGCGACGGTTAAACAAGCAGTACCGGATGCTCAAAACAAGCGTTCGACAAATGAGAAAAAAAAACAAAAACTGAAATCATTTGCTACAATTGCCGAAAATCTGGACATATTTCGCGTGAATGTACGGAAGAGAAAAGACGACCGAAGTGTGAGAAATGTGGTACCATAGGGCACCGTGGTTCGGAGTGTGTAAAGCAAAAGACAAAATCGGAAAATTGTAATGCAATCGAGGATGAAATTGTGAAATTCACTGTAAAGACAATTTTGTTGTATGGCAAAGAAGTTGATGCTTTTGTCGATACAGGCAGTGCGCGTTCGTTAATTCGAAAATCGGTTGCGGAAAAATTTGACTATTGCCACAAAGAAAAATGTTATGTACGCCTTAAAGGTTTTGGTGGTGGTGTTTACGAATGCCAGAATGAAGTAAAAGTCATGATGAAAATTGATAGTGCAGAAGAATCAGCATGGTTACTGATTGTTGACAATAATATGATTGCAAATGATGTGTTACTTGGACGTGATGTACTTTGTTCGGGTAAAATGAAATACATTATTGACGGCGAAAATTTATATGTGCACGCGGATGTGGTAAAGAACGTAAATGCGATTGATGCTAAATCGGAAGCGGGTCGATTCGGTGAATTAGACAAACTGTTGTGCAAACATGAAAAACGCTTTTCCACGCTTGGAAAAGCAAATGTAGTGAAGATGGACATTAAACTTACAACCGATAAGCCAATCAATATGAAACCATATAGATTGCCGTTTGCAAAGCGCCCTATAGTGAATACAATTATTCGTGACTTACTAGACAAAAATATAATTCGTGCGTCGAATTCTCCGTTTGCTTCGCCAATAGTGCTTGTTGCGAAGAAAAATAATGAGTATAGAATGTGTGTCGATTACAGGCAACTTAATCGGGTTACAGTAAAGCAACCATTCCCTATGCCGATCATGGACGAACTTTTCGCTGTACTTGCCGGTAATCGATATTTTACGGTTTTGGACTTAAATATGGGATATCATCAAATCGAAGTTGATGAAAGCACTAAGCAATTCACTGCATTTGTTACGAATGACGGACATTATGAGTATAATCGGATGCCATTTGGTCTAGTGAATGCGCCGGCTGTATTCCAGACCATGATGAACAGATTGTGCGAACAAATGAAGCCGCGTAAAGTGATTGCTTATCTCGATGACGTGATTATCCCGAGTGCGACAGTGAGCGAGGGCCTAGAAATATTGCATGAGTTTTTGGACTTACTTGAAAAAACAGGTCTTACGTTGAGACGCGATAAATGCAAATTTCTGGCTACTGAAATAAACTTTCTCGGGCATAAAGTTAACGAAAACGGGTGTAATACCCGGAGAGTGTAAGGTTAGAGCCATTCGCGATTTTCCGGTTCCGTCCACAGCAACGGAAGTACGTCGATTCTTGGGTCTTACGGGTTTCTTTAGAAAATTTGTAAAGAACTATGCGGCAATAGCAAGACCTTTGAATCAGTTAACAACTAAAAACGCCATGAATAACTTTGTCTGGGGTGAAGCAGCGGCTAATGCTTTTAACTCCTTAATTTAATCGTTAACGTGTGAGCCTGTACTGACATTGTACGATTTCAATGCACTACATGAGGTGCATACCGACGCCAGTTCTGTCGGCATAGCAGGGGTTTTCCTTCAGTCAACCGACGAAGGTAGAACATGGAACGCCGTGATGTATTTTAGTAGGCGATGTACCTATTTAGAATCGCGTTACCACAGTTATGAACTGGAGGTGCTAGCAGTGGTGGAAGCCTTGCAGCGTTTTAGAGTGTATTTATTAGGCAAGCCATTTAGGGTAGTCACGGACTGTGCTGCCATCAGCAACGTGAAGGCGAAGAGTGAACTAATTCCACGCATCGCTCGTTGGTGGATGCGATTGGGTGAATATGATTTTGAATGTGTGCACAGACCTGGTGTGTGTATGAGCCATGTAGACGCGCTCAGTCGATCTCCTGTTGGTGACGAGCGTAATGAAGACGAAAGCGTATTGCCGATCGCTCTGGATACTGAAGACTGGTTGTTAACAATGCAAATACAAGATACAAAGATTCGTGAGATTGTCGACGTGCTACGAGGTACGCGAAAATCAGAGCAAGAGAAACATCTTAAAAATGAATATAAAATCGAGAATGGCAGATTATATCGTCGAGATGGCGACAAACTGCTCTTCGTTATTCCAAAAGCAGTTCGTTGGCGTATAGTTAGGTACTGTCATGACGAGATGGGTCATTATGGTATCGAGAAAACAATTCAGCGTATAACACAGCATTTTTGGTTCCCGCGTATTCGTAAATATGTAAAAGACTACATATCTGCCTGCGTGGAGTGCTGTTATAACAAAAACGGTGGAGGGAAGCCTGAAGGTACAATGTATATTGACAGCATTGCGCCAGTACCTTTTCAGACTCTTCACATCGACCATTTAGGTCCCTTCGCGAAAAGCAAAAGGGGGCACACGTATGTAATTGCAATAAGTGGCGCGTTCACAAAATATTTAATTGTGAAGCCAGCTCGAAACACGAAGACGCAACCTGTGCTGCAAGTTTTGAACGAGTTGAGTTCGTATTTCGGACTACCTGCGAGAATTGTCAGCGACCGAGGTACAGCATACACCTCCAAACAATTTGAGCAGTACTGCGGTGACAACGACATACAGCATATTAAAACAGCTGTATGAACACCTCGCGCGAATGGCCAGGTTGAGCGAGCCAATAAAATGATTTTAGACTTTTTACGAACTTCTGGTGCCCAAGTTAAAGAATGGGACGAACAATTGCGAAATTTGCAATGTGGCGTAAATTCTCAAATTAATTCGAGTACGGGTTTTAGCCCCAACGACCTCGTATTTGACTTTAAAATACGTGATGTAGTACGAAATAAGCTCCTGGCTGCAATTATTGACGACCCTGACGAATCTTCGATCGCTGACAAACGTGCCACAGCTCTTGTAAAACTTCAGCAGCAACGCGAAAAATGGAAGGAGAGATTTGATCGCAAGCATAAGACTCCAACTGAATACAAAGTAGACGATTTGGTCGTAATATCAAACGATCTCCAATCAACTGGTGAATCACGAAAGTTGGATTCGCGATACCGAGGCCCTTATGTTGTTAGCAAAGTACTCGGAAAGGACAGGTACTTACTTAATCGAAGATGTTAACGGTATGCAGCGTAAGCAGAAAAGGTTTTGCTCAGTCTATTCAGCAGACAAAATGAAATTGTGGTGTGCACTTCCGCCCACCATAGATGAAGATGACAGCGAAGATACCGACGGAGATGACATCGAGACGATGTCAAAGTAGGATTGGCCGAATTGTCACATGATATTAATTAGACTAACCTTCACATTGAATACTTCACATTTAATACATACTGAATTACTATACCTTCACATGCGACCCTGACATTCAACTGCAACCATGTAAGCATTTTTAAAATGAACGAACGTTTTGAAGAAGACAGAGAAAAGGAGAGAGTTTGTGTCGAACAGCAGACGCGGACGGTTGATTTGTGAATCGCTATTTTTCCTACATTAATAAAAATCAAAGCAAGTGTTGAATAAACTGTATTTAATCGTTTGGCCTATTTTATTTAAAACTCGGGTTCTTGACACATGTATACATAGATGAAATTTCATGAAATTCTCCAATATATAGATATATGTATGTACGTATATATATATGTGGATAGATATATGTATGTACGTATGCATTGTGGACATATTCCCTCAGAAAATCTTACCAACTTAGCTGAAATAGAAAAATGCATACATGTTTTGCTGAAACAGAAAAATTCATACATGTTTGCAAAAATCAATTTGCAATCAGCAAATTGATTTCACGCAAATATCATATTTTCGGCAAGCAAGCAAATGTACAAAAGCCCGCAAAGTGTTCATAGCAAACTTAAAAGGTGTGGTTTTATTAATTTTTGAAGTGAAACTTCTTAGGTGGCGGTATCGCAAAAATGAAGAGTGAAATTTTTAAAACTGAAAATGTTACATGAGTAAGAAGGAAAATAGAGTATAGAGAAGGGAAAAAAGAAGGAAAGTGACCTATGACGGCTATACAAAGCGAATGCACGTATGTACATATACATAAATGTATGAACGAACTCATTTCGCATTTCAGTTCTGCCGCTACCAAGGAATATATGAATGAAGCAAGCGTGCTTCGTGCACCTACATCCATTCGTACATACACATGTACATATGTTTGTACCCCGCAAAAAATGGGACTAATCCGGAATGACTCCGTGAGCAATCGCAAAGGATCATGCGACTAATACTACTTTTGATCTCTTTATATGGAATTAACTGATCGCTGAAGTGCATACATATCATTAAATCGTTAATAGTACCCGTTAAAGATGAGTTGGGGACTAATTGATCTCCAATTATACCCATAAGGGATGAGTCGAGACTAATACGGTAGACAAACGGGCTCGATTATTTGCATAACCAGCCTTAATTTGATTTAACTCATGCATTTTCCTCTTTAAAATGAGCATAAGCAGCCGAACAAATGCACGAAATTTTTGGGAATTAACTCGGATCCGGGGAATTTTCGATGACAACACTGATAAAAACGGCCAGTGGTTGTCTTTTGTGCAAGTAAGCAAACGAAGCAGTCGAGCTTCGCGTACGCGGTAGCCGAGTGGTGAGAGTTGCGAGCTACAAGCCTGGAGCTGCCAGGTTCGATACCCGGTTGGAGCGATTGCGAAAAATTTTTTGTTTTTATTATTTATTTTATATTTTTTTATTTTATTTTATTTATATATTTAATTTTACTTTATTTTATTTTCATTTGCTTTATTTTATATCACATTTCTTATTTTACTATTAGTTAATTTTAATTTTTAGAGAAGAATTTTGTTAAAAATTCAACAACAACTAACTGAAAGTAACGTAAAAAAAATATAGAACTTATAAAAAAAGAATGAAAAAGAAATAAAAAAGTATACTGGCCGTGGAACTCGAACCCACGACCTTGCGGCTGGTTTATTCGCATTACTGCCGTCTGTAAGGGTAAAATTTTAATTTGCATTTATGCCTATTAATTCAAATTAATTTTATCCGTCTGTCTACCTTATAACTGATCTCCAATAGTACCCGTATGAGACTAGTTGCGACTAATTAATGCCGAATTGTACCCGATTGAGATTAATCTCGGAATACTCTCTTTAGAGATTAGTCGCACAATTTTTCGCAGGGTATGGATAGAGCAATGTTTTCATGTACATATGCAAGAATGATAGAATAAAAGTTTGCGCCAATGAGAGAGGATTTTTGAGCGTAATTTTTGCGTGACGTCATCTTGGTGCGATTGCGAGGGAGAAATGCCAAAACGCATATAAAAATATGAAAACAATGCAGAAAAATGTGTTAATTTTAATATTACATGGCCCAATTTTCCAGGAATCAATAAATATACAAAGATTGATTAATTAGGAGCACGTAGCAATAATTATGGACATGTAGCCCTTTAGGTAAGTACGATTTTTAGCACATGAAAAAATTGATGTATTAACAGTGTTTGCAATTTCATGTAGACCAAAAGGAAGGTGTGCAGCAAAGTGAATTTTTGGAGAATGCATATTTATATTTGTGGACGGTAGCCAACCACCATAAACTCCACAGCTTTTATTTGATGACTTTTGTACCATTTCCGAGAAGATGCATGAGTCTGGCTTCTTTGGAAACAAATATTCGATGTAAGTAAAACATAATTTAAGCTGAACTTTTAAATGTATAATAATTTGGGCACTGTTTTGTGTTAGGTACGTAACAGCGCGGTAAGATGCCGCTTGAATTAGCGCCTGGCGACCTTATCCACTAGTGCATTATCTCAAACCAGCACTAAAAAGATTATTTTCAATATCTTCACTAGTAAAGTGATTCATGCACACATAACTCGATTTGGTGTTTAATGCATCTCCTCGCCGGCAGAACTGCTTCCACTTTTTCGCCAGATTTGCGTCCGTAGGAAACGAAAAAAAAGCTTATATCGCACGCTTTCCTTTTGTTTTCACTATTACACTTTGCCACGGCACACTTCATTTTCCTTTGTAATGTCTCAATAATTGTTTAAAACCACGCAGAAATATTAACGCACATACAGTGGGTGCCACTCAAAATGGCCCACCTGCGGAAAATTTACAAAACATGTTATAACACCAGAGCTTTATTATTTATTTTTAATCGGTATTATTTTTCTCAAAGCTCAATCGGTAACCAATAAAGAAAAGCAAAACTAATTGAAAGAGATGGAGATGTTTTCAATATTTACGAGATAGCAACAAAATACACCAAAAATTACGCGCCACTCAAAATGACCCACTCATTGAAAGCAACACAGACAACGGTGTTTCACGAAAACTGTTAGTAAATTTTTGTCTGTTTGCTTCATTTAGACATGTTGTTCATGTGTTCGAGGTATTAGTTGCGTGTGCGAATTTTAGAAGTTTAAGATATTGCGCATTTTCGTAAGATGGCTCCTCAAACCACAATCGAAATAAGAAATTTAATAATACAACATTACAAAAGCGGTAAAGTCAAAGATTAATAGCAGAGATGGTTAAAAAGCCACGCGGTACTATAAAAAACATAATAAAACGTTATAATGAAGAAAACCGAATCACAAACAAACCGAAACATCCTCGTCAGAAATTGCTGAATGAACGGGAAGAGCGTTGGATTCTCCAAAAAGTCAAATCAAATCCACGACTAAGTGCTCCAGTTCTTCGAGATATGTTAACGGAACAATTTAACACAAAATGCAGTGCAACAACCATCAGAAGGATTCTTCATAAGGCTGGTTTACATGGAAGAATTGCCCGGAAAAAACCATTCGTTAGTGAAAAAAATAAGAAAATTCGGTTGGAACACGCTCAAACCTACTACATGAATGATTTTGAGTTCTGGAAAAACGTAATTTTTGTTGACGAACCCAAATTCAACTTATTTGGCTCAGACAGGAGGGTAAACGTATGGCGAAGACCAAATCAAGAGCTGGATCCGAAACATCTTCGACCTACAGTGAAGCATGGTGGTGGCCATGTGATTGTGTGGGGTGCTTGTTCAGCAGCAGGAGTTGGAAATCTGTGCTTCGTGGAAGGTAATATGGAGAAATTTCAATATTTAAACATTTTGCGAGAAAATCTGAAACCAAGTGCACAGAAGCTGGGAATAGAGCATACTTTTCACTTGTACCAAGATAACGATCCAAAGCATTTCGCCCACATCGTTAAGGAATGGTTATTGTATAATTGTCCTAAGGTCTTGACAACACCTCCACGATCTCCCGATTTAAACATAATTGAGAACTTATGGCAAAAATTGGAAGTTCAAATTCGGAAGCGCGCAATATCAAATTTGAACGACCTCAAGACTGCCCTTATGGAGGAGTGGGAAAAAATATCTCCTGACTATACGAAAAAATTGGTGGAATCTGTTCCTAATAGGTTAAAATCAGTTACAAATCAAAGAGGATATCCCACAAAGTATTAATTTTAAAGAAATGTGTGGTTATTTTATGTATTTTCTTAAATTTAAATAAGTTGGCCATTTCATGTGGCTCATATATAACGATATGAATTGCTTTCTTTTCGCAAACATTGAAAACAGTATTTTATCAATGAAATATGTTTACGTTTTTTTGTTGGCTATTGTCTAAAATTTAAGAAAAATAAAAAAGTTAAAAAACAAATACTAAATTTTTGGAGTTATAAGACGTTTTGTAAACTTTTCACAGGTGGGCCATTTTGAGTGGCACTCACTGTATATTAAAATTGTTATTTGGATTTTTCGTATGCTCACAATCAACAATTGCGCAAGATGACGTCACGTACACAGCTGATTCGGTCAAAATCACAAAGAGCGGATTAGCTGTACCGCGATTGACGAAATCTCTATTTCTCTCAATCGTGGTACATATGTACATATTAAAGAGCTGCACAAGCACTACGTAAATCGCTTGCAAGCCATCAGCTCTCATTTTAAGTACCGTACCCAATAGAGGTGTCAAACTATCGATAGTCACACCATCGATAGTTTTGATAGTTTTCAGAAAAACTATCAATATTCACGATAGTCTCGAAAAAACAAAACTATCGATAGCACTATCGATAGCACTATCGATAGTGCTAAATCAGTTAGGTTGCTTTGTTTTTACAGGATCATAGTGAAATAAATATTATCTTATAAAAGTTATAATCATTCAAAATTAAGTATCTGCTTAGCCAAAATACTTCTCTTTTTAGAAAGTTCAAAAACAAACACAAGTTATACAAACAAAAAAGGATTTACGATTAAGATATGTATGTATAATTTCAAAAAACTTGGGAGAGATGATCGATAGTCCTACTAAACTATCGATATTTTTGATAGTGTAAGAAAAAACTATCAATGAGTATTGATAGTCTAAAAAAATTGAAACTATCGATACTATCGATAGTGCCATCGATAGTTTTACAACTCTAGTACCCAAGGTGTATTAAACAAGGTGGTGTTGGGGCGACAGCTGAGTTTTTCGCCGTGGAGGCCATTACGTCAAAATGATGTGTTTGTTGTAACTCATACCAATGAGAGTATGGACATCAGCGTGTAATTTGTTAGTGTAATTTTTTACTTATATACGGCCAACACCACCTTGTTAAATACGCCTTGACTGTACCTCTCCTTCACTTCCATAACAAAGCAACTGCTACACTCATGAAAGGTTTTGTCATACGAACGAATGTCGCGCGATAGGAAAAAGAACAACAGAACAAAGCTGAAGTAGATAGGGTTCGAACGATACTATCGATATTGAGTAAGTATCGATACTGAGGGCATAAAAATGAGTACTTTAATACTCGATACCTTAATTGGTGATTTTACTCGATACTTTGCAAAGTACTCGTAGTATAGAATACTTATTAAAAAACACACTTTAAATTTTTTCTTCCATTAGCAACCCAATTTTCTTTGCTTATATGGATTACTAGCATTCAATTTTGTCCATCACTTAAAATAAACTGAAATTGCGTGTAGTCTGTTGCATAAAAAGTAAAAGTTGAATGGCCTTATTCATAAAAAATAAAGTATTTTTAAAGAGCTTAATAAAATGACATTTTCATACATTTTTCAGTTTATATACCTTTTTTTATTTTTTATGAATAAGGCCATAAAGCTTTACGTAAAGTTCACGAAAATGCAGAATTTTTAGTAACTTTTTGGGTATGCAGTTTTGTACCCTATTCAAGTTTACGTGTAGCCTTCTACCGTTGACTTTTAATTCAAACTTCCACATTATTATACTAAAATTGAATAGGATACAAAAATGCATATCCAGAAAGTTTACAAAAATGTCTTAATAAAATTAGAAATTCGTGAAAGTATATATATGTATATATATATATATGTGTGTATGTATGTATGTACATTTAACGTTAAAATTAGTTCTAACGTGAAAGTAAGTTTTGCAATGAAATAAAAATCAAATATGTATTTTAAATTTCTATTGTTTTAATTTCAGGAAATAACTAGATATAAGATTGAAGAACAAAATAATTTTAGTACCCCAAAAAACGTATTTTAATGAGTCCGATACTGAGTAGTATCGATACTTTTTCCCTGATACTTTTAGAGTATCGATACCATGAGCTCGATGCCAGAATGAGTACTCAGTATCGATACCAAAGTCTGAAATTTCGAACCCTAGAAGTAGAACCAAACTGATGCAGAAGCAAATTGAAGTAGAACAAATGCGATGCTAAAATTTTTCTAATGGAAGTGCCCGCATCACTCAGTGGAAGTAGCGGCGACAGCTAGTCAACGAAAATTCATGCGAATTCTTGCTTTGCATAAGTGCATACCAGGGAACTGCAATTATTCGTGTTTTTAAGTAATTGGTTGAATAACACAAGAAATAGTGTTAGTGGATATTATTCATTGCAGAATATTCACACATATGCACTAACACTATTTTACGCTCGGCACACAAAGCGAGAGCATGTGCAATGACTAAGTTCTCTGTTTATATGCATTGGTGTAGTGCTCAATTCTCTCATTGAGCCGTTAAACAAATTAGTTATACCGAAATGAGTAGGAGCACTAAGAAGCACCAATAGTTCAGTTGAGTGATTTTAGTGAATTTAGTAATTGTCCCCAATTTGCCAAACGACTCGTTTCCGACTCGTTTTAGTGAACAATTTGTTCGCCGGCGACGGTCGCAAACGACTCGCCGGCGAACTCGCCGTCGGATAAAAAGCACACTTCGCCGGCGGGCCGCAAAAACGACTCGCCAGCGAGTCGCAAAAACGACTTACCGGCGGGTCGCAAAAACGACTCCCCTGCAGCCCGCAAGAACGATATACCAGCGAACTGCAAAACGACGCTCAAAGTTGCTAGAAAATTAAAAACAATTTTTTTAGTTCAAAATAGTTTAATTTAATTCATTGAATTTTTTTCAAAGTTTTTTAAATATACAGAAATACTTAAATATTAATAAAAAAGAAAAATAAGGTAAACATTCACTCATAAAATACAAACAAAAATTTTAATATATTTTAATATAATATAAGTTTTAACAATTAATTTTTTTGTTACTTCATTTTTGTTATCTTTAAAATTAATTAAAATTGGGTTTATTTTTTCACAAGGACCATGTAGTTCAAAATTAAAGCAATGTGTAGTATACATACAAACATATATATGTATATATAAAAAAATTTCAAGAAGCTTTCATAAAAATTTAAAGCTTTTTAATCTGCATTTCAGAAACACATAGGAAGCAGTTTTATAGTCCATAAAATGTTAGTATAATAGAACACAGGTTTGAAGTAACACAAAACTCACATTGATTTTTGGTGTTATTTTTTTTGCGGTACTGCGGATTTTCATCCATATGAATTTTATAACAGAAAATGCATGCTTTGAGGCACTTCAACCGTGTATTCTATTATACATACCAAACTTCAATGGACTTTAAAACTACTTCATATGTGTTTCTTTAATGCAGAATAAAAATTTTAAAATTTTTATAAAAGCTTGTTAATTTGTTTTTATATGTACATACATGCATATGTATATTGCGCTATTTGGAATTTTGAACTATATGGTCCTTGTTAAAAAATTAACCCAATTTTTATAAAGATAACTAAAATGAAGTAACAAAAAAATAAATTGTTAAAACTTATCAATATGACAGATAGTATATTTATGCAGACGACTGTGAAACATTTCTTTTATTCCGTTTTGAGATCCTGTCTCCAGCATAATGGAAATATCTTTTGGTTATTCGCTCTATTATTTCCGTTGAATTGATTCGTTGAATTTTTGCTGGAACGCTTCTGATATAATATTTAAAGTATATTAATCATTTTTGAGAGCTGGGCATCAACAATCAAAGCGTACTTCTAATTGCCGCTGTTGTGATGAGATGCCGCTAATTTTTTCCATTTTGAGTCCCTTCTGTCACCTGAAAAAGACTTGCGTGCCAAATTAACTTTTCTCTCAAAGTTTACACTGCTGGCAAATGTAAATAAGGATTACAATTTAAACACTAATTAATCTGACTAAAGTAAAATCTGTGGAAAATTAACAATAAAATACTTTTTTCGCAAAATCTATAAAGGACTCTTTTATTTCTCAAACAAACCTGGGTAACAGTTGTTCGTCGCCACGCTGTAAAGTAAAAGTACAGTTTTCTACCAAATTAAAAAAAAATCTTATTCCCACAAATTTTATTTTTTATGAATAAGGCCAATAGAGTGAACTTTACCTTTATAAAAAAAAAAACATTTTATATGAAAAATATTATGAATACTGAAAAAAGATGTAGGTGGCTTAATTTTCTGAGCACAAGTGTACATTGTGGATTCCATATTCTGTTATGTTAAAAAATTGTCATAATAAAACCGGTTTGCTATCCAAATGAATGACTTTTATTTATGCTTAGATATATTAAAATTTGGGCGTGCAACTTGTCCAACCTAGACCGAAGGTTCCTCAAAAAACTTTTATGTTCGAAGAAACGGATTCGTTTCGAGTTCACCAAAACGACTTCACCAGGGCGCCGTCGTAACGGCTTCACCAAAGCGACGTCGTAACGACGTCGTTTAGAGTTCACCCAAACGACTTCACCAGAGCGACGTCGTAACGACGTCGTTTCGAGTTCACCAAAACGACTTAACCAGGGCGACGTCGTAACGGCTTCACCAAAGCGAAGTCGCAACGACGTCGTTTAGAGTTCACCCAAACGACTTCACCAGAGCGACTTCGTAACGACGTCGTTTTGAGTTCACCAAAACGACTTCACCAGAGCGACGTCGTAACGACGTCGTTTCGAGTTCACCCAAACGACTTCACCAGGGCGACGTCGTAACGGCTTCACCAAACCGACGTCGTAACGACGTCGTTTCGAGTTCACCAAAACTACTTCGCCAGAGCGACGTCGTAACGACGTCGTCTTCGCCCTGTGGCAAATTGGGTCGTAGTTTGTAGCAACAAAACATGTACAAACGACGAGAAAGCGACAGCATGCGAAGGCACACTAACACACTCTCACTTTTGCTCACACTTGTTTATGGTGGCGCCCGCATGTCGCACAGTGTTGGGAAATGAAATTGTTCCTTCAGTACGAAATCTATACAAAAACTATACTTTTCGACTGTAAATTGCATCGACTTTTTAATTTGCTCATATATTTTCTTAGTACATGCATACATAGCTTCCCTTCAAGATCAATGATTTGATGGTATTCATGGGAAAGTTTATGTAGGTACATTTTACACTTTGAACATAAATGTGTATGCACATATTTTAAGGTACACTTCTTAAACTATGTTCACATATCAATATTATCTCAATCAAAGCTCGTTTTTTAATCACCCCGTTCACACAGGCAAATCTCAGATTATTAGCCGTCAAATTTGTTGTGATTGTTATTCTCACTTCTCAAAGAAAAGTTATGTTTCTTCTCTGTGCCACCGTGATCACGTTTTTCTGCTATAATAAGCAATATAAATATATTTTAACTTAACATTTTATTAAAAATACCTTTACAAACCTCTTTTACTTGCTAGCGTACATTTTTGTTTACTTTTACATTTGGCATTTCTCCTCTCTTTCGGAAAAACAATCGATAAAACTAGGATGGACACCGAAAAGTTATCGGTTAAATCTGAGATTATTTTATAATTACAGATTAACAAGGGACGAATTTTATATGGCTAATCTCTTGTTATAATTACAGATTAGGGTGTTGAGCTCGAAATGAGGATAATCTACTTATATGTGAACCTAGTATTAACAAAAAAATTTTTTTAAGTTATTATGCATGGATAAAGGAGACATCTTCTTTGAATTCAGTACTAAAGTTTGACATTTTATTTTTAGTATTTCAAGTGCTTATAAAAACTTTACGAAACTCACATATTGACAAGATTGGCCATTTATCTTAAAATTATTTAATTTTAATTATTTGTTTATAAAAATGCAGTTTATACTTTAATAAAACCCCAAGGTTCAATTTTTGCGCAACATTAAAAAAAATCAACAAACTTTAGTAAAAATTTCGGGCTCTTAACTCGATTTCCTAGAAATACATGTTTCGAGAATGCCGTTTGTAGTCCTATCAATTTAAATGAAGTGCAAGTTTAAAATAGCTGCGACTTATTGTTGATTTTTAATATATATATATTTTTTTTGATGAAGGTTTTGCTAATTTTCTTCGTTAAAAAAAAATCGCGTTTAGATAATATGACATTGACGGAAAATTCCAGCTGCTTTAAGCCTGCACTTTATAATACTAAACTTGAAATAGAAAGCTCGACATTTTTACGAAAGTTTGTCGATTTTTTTCAAATTTTTAAACTTTTTTTCATACAGTTTTTGTTAAGGAATTAACTATATTTTTATAAACAAATAATTAGAATTAAAAAATAATAAAATGAATAGTCAACTCTAGTCAATATGTGAGTGTCGTGAAGTTATGATATTTAAGAACATAAAAAATTAACGATGACACTGTTTCTAACTATATGAAGCTGATTTCGACATTTTGTTTTAATAAGATCTAGTATCGAAAATATTCTTTCAAAACTTGCCTAGGAATGTGAGGTTGATAGTACACCTTTTGCTATGTTATAATGGGTATTTCCAAACCCTTTTTCAAAACTTACAAAGGCAAAAACGAGAAGGCGAAGACAAAAAGATAAAACGAATTCCCGCATCACAAAATTGTATTGTGCTTTTAAGTACTGCGTAGTAAACGAAATTGTTTCAAAAAAGTACAATTGTACCAAAAATGCCAACACTGATGTAGAACAAAGCAGAACACAAATAATATTAAACTCACTGAAATTATTTTCAGCCTCTCACTCGACCAAATTAGTAAAATCCAGCTGGGTAGACTATACTCGATTGAGACAAAAATTGCCGCCACAAATAAGAGTTAGTATATTTTGAGTGTGTTCTTGTTTTGGTGGAAATTACTCTTAATTTTTAATTTTATTAGTACTCAAAGCTGGTCTCTGGTGCATACCCGAACGTATATGTATGTATATGGATGTACATATGTATGTACATACATATGTGACCGCGCACTTCCTATACTGAAGAGTTTTACAAAAACAAAAGTGCAGAAGTGTTATGGCCTGATTACCTAAATGAGGTGTGATATGTTTCCTTTTTTACCACGCTTTTTTTATACCCGAGCGCACTTGTGCACAAGGGTATATTAATTTTGTTCACATAACAGTTGTTTGTAACAGCCAAAACGAGTCGAGATAGATATAGACAAATGTATACATAAATGCTCAGAATGAATAGGGAAATCGATTAAGCCATGTCTGTCTGTCCGTCCGTCTGCCCGTCTGTCCGTCCGTTCGTGTACACGATAACTCGAGAAAAAATTTAGATATCTCAACGAAATTTGGTATGTAGGTTTACGTTTATCCAAGGTAGGTCGGTATTGAAAATGGGCGAAATCGGACAGTAACCAAGCCCACTTCCCATATAACGGTAATTTCCAGAAATACGAAAACTGCGATATTTTAGTAACTACTGAAGCTAATTCACTCAAAATTGATATTTACAACAATTTTTAGACGAAAAATAAGAATATTATAAATTTTTGGAAAATGGGCGTAGCCACGCCCACTTAGGGCTATATTTGCATATCTTGGTAACCGCTGCACCAATTTCTTCCAAACTTGGCACAGTTGTTGGCCTTGGTACAACATACCGAAAATTTAAAAAATCGGACAATAACCACGCCCACATCCCATATAACGGTAATTTAGAGAAATACAAAATCTTCGATAAATCAGTAAATATTAAAGCTCATTTATTCAAAATTGACGTTTGCAACAATAGGTTAGGTTAGGTTAACTCGGCTGCCCTAATCCCTCAGGAAAAGGGCACACTTAGGCCACCAAGGGCCCGTTGTGATGCCGTATAAGAGACTCCATATGTCCCTCCTCTTACCCTAGTAGTGGAACCACTTCGTTGCTCTGATGAAGCGCACAAAGTCATAGACACTGGCTGAATCCAGTTCGGCCAGACATTCAAAAGAATAATGGAGGAACGAGCATCGGCGAGCTCTAGCCAGAGCAGGACAGTGGCATAAGTAGTGCTCCACGCTTTCGATTTCCTCCTCATCGCGGCAGCTACGACAGTAGTCGTTTGACTGCAAACCCATTCTAGTGGCGTGGATTCCCATCAGGCAATGCCCGGTGAGAACTCCAATAACATGCCGCAACAGTGGTCGCTCCAAGTGGAGAAGAGGGTGAGATCTACGCTTGTCAAGCTTAGGCCAGATATGTCTTGCTATCCTGCAAGTAGGCTCCGCAGACCATCTTATATTAGCCTGTCCGACGAAGTTATTCTCAAGCCAGAGCTTGCAAGAAGATAGCGGAATGCCCGCATTACGGGCTGTACTGATTGCAGGCAACAAGGTTCCTTTCCTTGCTAGTTCATCCGCAGTACAGTTTCCTGGTATGTCTTTGTGGCCTGGCACCCACACAACATTAGTGACGTAACACCTTGCCAGTTCATTAAGAGTACGTCTACATTCCAAGACAACCTTCGACGTAGATTTGTCACTATTAAGTGCGTTAATAGCCGCTTGGCTGTCAGATAAGAATGTTACCGCCTTCAGATTAATTAGAGAATCGATCAGCCAACTTGCAGCTTCATTTATTGCTGTTAGTTCAGCCTGAAAAACGCTGCATAGATCTGGCAGACGGAAACTGAGGCTAAGTGAGAGTTCTTGCGAGTATACCCCACTTCCTACCTTCAGATCCAACTTGGAGCCATCAGTGTAGATGGCTGTTGAGTCAGAATACGATATCAGGACCGAATCCTCCTCCCATTCTTCCCTTGAGGGGATCCTTGTCCGGAAATAATTCTTTAGTCCCGTAGACGGGACTGTGTAGTCCAGGCGCCTAAAGTCATCTGGAAGATTTTCCAAGATTCTAGAGTGCCCAAACCTCGTGTCACTCCATTTGATTAGCGCATTTAATCGAATAGCATTACAGCTTGCCTGTAGTTTACCATATAGGTCCACAGGTAGCAAGTGAAGCAAGGTCTCTAGGGCTTTAGTCGGCGTCGATGGTATCGCTCACGTGATCATCATGCACGCCACCCTTTGGACCGCTGTTAATTTGTTTCTTATTGTAGATTTATCTACGGACGGCCACCAAACCGTTATGCCGTAGAATAGAATGGGACGCACAACCGCTGTGTACATCCAGTTCACAATATGAGGCTTCAATCCCCATTTTTTCCCAATCGCCGATTTACAGGCATACATAGCAGTTATAGCTTTTTTGCAGCGTTCTTCTATATTGCGCCGCCAAGTTAACTTTCTGTCAAGAATAACGCCCAGATATCTAACCTCCTCCGAGAAAGTCAGTACGATACCGTTCAAGGAAGGAGGTTGTAGCCGGACAGCTTTCGTTTTCTTTGAAAACAGAACCATGGCCGTTTTTGCCGGATTGACACTAAGTCCTACTTCTTTGGACCAGGTATCCACGACGCGTAAGGCGCCTTGAACTAAGTCACATAGAACTTGGGGGTGCTTGCCAATTGCCGTCAGGGCAAGATCATCCGCGTAAGCAATGACTTGGCAACCTGTGCCTTGCAACCGTGACAGCAGGGTATCCACAGTTAGATTCCAAAGAAGTGGGGAGAGAACACCGCCTTGTGGGGTTCCGCGACTCGCATATCTTGTTATAGATACCTCCCCCATCTCCGAGTAAATAGTTCTACTGCCTAAGAGGCGACGAACAAACTCAACCATAGGGTGATCCAGCCCAAGGCGAGCTAGGGCTTGAAGGACCGCTCCCGGGAGAACATTATTGAAGGCACCCTCGATGTCCAGGAACACGCCTAGTGCAAATTCCTTAAAAGCGAGAGTCTTTTCAATGGTGCTGACAATACTATGCAAAGCTGTATCCACAGATCTACCCTTCCAGTAGGCGTGTTGACAGCTAGAGAGATTATTTACATCAATTTCCTGTCGGATCTGCAAGTCTACAAGTCTTTCCAGAACCTCGAGAAAGAAAGAAGTAAGGCTTATCGGTCGAAAGTCACTTGGTTTAACGTGGGAGGGTCTACCTCCCTTGGGAATAAAAACAACTTTCGCCAGGGCCCAACCCTTGGGTATGAAACTAAGCTTGATACAAGCCTTATAGATTAAGACAAGTATCGGACATAACACGTCAGATGCTGACTGAAGTTGGGCAGGGAAGATACCATCCATACCTGGAGATTTGTAGGGCTGGAAGGACTTTATGGCCCAGTCTACCCTTTGTACATCAATGAAGTCCGCTGAAGTCAACGGCCGTTCAGAGATAATAGCCGCGGTGTTGGGCTCCGCAGTACATCCTGGAAAATGCGCGTTCATTAGGACTTCAAGCATTTCCTCACGAGATGACGTCCAGTCACCATTTGGTTTCTGAATATACATCGGGTTCGTCGGACTTTTCGCAAGCACCTTTCGCAGGCGATTTCCCTCCGACTGACCCTCTATGCTATCGCAGTAATCCTTCCAGGAGTCCCTTTGGGCTGCCTTATATGCAGCCCAAGAACCATCGCGCTTTGCCGCGTTAAAGAGTATCCTGCTTTCCTTCCTTAGAGAGGCGATTTCTTTGCTCCACCAGTGTGGCTTCTTCTTTCCTCTCGGAAGTACAAGTGGGCAGGAAGCAGATAAGGCCGAATTACAGGCTTCGGTAATGCAATCAACGGCTTCTTCAATTTGTTCCGATGAGCCTAACTCACCGAGAGAAGCAAGGTTTGCGAGAGAAAGCTCCGCTTCATCAGGTGGGGACAGTAAGCCTAGCTTACTGAGAGAAGCCTTGTTGAGCAAATTCCCCGAGAGTACTTTCCTAAACTTAGTCCAGTCAGTACGTCTCTTGTTTCTGTAAGCGGCCGAGGCCGGAAGTTCAAAGGAGATTACGAATGAGAGATACATGTGATCAGAGAATGAATGGTCGCTCAGTACCTTCCACTCCCTAATACTCTCAAAGAAAGCGCTAGACGATAAGGTAATATCTAATACCTCCTTCCTATTTGAGGTTACAAAAGTGGGTTTATCACCAATATTACAGATGGCTAGATTATATAATAATATAAAATCAAGTAACAACTCACCCCTCGGGTTGATGTCGGTAGATCCCCATACCGCGTGATGCGCATTCGCATCGGCTCCTATGACTATGGGAAACTTCCTCGAGTTGGCCTCATTCACCACGTCCAGTAACCGAGCGGGAGGGCAGTCTTGGCGATCGTAGGCCATGTATGTACTGACCAGCCAGAGTGTTGTGGATTGGCTTTCCACAGAGATGCTCACCGTATCTTCATCGCTGAACTGTGTGAGTAAATTATAAGAAATACTTTTTTTGATTAATATACATGCCCTGATCTTACCTGCCACAGGTGCCGACACTATGCGGTAAGCATCAGAATTAAGTCCACAAACCCTGTGCTTAACAACCCAGGGCTCCTGGACAAAAACTAGCTCCTCCCCTCTATCACTGAGGTGCAGGAGCAGAGCTGCAGAAGCTGCTTTAGAGTGATGAAGGTTTATTTGTAGAACCTTCATCCACAGCTTATAAAATATCGTCCCCGTCCATCACTTCTGGCGGGGTTCTATCGAACGCCTCAACGATGGTATCATCGGCGTCCTCTGAGTCCGACGTCAGAAGCAGGTTCCCCCGAACTCCCTCGTCCACCGGTTAAGTACCGATCCGTCACCAGAAACAGATTGCGTATCGCTATCTGTTTCCGCTGCCGAGTCTGACCTCACCACCGGGCAAGTGGCCTCGAGAACCTCCTGGACCTCTTGGTTAGAAGCAGGACCGCTCAAGGCGTTTTCTGCTCCAGATATAGGGCCGCCTCGGGTTCACCCTCGGTGTTCCCCGGCTCTATCATTTTACCCTCATTCACTTTTTGGGTTTTGAGGGTAATGGAGTAAAAGCCGTAGCTAATTACTCCCTTGCAGTCAGCAAGGATCGGGAGAGACTCCTCGTTTATCACCAAGGTGATGTAACGTTGCTGCTCCCTAACCTCGCTGACCTTCACTACTTTCCAATCAAGGGCTGGTAGTGCATCATTTGAGACCTGGATGATATCCAGAATCTCCTCAGGACTCGAGGGTTCCTCTGGGACCCAGGCTCTGGCTCGCGGCTTACAAGGGATTTCATCCCTGTGCACTGCCACCAAGTCAGCGCTGGGCCACAGTTCCCCAAGAGAAGAAATTGCTTCCTTATAAAGTCGCGCCGACCGTTCATCAGCGCAGGAAACTAATTTGATGCGGCCTTGGTAGAGACCAGCATCGCGGACAGTTGGCGCAGGGCCAGGATTTTTCCGGAGAATCTCCTTGTACACCCGGCAGAGACCCACCAGGACGGACCTCCAGTTGTCGGCCGTCAGGTTTCCCTTCCGGGTGCCCCCTATCCATAACCGCCAGGATCAAGTGGTCCTTGGCCACATCACTGAAAGCCCTCAGAGCCCTTGGAGGGTTAAGAGGGCTGTTAGCGTTAGAGGTTTTGGGCCTCTTAGGAGCAGCATCCACGTTGTCTGCTGACCGTTGCCTTCCGGGTGCCAGTATCGCCTTCTCCCGGCGCCGCTTTGGAGCTGCCCTCAAGGGGTGTACTCGCAGCTTCCAGAGATGTGGACGACTGGCACGAGAGGTCAATTGGCCGTGCAGGCTCCGCTAGCAACCCAGACGCCAGTTGACCACTACCCACCAGGGGTTTGTTGCTACTGACGCCGGGCGCAACATTTAGTACTGTTAGCCGTTTAGGCTCCTTCGGGACCGCTCCAGCGGCTACCGAAGATGTCGTTTTTAGACAGACTTTAACGCCGTGTCCGTCGGCGGCATTTTTACCCGTGCAGGGATCCGGGGCTACATTTTTCGAGTTCATCATTTCTGGTTCGTTGGTCGCCTACTGAGCCGAAACCGTTCGGCGACCGAATATATGGGTAAGGGGAAAAACGGTCGGCCTCAGCAGAGCCCCATGCTGAGGTAAGTCCACCGTTACTCCCGGAGGCGGACAGGTATCCGGGAGGCGCCGTTAGAATACAGTCGGAAAACCCCCTGACTGCAAACCATCCAATGGGCACGGTGACGCATGACACCCTGGATTAGGGGGGCGTTTTATACCTACCGCCAGGTACCCCCTAGAATTAGCCTAAGTATGCCCACCCCAGCCCCCCTCGGACGAGCCCGTCCGGCCTACCACTAGACCTAGATGAGGCAGGGGAGTTTATACCTCGGCCTTGGCTAGGCCCCGCCTGCTTGCACCACTGCAGCCATAGGAACAAGCCTACCTTGCCACAGCGGTGTAAGCAGCGATGCCCATTGCCCAGTCGGCACCCGCTTGGAGGATATATCTAGGAGGATTTTCGCCAACCACGTTTGCAACAATTCTTTACCAAGAAATACGTTTACGGTGAAATTTTGGAAAATGGGCGTGGCACCGCCCACTTATGATCACATATATGTATATCGGTGACCGTTCTACCAATTTGTACCAAACTCGGTATTTTTATTGCGATTGCCGCATAAAAGCAAAACGTTGAAAATTATTGAAATCGGACTAAATTACGGCCGCTTTTCATATAACGGTAAATTTCAGAAATGCTTGAAACTGGATTATTTCGAAATTTAAGGACGCTAATTTACTCAAAATTGATACACCCCGGCTTACCATCTAGCGGTAGCTTTCGGAAAAGTGAAAAACATATATTTAATACTTGCGCCGGGTATTTAATGTTCGGCTCCGCCCAAACTTAGACTTTCTTACTTGTTTGTCTTGTTTTTGACTAACAGGTCTATTCTGCACGTTACCGATGATTTTGTAACCGAAAAATTTTATTACCAAAAAATGTTACAATTTCTTGTCACCGCGATTCTAGGTACGTTGGTAATGCAGTTAAAATATTCAGCAATTCAGCTATGAAGAATTGTGCAAATTCTGGCATTGCATATTTCACGGGGCAATACTTTGTTATCAGTTTATGAGATGGTAACAAAAATTACCGGTTACAAAAGTACACAGAATGCGAAAACGGTTTAAAAATTGTCAGGAACTTTATTTACCGGTTACAAACTTTTTATTACCAGCGCAGAATAGACCTGTTATGGTCTGATTATGCATACTTCGCATAACTTCGCACAACTTCGCATACACTTCAAACTGTAATTTCGTATGTACTTTGTATGTATTCCATCACCCAGAAATTAGCAGAACTTTAAGGAACTTAGCGATCTGTTCAGTTTAGATTTTGCTTCACATTTTCTTAAGTTACATTTTTATTGCACTGATACAAATGGTTGTGCGAAGTTATGCGATTTTGCCTGTTCCTATATGTACATACATATATTATGTATCTATTAAACTCCTGCGCAATTCCATTTAAAGGGCCTAACAAGATATCCGATCGCCGCGCAAATAGGGACACGTATTTCGATACGATACGATACCATATCGATACTTTTGGCATTCGATACCGATATTTTCTACTCGATAGTTTTAAAACGATAACCCTAGTATCGTATCGAATATAATAAACTCACTGCTCAATATTATTGCATAGTCTTTTACTTTCCTACTAACTTTTGCAGCCCTGTAATGTTGTACTGAACATTGAATTGTTTTACCTTTTGCAACGCTGTAATGACAACTGAGAATTGTATTTTTGCTACGGGCCACAGCTTCCAATTTGTTATTTTCATTGTCTAAACGCTTTGTCGATGGCGACATGATTTTTTTGAATGCTTCGGCGACATCATGAATTTTTACGAGTTTGACATAAAAGAAGATGAAGAACCTAATCTGTCGCTGGAAAAATAGAAATAGATCTAATCTGGCCACAACCACAGTCGTCGCGTAGCCCGGTCGGCGCCAAAATAATTATCTACATAAGAGTACGTGTTAAAATAATTTGACAGCTATGGTCCATAGCTCGTCGTTTTCATTGTGTTCGGGCTATTAATGTTGTGGCACAAAAGGGGTCCCTACAGTTTTATGTCGACTTTGAACGGCGGTTTTGTTTTAAAGGGAAGCTGTTTTTCATTTTCAAGTTTTGAGCACTTCTAATCATTACACCACAGCGGCCTATATACGAGACCTATATTCATATAAATTTTTTGGATTTTGGTATCGATATTTGGAATATCGAGTCTTTTTATTCCGATATTAATGGGTACCCGATATTTTTAAAGCGATACTTTAAATGAGTACCATATCGATACTTTCTGTTCGATATCGTGTCCCTACGCGCAAATACTTTCCCTCCTTTACTCTCATCGTTCGGGTCAAGTGTGAGTAAGTATAAACCAGTTTCTGCAAGCGTACGTTAACTACCGATCAATAGCGCGATTGAGAGAATACATCATTCTTGCATAGATACATATATAAGTGTCCGCATATATTTTTTCTCGTCACTTGTTCTGTCGCTTCACTGCAGCAAAACCAAGTTGTGAGGAAAACCCTGACCATATGCGTACAATTGAAACCATGGGTTTGAAGATAGCGCAAATTGATGTGAAAATTTCATTTCATATTAAATATATTTATGTATACATGTACATATGTACATTAGACTGCATCACTCCCCATACAAAAAAAAAATCGGTGCTATTTTTCCATTGGAATTATAAAATTTATTATATTTTAAGACGTCCACCAAAATATTTCGGAAAAATATTATATTACATTTACATTGAGCCCAAATGCGTCATTTGGGCGAGAAACCTCAAATGCGAGGCCAAATCACGCATTTCTCCATACAAATTCACATTTCCAGAATGACGCATTTCGACGCATTTTCACAAAATCACGAAACAAATGCGTTCCAATTGCCGTACTATTTTATTGAACGCACTCAGAAACAAAAGTTCCACAAAAGCTTTGGTTTGTCTTTGACATTTGGAATTTTTCAAACACAAAACAAACACAACGAAATAAAAAAATCTTTGAAAATTGTGTGTAAAAATTGTTAATTTATAACTACAAGAGCTTTACACATTTTTAGTTTAATCAAAGAATAATTGCCTTTTTGTGTCCAAAAAGCGTTAACAATATAATAAATGTAGTGTTTGATCAAGCAGTGTAAACACCTTCAAATGACTGATTTCAAATCACGCATTTTGGTCCAATGTAAATGTAATATTAAGATTTAAGTGAGCTACACCGATTTGAAAATACCTATAAAAATGGAATTTTATATGAATAAAAATAGTTTCTTAAACATTTTTTCGAAAAAATGCCCTCAAATGTCAAAACGGTTTTAGCTTAAAAAAATTGCATAAAAATATTTAAAAAAAAAATTTAAAAAAATTTTAACGGAATCGTAAAATGAGATTTTTGATGCTGTTTTTTAACTTTTTTCAAAGATTGGTATAAGAAAAACTTTAATAACACAGCCTAAACTCTTCCGATTTAGACTTAAGAGGTGTCATTGGAAAGACTTTTTCTCATCGTTTTTATTTCTTTGCTAATAAACTCATTCAAAGGATGACAGAGAAAGGTAGGATGAACGAACGTTATTCAAAGTTGAATTAGGATGTGTTGGTATTTGAAAAATAAAAAATTGGGATACGAATGACTTTTTTTGGACAGAAATAAAAACAGTGTGAAAATACCTTTAAACTGAGATCCCTTAAGTCTAAATCAGAATAGTTTTGGCCCAGTTATTCAAGGTTTTCGTAAATCAATCTTTGAAAACAGTAAAAAAACAGCATCAAAAATCTCGTTCTTACGATTCCGTTGAAAAGATTTTTAAATATTTTTATGCAGATTTCTTAAGCTTAATCTGTTTTGTCATCTGAGGGGACTTTTTTCAAAAATTTCTTTAAGAAACCACTTTTTTCATAAAAACCTCCCTTTTTGGGGGTGTTTTCAAATCGGTCCAGCTCACTAAAATCTTAATATTTTTCCGAAATATTTTGGTGGACTTCTTAAAATATAACAAATTTTGCAATCCCGGCGGAAAAACTGCACCTTTTTTATTACAACGCTTTTATCAACTTGCAATGTTGTGTGTCCAGAAACTTTCAATGTTGTGGATCCAGAAACTTTCAATGTTGTGTGTCCGACACCATAAAACCTTTGCTTTGAAAAGCTCCTATAAAAAAGCATAGTGCATAGGGCGACATCTGTAGTGAATAGGGCGAGGTAGATGACATCTAGATGTCGCCCTATGTACTACGTTTGCTACAGCGGAAATAGACGACACGCCATTTCTTTAAATAAAATTAATTGGTGCTCGTTTGTATGTACATACATATGTAAATGCATGTGTGTGCACCTTTCTATTAATATCGTTGAATTATTTTAATATCTATTGCAAAATTTTATTCAGAGAGGACTAAAAAGTAGAAAATAAATAATATAAAAAAAAACTTTTTAATATACAACGCTTTTATAAATGGACTAAAAAGTAGAAAATAATATTTCTCAGTCCCATAGAATTTGTTTTGATAACTTTTGATTTTGAAATTTTAGCAAAAGTCATTATAAACAATCTATGAAATTGAAAATGAAAA
>NW_023458557.1:42033221-42034356 GCF_013731165.1 Rhagoletis pomonella
GAACTCGTAAAGAAATTTCTGTACGAAAAATAAAGAAAATTCTGTAAAAATTCTGAAAGATATTCTTCACATAGCACCATTATTTTCGTTGCTTCACAGATTTTCTTCCGAAATTTCGAATGGAAGTGTGCGTAATTTATTTAATTTTAGAAAATTCGGCAAAAATCGACTTAAATCTTAACGAATTCTATAAAATTTCTTTACAATGCAGAATACTCTGAAAAAATGGTTTGCAGGGTATGTACATATGTACATACATACGCAGCCATATAACTTGATTTCAAGAGAAACGAATTTTCATTTGGCACGTTCAGAAGGCGCAACAGCTCAGTAACTGGTGCGATTGCACCTTCTGAACGCGTTGTTGCGTACTTCTGATCAACTGAATAGTTGCGTGTTAGATGATCGTAATATTTTTCTGATCATTTGAGACAACATGTTGGTGTGTACCTTTGAGAGTTGCATTTGACAGCTAATGTATGAAGTCACTGATTTTTTTTTAGCAACGGTTGCGCTCAACCGCTGCGCCTTCTGAACCTACCCATTGATAACTCTTTTTTTTTTTGATAACACTGCGACAGCTCAAATTGGTATTGAGTAAAACCAAATGCAAGATAGAGTTTTTGAATTTCATTGAGTTTTTTTTAATAAATACTAAAATTAGAGGTGTATGAATGGCGAAAGAAAAACTTTATCCGATTTTTTTAAATCGAAACTACATTTTTACATATGTACATTAGACTGCATCACCAAATAAATAATATAAAAAAAACTTTTTAATATACAACTCTTTTATAAATGGACTAAAAAGTAGAAAATAATATTTCTCAGTCCCATAGAATTTGTTTTGATAACTTTTGATTTTGAAATTTTAGCAAAAGTCATTATAAACAATCTATGAAATTGAAAATGAAAAACGTGGAGCGCATGCAATACAAAGCATTCGATTTAATTGACAATAGTCAAACTACATAACGTAGACCTAAAATTTCTACAGCGAAAGTAGAACTTAGAAATCGATTTTAAGCGGTCGTTATTCATATACCCACATACATACATACATATATTACTTTTCATATCAATTCAATTGTATTACATGCGCCCCACGCTTTTCATTTTCAATTTCATAGATTGT
>NW_023458557.1:42034456-42044253 GCF_013731165.1 Rhagoletis pomonella
TAATAAAAGTAATATATAACTAAAATATAGTATCTACACTCATTACAGTCACCCGGTATTTATTTTATTGTTTTAAATAATTTTAATTATTTTTTTTATAAAATTGTAGCTCATTATCAAACAAAAACCTTGCAAATAAATCTAAACTTGAAAGAATGAAAAAAATCAACAAACTTTCATAAAATTTTCACAGTTTCTGTTCAGAATTTGTAGACATGTTTTGGGTTAACAATTTTGTAGCCCATTCATTCTAGTATAATAAGGTGCAAGTTTGAAGTGTCTAGAAAATACCATTGATTTTTTGATTGTTTGACGTTTTGATTTTTTTGCGGTGTTGCGCACTTTCTTCCATATAACGAACGTTCGCATTTTATGTTATATGGATGAATGCGCGTGTAGCGTTGTTTTTTGTTCCAATATTTTAGATTAAGCTTTATTTTATAGTTTTTCTTAGACAATGATAAATATGTACACAAATTTCAGTATGGAAAAAAAGTGCAACACCTTTAACAAAAAAGGTCTCAAAAATCTACGCGAATTGAATGTACTATCTCAAACATTTAAACATCTCGGACTCGCCCACCACTAAAAATGATTATTTAAATCTAAAGTATATATTAAATGATATTTAATATTTGCTTTAGAGATGAAATTTCGACAAATTTGTTTAAGCAAAAATGTTAAGCGCATATGCAGAATGTGGAA
Source organism: Rhagoletis pomonella (assembly GCF_013731165.1). Classification (NCBI taxonomy): domain Eukaryota; kingdom Metazoa; phylum Arthropoda; class Insecta; order Diptera; family Tephritidae; genus Rhagoletis; species Rhagoletis pomonella. Next base: position 42,035,162 of record NW_023458557.1, read on the forward strand.
GCGAGATTCTTTTGCTTGCGTTTCTATGTTTATATCATTTATCAGTTTAAGCACATACGATTAAATGTAAAAAAAATATTTTTAATTGCGGATCCGAAAGAAATATTTATTAGTTGCATTGAGCTACGAAAAAATAGTGCCGAAAATCAATCGATTGTGCTGAAGGTGCCGCCTGCTTCCGAAAGGTCCGAAAATGGCACAATGCACACTCATTTTCCATCACTGTCACACAAACAATCTCACTATTCTGTTGACTTCGTTTTCCCCTTCCGATAACTTTTTGCTTCTGCGCTTGCCAGCACCGCTGTGCAAAATTTTGCACGCGCAGCCGCCCGCGACACATATGTGCTGATTTGGGCATCCCTAACATAGATTATGGAATGAATTATTTTTTAGAGTTATATTCATACATGTGTACACACATGAACCAACGACTACAGATCACCTAATCAGCCATCGTTGTATTTGTAATCGATTTTCAGAAAAAAGTTTTCGTAGCGTTTTTGACGTTTTTCGGTTTTGTTTACACCGTCTTCTACCTCTTCGTAGTTATTTTTTAGCGATTGAATGTGTTTTCTGCAGCGATTTTAATTATAAATTTTGGTTTATTACATATTTATGATATAAAATAAAGTGCTGTGTGATCGGAACAAGTTTGTGCGTATGTTTGGTTTAATTAATTTAATCGCACTCAATCACCGCGCCTTTTTCGTTTTCTTTGTTTGTTTTCATTCTTAGGCAGATGTCAAAAACACTCAGAAATATACTTTTTTCTTGCTTCTTTGATTAGGTGATCTTGTATTTTTGGTTCATGTGTGTACACACATAACATGCATATTCCCAATTTGCCAAAAGACGCCGTTTCCGACTCGTTTTGGTGAACAATTTGTTCGCCGGCGACAGTCGCAAACGACTCGCCGGCGAACTCGCCGTCGGATGAAAAGCACACTTCGCCGGCGGGCCGCAAAAACGACTCGCCGGCGAGTCGCAAAAACGAGTCGCCGGCGAGTCACAAAAACGACTTACCGGCGGGTCGCAAAAACGACTCCCCTGCAGCCCGCAAGAACGATATACCAGCGAACTGCAAAACGACGCTCAAAGTTGCTAGAAAATTAAAAACAATTTTTTTAGTTTAAAATAGTTTAATTTAATTCATTGAATTTTTTTCAAAGTTTTTTAAATATACATAAATACTTAAATATTAATAAAAAAGAAAAATAAGGTAAACATTCCGTCATAAAATACAAACAAAAATTTTAATATATTTTAATATAATATTAGTTTTAACAATTAATTTTTTTGTTACTTCATTTTAGTTATCTTTAAAATTAATTAAAATTGGGTTTATTTTTTAACAAGGACCATGTAGTTCAAAATTAAAGCAATGTGCAATATACATACAAACATATATATGTATATATAAAAAAATTTCAACAAGCTTCCATAAAAATTTAAAGCTTTTTAATCTGCATTTAAGAAACACATAGGAAGCAGTTTTATAGACCATAAAATGTTAGTATAATAGAACACAGGTTTTAAGTAACACAAAACTCACATTGATTTTTGGTATTATTTTTTTTTGCGGTACTGCGGATTTTCATCCATATGAATTTTATGACAGAAAATGCATGCTTTGAGGCACTTCAACCGTGTATTCTATTATACATACCAAACTTCAATGAACTTTAAAACTGCTTCATATGTGTTTCTTTAATGCAGAATTAAAATCTTAAAATTTTTATAAAAGCTTGTTAATTTTTTTTTTATATGTACATACATGCGTATGTATATTGCGCAATTTTGAATTTTGAACTATATGGTCCTTGTTAAAAAATAAACCCAACTTTTATAAAGATAACTAAAATAAAGTAACAAAAAAATAAATTGTTAAAACTTATCAATATGACAGATAGTATATTTATGCAGACGACTGTGAAACATTTCTTTTATTCCGTTTTGAGATCCTGTCTCCAGCATAATGGAAATATCTTTTGGTTATTCGCTCTATTATTTCCACAGATTCGTTGAATTTTTGCTGGAACGCTTCTGAAGTAATATTTAAAGTATATTAATCATTTTTGGGAGCTGGGCATCAACAATTAAAGCGTACTTCTAACTGCCGCTGTTGTGATGAGATGCCGCTAATTTTCTCCATTTTGAGTCCCTTCTGTCACCTGAAAAAGACTTGCGTGCCAAATGAACTTTTCTCTCAAAGTTTACACTGCTGGCAAATGTAAATAAGGATTACAATTTAAACACTAATTAATCCGACTTAAGTAAAATCTGTGGAAAATTAACACTAAAATACTTTTTTCGCAAAATCTATAAAGGACTCTTTTATTTCTCAAACAAACCTGGGTAACAGTTGTTCGTCGCCACGCTGTAAAGTAAAAGTACAACTTTCTACCAAATTAAAAAAAAAAAAACCTCATTCCCACATATTTTATTTTTTATTAATAAGGCCAATAGAGTGAACTTTACCTTTATAAAAAAACATTTTATATGAAAAATGGTATGAATACTGAAAAAAGATGTAGGTGGCTTAATTTTCTGAACACAAGTGTACATTGTGGATTCCATATTCTGTTATGATAAAAAATTGTCATTGTTGAGTTCATGTATGCATTTTCTTAAGCTTATTAGTTGTATGATCACATAATGGTTAATGTCAGCAATGTAAGCGCATACGGGTTAACGACTTTGACGTTCTTTTTGTTATGCCCTTCTTGTTTTGTACATTTTTGCACATATATACTCACTCGTTGTTAATACCCGCCCGCTAAGCATCGTTTTTCCGCAATCTCCGCCAAGTTCACCCGCTTAATATTTCGTAGTTTTTATCTAACGCTTTACCCGCAATAATTATTGTACAAATTTAGCGCTATTGTTAGTGAATAAAGACAATTGAATTTAATGTTTATCAAACGCTTTTAATTTGGAACAAAGACGAGTTTCACACGCAATTCGCCGCAACAGTCATATTAAAAACGGTTTACTATCCAAAGGAATGACTTTTATTTATGCTTAGATATATTAAAATTTGGGCGTGCAACTTGTCCAACCTAGACCGAAGGTTCCTCAAAAAACTTTTAGGTTCGAAGAAACGGATTCGTTTCGTTTCACCAGGGCGACGTCGTAACGGCTTCACCAAATAGAGTTCACCCAAACGACTTCACCAGGGCGACGTCGTAATGACGTCGTTTCGAGTTCACCAAAACGACTTCACCAGAGCGACGTCGTAACGACATCGTTTCGAGTTCACCAAAACGACGTCGTAACGACGTCGTCTTCGCCCTGTGGCAAATTGGGTTCATATATGTTTGTATGTACGTATTTATGTATATATGCATTTATGTATGTATGTACATATGCATGTATTTTGTCTTTACAGAGAAAAGTAAGTAACGAAGATATTAAGGGTATTCATCAAACCTTATAAATGCATTGTAAACCGTATAAACTTATAATTGTGTAAACCTTATAAATGAACTGTCAAAATTTGTATGGAAACTCGTTTACACATTTCTGATAAATTTATCCAGCGATTTCACTCAATAAACTTGATAAACTGAAGACAATGCAACTCTGTCGCAACTCTAGCTATGTTTTCTTAGGCAATAATCGGGATCCGCATACAAATTTTTTCACGCAAATTAAACAACGATATGATCCTGATAGAGATCTGGTTCAATTATTATCCCGTCTGTTTGTTTTGTTTCACTGATAATTCGCAAAGTTTGGTAGCCGTGACAAATGAATTCATACACAAACAGACATTCTGCCATTGTTTCTTATAACTTGCTTCAAATAAATAGCCTTTATATTATATGTACATTTATTTAAATAGATATCTCGTAAATATAATTTTTTCCAATTTAGTGAGGTAGTTTCTATAATTTCTTTATCCCCGTGCTAGAAGTATAAAGTTAGTGACACTGCGCTTTATAACCAAAGAAAACACGACTATTGTCGCATGTGTAAACGAAAAGAGAGTGTGGGTCGTTCATGTAACAGAGTGCATAAACTTATAAGATTATCTGCTTGATAAAGTTATCGGTTTAGATGAATACCACTATTATAATCGTTTGTGCAGCAGAAACAAAAAACAAGTAAGCACTTGTTAACACCCTCAAAATAGTTTGCTACTTGTAGCAGTTATGCTGTATACCTAGGGACGTTCCGATACCATCAAAGTATCGATACCTACTCAAATGAGTTTACTCAAATCCCAACTTCAATACTACTTATATGAGTGAACCGTATGTATCGATACCTACTTATATCGATAACTTTTCATCCTTTTATATGCAACAAAGCGAAAGTAATTTTCAGGCGTTATCTGTGACATACCTTTTGCGACACTTGAGTGGTAGATCGACCTATCTCGGCAGCCAGATTGAAAGCGCCCTATCTGAGAAAACTTTTCAAAAGCACCCTATTCCAGAATTTGATTGAAAAACGCCTTATATCAAAAACCCTCTTTCAGAATTCGGTACAAAAACGCCCTATCTCAGCTGCCGATTCAAAGCGCCCTATCTCAAATATTTTCAATATATTTTCAGTTGAGGTATCGATATGTTTATTTGATCATTAGTAACATTAGAAGTAATACGATTACTTAGACAAAAAATTAAACCTTTGAAAGGTTCCCACAAAACGTTACGGCTACAAAGCATTGCTTGAACTTTGTAAAAATATATCCCCTCTTTAGATTTTGGCGGTGCCATTGCTTAGATCAATTATTTTTCATAAAAGCGAGGCAATTATTTTCCATAGAAAATATATGACCGAAAGATATTGCACTTCCTCAAATCGATTCGATACAAGTACTTTTATTTCGATACTAAGTAGGTACCGATAAAACGATTCAAGTAAAAATAGTAGTTGGTATTGAAACAAAAGTATCGAGTACATACTCGTATTTACTTATATCGGAACATCCCTATGTATACCTGAATGAAATATAATCCTTGGAGAAAAAATATATTTGTGGCCTGTTGTTCAAGGACATATGTATATATGTATGTATCTATACTATTATATAAAATTGATTATATGGAGTACGTTTGTAACGACTTATTTCTCAAAGTACTAAACCGATTTTAATATTTTTTTTTTAAAACGAAGCATTTGTAAAAAGACGCAGAGTGGCATACTTTTATTTTTTATTCTTGGAAGATAAGCACCCTTTTTTTGGTTTATTTGGTTGCCAAATACAGCGCATAGCTACGCGAAAAATCTGTACATCAGTGCCGATCAAACACGAGCTCACAAAGGCAAAAGAGATGTGTATGAGCGACGTGACTGCGCTATACCACATACATACACACATAAACGTATTTGAGCTAAACAGCGATCACCCCTACAAGACAGCTGAGTATCATATGAGTACTCATATTATCATTACTCCTAATCACAAAAGTGCTTATCAAAGTCCTCATTTTCGTTCAGGCCATGGGAAAAATTTGAGTACTTTCCCCTCAATGTTGTCATCAGAAAGTCCTCAGTGCTAATAGTCAAACTACTCATTTATGCCGTACTACAAAAACAAAACTGTAAATGTGTTAGAATTTTTGCCTAAAGTGCTCAGCAATCCCTACAAGACAGCTGAGTATCATATGAGTACTCATATTATCATTATCCCTAATCACAAAAGTGCTTATCAAAGTCCTCATTTTCGTTCAGGCCATGGGAAAAAATTGAGTACTTTCCCCTCAATGTTGTCATCAGAAAGTCCTCAGTACTAATAGTCAAACTACTCATTTATGCCGTACTACAAAAACAAAAGTGTAAATGTGTGAGAATTTTTGCCTAAAGTGCTCAGCAATGTCTTGTAGGGATGTCTTGTAGGGACTGATTTAGCATGTTCAATCATACATATGTATGTGTGTACACATCTATAACCGAAAGGCAAAGCATCGCTTCGAAGTCATGTGCAGTATGTGGTTGACACAACAAACTAATCATATGTATGTACATATGTATCCAAGTATGTCCATACACAGAGTTCAAAACAAACGAAACATTTCACGAATGATTCGTCCAAAGACTGCTTTTACACAGTTCAAGTATTGAATTCAATTCTGCTCGCATGTGGAAGAGAGGCGGTGAGAAGAAAAGGGACGAGTACACATGCGTCTGTACCGTCAAGTCGTTTCAACTTTCTTGCTTTGCTTTTGGCATTTTCGTTGCTTCCCATTTAAAGAACCAAAAACTTGAATTCAACAGAATTGAAACGTGTAAAAGCAAATAGAAAACACAAAAGAGAATGAGCAAGAATTGCTTTCAAGTACTTGAATCATGTAAATCGGGTGAAAGACACAAACTTTGCAAAGAAAAAAGAGTGCAAACAAAACGATTTCTGTTTCGCTCATTGACGAGCATCAGCGTTGCCGTTTTGGTCCAATTGGACCAAAATTGGTAGGTTCATTCTCCTTTGGTAGGTTGATTGGTTTGATGAACCTTTTGGTAGGCAAAAATGTTTTGAAAATACAACCGAATTGAGCACTAAAATTTTGTTCGCTTAATTTATGTTTACACGTTCAATACATTGCTTTCACTTTGTTCGCACGTATACGATTTCTTTGTTTTTTCTATTACTACGTTTATACGCATGCATAAGCCGCTTTAATTAATTTCGCCGCGATTCAAAACATATGTATAAACTGAATTTCAATTCGCTTTGAAAGAGCGAAGTGTTTTGGCTCACACTCCATTTCAAATCGGTAGTTTATTTCTCCAGACAGTTAGAAGGAGTGTATAAACACCGCTCATACTCAAAGCGAATTGGATATCATCTGTTCCGCTCAAATTCCAAATAATCGCATCAGTATTTAAAAGGTGATTAATAATAATCGTTCTTTTTCTTTGCCACGATTTTATAATGCCGAACAAAACTAGATTTTTATCACTTTCCATTATGTTAACTTATAAAATGTCAAATGAAGACAGCTGATTTTATTTGCTTTTGAAGACGGTTACTTTGATGCCGATATAAAGCCGTAAGTATAAACACTAGAGCGAAATATGTACGGTGTCAATGCGCTTTCAATTAAGTCGATTATTCTGTGCGTATAAACGTAGTATATATTTTATTAAGCAGACAATTTTCTGCAAACAAAAACTAACTTCCCAAAGCTATGACCGATCTGCTGTTGAAATAGAACGAGAAATTACTTATCGTCTTGAAAAAAAATTGATGATAGGCAATTTGCAATGTGTGGGTGTATTGGTAAAAAAGTCCGAGTGTATGCAAATTGAAAAGAATTTGGGAATTTTTTGATTGAACTGCATAAAATGTCTGATTTTGTTTTTTCACGCACAAAAAAAAATTTTTGTATTTGATATTTACATTTTTTGAAAGATATTTTTATGGAATAAGTAAATTATTTTATTTAAAGGCACGAATTTGTTTTGTTTAACATTAAAATTTGTATGAATTGTTAACTAATACTGTAAATAATAATATGTGTAGTTTTTATTTTGGCTGTTATTTGTGCTGAAAATCCCGTAAATTCAAGAAATCTAGCTTTAGTGAGGAAAAAAAGTTTGGTAGTTTGCAAACTGATTTGGTAGGCGTTTTGTACCTAATAATATTTTCAAGTGGCAACACTGACGAGCATTGGTAGATCGTTTTTCGTACAGATGAAGACTGTAATCAGCTATGCCCACGTGTATGCTTCGTATATGTATACTAGCAATTACCCGGCGTGCTTCGCTGCGCCTTAAATGTATTTTTGTGTTGTAACCAGTGTTGCCGCCGCTCAAAGAACTTTCTAACCAAGATTTGACGAAAAAGTTACCAAATGTAAGGAAAAATAACCAATTTTTTTATTAGATTAACTCAGGTCATCACAAATTCTTTTATATAGTACGTATAGACAAATTTTACAAACCAAAGAAAATCAATTTTCATTTCCATTTTTTAAAAGAAAATCCTTTTAAGGCTGAAAATAAATGAAATACATTCATATATAACTATATATATATAAATACATATTTTAGAAAATCAGGCATCCCGTATTAGGTGCATATGTATGTTAATATCTTCGTAAATATTAGCAGACTGTAAATGACGTTTTTAAATAAATACATAGGTGCACAGTTTCAACGTGAACAACCACATTGTAAATATTTTATAATTAAGATTAAACAATTAAAAATTGCCGCTGTGGTGTAGTGGTAAGCAGTGGCTTCCACTCCGCAGCACCTGGGTTCAAGCCCTGGTAAAAGCAACATCGCAAAAAAATATAGAAAAAATGTTTTTTCTTAACAGCCTGTCTTAAAAATACAATCGCCGTTCGGAGTCGGCGTATAACTGTAGGTCCCTTCGCTTTGTGTGACAACATCAATGCGCACGCCACAAGTTGGAGGAGAAGCTCGGCCAAACACTAACATATGTATGTGCCAATCTGTTATTATTATTAATTAAAAATTGGACTGTATTGAACTATATCGTCGCTCAGCGCGTAGTAAGATTATAAATTAAATTTCCAAGAGAAATTCGGTTCTTTAAATATTTTCTAATTACCTTCGAAAATATATTAACTCAAAAAAAAATAAACAATGCTTCATAGATCGATTTTTTTTAAATCTAACTTCATAAAGTTCTTTAAAAATATTTTGTAAATGAGGCCATAAGAGCTTAGGGGGAGAGTTACAACACAAAAATACATTTAAGGCGCAGCGAAGCACACCGGGTAATTGCTAGTGTATGGATATGTAGACATGGGAAAATTTGCGTAAACAAAGAATAGAGGCCGGTTCACATACAACTTTGGCGTTGCGTTGGCGTTGAACTTCAATGCAGCCGTCCACATATTTAGCCAAAATTTGGCAACGCTAAGGCCAACACAAAGCAGAAAGATCGCGTGCGTCGGTCGTCAGCTGTTGCAAATAAATAAAATTATGTGAAATGTTTTTGCCTTTTAATCAAATGAGGGCAAGAAGTATAATTTTTCATGCAATTATTGGTATGAAATATTAATTTATCTCTCGTTAATATGTTAATTTAGTGGCCAAAGTAGTCTCTGCCAAGCTTCATTGTAGAACGCATACTTTTAACGTGCGTTCTGTCAAACCAACGCCAACTA
>NW_023458557.1:42044353-42059571 GCF_013731165.1 Rhagoletis pomonella
AAATTACGTTACTTCCTACTTGAATTAAAATGTTGAGTGTCTGCCGCCGATGGATGGGCGAACAGAAGGAAGTCTGAAGTATATACAAATATCTCTATATTCTCTACAAATCCGTATGTACTATGTAAATTTAAAGAAATAAAAAAAAATTAAAAAGTTAAGTTATTGGGGTAATTTATGTCGCCATAAATAAATTCTTGCAATAATCTTATCAACCGTTATGTTAAACTACTGAGTTGCTACGATTTTTTGTGGGTTTTATATTGATTTTTATTATTATTATTATTTTTAACCCATTAACTCCCACCAGAACGGGCGTTTTTGACTCACTGTTTAAAAAATGGCTTATAGATGGTTAAAATTTCCACTAAAATATTAAGAGCCAAATTTTTCTAAGAAGAACCGAACGTAAAGAAAAATAATAATAATTTTACCAAAACGGGGGACTTTAACCCAGTGTAGAAGACATTGCGATGCGCGGGAGCAAAACCTTCCTGGGATTTGACCACCACTTAGGAATGCTAACGTAATTTTCACACAGCCACCTAGTACTTACATTCGTCTGCGGGACTCCAGAATAAAATAACTTACTAATGTAAAAATTACCAAAAAAAAGTGTTTGCTTTTTAATAAAAGTGTGTTTAAAATATTTAAAAAAATACACAGGAAAATCAACTAGTCTTTCTTTTATCTCCAATAATTGAGGAGTTAGATGCAATAAGGGCGCTTCTGTTAAAACTGATTTCTGAGATATTGGCGTTAAAGTTTTTCTTGTGTTGTAACTTTCTTGTTGTTGTAGTATATAAAAAAGTAATATTGAAAAAATTTGTCTACTGCGGAAAAAATCGTCAGATTACCAGTATTCGACCCTAATTTAATTGTAATAAACGCTTTCGATCGAAAAACGTGTTACCTATGTTTTTTCTGAGTTACGCTTTTTTGGAAATTTTCAGTGCCCCGTATTATGCAAAAAAACCTCCTTTAAAAAAAGTAAATTTCTTTTCGTAAAATAGTGTTTTTATACGAATAGTATTTAGTTCCTTTAAACAATGTACTTATTTCAATGTGCATACATCATGAAAATTTTGTACAAAACTACTTAGGCGCCGAACGCCGCCGCCGCGCCGGTATTTTCGTAACTCGGCGGCGGCGCGTGAGAAATGACACAAAACGGCGGCGGCGGCGTGGCTCGGCGGCGTATACCTTTAATGTGTACATAATTTTCATAAGGTTTGCAGTGAGAGCATACACTGGCACATACATATGTATGTATGTTTCTTCGAACAAGAATTTTCATATAACCTAATACAATATAAACAATTTTCATATTTTTTTAATTAATCAAAACTATTAATATGCATTTTTTACCAATTTTAAAATTCTTTTCAACTAACATGCATTTTTACTACCTGCTATATACAAATATTATATATATATTACATATACTACTACTATATGGCAAAGGTCTTCGCTGGTCTTGCTTAAAGTGCAGGTCAACCGAAGTTGATCTCTTTAAGTTGTTTAGGCAAACCAGAAATGGGTTTTCTGAGGTAGGGAGAGAGTTGTCGGTACTGACCGAAAAATTTAAACATTATGAAAATGTATTTAAATCTTTTAAATGCTTAGATACCGTACAATCTATGAAGCACATTCGTGTGTCAAAACGTAAGCGTCCTCATAGTCCGCCTAATGAAAGGACCGTTCCACGTCAGAACAATCTTCCGAATGACTTAATTAATCTTTCTTCTCCATGTCCACAGACAACGGAGTTATCTTCCTCAAAAGAACATATATCAAAGTCTGCTTCTAATAATAACGACCCTGCCGTATCTTCCCCTTCCCCCGTTGAAGTTGTGGCACCGCCATCTAATCTTCCAACGTTTACTCTACCCTCAATTAGTAACTCAGTTACTCAACCCCGTCCGCCGGTAATCGAGTCTAATACTAGGAGACTGGTTGTGGTTCCCCCAAAGAAGTCTATATTTGTATCTAGATTTTCGAGGGATACTTCCGAGGACGATATAAAGTTTTACATCTCGTCCAAAGTTAAAACTGTCAACTTAAGTATCAGAAAATTTAATTTTAAATATGAAAAAAAATATTTCTTCATTTAAAATAGACGTAAATTTAGAAAATTTTGACATGCTGCTTAGTAGTTCTTTTTGGCCCTCCGGAGCTTTCGTTCGTGAACTTGAGTATAGGCCCAACAAAAAAAAAAATAATAATTTAGCAAATATTCCCCGTCAGAATACAGAATCAAAAAACTGATTACTAAATCTGCTTTAAGTATTTATTATCAAAACGTAAGAGGCATAAATACCAAATTAACGAATTTATATCTTAATGGCCTTGAATGCAATTATAATATAATTTCTTTGACTGAAACTTGGCTCAAACCTCACACTTTTAATTCAGAGATTCTTTCAAATAATTATCATATCTACAGAAAAGATCGGGAGGACAGAGTCGGCGGTGGCGTACTCTTTGCCGTAGACTCTTCAATACCATCTGAAGAAGTTAGTCTTCCACACATTGAATCTGCAGAATTCAAATGCATTCGATTTCAGGTTGGAAGGGGGTTTACTTACTTAGCTCTATGCTATATTCCTCCCCGATCTGACTTATCAGTGTATTCACAACATGTATCTTTACTGAAATCAATTAATTCAATGATTAAACCCTCTGATTCATTGATTGTGTTGGGTGACTTTAATTTACCAAATGTATCATGGAACATCATTGACAATGATATTGTACCTTTCTCGTCTAGCGCGTGCAATAACGTATTTTTAGAGGAGATGGCTGAACTCTGCCTGAATCAAGTTAATGTACTTCGCAATAAGTTTGGCAAAGTATTAGATCTTGTTTATGTTGATGATGCATCTAAGTCGGCCGTAAATAAATGTGACCCACTAGTTTTGCCCGAAGATGTCTACCACCCTGCTATTGAGATATCTTACGAAATTATAAACGATGGTCAAAATTGCGATGTCCAAACATACGAACCAAATATTCGCTTTGATTTTTCGAAAGCCAACTTTAAAAAACTGAATAAAGAATTGTCTAAATTGTCGTGGCCTATATACAAAGAAAAAGTTGAGCAAAGCGTTGCACATTTTAATTTTACTGTACATAGATTATTTGAAAAGTATGTGCCTAAACGCATGTGTGTTCCTGAAGAACAAACACAGTTATGGTTCACTAAAGAACTGAGAAACTTGAAAAACAGAAAGTCACGTTGTTTTAGATTACACAAAAAAAACCGGCTTACACTCATACTATGTAAAATACTCACTTTTGCGTCACAAGTTCTTTGAATTAAACAAAAAGTGTTATAAAGATTACTTGTGTAAAATCAAACGACGTATAATATATAACCCCAAATCATTTTATGATTTCGTAAACTCCAAGCGAAATGTACGTGGGTTTCCTTCCGCCATGAAGTATCAAAATACCGCCTCTGGTGATAATCAAACAATTTCTAACATGTTCGCTCAGTTTTTTAAATCCAATTATTCCACTAACTCCCAAGCATACTTTGACTATCCTTTTAAACTAAGCCCAATTAACTCAATACATAACCCTATAATATCTCCCGATGATGTTTTAGTTTACCTGAAGTCCTTAAAGCAGTCTTTCAGTTATGGTCCTGACCAGATCCCCACTTGTTTTCTTAGAAATTGTGCTGATTATCTCTATGAGCCGTTAACAGCCTTATTTAATTTGTCTCTTAAAGAGGGCGTTTTTCCAACTGTATGGAAGGAATCGTTCATAACCCCCTTACATAAAAGCGGTAGCAGGTCTTCAGTGGAGAACTACCGGGGCATAGCTAAGCTTTCTGCAATTCCTAAATTATTTGAAGCAATTATAACAAATCGGTTGACGCATTCTATCACTTCAAGCATTTCATACAGTCAACATGGATTTTGCAAGGGCAAATCAACTTCTACAAATTTACTTGAATTAACATCCTATATCTCAAAAGCATTTAGTGAGAGCAAAACTGTTGATGTTATATATACTGATTTCAGTAAAGCATTTGACAAAGTGTGCCACTCGTTGCTCATCTATAAACTTGATCTTCTTGGTCTTCCACCTAATTTTCTACGTTGGATCTCTTCATACCTCTATGATAGATCACAAAGGGTATTGTTTAAAAATACTATCTCTGACGTCATTGATGTTACTTCAGGAGTCCCTCAGGGTAGCCACCTAGGCCGATTCTGTTCTTGCTTTTTATAAACGATATTTCTACAGATATAAAATTCTCCAAAATTTTAATGTATGCAGATGATGTAAAACTTTATAAATCGTACGTTTCAATTAAAGAAAGGTCTTTGCTACAATCAGACTTAAACAGCATGGCTTACTGGTGTAAAGTAAATGTTATGCCTCTAAATCTTAAGAAATGTAAAGTAATGTGCTTCTCGCCAAGAGCTGTTCTGCCAGTTTCTTATATAATAGGTAACCAATGGTATACAATTTTGTGGACCTTGGTATCACAATGGATCCTAAGCTTAATTTTAATCTTCACATTAATGTGACAGTCAACAAGGCTAAAGGTGTACTTGCATTTGTGAAACGATGGTCAAAAGAATTTAGTGACCCTTATATCACTAAAACCCTGTTTACAACATTAGTTAGGCCGACTCTGGAATACGGCTCGGTGGTTTGGAATCCAAGGTATCAAATTTACTCAGACAAGATAGAATCAATTCAAAAACAGTTCCTACTTTTTGCTTTAAGAAATTTCCGATGGGATTCTCAATATAGTCTTCCACCTTATACGAGTCGCTTAAAACTTATTAACCTTCCCACACTTGCCAGTCGCAGGGAAATGCTTGGTATAATTTTTATGGTTAAATTACTGACAGGCTCAATTTCAAGTCCATCTCTTCTGGCTGATGTTAGCTTTAATGTTCCCTCACGCGTATCAAGACACTTTTGTCCCATATTTCTCAAAGCTTGTAAAACCAATTTTGAATTGCACGACCCACTCCGTTGCTTATGCCAGGATTTTAACTCTCACTCCAGCACGTTTGATATATCAGATCCGCTTTTCAGCATTAAGAAAGCGATACTCTCCACTCTCAATAAGTGAATTATGGACATAAATACATAAAATCAGCTGATGAATTTAGTTCTGTAGCTGAACAGTTTTAGATCTCGACACTTAACAAACTCCTGCCTATCGTGACTCGGCACAAAAATTTAAAATATTGGTTCCGTACGTCATGCGGACTGCGCGTGATGGCGGGAATGGAGGGTAAAAACCGTTGGGATTATTATTATACCCGAGCGCACTTGTGCACAAGGGTATTATAACTTTGTTCACATAACGGTTGTTTGTAACAGGCAAAACGAATCGAGATAGATATAGACAAATGTATACATAAATGATCAGAATGAAAAGAGAAATCGATTAAGCGGTGACTGTCTGTCCGTCCGTCCGTCCGTCCGTCCGTCCGTCCGTCCGTCCGTCCGTCCGTCTGTGCACACGATAACTCGAGTAAAAATTGAGATATCTTAACGAAACTTGGTACGTGAACTTCTTTTGGGCGTGGGACGGATGGTATTGAAAATGGGCGAAATCGGATAATAACCACGCCTACCTCCCATATAACGGTAATTTTAAGAAATACGAAAACTGCGATATTTTAGTAACTACTGAAGATAATTCACTCAAAATTGATACTTACAATGAGTTTCAGACGGAAAACATGAATATTATAAATTTTTGGAAAATGGGCGTAGCCACGCCCACTTATGGTTACATGTATATATCTTGGTAACCGCTGCACCAATTTCTTCCAACCTTGGCACAGTTATTGGCCTTCGCACAGCATACCAAATGGCCGAAAATTTAAAAAATCGGACAATAACCACGCCTACCTCCCATATAACGGTAATTTTCAGAAAAACGAAAACTGCGATATTTTAGTAACTACTGAAGATAATTCACTCAAAATTGATATTTGCAATGAGTTTTAGACGAAAAATAAGAATATTACAAAATTTTGGCAAATGGGCGTAGCCACGCCCACTTATGGTTACATGCGTATATCTTGGTAACCGCTACACCAATTTCTTCCAAACTTGGCACAGTTGTTGGTCCTGGTACAGCATACCAATTGGCCGAAAATTTCTAAAATCGGACAATAACCACGCCCACATCCCATATAACGGTAATTTCGAGAAATACAAAATCTTCGATAAATCAGTAAATATTGAAGCTAATTTATTCAAAATTGATGATTGCAACAATTCTTTACCAAGAAATACGTTTATGACAAAATTTTGGAAAATGGGCGTAGCACCGCCCACTTGTGATCACATATATGTATCTCGCTAACCGTTCTAGCAATTTGTACTAAGCTCGGTATGGTTATTGTGCTTGCCACATAAAAGCAAACCGTTGAAAATTGTTGAAATCGGACTAAAATTTAGGCCGCTTTTCATATAACGGTAAATTTCAGATATGCTTGAAATTTCAATATTTCGAAATTTAAGGACGCTAATTTACTTAAAATGTATACACCCCGGCTTATCATGTAGCGGTAGCTTTCGGAAAGGTGGAAAACATATATATTTAATACTTGCGCCGGGTATTTAATGTTCGGCTCCGCCCGAACTTAGACTTTCTTACTTGTTATTATTATTATTATATACTCGTACAAGAAGCGAACTTGAACACATGATTTTTGAGTTTTTTATGTCGTTAAAGCAATATTATCTACTCAATAAATTATATTTAACAAATGGTCATGCATATATGAAGATCCGAAATGCTAAATGTTATAAAAGTACTTTTAATTTATTTAATTTTATAAAAACATATACATGAATATGTTTCTGCATTCACCAGCAATCTAGCAACACAGCCAGGCACTTGTAACATAACATAACATTATCATAAAAGAACATTTACGTTTTTTGCTGTTAACTCTTGTGTAAATGTTAATCGCGATGTGGTGATATTCCATGAATTTATTTTTCAGCCAAACAATTTTACGTTCCAAAAATTTGCACCTTCTCTATCTATCTAAGTTCTCTGGTGCCACACAGTCAGGCGTCAGTGCGCCTTGCTGCACGCCCCGTACCAAGGCCGATAGTTTGTAAGAGCGCCGCACTGTGTTCTGTTTTGGGAAAAAAAAGGACAAAATCAAATATCTCCCGATCCAAACCAGATAGAGAAGTGCAGATACCAGGATTGCTACTCAGCATACTTGACGTGCGGTGCATTGATGGGAGAGACCGCTCATAACCTGACATTCACGCAACAAAGTAGTTCGACAGTTAATCCGGTAAATCGCGAGATTGAACCCCCAGCCCGCTCGAGTATCCATTTACCTCCATGTGACAAGAAATTTTTTACGGTGATTACATGTCTTGGCCATCTTTCCGCGATTTGTTTACGGTAATTTACATTAACAATTCGCGTTTGACCCCGGTAGAGAAATTGTACCACTTGAATCAAAAGACCCGTGGTGAGGCGAAAGATATCGTAAACAATTGCGTTTAACTAACGACAGTTTCGCGACTGCTTGGCAAAATTTATCCGACCACTATGAGAATAATGGTTAATAGCCAATTAAAAACGCTATTTAACCTACCATCGGTAACGAGCGAAAGCGGTACGGAAATTAAAAACATACAACGGGCAGTTAATAATTGTATATCCGTTTTAGAAATGTACGGGATTGATATTGAGAACTGGGATGCGATCTTTATGTTCTTAGTATGGAGTCGGTTACCGGATACCACGCTGGCGTTGCACAGTGGTGCAATGTGCAAAGCTAGGGTAATTTAATTAAACTTTCTGTTTGTAATTTTTCAATAAAATTTTTATCAAATATGCAAGAATATTGTCTACTTAAGAGTAAATACAACTTTGTTTGAAAAAATTTTGCTACATATAAACATGACGGTATCCAAAAGTCATAGTATGCAATAAGTGACAAATGAAATTGTGCGTGCAACGAAAACTGTGTATTTTTAAGGCTCAATAACTTGTTTAAAGAAACTTTGTTTTAACTTCATTTCTTTCTTCGTCATTGTTTTAAGTACGAAAATTCAGGAAATGTAAAAATTATTACCGTAGTGGACGCACATATTTTTTTGGAGCTGATAAAGTTTTAATCTTTTTGGTGAGTACCAAATTATTATTATTTTTGTTTTTTGTAGACGAAATCTTTCTTATATAGTGGAATATAGATCACTTACTATACTTATTCTCTCAATTGATGTACATATATACTAATAGAACCCACAAAAAAATTCTGCGGCTAGCTGCGGCACCCATACATTTATTTTCAATTTTCAAAATGACTCCTAAAATTTCAAGACAGGAAGTCTTTGATTTTTGGCTGTCGACCCCTAAAAATGAAGGACTTAATGGAATAATGGATTTTGTACCAGGTAATATCAGTCTAGGATCTAGTGACAGAATCAAATTTGATAAATTGAAATCATACGGGCGAAGTTAATTCAGAATTTGGACCTAAAGTGGACAAAAGTTTTCCGAAAAAGAGAGCGGTTTGTTACTGCAAATAAAGATTGGCTCGAATTTGAAATAGACTTGTCACAATTTGTGTGTTCTAAGTTTGGTAAGCCGTCATTTTCTGCTGGTAGGCCAGCTAGAGATTTTTAAGATTGTTGCAAAAAGTTAAAATGAAGAAAGCTAATGTGCTTTCGAAAGTTATCGAACCAGATGTATTTTTTTTTGCCACTGAACTAAAAATTTGATCTTCAGCTACGCTACTTAATGCGCTTTTAAGTGCTTCTCCAGAAAGAGGTACTGCTATTAAGAAGGTCAGATTGGCAAAGAAGAGTCCTAAAGGTATTTCGCCTGAAGAAGCTCTCGCACTAATAACACCGGCACACAAAAAAAAAATTAGTGTGATGTGCATTTGACCGAACCTACCTATGGTTATGTATTTCGACCCGCAGGGTCCGAATTTGAAGTCAGTTTGGCCAATATAACTCCTAGATTTCGAGAAAACTTCAAAAAATTGTTTTTTATTGCCGATTTTCGCTATATTTTACGATTTTTTTTTGAAGTTTTATCGAAATATAGGAGGTATATTGGCCAAACTGGGTCGAAATACATAACCATAGGTAGGTCCGGTCAAATGCACATCCCACTATTTTTTTTTGTGTTCCGGTGTAATCGACACAAATTTATCAAAGTATCAGTATCGTTTACTTACTGAGGGCCGTTTTCTAATGTAAGCAGTAAATTTGCCTTTACTAACAGGGCAGATAAATTGTTCCTCACTTTAAAGTGTTTTGGTTTTCTTATCGTACCGGTAAAAATTAATTTGTTATTCCGTAGAGTGAAACTTCACTACATTTCCGAAAGTGAAACTTCACTACATTCGTCATATAATTTCAAAGGTTATCAATGCAACATAAGCAAATATAGAGCAAGAGCAACTATTAGCAAAAACCAAAACCTTGGTTGAAATATCGAATATATCTGACTCATGAAGCAAAACCGAACCAAAATTTAAAGTTGGGTACACATTTTTAGAGGTTGCATCGGGTGAGCAACAACTTATCGATTCGAGTAATTAATGCGCTGATGAGAAAACGAAAACTTGTATATCGAGACGATAAAGTGGCCGGTAATCTAAAGGTTAGATGAGAAAATTACCCTAAAAGTTAAGCTTGATCTGACTTTTTAACATTTTATTTTTATTTTATACATATATTAGGTGGCTAATTCGGATCCGGCGTCAATACAGTATATACATAACGGACTTTCTATTTTTAATTCATCCCAAAGAGTATTTACACTGGCGATCAAAAGTGAGTGCATGATGATTTTTGTTAAATATTTACAATGTTTTTCAAGCTAGAATTTTTTTTTATTTTTTATGCTTTAATCAAAGTCAAAATTTCAAACTGTATACAGAATTTTGAAAAATTCAACAAATTTTCATCAAAATTTTTAACTTTTTAATCCAAATAGTTAACAAATTTTTAGGTATGCAGGTACGTGCGCAAGTGCTTAAAAAATATACCAGAAATTGACGAGAAATTTAACGATTTTTTAATTATATGGATGATAGGCGTGGTCGCTATTCGATCTTGCTCATTTTATGAGCAGAAGTTGTTAGTCTCTCAAACATAATTTGTGCAAAATTTCATCCCGATATCTATCTTAGTTCTTAATATAATAATTAAGTTACCCTACTAGAGCAGATTGGACCACTGTGCGTTGTGGGAACAAAGAATGGTGAGAAAGGCGGAAATTCCAAAATGGGAGGAATTAGACAGCTTTCTCACAAGTCGGTTCCAGACGTTAGAAACGGTGTCCGATATCCGGAGTGCACAACCAGTAAAGCCTTCAGTTTTCGCAGCCCGCATGTAGATTATGCCCCGAACAATCTCATGCACTATAGGGCTGCCCCAAATTTCTGGCAATGAAAGTTGAGGATCGCCTCAACTTGGTCAGAAAACACAACTTGTGTATGAATTGCCTAGCGAATTCACACATCCCGAAGGATTTCAAGAGTCCGTTAATTGTTGGAGCTGTCGCATTATGCATTAGCTGAGGCATTATTCGCTGCTACATCGAACTTCAGCTCCACAAAAGGCCAAATCTTCGCAACAGCGACCCATCGCGCATTTGGCTATAGGTTCTCCTGTAACCCCCAGTTTAGAATCGAGGAAAGAGGTCTGGTTCTACCCCAATTAACAGGAAACCTCCCGAAGTTTACAGTGGATCAAGTGCATCGGGATTCACTGCCCCCTTAAAGGCTAGCCGATGTCAACTTCTACAGGAGTGAGTAAGTGGATGTTTACCCATCGGTCATAAAGGACAAGGTGCAATGGAACGTTCTGGGATCACTTCTAGCGCAGGAAACGGTGTTTGGCTGGGTTTTGACGGGACCAGTACCGCCTACGACCACAAGGAGCTTCACTACTTCTGTGTCTTACGGAACAGAAACTTAAACCCCCAGCTAACTCGGTTTTGGGAGTTACAAGAAGTTTCCACCAAACGGAAAATTACCCCCGAAGATGCGTTTTGTGAGGAGTTGTACGCGAAGACGACCACGAGGAATGAGCAAGGACGGTATGTGGTGGCTCTACCCTTTCGTCGGGAATTCCCAGACGAAATCAACCTCGGCCTTTCAAGGAGTGGAGCAGCACGGCAATTCCTGTGTTGGGCTCTCAGCTCGCTTATTTAACTTGGGAAAACTTTCCGCAGAGATGGAACTAGCTTACCTCACTTTCGTTGCCCAGTCCTAGGCGCCAGTAATCACGGCCTCGTGGAAAATTGTTGAAATGATGAGGGGTTCCTACCGGGGGCTTCCGTCGATCAAAATTGGTTGAGCATGCAGCAAATATTGTTTTCTGTTATTAATCAAGAGCAATGCAAAACTGATAGGGAGGAACGAGATATTTATTATTAACTAGCAAATACCCGGCGTGCTTCGCGACGCTTCGTAGGTAATTTTGCATCAAAGTTAAGGAGAAACCGTATTGAAACTCAAGTGGGAAAACCTCTTCAGGGGAAGAATTTTGCCTTTATTAGCATCAATAATTCATCTGGCCGGCCATTGTAACGTAGTACGTATGTATGTACATATAATGTGTTGTAATCGATTGGTAATAATAATAAAAGTTAAGATCTATCTTCACAAATCAGTGCCGTATCAGTTCGGTATCATTGCCAATCAGCATCGATCAGTGATACCAATTCTGGATAATTCCGTACAACTCGATTAATTTTCCCTCCATATCTAACAAAACTTGCAATAGAATACCGTCAGCTCGTCAGTGAAATATACAAACAAATCTTTGCCGAGTTAACTACACTCTAAAAAATTTTTGTTTAAATTTAAGCATATTAAAAAAAGTAGCGAGTTTCCTCTCTTAATGTATGCAAATTTGCACAACGTGTTTATCAATTTAAATACGGCTTTTTAACTTTTACTTACCATATGTGTGGCGTAGAACAAATTTGAAATTTGTTTGTTGAATTCTAAACACTTAAGGCCAAATTCACAGTGCGTAGTTAACTCAGAATCGGCAGTTACCCTGCAGTGAAATCCCAAACTAGTCAGGAAAAATACTAGTTTACAACTATAATTTTATGACAGAAACCGATCTAGTTCGAAAATGACCAGACTTGTACCAAGTACATAACGATTTATTCATGCCCTATTTTATTTGACTTCGACAGTTTAACACAATAAAGTACACAAAATATTATAACTTTTATTTGGCTATATTGTAAACCGTACGTACTCGCAATTATACCATACCTGTTAAATAATAATTAATATTCATAATGATTATTAATTACAGCATGGTTTTGTTTGGATAACCGTTTAATGATTAAATACCGATATAATTAATTACTTACAAAATTCTTACTTAAAAAAGTAATTAATTACTTAAAAAATGTTAATTAATTAATTAATTTTAATTACATCATTGTTTCGTTACTTTTGATCATTTTCAATTATTTTTGACTTGTTTTAATTACACGATTATAATTATTTGATTAATTTCTATTATTAATCATCAAGGCAAACTATAGACAAAAATTAAGAATATTTAATAAAAATTTAACACTATTTATTGGCAAATCTAAGGCTGCTAAATAAAAATGTGTAATAAATTAAAGTGTACTTAAAAGTTTTTTATTGTATATTCATGAATTCATTTTATTTTTTTGACTCCCAAAGTAGTTGTTTTGGTCCACAATTTGACTAGCATTTTTCTGTCTAGTATGAGACTGGTATATTTCTGACCGATATCTGACAATTGCCATCTCGTGGGGCATCCCCATGTCAAAAATACCAGTTGGTTGCATGAAAAAAAGATAGTTGGCTGACTAGTTGGGCATGCGGTTCATACTAGTTGAGAAGTAGTTTACAACTAGTACATTTGACTACAGGGTAACTACAGATTTTCAGTACAGCACTGTGAGTTTGGCCCTTAGAGCCGTAATTTAACTATTTTGAAGAATAGTTAAATCATTAGTTAAACTAAACTACAAAAATGTCTATAGAATTTTCTTAGTGTTCACAATTACACAGTTTACACATCAAATGTTTAAAATTTGCTCTAAAAGTTGTTTGTTTAAAGTAACGCATATTAAGAGAGGTTACCAGTTTCTTCTACTAATGTGTGCCAATTTAGACACCGTGTTGATAAAATTAAACACTGCCTGTTTACTTTTTCATACCAAATTTGTCGCGTAGAGCAAAATCTATATCTATACTAATTATATAAAGAGAAGTCCCTTTTTTTTGTAACAGGTAATCTCGCGAACGGCTGGTCCGATTTTCATGAAATTTTGTATACAAATAGCTTTCGGTAACCACCATGTTTTAGGCTAAAAAAATTTAATTCGGGTAGGTGGACCAGGGACCGGTCTATTCGAAAAAATCTTATTATGATCCGATTTGCTTAAAATTTAGTACGTAAGTAGCTTTTTAGCATATATGACCCATTTTTTGAAAAAATCGAATTTACGGTCCGATTGGCTTAAAATTCGGTGCGCGGTAGCTTTTTAGCATGTACTAGCATATATGATCAATTTTTTCCGAGAAGTGGACCAGGGACCGATCTATTCCAAAAAATCGCATTTATGGTCCGATTTGCTTAAAATTCGGTACGTAAGTAGTTTTTTAGCATATATTAGGATATATGGTCAATTTTTCCGAGAAGTGGACCAGGGACTGATCTATTCGAAAAAATCGTATTTACGGCCCGATTTGCTTAAAATTCGGTACGTAGGTAGCTTTTTAGCATATATGATCTATTTTGTCCGAGAAATGGACCAGGGACCGATCTGTTCGAAGTAATCGTATTTATGGTCCGATTTGCTTAAAATTCGGTACGTAGGTAGCTTTTTGCCTGGATAAGCTTGTAGATTCCTGTTTTCCAATTTTCATGCAATTTCGAATATAAATAGCTTTAAGTAACCACCATATCAAGGGGCGAATTCGGCACTAGGCGAGATTTTTTTTGCGCCAATCAGAAACAACGGATACTGTCAAAATATAATTATAATATATAATATATCTCAACTAATATATATTTAGGAAGCCGTTTGTTAGTTTTCGCAAGGCTCGAGAGCGGCTGAACCGATTTTTTTGAAACTGCCACCTGCCGCACGTGTCCCAAGGATGGTTTTAGGCTGAAAAATCTACATGTAAAGGGGCGTGGCACTTCCCATACAAACCGAATTTCTCATGCTACACATATCTGAAAGTGTGCATGGTAGAGTTTTGGAAATTAGTATGGAGATATACGAAATCAATCGCATACCCTTGGAGAAAAATTTTAGCTATAGTAAAAAGGGGTGTGACATCTCCCATACAAACCGAATTTTTCATACTGCTTATCTCTGGAAATTTTTTGGTAGAGTTCTAAAGTTTTGTATGGAGTTGTACGAAATAAATCGCATACTCTTGGAGAAAAATTGGAACTATTGGAAAAGGGGGCGTGGCATCTTCCATACAAACCGAATTTTTCATACTGCCTATCTTTGGAAGTGTTCTTGGTAGAGTTCTGGAACTTGGTATGGAAATATACGAAATCAATCGCATACTCATGAAGAAAGAGGGCAGCTGTTGGAAAGGGGGGCGTGGCTCCTCCCATATAAATCGAATTTTTATACTGCATATCTCTGAAAGTATTCATGGTACAGTACTGGAACTTCGTATGGAGATATGTATATAGTTGAAATCAAGCCCATACTCATGAAGAAAATTTGGGCTATTTGAAAAGGGGTGTGAGGCCTACAAACGTACCGACCTTTAGCTATCTTTGAATGAATTTTTTTTATTCTTCTGTAGGTGTGTTTGTGAGTGAAATCCTCCTAGATGGATGTACGGATTTTAACGAAACTTTTTGTGTATTTGCAGTGGGCCATGAGAAAACCGTCATCTTTAAGGTATAGTCCAACCTTTCACAATATCTGGTATTCGTCTTAATCTGAAACGCAATAATCATAGAAAATTGGCGCCGTTTATGGTGAAAAGCATTTAATATCACACTTTCAAACTAAAGCTTTTTTAACCCTAGAGGCTTATGTACTTAAAAGATAAACTGTGAGCTAAAATATACTTAGTCCTGTCTTATTACAACGCTTTTATCAACTTGCAATGTTGTGTTCCAGAAACTTTCAATGTTGTGTGTCCGACACTGTTTAGATATGAACACGGCTAAACACTCAAAAATGAAATCGACCT
>NW_023458557.1:42059671-42076648 GCF_013731165.1 Rhagoletis pomonella
AGTAAAACATATAAAGTTAAAATACGCAACAAATCAGTTACAGTTTCAATAGACCGCATCAAACCTGCTTTTGTATGCCAGCCTTTTCCAGGCTCGCAAAGCCCTAACGAATTCAAACTTCAAGAAGACGTTGCAGACGCTACGTCCTCCGAGAAGAAGACAAGAGCTGGACGTTTAGTCAGACTCCCACATCGCTACGCGACCTAGATGTCTGGGGGGAGTATTGTGGCAACGCTGCGACAGCACATAAAATACAACTCTGCTCAATCCAATTTGACAGCGGCATATTCTTGCTCTTTCTTTCTGTTCCGGCTTCGAGGAGAAAAAACAGGCGTGTGATTTTTACAATTATCTTGATTTTGTAGATTTAAGTTAAAATAATTGAGCGACTGGGATACCATACATGTTTGAAAGTGATATATGAAGACATTGCCGAATAAATTCAAATCAAATCATGCATCAAATTTGTGCTTGTCAACAAAGGAACACATGCAACATATTCAGCATTATTATTTATTAACGGGTGATTTTTTTGAGGTTAGGATTTTCATGCATTAGTATTTGACAGATCACGTGGGATTTCAGACATGGTGTCAAAGAGAAAGATGCTCAGTATGCTTTGACATTTCATCATGAATAGACTTACTAACGACCAACGCTTGCAAATCATTGAATTTTATTACCAAAATCAGTGTTCGGTTCGCTTTACCCAATTGCTGCGAACGGCGACGAATCGACATTTCACGGTCTTCAGCAACACTCTCAGAAACAGACGCAATATTCTCTTCTGTACGCACTGTACGCATTCGTGTGGTTGGTTTAATGTCCAATAAAGTAAACTGAGTGCGAAACTTGGTCACAATCGCATTAATTGTTTGCTCACTTGGTCGATTATGTAGACCATAAATAAACACATTTCGAACCGAACACTGATTTTGGTAATAAAATTCAATGATTTGCAAGCGTTGCTCGTTAGTAAGTCTATTCATGATGAAATGTCAAAGCATACTGAGCATCTTTCTCTTTGACACCATGTCTGAAATCCCACGTGATCTGTCAAATACTAATGCATGAAAATCCTAACCTCAAAAAAATCACCCGTTATTTCCGAATTTTGCAAGCTCCTACTATAGTAAATTTGTTAAACAATTATCTAATTAAAAAACGTGGCTCTTTGAGCCAAAAGCGGCTCTTTGCTTAGCAAAGTACGGCTGTTTAACTTTCTCCTTGCTTAGAACATTTTTGCTCTTTTTACTTTTTAAAATACATATTTCATACATATTACACATATACATACATATTTTACATACAGACATATTATACATATAAACACATATTTTAGCCCACAGCAATTTGCCAACAAGAAAACAGCTGATCAAGAAGAGCTGGTTGGAATCTACGCAAATCCCTAAATTGAATTTGATGGGTTGGAATTTGAAACAGTAAAATGCGACTAATTAAACTTGTAAGAAATAAGTAATTATTTGTTTAGTCAGTGAACTGTGCCAGGATAAGAATTCTGGATTTGTTTACCTACGTTTTCAATTTTATGCTTTTCACAGGTCTATTCTGCTGGTAACATAAATTTATAACCGGTAATTAAAGTGTCTGTCAATTTTTAAACCTTTTTCGCATTCTGTGCTCTCTTGTAACCCTTAAATTTGGTTACCATCTCATAAGCTGGTAACAAAATATTGCCCCGTGAAATATGCAATACAGGAATTTCCACAAATCTTCATTGCTGAGTTGCTGAATATTTTCACTGCATTACCAACGTACATATGTACCTAGAATCACGGTGACAAGAAGTGGTAACATTTTTTTGGTAATAAAATTTTCCGGTCAGAAAATCTTCGGTAACGTGCAGAATAGACCTGTTAACGTAAACAAAATTTCTATCAGCTGTTCGTCTAACTTGCAAATTTCTGCAAATTTTCTGTTCGCGTACTACTTTGGATATTTTTCTCTTGTGAGAGAACAGATGATATTTCGTCGGAATTTCGCTGTTGGACATTTTTTACTGGAGATTTTAAACGAACGTACCTGTTAACTATCCAAAATTTAACATAATTGTTACGAACGGCTTTAACTGGCCTAAAACCAGATTTTGAAAACCTTGCCAAAGGGATCTTTTGAATTTTCTTTTATATCTATCTTACGTACAATAGAATAATAATAAAATGAATGTTTTTCATTTCTAATAATAAGTTTATTTAAAAATAAAATTTGTTTTTCTTGTTCTTTTTTGTGGCTTTTTGTAGCATTTAGAACTTAGATGTGGCTCTTTTCGGCCTCGGCCTTGCCTGCCCCTGCTATATACATTTTCATACAAATAACAGTATTAAAAATATGCTGCAGAAACACAACAGCAAATAACAGCTGAGCTAAAAAGCAATGACATTAGCCGTGGGTAACACAGTGCGGCGCCGCGCCATTGCGCTGATACCGAGAGCTGAGTTACTGGCGCCGATACCGATTTTCACAACTCAGTGACGCAATGGTGCCAGCAACACCGGAACACTGACAACACCGGGCGGCGCAAAGTACCAGCAAAGAACACACAAAAGAGAAGTGGCACTTGTAAAATGTGCAGCACAAGGCGAATTTTTAAAATGTGGTGTTGCTAAAATTAGCCGCGATCCTTCCGAATGTGAAAATTATGTGTTTGTTGTATTTTTGGGTTTTGAACTTGGGTATACTTGAGTTGTTTTTGCCCAATCGATACCACATTGTATTAATTCACCTTAGTTCAACACCGGATCACTGACAACGCCGGGTGTCGCAAAGAACCAGCAAAGAACACCCGAAATAGAAGAGTCTCTTGTAAAATGTGCAGCACAAGGCGAATTTATACAAGGTGATTTTGCTAGAATTGGTCGCGGTCCTTCTGAATGTGAAAATGATGGGTTTGTTGTATTTATGGGTTTTGAACTTGGGTATACTGGAGTTTTTTCTCAACCGATATCACCTTGAAATGAGCTTTAGCCTGAAGTGGCGCAATTGCGCCAACACGCTGTGCTGATTCCAACAGTGGCGCTGGAGTTAGTGTGTCAGGGCCAAAAAATTTGCGCCGTTACCCACGCCTAAATGACATGCTATAACAGTATGTTTGAGGTGGAATAACATGGCATAGCCATACATGAAATTTTTGAAAATGACATTTTAATAGATACGCTGGGAAGAAATTAAGAAAATGTTTAAATTTATATTTTGTGACCTACTTCACCGATTTGAAATCTGAAAACTATACCTTTCATGAGCATGAAATGGTATTATAACTTTGGCCCGATATTTGTAAGTACCAGAATAAGAAGAGATAGACTCATGAAAATGTGTACTTATGTATGTGACCAGAACATTGAGCTGAGCCGACTTAGGCTTATGGCAACCGAACTTCAGTTGGGTGGCTACTGGCTGAAATGGTTTTACAGATCGCAACTGCAAGCTGGCAATTGAGTTTCTATATTGGCTACTGCATTTTTGTGGTCGCTGCGGTAATAATCGAAGATTGTATATCTACATATAAGGTAAACTTCAAAGTTTAGGGGGGGCCCCTACGTAGCGACGCCCATGCACAGAATAAAAAAATTTACTAATCGAGCCTTGGTTTCACAATTTCCTTGAAAAGGCGAGCAAATACTTTTGTTTGCAAATACCCTTTTTGTCTGAAGTTCTAGGAGTAGGATAAGGGTGCTAATTACTATCATTCTTACGAAAAGGAAAAAATAAACCTTTCCAGATTCTTAGACACCTTCAAAGGTATATGCAAACATTGAACGACATTCCTACTGAATATAGAGTATCGCCACACTAGTCCCAAATCAAGAAATTATTAAATTAGGGCCGAGATTCCAAGAATCGATCTCATTTTTTTCTGTGGACTTTTATTATAAGCAATTTTGTAAAATATGGCCTACTTTTTAAGAAAAAATGATAAGTCTGCGACTTGAAAATGTACAGGAACTTAATAAAAATTTTAATTGCAATAGCAAAACTAAAGGCATTAGAGAGTTAAGAATACAATAAACTATAAATTTAGACTAGCTATGCAACTGGATCCGGTAGAGATTCATTTTCGATTTCACGCAGGTCGGATGGAAATTGGTTTCCTTTGAGCATTTTCACTGCTTCTGGAAACATCTTTTGACTTTTCACTTTACTAAATTTTGGTTTAATGTGCGTTATATAGCGATCTGAACTTATCAAAAAGTTTTGCAGGATATTTTCGATGGTTTGTATTCGGCCAATCTTTCGCGAATGTCTTGATTTTTTCCTTTTCGTTAGAATGCTAGTAGTTAGCAAACTTATCCTACCTGCAACACCGCATTGTCTGTTGTCCTTAATATGCCTTTAGCATGTACTAAGCGATTATTAGTGTTAAATAAACAAAGTGTAGGTAGAGTGAAAAGCTGAACCAGTATGCACAAATTCCAGTTCATGGACTATTATTTAAGGGTAAAAGTCATACCAGTTCGTTATGAACGATAATTATACCAGTTCCTCATAGAAGAAGGTAAACTACTTGGTAGAAATTCTAGTTCGAAAACTGGTATTAAATGGGGAAGTCATAACAGTTCGTCATGGACTATAGTTATACCAGTTCTCCGCAGTGAAATGCCAAACCAGCCAGTATAAATACTAGTTCATTAACTAGTATGTGCTAAAGCGACGGCCTACCATTTCTGCGATTTCGAACAACTTATGTGATCAGCGACATCTGTCTTCGAATAGCCACAACCAAAACTAAATTGCGGTAAATTGCATTCATCACAAATGTCGGCTGTGGCGTCGAGTGAAGACTACCGATTCTGGTTCCGAGATCTCAGGTTCGAGTGCGCGTGGAGGTTGTTAAAGTAAAGTAAGTAAATTAATTTAATGAATTGTTTCAATTTAAATATAAAATATAAATTGTACATAAATTTAATTTCATTTGGAAAATACCTAAATTCTCAAATACCATAAAAAAATGAAAAGAAATATTTTTTGTTTTTTTTTTAACAATAAATTTAAAAATTATAACAAGAGATAAATAAAAAAAACTAGATAAAAAAAATAAAAATACAAAAAAGATTCGCTCACTAAGATACGAACGCGGATCTCTTGATTAGGCGTGCCAAAGCTTAAAGCTTTGGCTATACTTACACTGCAGTGCAGGGCATAGCAAAGCAGCGCATGTGAGAGAGAGGCACGATTATACATACATAGCGCACATCCAATGTCAGAGTCAGCTGTTTGAATATTGTTCGTTTGATTAAAAGAAAAGTTGTTCTTAACGCGCAGAGTAAGTTATCGATGCAAATAAATTTAATTAAATACTAATAACGCATGTTTTTACAAATTTTATTATTTTATTGGTCACCAGAATGGATAGAGATTTTGATGAAGACTTCCTTGACTTGATGTTTTTAAATATATGTCGTCTGCAAAATCAACGACAAAAATCAAGACGAGTACGCCGCTGGTGGGTTCATCTGGTTAACAGGGATCGAACCCCAAACGGATACTTTAAAAAAGTGTTTTTGAAATAGAAATTGCATGAAAACAAGCTTTTCGCTCTAACGAGAATGAACCGTCGCACTTACGACATATTGCTGAATATCATGCACCCCTTCTTGAAAAGACTCAAGCAGCAAATCGGTTCAGAAGAGCGATAACGATACATACACATGTCAAAGGCGAAATTTATAGTTTTTACTTACAAACATTGTAATTACTTTGTGTCTTTAAGGTACCTCGCGCACGGCACCCCGTTCGAAATCGTCGCTTCAATGCACAAGCTGGGGAAAACTACGGTTCGCAATATTGTATTGGAGACGTGTGAAATCTTATAGACCAAACTATCTCCAATATATCTCAGCGAACCTACGGTGGCACAATACACAGACATCGCGGAGGACTTTTTTAAGCTTTGGAATATGCCAAATTGTGTTAGAGCGATCGCCGGAAAACACGTTGCTATTACGTGTCCAAAAAATTCAGGTTCCCTATACCATAACTATAAAAAGTTGTATAGTATTGTTTTGATGGCAACCTGCGACGCCAAGTATACGTTTACGTCGGCTAGCATTGGAAGTTATGGTGGTCAAAGCGATGGAGGTAACACTAAATTTTTGTAAACCTATTAAACTTCACTAATTGCAATGTTTAATACCATGTCCCCACCAAAAGTTAACCATCTCAAATCGAACTTAACCACATCACTAACTATTGCTGTCCACACTTGTCCACGGTTTGAGGTTTATAAAACAGTACAAATGTAAAGAACAGTGTTCGGCCCAAAAATCGATTCAGGACTAAATTACTGCAAAATCGGAGCAAAAACCAATTTTCCGTACTAGATTGAATTTTTTTTTTTTGTTTCTGACATTAACTGTTTGACTAAAATATTTTCTACTCATGCAAAATAAGAACGCGAGGCAATATAAGGATAATATATTACATATTTAGGTAATTTTTAGCATTTTAAATATAGTAGAACGTATCTAACAATTAATTTTTTAAAAAGCAAACCTTTTCTACTTTATATAAATTTCATTCCTCATATATTTTTTAACAACTTAAGTAAAGTTCTGCATCCGCCAATTTGTGCAGCCATACATCAAAGAATAACGGTGTTACTTTATTGACGCATTGCTATGAAAGAGTTACTTTTTAACAGTGAGATTTGGCTAACTTTCAATTTTTTAACTGAGTGAACACTCAAAAAACGGCACCAAGAGGGGCATAGCATGAATGAAAAAAACGGAATAGATTTGAAGTCAAGCGGAGTAGAGGAGTAGATTTCAAATTTTTTCAAAAATAGGAGTAAATCTAATTGATTTTAGTGGAGTCCAAACACTAGTAGGGAACGAATTCTTCACATTTTAACGCTAATGACCCACAGATGGCGGGCAAACACAGGGTTGTATCAGACTTTCGACGTGGTTTCGAGTTGGTTAGCTTTTAACCATCTCAGTGAAATGGTTAAGTGCTGTCATTTTTATATGGCGAAACTACGCTAAATCAAGTGGGTTATCGGGATAACCAACTCAATAGCCATAACTACGTGGTTAGCTTCGGTGGGGACATGGTATAAGGTATTTTCCAACAAACTGATTTTGGACGGGCGCTCCTGAGTAATAGTTTGCCATTACCGCCCTCAACGTCTTTGTGCCGTGAGACCACAGAAGTATTTCCACATTTTTTTGTGGGCGATGCGGCATTCCCGTTGAAAGAAAATTTGATGCGGCCTTACCCTGGATCTCAACTCCCGCGATACAAAACAGTTTTTAATTACCGGTTGTCGCGAGCTCGCCGGGTAATTGAAAACAGCTTTGGTATCTTAACAGCCCGCTGGCGTGTCCTTCGCAAAGTCATAGATTGTAGTCCAGAGAATTGCGAAAAGATCGTTTTAACGTGCTTAGTTCTACACAACTTCGTTATGCTCCACGATCTAGAGCGTTGGTACTGCCCAGACAATTTCGTGGACAGAGATGACACGGAGCAAGGAACGGTACATGGAGAATGGCGTCATGATTTGCAAAACCTTGGTGGCCCATTGCCTTCTATCTCGTCACATAGGCGCAACGCAAGTCAATCTGCATACCGTTTAAGGGACACATTAGCACATTATTTCTTAAATCAAGGAGCGGTCCCTTTTTAGTAACAGCAATAACTAAAAGCTGGTCGCATATCGACACCTGAGTTGAAGATCGGCCTATCTCGGCAGCCAATTCGAAAACGCCATATCCTAGAAAACTTTTCAACAATGAAAATACATTGAAAATGTGCTAAGATAGGGCGTTTTTGAATCGTCAGCTGTGATAGAGCATTCTTCAACCATTAAATTGTTATTTATTAAAGTATTATTAGATACATATATGATCATTTTCGTCCTATACACACTTACTCTGGCAATCAAAACCGAGTGCATGTACGACATTTTATTACCTACAGTAACATTACTTTTTTAATAATAAGCGGATTGCTTTGGAATTTTGAGCAATTGGTCCTTATTATCCAATTTCAAAGCAATCTACTTATTATTAAAAAAGTTATGCTACAGTAAGTAATAAAATGTCGTACATGCACTCGGTTTTGATTGCCAGTGTATGTACGTAAATGTGGGAGCGAATGTAAATTTGTAATCAATTTACGTTTCCCAATAAATCTATGTAAACGTGATAAACTGAAACTCACATTGACGAGTATATAGTGCCTTAAAGATGACTACCGTTGTTTGTTATAACTTTAGATTTTCTTATTGATTTTTCTATGCCAATGTTTCTAGATGTAAAGATTCTCAAACACTTCCCATTTAATACAAATATTATAATATCTATCCATGCATATTTTTATTGAAAATAAATCATAATTCATAAATCAATTTCATATTAAACTTTTTTTATTTAAAACCAGACTATGATTAAAAGTACAATGTAAGGTTATACGACCAACGTATCATCAAAATCAGAGACCGTACCGGTTATGCATTTTATAATTATATATATTTTGAGCAAATAATACCGATTATTTCTGCTTTTTATTTTTTAAGGCAAAAATAAAAGATAAAATTTGCTTTTTATTTTTTTGAACAAAAAATAATCGGTAATTGTTGACTATTATTTCTTCAGGCAAAAATAGAAGTCAAAGTTAAAAATCAAGTACTCCAGAGCTGTGCATATTCGAATGTGATAGTTTTGAAGCTCCTACATGGATTTTAATAACCCCTATACCCAAACACCAGGGTTAGTTCAAATCTATACACATATGTATACATACAATACATGAAGGAAGTTTTTGTTAACGGCATCAGATCTGCACCGATTGTTCGATTTTCAAAACTGAGGTGCGAAATTAAAGGGCTTAGCCTCTATATTAATGTACCACAAGGCATGACTTTTTTGAAAAGGGTTGCCACATTTTTTAAACTATAAAATCTGCACCGTTCGTTGTATTAAAACAGAAGAGGGCTGTAGATGTGCAAGGTCTCAGTTTTTTGAATAGGGTGGCCACCTGCTTCTAAAATAGAACACTTACACCGTTTGTTATATTTAAACAGAATAGGTGACAAATAGAAGGGCTGGGCCTGTAGATGTGCAAGAAGGTTAAAGTTGTTTGAATAGGGTTGCCACCTGCTTCTAAGATCATACGACTTACACCGTTCGCGTAATTTAAAAAAAGGTGCCATGTAAACGGGCTTTATCTAAAGATCTGCAAGAAAGAACGTCTTATTTTTTTCAAAAGTGCTGCCGCCTAACAATTACACAAAAGCCCTCTTAACCAGCTTTCGTTTGATAGCAATATCGAATGTCCTTAATACATTACTTACCATTCATAGTTATAAATTTGTTGAATAAGTGGCAACTCTATTAAAAACACCAACATATTAATTTAGTCTCAAACCCCTTTCGCTTGATGCCCATATTGTGAATTTTACTGACTATCATATTTAAACAATGCATTTTTAATTAGGCGGCAACCCTTTAAATAACTAAAACAGGTCCGTAAGTCAATATTTTTCATCTGAAATCTCATTTGGAAACGCTACAGAATGGTGCAAATCTGATGCTTTTCCCAAAAATAAAAATTTATTAGGCGGCAACACTTTTGAAAAAAATAAGACGTTATATCTTGAAGATCTTTAGATAAAGCCCGTTTACATGGCACCTTTTTTTAAATTACGCGAACGGTGCAAGTCTTATGATTTTAGAAGCAGGTGGCAACCCTATTCAAAAAACTGAAACCTTCTTGCACATCTATAGGCCCAGCCCTTCTATTTGTAACCTATTCTGTTTCAATACAACGAACGGTGTAAGTCTTCTATTTTAGAAGCAGGTGGCAACCCTATTCATAAAACTGAGACCTTCTTGCACATCTACAGGCCTAGCCCTTTCATTTGGCGCCCCTTCTGTTTTAATACAACGAACGGTCCAGATTTTATAATTTAAAAAATTGTGGCAACCCTATTCAAAAAAGTCATGCCTTGTGGTACATTCATCTAGAGGCTAAGGCTTTAATTTTGCACCTCAGTTTTGAAAATCGAACAATCGGTGCAGATCTGATGCCGTTAACAAAAGCTGCCCTCATGTATTGTATGTATACATATGTGTATAGATTTGAACTAACCCTGGTGTTTGGGTATAGGGGTTATTAAAATCCATGTAGGAGCTTCAAAACTATCACATTCGAATATGCACAGCTCTGGAATACTTGATTTTTAACTTTGACTTTTATTTTTGCCTGAAAAAATAAAAGTCAACAATTACCGATTATTTTCTGCTCAAAAAAATAAAAGGCAAATTTTACCTTTGCCTTAAAAAAATAAAAAGCAGAAATAATCGGTATTATTTGCTCAAAATGATAAAAGTCATATTTTTAAAAGTCATGGAGGAATCAGAATCTACAATGAGAGGCGAGTCTAATGGTACCTTTGAAAAAGCTATAGCATAATTTTTTCACTATGCCTTTTTGATATCAAAAATTTTTTAAATAACTTTTATTTTCAGTCTCTGATCAAAACAGGAGCATTGAATTCAAAAGCTGAGGTCGTACGATTTGCAGCACATGCCCGAGTATAAAATATGTGCACAGGTACAATTCAATATACATACATACATATATAGTAGTACTCATCATCACTACATATTATAAAACAAAGTCACTTTTTCTGTCCCTATGTCCCCTTAAATACTTAAATCTTGAAAACTAAGCAACGGATTTTGATGCGGTTTTTTTTAATAGATAGATTGGTTGAAGAGGAAGGTTTATGTCATTATAGTGTGAAGAAATATATAAAGGGGGCGTGGCAATCGGACAAAATGTGGTAAAAAAAAAAATTTTTTGTTTACACAGCCATAAATCATAAAAGAATCCACCGATTAAAATGAAACTTACTTGAAGTTAAACTTTGAAATAGTTGATTCATATCTTATTTAACCAAAATTGTTTAAACAGAAGCAGCACTTTTTCCAAAAAAAGCTGTTTGTGTGTTTGTTCGCTGTCAACCGAATGAAACATTAGAAGTTATGCGGGAATCTCACCCCACCTCACTCATGTTGAATTAGATCGTATGGTGAAAGAACTCGGTACGTATGTATGACTCCCTCCTCACAAAATGGTGTTGAAAGTAGGTTGTCCTGTTATTTTATTAAGAAACCTGAATCCACCTAAACTTTGCAATGGCACGCGTTTGCTGGTAAAATCACTGAAAACTTTCATAATAGAGTGCACAATACTCACAGGATGTGGTACCGGAGAAGATGTATTGATTCCCCGAATCCCTATGATACCATCGGATTTACCATTCCAATTTAAACGTTTACAATTTCCGGTAAAGACATCTTTTGCAATGACCATTAATAAATCGCAGGGTCAAACCTTCAACGTTGCAGGCTTAGATTTGAGCGTTGACTGTGTTTCACTTGGCCAACTGTATGCCGCTCTTTCAAGAGTAACCTCAAGAGAAAACATGTTTGTATTGTCTAATGACAAGAAAGCTGTGAACGTTGTATATAAAGACATTCTGTAATATATTAATTGTTGTTGTAAAAATAAAATAAATATGTAAAAATGCAAAAAGTAAATATGTTAAAATGTAGGGTATGAATTTAGATATTCCAAAGATAGCAGGAAATCTTCATGGTATAAAGAAAGGGGAATTGTTTTACTCCAAATGTAACGCGTGCGGGCCACGGGCAGTAATGAATAAATCAAAACTACGGGATCGATTTTAATCATTTTTTCAGTGAGTGACATAGACCTTATATTTTATTTCCGTGCGAAGCCGGGGCGGGTTGCTAGTACAAAATAAAAATAAGAATACTCCATATAACAAATTACGTGTATTATAATTGCAGTGAAGGCAATACAAATTCATTTTTAGGTTTTTGAACCTTGGGTTGCATACACACCTACAGTATGGGTGCATTCCAAAACGTCAAAATACAAAGCATCAGTCCCTTTTATTTCTAAACCGCACTAGAAGAAAAAGTCTAAACCGCACTAAAAGAAATAGTCTAGCTTGCGCAACCTAGTTGAAAATTAGCATCTAATACGGCATTTCCACGATTCGTAATTCGCTCTCTTTTTCGTAATTCGCTCTCCCATTCGTCATTCGCCTTGCCAATTACCTTCCGAATTACGTAATTCGCCATACGAAATTTTGAGAGCGAATTACCTCATTTTTATGTAATTCAGATCGAATTACCATGCGAATGACGAACAAATCGGTGCCTTCTCTAATATTTATCGGAAATATATCGAAGTTTTCACCGGCCTGGTCCCAATTGCTGGCACTTTTTCTTGTTATAGAATAATATTAATAAAATATTCTCTATATAAATTAAAATTGTTGATGATAACTTAAATTTTAGCTACATTTTTGATATTTGCAGTACTCAAAAATAATAATAAATAGCGCAGAACAAGAACAAGAACTAGAGCTGCGAAACGAATTACTAATGTGGCGTGGAAACAGGGTAATTCACGAATTACCTAGCGAATTACTTAGAGAGCGTATTACGAACCGTGGAAACATCGTATAACCGTGGTTGCGCACATTGGGCATTACAATCTGCTGAGGTTTAGAAATAAAAGCGACTGATGCTTTGTATTTTGATGATTTGGAATGCACCCTATGTAACAAAATTTAGCAAATGGAGGGTTTTGTTTAAAGATTCAGCATGTTTTCAAGTTAAAATTAAAAAGAAAATGTTTTTGCAACTGGTTGGAATATTTTTAATTTTTAAATCAGTAATATAAACGCATTATTAATTGTTAAACATTAGGTTCCATTCATACAGTATGTAACAAAATTGAGCAAATGGTATGCAATATGCAGTAACAATTTGCGATGATTTGCATTAATTGTTTTTGTTTTAATAGTATTTACTCCGAATTTTTTTCACTAAAATATTATTTCTATACAAAAACAGCAAAGATCGTCAATAGATAAGTTATCACAAATCAACGCGAATTTTTAGAAGCTTCAAAAACTGCATACTAAAACCTTTTAAAGAAATTCAGGTTACAAACTTTAAAATTTTGGTGAAAACTTGAATATTTTTTGGATATTCATACACTATTATAAAAAAAATTTATTTGAAAAGTTTGTAAAATGTTTACACAAAAATCACCATCTGCCCATTTTTTACATACTGAACGTATGCAACCTAAGATTTAACAATTTGAAATTGTGTTTGTATTGCTGATTTAAAAATGTAAACTATTTTAACCGCTTTCAAAAACGTTTTTGTAACTTAAAAAACACAAATATTCTAATACACTTCGATTTTAATCAACAAATTCAGTACCGAGTTTAACTCAATATATATTAGCGTCTAAAAGCTATGACTTAAGAGTTGCGACCTGCAAAGAAATAACATTTAATTTAAAAACACTGCATTATATGGGTTCAGCCTACCTTCCTATTCCTCAGGCTCCAATTTGATGGTCATGGTGGTATTTGTGACGACTTGTATCGCCTTTACCTATTTCGCTTCACTCATCTCACTGACTGTGGATCAGAGAAGCGCAGCGAGTATGATCAAACTGAATATATCCCACTCACCATCAGGGTGTCCAGATTGTTTAAAAATAAAGTGC
Organism: Rhagoletis pomonella; assembly: GCF_013731165.1. Classification (NCBI taxonomy): domain Eukaryota; kingdom Metazoa; phylum Arthropoda; class Insecta; order Diptera; family Tephritidae; genus Rhagoletis; species Rhagoletis pomonella. The sequence goes on from NW_023458557.1 coordinate 42,073,256, forward strand.
AATTTCTGCAAAAAAAATCGCCAATTTTTTTTATAAAATTCATGAAATCGATTTAACAAATCTTTTATTTTAAAAATTAGATCTTGTTATCATATAGTTTTTAAGACCAAAAACCAATATAATACCTTCAGAAGGTAATAATAAATAACACAAATCGCTTATATAATACTGATGTACAAACAATTTTCTTTACAAATACGCATACTTTTTAAAAATATTTGTTTCAACACATTTTGCAATAGGACTGCGCAATTATTAAATTTATTATTCATATTAATTGATTAATCGCACGATCCGCTTTTAAGACCTCGGCGCTAAAAATGAAACAAAAACCTATAATAAGGCGAGATCAGCTATTTCTACAAATTCTTCAAAATCACCTATAGTGTCTGAATTATTTACATTTCTGTTGTTGTCATATATTGATCTATTCAACCTTGATAACATACTGTTTGATATTGGAAACGTTTTGCAGCAGAAACTATTAGCCTTCATATAAAACTTTATTCGAACTATTGAATTAAGGCTTTCCAACCTCATCCTATTTCGAATCTTAGTTTTTGTTGAATTCATTACCGAAAAAACGCGCTCAACAAAAGCATGTGAGTGCGGCAAGGATAATAATATGAAGGCTATTTTACTTACATATATTTCCAAACATTTTATTGCCTGTTGCGGTTTTCACTCCGTAAGCAATTATCCAAATTTCTTCAGAGTCGGATGGAATGGTTCTGAAAAAAGTTATTTCATGGGAAAGCTAAAAGATTTAAATATTCAGTTTCCGCTGCTTTTCTTTCCTTCAAAGTCAAATAGTGAATTGGCAGGTCCCTGAAACTCGCTCTCTTGTGATTCACACACCTTTCTGGTGACAAAATCAAAGCTTTTTGAAAGTATTTAATTGACTAGGTCATCGTGTCAAAAGTTCTTCGATTAGGGTTATTGAACATTTTTGACATCATATTAGTTTCTTAAGTTAAGTTTATCACGCAGTTCATTAGCCTCTTCTGTAAAATTATCGTGGAAAACTAAGTTTTGTATACTTATATAATTGGAAAGAAATTATTTGAAGGGAAAAAATCGCCAATGGCGATTTCATAAATTTTTACGCGCAAATATCCAAAAAAAATCGCCAAATTGGACACTCTGCTCACCATCCATAATTTGTTCTACTTATATGCATTCATATTTACTGAAATGCCTCGGAACGTCATATCCACCCTTAAACAAGAGGCATCTATTAGGGATGTTGCGAATGTGGAATTTTAGACATCCGCGGATGCGAATGCGGATGCGAATGTTTAAAAGCTAACATCCGCGGATGCGGATGCGAATGCGGATGTCATGTATTTTTAAGAAATAATTTATTAAATTAGGTGATTTAGGTAAATAAAAAAATGGAAAGGTTAATAATTTTTAATAATCTGCCTTATCCTGAGTTTTGCGTGAAAAAAATTCTCCCGAAAATTTGTATTCCGCCCATAGTAAATATGTACATGAAAACCAAAAGTGAAAAGTGAACCGGTTCGGAGAAAGTTAAACTCATGATAAGACTGAATGTTTTTTTAGTACTTGAATTTAAAAATTAGAACATTGTACTTAACAAAAACTTTTTGAAGGGTCGTAATTCAAACCTGCGCCACTATATTACTACTCGCTCGAGGCGACAAACTTGAAAAACTTGAAACTTGGCAAAATTGTAAATTCTTTTCGATTGACACTGCACCAGTTGAGAGACTTTCAGTTATGTTTATTTATTTTTATTGCGGTGCAATAATTACTTTATGAGAATTTCATCGGGGCTGCAAATGTCGGATGTATCCTCCTGACTTTCATCTTCACAACCTAGCATCATGGCACCAGCGTTGTTTAAACACCGCTTTTTTCGAAAGAATTCTTCATTCTCCTTCTTTTGGTTGTTTCGGAATTTATCACGTCATCAGCGTTCTTCGATTTTAGTTTTTGTAACTCATTTTTAATGCTTTCTTCTGTGACTGTGCACTTGCACATATTCCAGGGACCGAAAATAACAGTTATTTTTTCCGAGTTAAATTTGGCCTAATATTTTTTATTCCGAAATAAACGCCCTATCCGGATAATAAAGAAACCGCTTATCCAAATTAAACAAATTTGGTATCATATGAAAGAGGACTGAAATAGCTTTTAAACAGAAATAACGAATGAAGGTTACCACCTCTATTTATATTTTTTTATAACTTAATACTAAAGAAACTCATGTTTCTTCGATGGTAATTAATTAACATTTTTTATTGAAATATTTTTCAATGTGTGGCTTTCCTCTTTTAGACATTTCAGTTTTCAAGCTATTTAAGTCCTCTTTCATTGGATACCAAACTTGTTTAATTTGGATAAGCGGTTTGTTTATTATCCGGAAAAAACTTTTATTTCGGAATGAAAAATATTTGGCCAAGTTTTACTCGTAAAAAAAATAACTGGAATTCTCAGTCCCTTCATAATTCGCATTCGCAAAAGATCCGCATTGATTTTTGCGAATGCGAAAGCGAATGCGAATGTTAAAATTAATGCGGATCTCCGCGGTTGCGAATGCGAATATTCGCAACAACCCTGGTATCTATCATACTCATACTTAACAACATGCCTGACGCGCGCAAACTTCAACTCTCCTTGGCGTGATGTGCAAAGAGCTGAGGGAAATAAGTATGATTTAAGAGTGCGCATGTACATACATGCGCACATTAATAAACTTAAAGAGGAAAAAAAGTACAAAATAAAAAGATGTTTCTTTTTATTATTACCTCCCTCTTATTAGCTCGGGATGTAACTATGTAATATTGATGCGCCTAAAAGATGCATCGATTTCTATTCTCAAGTTACATACCTGATGACAGTACGAATAGAAATTATAATAGCGAGGTTTTAGTTTTTTAAACTATAATGTTATTTAACCTTATTTTGGGTCGCTGGACCCGAAAATAAGATTTAAAAAATGTCCAAAGATTCATCTTGGGGATATTTACGAAATATGTTTTTGGGTAATTTTTCAGTTATCGCCAGAAATCACAGAAAATGTGAACTCAAGTTTTTCTAAAAAATGTACAAAGGAAAAAAGAGAAATAAATTGTGTTTTTAACTTCATGTTTTTTTATTTATTTTTTCTATTTAAATTATATTAAAGAAATTAATGAAATATATACATACATATATACTTATGTATTTTTTTGTTTTAAATTTTATTCAAAAGAAATTTTTTTGTAAAAAGAATTTAGAAATAAAATATTGTCAACTGTGTTAGGGGCTAGTCTATTCCGCTTTTCAGTAATAATATTGCCTGCCAAAGAAAAACTCGCTCCGAAGTAGCACTGCTTGCTTAAGGTGACCAGAATTTTTTAACATTCCAGGAGGACGAATTCTCCA
>NW_023458557.1:42076748-42079942 GCF_013731165.1 Rhagoletis pomonella
TACACGCGTTAAGTCAATTGGTGGCATGCAACAGGTTTGCGCTATTTGCCACAAGCAATAACTATAACTATATAGTATTGCCGCCACTGATTAACCAATTCAGTTGAGCGTCACATTATTTTCCACACTTGGCAATTTACTTAGGTATACCTACGAGTCGTTAGTATAGACATGTAAGTATGTATGTATGTGTATATATTAGGGCGGGTCAATTTTGTTTGACTATGAGCGTGTAGCATAGGAGAATTCTACATATGATTCTAAGCAAATTTGCTGAAGAAACTATGCGTACAAAATCAGTTTGAACTTTGCCAAATTGGGAAAATAGGTTTCGAAGAAAATGCGAAAAGTTTCACCGTTTTAAGAAAAAGATAAGCACGGAAGTGGATTCCTTATACCAAAAAACCCCTGCTGGCATATTTTTAAACAAGATTTTAGAAATTTTTTAACCACTACAGCAAAATGGTAAGAAACCTTTTTCTCGCAATTTGGGAAAACTCCAAATTGATTTTAAACCCATGCTTTCTTCGGCAAATTTGCTTGGAATTACAAGTAGAATCCTTCTGTGCTATACGCACATAGTCGAAAAAATCCGCCATACAAATTGACCCGTCCTAGTGTATATACATTCATACATATTTGTATACAAATACATACACACAAGTTACATATCTGCCGACATTTTTGCGCAACTTTCCTTCTCAATCGTTGTTCCCATTGTAATTTTCTGCCATTCTCCACTGATAATGAAATTTAATCATTATGGCGCAAGGTGTTCATTGTTAAGGTGACCAGAATTTTTTAACATTCCAGGAGGACGAATTCTCCACATTGAAAACACAAAAAAAAATTGTGATTATTTTAACACATAAATAACAAATAAATTAACAATTCAAAGTTTCTCTAAGCACAAGTCAAACAAGTTAATAGTACACTGCGTTACATAATTATAAGACCCCCACATATTAACAAGTTTTGACTATTTCTTTTTAAATTAGTTAATTTGAATTGTATTACTTCCAAAAAAAATTACCTTTTTTCTTCGTCTTTTGTCAAAGTTCGATTATAATTTTGTATCAACGCTATATTTCGTTCAGCAATATCATTAACATATTTAATACTCTTAATCCTCTCTAAGACAACTAACTCCAGGGTCTAAAGTGATATAAAAGTTATATATAATGAAAACAAATTTTTCTACATGTTACTTACATAAAGAATTTCAAATGAATGCCCACCAAAACCTTTTAAAATTGAAAAAAAAAAAATGTTTCCAAATGGGAGAATTTCCTTCTCAGTAAATAGGTCATTTTAAGACCATAAATTCACTAGGTTAGTTACTTTGGATCACCCTAATATATGTATATATACAAGAATTAATCGTTTGCAGTAATAAGAATAAGTGGCGAAATTTCCGGGAAACGCTCTCAAAATTTAGTATGTCGAAGGGTACTTGGAGTGCGAATTGCGAGTGAGAGAGCGAACTACGTAATTGGGGTGCCATGGGAAAGCCGTATTAAATGTTATTGATAAAGGCCTAAAGGAGTTTACGTTGTTCAACTCATTCTTGTTAAAATAAAATTTTAAGTTTAGAATAGATTTTTAAGTTGTGTCAATCACAGACATCTTTGAAACAGCTTTTTGTTAAGATCAGAGAGAACAGAGTTATCCATATGAAGACAAAAAAATTTATTCGGCAATATAAAGAAATATGACGTCGTTTAAACTACAAAACCGCGTATGTGAGGTCGCATAAATTATTTTCTAGGGAGTAAAAACACTCTTATTTCAAAATGGTTATCTTTTTTATAAAGTAATCGCATTTCTGACTAGTATATTTCAGGACGAACGGATAAGTATTGAGCCAAGAGCTTGTGTGAGTAAATCCAATTTTTTGCAGCAAAAGTCAGATACGCGGTTTTGCAGAATGACGATACGCGGTTTTGTACTTTAAACGACGATGAGTACTTCAATTAGTTCAAGCCGGGAAGTCATGGGTTCGAATCTCACTGCCAGGAAACATTTTTTACATCTTTTTTGTTCTTTTAAAAATCATTATTTAAATTTTGTTTATGTAATTATAGTTGTTGTGACCTTTTTAAGTAAAATTAAGCTCCAAAAAATTTTTACTTGAAATGATTATGTGAAATCCAATTAAAAAAGGATAATATAATTTTTCATAAAGTAAACTAAAGAAAATGTTTATATTAAAAAATATTAGTAACATTAAAAAAATTTGTTTGGGACCGAACCTAGGTGCTACTGCGTTTACTACTTCAACAGCAAAACAAAACTTAGAGCCTTATTTTACCATTTCTCCTCATTTTAAAGTTAAAACTCTGTTTTTGCCATAAAATGCATTTTAAGTTGACTATGAAAGAGTTAAAATGGTGATTACTATAAAACACAACTTAAATCATTAAAACCTTTTTCTAATTTCTCTATGACTACGGGCCAATGATTGTGTCCAATAGGAAATAATAATATTCTTAACGAAATTTTTTGAAAATATCATGACTGCTATAAAACTTGAAAAGGAGGACAAGGAGGACATTTTCGCTCAAAAGGAGGACAGAGAAGGACAATATTTTTGAGGAGGACAAATCACGTGTGAGGAGGACAATCCTCCTCAAAGGAGGACGGTTGGTCAGCTTATCATTGTCAATGTTGCCTCGAGTCGCCGCCATGTTATAAGCGCTATTAGTGCTATCGCTACAACAACAACATACGGCCGTCACTAAACTATTGATTGTATTAAGTGCTGGCTGAAGGCATCCCCAAGGCCTTGAAAACTATTTGTTCGCTCCCAGCAATTATCTACATACATACATACATTGTGCCTATTATATCAATCATCCTTGCAACAGTCGCATAGTTAAGAAACTTCTAAGCATCTTATGCGAGTACGTGGAACGAAGTCAAGTGCATACATATGTGCATAATCAAACAATACAACAGACATACAATTTCTAAGGCTTCGCCAAGTCTTTATAGAAGTTTCACCATGAAAAGTAGTTGCAAAAGTAAGACTAAACAAATTATTCCATTATTTTAAAGTGTTAATTTTTATAAGGGCCTATGTACATATTTTTCTTCTCCTGGCTTTATATTAAAAATTGTCTGTAATTATAGGGCTATTCCATTTTGAACTTATCAAAATAGCCGCGATTTCCTGTACGTTTTGTCTAAAATTG
>NW_023458557.1:42080042-42081315 GCF_013731165.1 Rhagoletis pomonella
CAATTTTAGACAAAACGTACAGGAAATCGCGGCTATTTTGATAAGTTTAAAATGGCATAGCCCTATAATTACAGAACATTTTTACTACAGTGCTATTTAGGAGCAGATAGATACATAGGCCCTTTTAAAAATTAACACTTCAAAATAATGGAAAAATGTGTTTAGTCTTATTCTGCAACTACTTTTCATGGTGAAACTTCTATAAAGGCTTGGCGAAGCCTTAGAAATCGCAAGTCGTTTGATATGTACATACATGTACTCGAATAAGAAGATGCTTAGAAGCTTCTTAACTATGCGACTGTTGCAAGGATGATTGATGTAATAGGCACAAGATATGTATGTAGATAATTGCTGGGAGCGAACAAATAGTTTTCAAGGCCTTGGGGATGCCTTCAGCCAGCACTTAATACAATCAATAGTTAAGTGACGGCCGTATGTTGTTGTTGTAGCGATAGCACTAATAGCGCTTATAACATGGCGGCGACTCGAGGCAACATTGACAATGAACACCATGCGCCATAATGATTAAATTTCATTATCAGTGGAGAATGGCAGAAAATTACAATGGGAACAACGATTGAGAAGGAAAGTTGCGCAAAAATGTCGGCAGATATGCAACTTGTGTGTATGTATTTGTATACAAATATGTATAAATGTATATACACTAGGACGGGTCAATTTGTATGGCGGATTTTTTCGTACAGCACAGAAGGATTCTACGTGTAATTCTAGGCAAATTTGCCGAAGAAACCATGGGTTTAAAATAAATTTGGAGTTTTGCCAAGTTGCGAAAAAAGGTTTCTTACCATGTTGCTGTAGTGGTTAAAAAATTGCTAAAATTTTGTTTAAAATTATGCCAGCAGGGGTCTTTTGGTATAAGAAATCCACTTCCGCGCTTATCTTTTTCTTAAAACGGTGAAAATTTTCGCATTTGCTTCGAAACCTATTTTTCCAATTTGGCAAAGTTCAAACTGATTTTGTACGCATAGTTTCTTCAGCAAATATGCTTAGAATCATATGTAGAATTCTCCTATGCTACACGCTCATAGTCAAACAAAATTGACCCGCCCTAATATATACACATACATACATACTTACATGTCTATACTAACGACTCATAGGTACATAAATAAGTAAATTGCCAAGTGTGGAAAATAATGTGACGCTCAACTGAATTGGTTAATCAGTGGCGGCAATGCTATATAGTTATAATTATTGCTTGTGGGAAATAGCGCAAACCTGTTGCATGCCACCAATTGACTTAACGCGTGTA
>NW_023458557.1:42081415-42102483 GCF_013731165.1 Rhagoletis pomonella
AATATTACAGGAGTTAATAAATTACTTTATGTACTAGACATTTTTTAATAGCAATAATGAGATCATTTCCACTTTCAGTGTTTAAATAGTCAAAGAACTCTAAACAATATACATATTTTAATATTACTTTTAATTTGAAGTTCACTTTCTAAAATTTTAATTAGAAGTCGGTTTCTATCTTTTCGCCAGGAAGCAAACTTTATATTTAAGTTAGTTCCTCTCAGGTGCTTCGTTTGAACGTGGTATTGAAAAAAAAAATTACTTATTTATTCAAACTGTGGAAAGAGACCTCTATTTAAGGACTACATCCGTATTTCCTCATGGCTTAAATTAATTTTTCAACTGCGCAAAAACTTTGAAAGACTAAGAATTCACCAAAAAGAGTATCTAAATTGAGTCAGTAAATTGAGAAAAACGAATTGTAAGTTGTAGGCAAAGCCATTATTATTATTATTCAAATTTATTGTTATTAAACCGAAAGTTTTTTTCGAGATAACTAACAACACTCGACAAAAAATGTCAGCCTTTTGGTAGATAATGACCCGCAATATGCCCATAAAACGATTGCTCTTTTATATTAATTTCTTGCGCATATCAAACATAACCGAAAACAAGTCAACTATAATTAAATTATTTTCTTCTTACTTTTTACAGTAAATTTTAAGAAAGTTGCAACGTTATGTAAAAATCTTAAGCAAATCTTAAAATATTTTGTTTGTGTAAAATAATATTACACAAACAAAATACATGGGCAAAAATTTCCGATCACCGAGTTACCGCGTACCAAGCTCGGTGGGAAGAACCCTATTACAAATTTGATTGCTCAGAATTGAAAAATCAGTACAAATTTAAAAAAATCAGGACATTAGCGTACTGATTCAAGGAATGAATAAAGTAATGAGTACATATATAAGTATGTACATATTTCCATATGAATAAACGATCACCAAATTACATACATACATACACATGCATTTATAAGCAAACGCAATTTTAACATGCGTTGGTAAAAACAACCACCATCTGCATAGCAATTCCCTAACTAGTTGGCGGAAGCGGCATTTACAAATTTCGGGTTGAAGCTGAAATTAGTCAAGAACGTAAACCTACCGGTACGTAAACCCGAGTCAGCTGACACGATCTGTCTTACCAAAGCGCCATGTAAATGAAAACTCAACACCGCAGAATTTTTCTGTAGTTGTAGCCCGTAGCGCAGAAATCTGCGGAATTTAGATTTTTCCGTGTCAGCTGATTTCTCCTTCTTTAGATGGTTGCCAGTTCGTCAGTTTTACAGATGGTAAAAAAAATATAAGTACCTACTCAAAATATGTTTAAAATATTTGAAATTTACTATTGAATAAGGTTTATGTTGAAAACTAAGTAGTTTATATTTAGCTAAAATCTATTATAGCACGAAAAATTGTAGTTGAAAGGGTAAGTTTATGAAAAGGCATTGATGAGTGGCAACAGTGTAGTAAGCAACACTGAGGGCTCCAGTAATCGACAAAATTCTGCGTATACAGACTGCGTTTAAGTATACGTTCTGCGTTCTCGACTAATTTCAGCTTGAGTGGAATGATTCACATGATTCCACTCAAGGAATGAATATTGTGGATCAAACTCCGTTGAGTTGAGGATCAAACTTGCTGGGGATGGAATGAGTATGATCAGGGCATCGTATTCATATGGAGGGCATCAATGGCGTTGTGCATATGCGTACATCAGAGTGGTGGCGTTTCGCTGATTTAGACGTACTTATATGCAAAAAAAGCTGAGTAGCGGGGAACCTCAAAATAGGCACTCTTTGCTGATCACTGCTGTGGATACAATCATTTGCCCGAAAGCACGTATGGTCCGGCTTCCTTTTTTGTTCTGCCCGCTCTTTACACATGTCTATTCAATTGACATGCTTCACGGAATTCCCCATCTGCATCGCTTTCCTGCACAGTATAGACATTAGCCAACCTTTTTGGGGTTTTGTTGTAGTAATCGTTGTTGTTGTAGCCATATTCACTCCTGCTGCATTATTATTAGATAAATAAAATTAAGCATTTGACAAATCTTGATCTTATTAAAATAAAATTATAAATGGTGCAGTAATTAAACAAATGCATAAGATTAGTCCAAAATACGAATGCCAAAATCTAAAAAATTATGTACAGCAATATAAAATAAACATAATAAATATCTAAATACTTAAGTATCCTTCGGTCTTGTTTCTATCACCGAATCAAATAAAGGTTTGGTAAGTAAATGTGTACATTTTGTACTAAGCAATAATAAAATAGTAAAATGATATTATAATGTTCTAATAATTAAAGTAAAACAAGCTTTAAAATTTTAAGGAACTGATGAAGTTATTATTTTTTAATTTAAAAATGTTATTACTCTGGGCCTGTACCAATGAGTAGAAAAGTGATATGTAAATGTAATATGTAAATTTGTAACTTTTTACTGCTGGAAATTTTGGACAGTTGCTCTGGTGCAAAAGAGATTAAACAATTAAAATGCAGCAATTATATAAAAAAAACATATGTCTGTACTGACTTTAATTGTTCTAGAACTGAAAGACATGCGTTTATTAAACAAAAAACACTTCAAAACCGTCTGGTAGGTGTGGTTCTTGCTCGGCTCGGCTGGTTCTTGCTAAAACTTAAAATTCGAGGAATTATAAAACAAAAGCAGAAAATGTACAGATTCTTGATGAAATTCAACGAAAATTATTACCTGCATTGTTTTTGGCGTAAACAGAAGAAAAATAAATAGAAACACATATTCGCTGCTGGCTGACATCTGATTTGCTGATCCTAGTTTAAGCCAGCCAGATCGGGCGTTTAAACTGAGTTTAAACCATGGCCGTGCACTGAAAAACTGGCCCTTAGTGGCAGCACTTCGAGCGTTCAGATAATCGTTTTCATTTTGCACAAAAAAGGTAATGAAACAAGTTTTATTCCAATAGTTTACATAGTAAGTCATTTACGTATATAATTTTATGTAGAATTATTTAATAAATTTAGTTTTACACTATACTTTTTGAAAGTACTTTGAGTTAATTATTTTTTGTTACTCAAAAGCAACCCTGCGTGCTTAGAAGGCGTGGGTACCAATAATTTCATCCCTGGCATACTCATCCCCGAGGAAGGTAGTCGACAAATTCACCCAAGGTTGTTTACTGGTTATATTGTGCTTTCCTGCCGTTTTCGCTTCTTTTGAGAAGTTGTCGGCGTTGGTTGCTCACATGCCAATTCCTCAGTTGAGAACGTCGCATCCACTGCATCAGGTGAACTGGTAAACATTAACGTCTCTGTCAACGAAAATGACGAAGAAAGTGTTGGCGAAGGTGTAGATGTAGGAAATTCCGATAAAATATTCATTGTACATCGTGTTCTTAAAATGTAAATTGTTTTAATGTTATTAAATAAAACACAGTGAATAAAACTTAATAGTGCTATTCACCAAAGTGAGCAAGTGGGCTGCCAGAGTGCCGTAAAGAAATTAAACACCTACGCCCTGGGCTTTACAAATTCCTTAAGGAAGCCCATGCTTTAAACAATGGCCTTGTTTCCGTCAGTGCGGCTGCACTCCCCGATGGTGCACCCAATCTTTTTAGTTCTCGGGAATACCTTTCCCGCAAGGACTGCCAACGTCTGGTACACTGCTCTTCTGTAGGTATATCAGAATAATAAATGGATTGAAAACGCATATAATTAAAATTTTACAAACCTGTTGCACCCAGCTCTTGTGCCACACTTGCCCACGCCGCCTTTTTTTTTCCGGAAATCTATATGAGAGGCTTCTTTTATTGTACAGGGCATCATTCGCTCGCACCAAATCGACCAGCCTTTCGTCATCAATCATTCTGAAATAATATAAAAACAATAAAACAATTAAAATTTAACATTTCTCATAAATAATTTCATACTTACATTCGCCCGCTTCTTTTGCCGATTTCCAAATGTCGAATGTCAAATCTCGGTGTAAATGACATATGACAGTGCACAAATGAGAGCGTCAGCTCTCTTTGCAAACGTCACATAGGCAAAAATCAAAATTCAGCAGACTTCGCTGTCATGCCCTGTCATGCGCTGCGTCGGATAATCGTCTGTGTGCAAAACTTATTAAACAGATACGATATGTGACAATACACATGAGGTGCAATCCCGTATTTCTCGGACTCGGACTAGTAAAACTGTCAAAAAATAAAAACTCGCTCAGAGCGAGAGAGTAAAATTGAAAAGTACGGGATCGCTTTCTAGTAAAAAATGGTAACTTCTGTCAACTTCAACATAACCTCCAAATTTTGGTTGTAAATTTTTGCTTATTTTGTATGTAAACACACTCAGATCACACATGTAAATAACCAAAAATACTTTCAAATTCATTAGAATCCACTTAAACAAGTAATTAAATACTTTTAAACATGAATTAGCAGAGTGCACTTTTCTTTTGTTTACAATTTGGTTGCCAAACACTCTACAGCTGATCGTTTGACACATTTACCAGAATTTATCAGCAAAAAATTCTCGGACTAAAACTGGTAACTTCTGACAGAGAGAGAACCGTATTTACTCTTTTTTTTGTCCTCTCAATAGTCAGAGAGCCGAGTACGGGATCGATTTCCAGTAAAATCTGACTGATTTTGACTATTTCTGACTAGTCCGGACTCGTACGGGATCGCAACTATGTTATGCGCTGCACCACAATGCAAATATAACCAGTGCTTTACCCTGTCGACCATTGCCAATGTTGCAGCGCCGCGAGCAAAATGACATAAGGTTTGTATAGTAACCAATAGTCAATACTAATTTGTACAGGAACCTGCAAGTTTTTACTGGAAAAGTGTATGATAACCCAAAAAAATTGCAAGAGAGCACTGAATCGAGAGCGTAACAACACAGGAGAGCTGCAAATTCTTGCTATTGAAATTTTTACTAGCAGAAATTAGCTAGCAGAAGAAGAAGAAGAATAAATGTCAAAAGCCGCCATTTGTTGAATTGGTTTAGCACAAACATAAGTAAAATGAGTGGAAATCTAAATATTAATGATATACTGGACTGTGTAAGTGCTTGTGTGTAAAGCAGAGAGTTTATAACTGATTTAGAATCTCAAAACAGTGCAACAACTGGTTACTTGCAAGTTTTTGCTAGTTTTGTGTTCAATAACTTTTTCCGCTAGTTTTCTCTTCTTCTCAATTTTACGCTCGATTTTGCTTTTACGCTCTCGCTGCAATGTTTTACTGGAGAAGTTACTATACAAACCTATACTTATGCTTTTCACGGGGGATGAATTCCCAATTCGCCAAACGACGTCGTTTCCGACTCGTTTTGGTGAACAATTTGATGACAACAATTTCGGATGAAAAGCACACTTCGCCGGCGGGCCGCAAAAACGACTCGGCGGCGAGTCGCAAAAACGACTTACCGGCAGGTCGCAAAAACGACTTGCCGGCGGGTCGCAAAAATGACTCGCTAGCGGGTCGCAAAAACGACTTAAGCTGAAATTAGTCAAGTACGTAAACCTACCGGTACGTAAACCCGAGTCAGCTGACACGATCTGTCTTACCAGAGCGCCATGTAAATGAAAACTCAACATCGCAGAATTTTTCTGTAGTTGTAGCCCGTAGCGCAGAAATCTGCGGAATTTAGATTTTTCCGTGTCAACTGATTTCTTTCTTCTATAGATGGTTGCCACATCGTCAGTTTCGCAAATGGTAAAAAAGGTATAATTTCCTATTCAAAATACGTTTGAAATATTTGAAATTTACTGTTGAATAAAGTTTTTTGTTGAAAACTAAGTAGTTTATATTTAGCTACGATCTATTATAGCCCGAAAATTTGTAGTTGACAAGGTAAGTTTATGAAAAGCATTGATGAGTGGCAACACTGTAGTAAGCAACACTGAGGGCTCCAGTAATCGATAAAATTCTGCGTATACAGACTGCGTTTAAGTATACGTTCTGCGTTCTTGACTAATTTCAGCTTTACTGGCGGGTCGCAAAAACGACTCCCCTGCAGCCCGCAAGAACGATATACCAGCGAACTGCAAAACGACGCTCAAAGTTGCTAGAAAATTAGAAAAAATTTTTTTAGTTTAAAATAGTTTAATTTAATTCATTGAACTTTTTTCAAAGTTTTTTAAATATACATAAATACTTAAATATTAATAAAAAAGAAATAAGGTAAACATTCAGCCATAAAATACAAACAAAAATTTTAATATATTAATTTTTTTGTTACTTCATTTTAGTTATCTTTAAAATTAATTAAAATTGGGTTTATTTTTTAACAAGGACCATGTAGTTCAAAATTAAAGCAATGTGCAGTATACATACATACATATATATGTATATATAAAAAAATTTCAACAAGCTTTCATAAACATTTAAAGCTATTTAATCTGCATTTAAGAAACACATAGGAAGCAGTTTTATAGTCCATAAAATGTTAGTATAATAGAACACAGGTTTGAAGTAACACAAAACTCACATTGATTTTTGGTGTTAAATTTTTTGCGGTACTGCGCATTTTCATCCATATGAATTTTATGACAGAAAATGCATGCTTTGAGGCACTTCAACCTTGTATTCTATTATACATACCAAACTTCAATGGGCTTTAAAACTGCTTCATATGTGTTTCTTTAATGCAGAATAAAAATCTTAAAATTTTTATAAAAGCTTGTTAATTTTTTTTATATGCACATACATGCATATGTATATTGCGCAATTTTTGAATTTTGAACTATATGGTCCTTGTTAAAAATAAACCCAATTTTTATAAAGATAACTAAAATGAAGTAACAAAAAAATAAATTGTTAGAACTTATCAATACGACAGATAGTGTGAAACATTTCTTTTATTCCGTTTTGAGATGCTGTCTCCAGCATAATGGAAATATCTTTTGGTTATTCGCTCCATTATTTCCACAGATTCGTTGAATTTATGCTGGAACGATTCTGATATAATATTAAAAGTATATTAATCATTTTTGAGAGCTGGGCATCAACAATTAAAGCGTATTTGCCGCTGTTGTGATGAGATGCCGCAAATTTTCTCCATTTGGAGTCCCTTCTGTCACCTGAAAAAGACTTGCGTGCCAAATGAAATTTTCTTTCAAATTTTACACTGCCTTCAAATGTAAATAAGGATTACAATATAAACACTAACTAATCCGACTAAAGTAAAATCTGTGGAAAATTAACAATAAAAAAATCTATAAATGACCCTTTTATTTCTCAAGCAAACCTGGGTAACAGTTGTTCGTCGCCACGCTGTAAAGTAAAAGTATAGTTTTCTACCAAATTAAAAAAACTTATTCCCACAAATTTTATTTTTTATTAATAAGGCCAATAGAGTGAACTTTACCTTTATAAAAAAAACATTTTATATGAAAAATATTATGAATACTGAAAAAAAGATGTAGGTGACTTAATTTTCTGAGCACAAGTGTACATTGTGGATTCCATATTCTGTTACGATAAAAAATTGTCATAATAAAAACGGTTTACTATCCAAATGAATGACTTTTATTTACGCTTAGATATATTAAAATTTGGGCGTGCAACTTGTCCAACCTAGACCGAAGGTTCCTCAAAAAACTTTTAGGTTCCAAGAAACGGATTCGTTTCGAGTTCACCAAAACGACTTCACCAGGGCGCCGTCGTAACGGCTTCACCAAAGCGACGTCCTAAAGACGTCGTTTAGAGTTCACCCAAACGACTTCACCAGAGCGACGTCGTAACGACGTCGTTTCGAGTTCACCAAAACGACTTCACCAGGGCGACGTCGTAACGGCTTCACCAAAGCGACGTCGTAACGACGTCGTTTAGAGTTCAACCAAATGACTTCACCAGAGCGACGTCGTAACGACGTCGTTTCGAGTTCACCAAAACGATTTCACCAGAGCGACGTCGTAACCACGTCGTTTCGAGTTCACCCAAATGACTTCAACAGGGCGACGTCGTAACGGCTTCACCAAAGCGACGTCGTAACGACGTCGTTTCGAGTTCACCAAAACGACTTCGCCAGATCGACGTCGTAACGACGTCGTCTTCGCCCTGTGGCAAATTGGGTTGGCAGTCTATGCCGTCAACTGGTATGAGCAGAGGTGGGCTCTACCGCAAACAAGCGTTCGCTAGAAGTGAGAATGTTTTAGTTTGTCTAATTCATTTTGCATGCTGCCGAGTTCTCATCGTTACGCTCTTGCTTGTATACGTACACACGATGTTTACGCTCTTTGAGCGTATGCTCGTTCTCTGCCCATGCCTGGGTATGAGGCTACTAGTACCAAGAATGATAGAATACAAGATTGCGCCGATCAGAGAGGATTTTTGAGAATAACTTTTGTGTGACGTCACACTGGTGCAATTGCGAGAGAGAAATGCCAAAACGTGAGCAAGAATGGAAGAAGAAGAAAAAATGTTGCAAGGAAAATGTAAACAAGATGCACCAGTGTGACGTCATGCAAACGACGATTCTGTCAAATTCGTTAAGAGAGGAATAGCGGTCCGAGATCGGCGCAACATTTGTATTCTCTCAATCGTGTACTAGTACTACTGGTAGCGCGCTGATTAAATAGCGGAAAATTGACATCTCCTATGACACCGCCATGTTCAAAATACCAGTCGCTAACATTGGAAAAGGATACAACGTGAACTAGTTGGGCTGAAACGCAAACTGGTAGCATTCTGTTTCACAACTGGATGCTTTCCCTGCAGGGATTTTACAAGATCTCAACATACTCCTAGAACTTCAGGCAAAAAGGGTATTTGCGCACAAAAGTATTTGCTCGCCTTTTCCAGAAAATTGTGAAACCAAGGCCCGGAGGATGGTACCGTGCGCAGAAGTGGAAAACTTTTGATTGCCATTCACCTGGGAGTGGCCAGAAGCGATTCTTGTGCGTACGGTTCAAATCGCAGCTCACAACGTCCGGATATTTATATCCACGTATCCTCTGGGTAGCAACCAAACACCCGTTTGGGAGCGAGCTAAAGTGAGAAGGCGTAAAACTTCGCGTGCGCTGGGTTTGGGTCCCGCCACGTTAAAACCCCGCCCAATGAAAAATTCCAACAAGCCTCGGATGAGACCCCCTTTTTCTGATGACGACCACGGCAAACGTATAAAGGACTATGATTTAAGGGTATGCACCTGGAATATCCGGACCGTTAATGGGGAAGGTGCCTCTGCCCGGCTGGTTGATGTCCTCGGGAAGACAAAGGCTGACATCACCGCCATCCAAGAAATGCGATGGACGGGGCAAGGTAAAGTAAGCGTGAAGCCTTGCGACGTCTACTACAGTTGCCACGTAAAGGAGCGCAAATTCGGTGTTGGATTCGTGGTAGGAGAGAGACTCCGTCGCCGAGTACTGGCGTTCACCCCGGTGGACGAACGTCTAGCCACAATCCGCATCAAAGCTAGATTCTTCAACATCTCGCTCATCTGCGCCCATGCCCCGACGGAAGAGAAGGATGAGGCGTCCAAGGATCTCTTCTATGAGCGCTTGGAACGTACATATGAGCGCTGCCCCCGACACGATGTCAAAATCGTGCTTGGCGATTTTAATGCCAAGGTGGGCAAGGAAGGGATCTTTGGCGCCACTGTCGGAAAATTCAGCCTCCACGACGAAACGTCCGATAACGGACTGAGGCTGATCGACTTCGCCGGGGCCCGAAATATGGTAATATGTAGTACTAGGTTCCAGCATAAGAACATCCACCAAGCTACATGGCTGTCTCCAGATCGAAAAACGAGAAACCAAATCGATCATGTTGTGATAGACGGCAGGCATGCTTCAAGCGTTTTGGACGTACGTACACTCCGAGGGCCAAACATCGACTCGGACCACTATCTTGTTGTAGCCAAGATACGCACCCGCCTCTGTGCAGCAAAAAATGTGCGCCCAACAATGCAAGGAAAGCTTAACGTCGAAAAGCTGCAATCACAACAGACGGCCAATTTATTCGCCACTCGACTCACACACCTGCTCTCTGAGAGCACTCTTCAACAATCCGACGTACGCGAGCAGTGGAACCACATTTCCCGATCATTAAGTACCGCCGCCGAAGAAGTAGTTGGATTTCAGCGAGCCCGAAAGAACAACTGGTACGATGAGGAATGTCAAGAAGCCGCAGAGAAAAAAGATGCCGCCTACAGGGCCACGCTGCGATCGGGCGCAACGCGAGCCATGTGGGACCGTTATAGGGAACTGAAGAAGGAAGCGAGACGTATTTGCCGCAATAAGAAGAGAGAGGCCGAAATACGTGAGTGCGAAGAGCTTGAGATGCTGGCCGACAGGAAGAACGCCCGAAAATTCTACCAGAGGGTTAGGCGACTTACGGAAGGTTTCAAGACCGGGGCGAACTCCTGTAAGAACAACAATGGCGACCTAGTGACCGATGTCCAGAATATACTTAAATTGTGGAGGGAACACATTTATAACCTACTGAATGGTAGCAGCGCTGAAAGTAGTGAGGAAGACGAACCCGAGTCCCCAGTCGATGATGATGGAGTAGCTGTCAGACCGCCTGACTATGACGAGGTACGAATAGCGATTACGCGGCTGAAAAACAACAAAGCTGCTGGAGCTGACGGCCTGCCAGCCGAGCTATTCAAGTACGGCGGCGAGGAGCTGATGAGGTGCATGCATCTGCTCGTATGCAGAATATGGTCAGACGAACGCATGCCCGACGACTGGAATTTAACTGTGCTCTGCCCAATCCACAAGAAAGGCGACCCCGCCATACGCGCCAACTACCGCGGAATTAGCCTTCTAAGCATAGGTTACAAGGTCTTATCGAGCGTATTGTGCGAAAGACTGAAGCCCACCGTCAACGAGCTGATTGGACCTTATCAGTGTGGCTTTAGGCCTGGAAAATCCACCATAGATCAGGTATTCACAATACGCCAAATCTTGTCGATTTCAAAGCCGCTTTCGACAGCACGAAGAGAAGTTGCCTTTATGCCGCGATGTCTGAATTTGGTATCCCCGCGAAACTAATACGGCTGTGTAAAATGACGTTGAGCAATACCACCAGCTCCGTCAGAATAGGGAAGGACCTCTCCGAGCCGTTTGATACCAAACGAGGTTTCAGACAAGGGGACCCCCTTTCGTGTGATTTCTTTAATCTTATGTTGGAGAAGATAATAAGAGCCGCAGAACTGAACCGCTCAGGCACAATACTTTATAAGAGCGTACAATTGCTGGCGTATGCCGACGACATCGATATTATCGGTAAAAACAAGGGCTACGTCTGTTCTGCCTTCTCGGGATTGGATAGAGAAGCAAAGCGAATGGGTCTGGTGGTGAACGAGGACAAAACGAAGTATCTCCTGTCAGCACACAAACAGTCAGAGCATACGCGTCTTGGCACCCACGTCACTGTTGACAGTTACAAGTTTGAAAAAGTAGACGACTTCGTTTATTTGGGAACCAGCATTAACACCAATAATAATGTCAGCCTTGAAATCCAACGGAGAATGACTCTTGCCAACAAGTGCTATTTTGGGCTGAGTAGGCAATTGAGAAGTAAAGTCCTCTCTCGTCGTACAAAGATTACACTCTATAAGTCACTCATCATGCCTGTGCTGGTGTATGGCGCGGAAGCATGGACAATGAAAGCATCTGATGAGGCGGCTCTTGGAGTTTTCGAGAGAAAGATTCTGCGAAAGATTTACGGACCTTTACGCGTTGGTGATGGCGAATATCGCAGACGATTTAACGATGAGCTGTATGAGCTTTACAACGATATAGACATAGTGCAGCGAATTAAAATTCAGCGGCTCCGCTGGCTTGGCCATGTCGTTCGAATGGACAGAAACGCTCCTGCTCTGAAAATATTCAACGCGGGCCGCGATGCTGGGAACAGGGGAAGAGGAAGGCCTCCTCTGCGTTGGAAAGACCAGGTGGAGAAGGACTTGGCTTCACTTGGCATTTTCAATTGGCGTCAGTTAGCACAGAAGAGATATGACTGGCGTGCTGTTTTGGACTCGGCCAAAATCGCTTAGGCGGTTACAGCGCCAAATAAGAAGAAGAAGAAGGCCCGGTGGGTAATTTTTTTTTTATCTGTGTAACTATTTGAAGGCCATAGAATATATTATACTTAGTGTAAGTAAATAACATATAAACTACCTGAATTTTAAATGCATATATATGTGTCTGACGGAAGAAACTTAAGCGGTTAAAAAAAAATTAAAAATCTCCACGAGAAATATTCGTATACAAAGTTAAACGAATCTCCACCGAATTCAGATCCAAAGATAGTCTAAACTTATAGTTTGTTGTGTTATTAACTGTAATTAACCCTATAATGCCTTTAATTTTAATATTGCTGTTAAAATTTTTTTTAAGTGTATGTATTTTTTAGGGTCGCAGTCTTATATAATAGGTGTCTACAGAGAAATTGTGGACAGTAATACCCTCTACAATATGCCATAAGCCGCATTTGGGATCCATGGTAAGTCCGCTTTAAAATTCTAAAAATGAGTTTTTCTCCATATAACAAAAAAAATAATAATTTTTTTCTTAAAAACTAGGCCATATTTTACAAAATTGCCAATAATGAAAGTTATTTATAATTGCGTAAGCTGTCCACAGAAAAAAAATCAGAGCGCCGGTGAAAGTTGAACAGTACAAACGCCTTTTAGCCTTAGTCAATAATATTTAATACGGCTTTCCCACTGGACGCCAATTACGTAGTTTTCTCTCTCATTCGTAATTCGCACTCCAATTACCCCTGGAATTACATAATTTGCCATACTAAATTTTGAGAGCGAATTACCTCATTTTTTGGTAATTCAGATCCAATTACCATGCGAATTACGAACAAATCGCCGCCGTCTCTAATTTTTATCGCACTTTTATCGAAACCATTTCACAAATCAAAACTGGCACTTTTTATAAGTACGAAAAGCAATTACATACATTTTGCATACATTTTGTAGCGAAGAAAAAAAACAAAACACAGAGATAGAGAGCTGTCAAATCGAGTTAAGAATGTGCGCGTGGGAAAGGGGTAATTCTCGATCGTAATTGGAGGATCGAACAAAGTAATTACCGGTCTCGTAGGTAAGCCGTAATACCCTTTACAACTCTGAAAGACTAGCTAACGACGCGTCTTCACAGGGAAAATTATTGCCTACCATATGTCATTTTGTTTGCCAGATATGTACAGGTTTTATCAATACTTTGTGGATTTTTTATATTGATAAAAGCATAGATATCTTAAAACAAGTATGTTCGTTGCATTGGAGCGCAAGTATGCTTAACATTTTTTAGAAAATGTGTTATTTCACATCCAAGTACATAATCAAAAATAACAGACTTTTTTGGGGGGGTGTTTTCCGGCAAATTTGCCACTTATTCTTATTACTGTAAACGAGTAATTCTTGTATATGTATATATATTAAGGTGATCCCAAATAACTAGCCTGACGAATTTTTGGCCTTAAAATGACTTATTTACTGAGAAGGAAATTCTCCTATTTGGAAATATTTTTAATTCAATTTTTAAAGTTGTCCGTCGGCATTTGAAATTTTCTATGTAGATAACATGTAAAAAAATTTATTTTCATTAAAAATTTTATAACTTTTGAACCGTTAAGAAAAGTTATAAAAAAAGGATAAAGGTTTTTCTAGGCATATTCTTGTAGGGCATTAAATTCTCTAAAAACTTCATTGGCTGTCTTAGAGACGATTAAAATTGTTAAATATGTAATATATTGCTGAACGAGGTATAGCGTTGATACAAAATTATAATCGAACTTTGGCGAAAGACGAAGAACGAAAGCAATTTCTTTTTCAAGTAATACAATTACAATTAAATTATTTAAAAAGTAATTTTTAAGCAAAAAACACAACCGACTTCAATTCTCATATAAAAATTTTGGAGTACCGTTAATTTTTTCATGATCCAATGATCGGATGAGTCACGCAACATGCAACGCAGTGTACTATTTACTTGTTTGACTTGTGTTTAGAGAAACTTTGAATTGTTAATTTATTCGTTATTTATGTGTTAAAATAAATATAAAAAATTTTTTTGTGTTTCAATGTGAAGAATTTGTCCTTGTTAAAAAAATCTGGTCACCTTAGTAAAAATTACATAGTTGTATGACTACCAGGGTCTCCCTTAAACAAAATATGTATGCATATTTACTATGGAAGTATATATAAGTTCGAGCCGGTTTTCTCGAGTTTTGCTTTTTTGAGTTATGACACTACTGAAGTAAATGTGCGATATGTGTACAATGTAGGAAGCAAATTTTGACATCAGATTTCCTAAGCCTCAACCCCTCCGTCGATGCTACTATAGTCGAAGATATCACATATACATTTTTTAATTTTTTAAGTCTCTGAAGAGGCCTTTGGCCCCTTTGCGACACGCCTTTACCGACTCCAATCGGCACCAAAATTTGTATGTGATATCTTCGACTATGGCAGTATCAATTTTGGGTATTAGATGGAAAACAAGTAATTTTTAAAAGAATTTGTATCTGTACCTCTGCGAATTGCATTATTGAAAGCAGAATAATTTAGTAAGTAGAGCATCATAAGACTTTTCTTCGAGTTGTGGTGAATTATATCCATAATTAAATACAATATGCTGAATACTCTAAATGACTTTACATAAATATAATCAGTAGTTCTGCATCATCTGTCGCTAAGTTTACGTTGAAGTCATGACTACATATAACATACCATATTTTTTTTGCAAAAATTCATTTGTTCTTCATTTTCTCTTCAGCAGATCTCACACGATTTGTACATTTGTACAGATTCGTAAATTTTGACAGTGTTGGTTAGAAATAGGGATACAACGTAAACATGGAAGTTAAGGACAGAAGGTCCTGAATAACTAAAAAAATTAAAGGGCCAACTTTCCCTGGAATTGAAACAGATAGTTTGAACGTTATAATAGAAGCACTTTATTGGCAAATAATTAAGCCCAATTTACAATAGTAACACCCCGATGCAACTGCCGCTGATCCGAGTTCTGCCACCCTTTATAGCCTATTGCGCTGCCGTTGTTCTATAGCCAGACATACGCGACGTTAGTTAGCCGCCTTGGCCTTGAATTCCCACAGGTAACTTGGAATGTGCAATACACTGATTTCACAACCGTGTGAAATGAAATTATGCTGACACCCCTACAATGCCTAATGCACTGGCTCGTTATACTAATGGTTACGGCATTAGTCAGATGCAGAGTGTCCAGATTTGGCGGTTTCGCGCCAATTTGGCGATGTCTTTTTGGATGTTTGCGCGTAAAAACTTAGGAAATGGCCATTGGCGATTTTTGGCGATTTTTTCCTTCAAATAATTTTTTTCCAATTATAAAAATATACAAAGCTAATGAACTGCGTGATAAACTTGACTTAAGAAGCATATTAAAAGACTGTCAAAAATGTTTAATCACCCTAATCGAGGAACTTTTTAATCGATTACCTAGTCAATTAAATACTTTTAAAAAAGGTTTGATTTTGTCGCCAGAAAAGGGTGTGAATGGGCGAGTTTCAGGGACCTGCCAATTCACTATTTGACTTTGAAGGAAAGAAAAGCAGCGGAAACTCAATATTTAAATCTTTTAACTTTCCC
The DNA here is from genome assembly GCF_013731165.1 of Rhagoletis pomonella. Taxonomy (NCBI): domain Eukaryota; kingdom Metazoa; phylum Arthropoda; class Insecta; order Diptera; family Tephritidae; genus Rhagoletis; species Rhagoletis pomonella. The sequence goes on from NW_023458557.1 coordinate 42,097,006, forward strand.
GTGGAATAACTTTTTTCGGAACCATTCTATCCGCTTCTGGAGAATTTTGGATAATTGCTTACGGAGTGAAAAGGCAATAAAATGTTTGAAAATATAAGTAAATTCATATTATTATCCTTGCCGCACTCACATGCTTTGTTGAGCGCGTTTTTTCCGTAATGAATTCAACAAAAACTGAGATTCGAAATAGGATGAGGTTGAAAAGCCTTAATTCAGTAGTTCGAATAAAGTGTTATATGAAGGCTAATAGTTTCTGCTGCAAAACGTTTCCAATATCAAACAGTATGTTATCGAGGTTGAATAGCTCAATATATGACAACAGAAATGTAAATAAATCAGAAACTATAGGTGATTTTGAAGAAATTGTGGAAGTAGCTGACCTCGCCTTATTATAGGTTTTTATTTAATTTTTAGCGCCGAGTTCTTAAAAGTGGATTGTGCGATTAATCAATTAATATGAGTTGTAATAAACTTAATAATTGCGCAGTCCTATTGCAAAATGTGTTGAAACAAATATTTTTAAAAAGTATACGTGTTTTTAAAGAAAATTGTTTGTACATCACTATGATATAAGTGATTTGTGTTATTTATTATTACCCTCTGAAGGTATTATATTAGTTTTTGGTTTTAAAAACTATATCAGTAGTCGGCAGGCCATAGCTAACAGAGTGGTCTCTGAGCACATGTCGTCGCCTGGGTAAAAGATTGTCGTAAGCGCCATTTTGACGATTTTTAGTTCTAGATGCAGTTATATATGTTGAAATAAGGTCTTTCGATTGGTGTTATAAGTTTTTAGATATCTCCTTTAGTTTCCGAGATATTTACTACAATTTGTTCGATAACTTAGTAAAAATTTAGTTAGTGATGCAGTCATATTAAACTAATCAATATCTTAAAAATGGCGTTCTCCATTTTTGGATATCTCCTTTAGTTTCCAAGATATTGAGTAAAAAGTGTCGTTAATTTAGTAGAAATTTTTATCACATTTTGTCGTATTTCATACAAAGTGGCTGCCAAATTGTGGACAAATGACGCTTACGACAAAATTTTACTAAAGAAAATCCTTCATAAACTCAAAACTAATTAACATTAAACATTTAAAATTAAATAATTTAAGAGTTTTGTGAACTAGTAACATTTTCAGAGACTTTGGAGAAAATCTATCTTCGCGTTTTCTAGAAATTGTATTCCAAACTTCAATCGCGATTTCCCATAACCTACCGAAATTAACATACGACAATCTTTTACCCAGGCGACGTTGTGTGTTTCACACGTATACGAAGAGCGGCAGCTGAGCAGTGCATTTAACGCCCACAGTCTCACTTATTGAATCATTTGAATGTGTTAGAATGCCGACCGCTGCTATATTATAACAAGATCTCATTTTTAAAATAAAAGATTTGTTGAATCGATTTCATGAATTTTATTTAAAAAAATTTGGCGATTTTTTTCAGAAATTGCGCTTTTTTTAACAATCTGGACACCCTGGTCAGATGTACTAACTGTGGCCGACGGTTCCCATAGGCGTCTGATAGCGTTGCGCAATATTGCTATTGCATGATATGGTGAAATGCACTTGGCCTTGACAAAGGTGTAGGATGTCAATTATGTTGTGAACAGGGTTGCCACTTTGGTAAATTATTACCAAAATCGGTAGAAAAAATTTGGATTGGTAAAAATGTACATTTTTTCTCATTTTGGTAGATTTTTGTTTGAAAAACAAATAAAACTTTTGTTCCCGTTTTATTTTCGTAGTTATCTTTTTACTACAAATTTCTTTCCAAAACTGCAGTCTATTGCACTCTTTATTGCATTAATTTTCGTACGCTTTAATGCACACTTTTTATATACATACATATAAATGTATATCGGTAACGGCGAACACATCGTGCTCCCTTCAAAACTGTTCCGAGGAGCTTTTGATTGTCTAGAGTCAAACTTCCTGAAACGGGCCACTAAAAATTAAGTAGTAGAATTTCAAATATGTTTTGGCAGATATTAATGAATGTGAAAATTAATGTCTTAAAATTTTTTGAAAAATTCAATTTTTCAAAAATTTATTCATAAATTAATTTTTGACCTTCTTTTCATCAATTTTATATATTAATTGCTATATTTCCATAAATATTCAATCAAAAATAACCAAATTTTAATGGTGTACTCAGAAAAAGTAGCAGAATCGAAAAAAAATATTCATACTGGAAAAATTTAATTTTTTAATAGTATTAAATAATAATAAATTTCCCAATAAACAATTGACAATTTAACAGAGTGCTAAACAAAAAAAAAAATACGATCTTGTTCTATAATGTATTCACTAACCATTCGTGCAAAAATATTTTAGTGCACTCTATCCTATAACAAGTAATTTTTAGCAAAAAAAAAACCGACTTAAAAAAATATATATGTACCTATATATTTCATGATTCAATGATCGGATCTAAACCAAACACTACCTTTCCGTTGCAAAAAGAATTATCGAAATCGGTTGACGTGGTGCAAAGTTATGCGGTAACATACATAATAAAAAGTAAAAAAAGAAAAAATATTCCGACGAACTGATAACCTCCTCCTTTTTTGGAAGTCGGTTAAAAAAGTACGAATGTTTAAACATTACCGTGGATACGCGAAACCACTACCGACGTTGGAACGCAGCGCCGATGAATCTGGACCCGTTCGTCGTTGCATGCTTATCTTTTTATCAACATAAGTATCTTATGAATGATTCGTACTTTATGAATGGAACATTTTTTAATTAAGTACGTTTCCTAATTTTGTTATTTAATTACAACGTCGATTTTTTTTATATTTTTACAATTACATATTTCGAAAATAAATTGAGGCACTGAGATTTCAATAATTATTAATATAAAGAATTAATCGTAAGAATTATTAACATATGTAATAATAATATACCTATATGCTTTTTATTGAATATTTCAAATGATTGTTGTAACGAGGTGATTGCTTAGCAACAAAAACTCCGTTGGTTTGTTGTTGGTGTTTATTTTATTTTAAAAGAATGTCGAAAAAAGTCTTTGCACAAAATTTAATAGAAAAGGTATAACTAACAAAACAATGCATTTGGTGAATCTGCAGTGAGCCTGAATACCATCTGCTCTACAGCGGCCAACTACCGTTGTCCACACTGCGAATACAGATATGCAAGCAGATAACCGCTTAGCAGCGGCCAACTATCGTTGTCCACACTGCCAAGGTAGTTATATGCGAGTGGTCTGCTCACCGCCGATCACCAAATGGAAATGAACGATTATGAACAAAGTGTTCGCTTTTATAGCCATTCGTATAGGAAGTCGGCAATATGCAAACAAAGGTCAAACCTAGTTATATAGAACTGTCAAAACATAAAAGCATTGCCAGACAGCTTTACATAGAAGCATTGCCAGACTAAACTTTACATAAAAGCTTTGCCAGACTAAACTTTACATTACACGTTTTATACAATAATGAGATGTTTACACCTAGCAATATAATATTATAATTATATAATGAGAAACTGCTACAATATCTCCCTTTGACGTGTAAACCTCGCCCCGAGTACACGTCAAGGTTGCTATTCGCGGGTCTTCCTTGGACGGCCACGCTTCCTCAAAGGCTGGGCAGGAGCTGGAGTTTCATCTTCGGGAGTGCCCTTATATAGGGTTAGTGCGGACACATGATAGGTCCCAAGTGGAATGTTGAGGTTTTCTCGAGACGCAAACTCGAATGAGATGTTTACACCTAGCAATATAATATTATAATCATATAATGAGAAACTGCTACAATCTCTCCCTTTGACGTGTAAACCGCGCCCCGAGTAGACGTCAAGGTTGCTATTCACGGGTCTTCCTTGGACGGCCACGCTTCCACAAAGGCTGGGTAGGAGCTGGAGCTTCATCTTCGGGAGTGCCCTTATATAGGGTTAGTGCGGACACATGATAGGTCCCAAGTGGAATGTTGAGGTTTTCTCGAGACGCAATCTCGTACGAGGGTGAACCAATCTTGCGTATGATAACGTAAGGACCTTCTCGTTTTGGGGCAAATTTTGCTGTGACGCCCTTTGCTGCTTGGCTCAGAACGTGAGTGGTCACTAATACGTGTGTGCCAATATCGAATTCTTCTTGGGGACGTCTGTGTTGGTCTGCTGAAGCTTTGTTTTTATCTTGGAGGTGCTGCTCAACTTCCCTTGCAGATTTCAAGGTATTAGTGATGCTTTGAAGGTAAGGCGAAATTTGTGGAATGAAGTTTTCGCTCTCCACTATAGCTCGTACGTCATGCTGGACATTATCGAGAGTGCGTAATTCTCTCCCGAACGTTAAATAAGCCGGAGAGAAGCTCTTGCTGTGGCATTTGGCGGTATTCATCGCAAACCTGATGGAAGGCAGATGCTGGCTCCACTTAGTGTGCTCGTTGCCAACAAGAATCGCCAACTGTGCTTTGAGGTCTCGATTCCTGCGCTCGACTGGGTTAGCCTCTGGATGGTAGACGGGTGTTAGCTGCTGCTGGATTCCCATGCAATACGTCACCTTTTGCATGATCGCTGACACGAACTGGACACCATTATCAGACTTCAGTCGTCGAGGTATACCGTACCGTAGAAAAACTTCATCTATCAGCGTCTTTGCGCACGCTTCCGCAGTTGCTTCGCGTAGGGGAAAGATTTCGGTCCAGCGCGAGGCCACATCTTCGGCTATCAGTATTTAATGGAAACCTCTTCAGTTTGTGGTAGAGGCCCAAACAGATCGACTGCTAGCACTTCAAACCGCTGCTTGCTACTGGTCATTTGTAGTAAACCCATGGGTTTCAGGTTTGCGGACTTGTAGCGTTGACATTCAATACAAGTCTTAATGTGTCTGGCGATTTCAGCACGCATCCCTGGCCATTAGTAGCGACTAGTAATTCGAAAAATAGTGCGCTCAACAACATAATGGCCAGCGGTATCGTCATCGTGGTACTTTTGGAGAATCGCCTTGCGTTCGTGGGATGGTACAACAAGCTGTGCGTCATCCGCGTCGGCGTTATAGCAATAAAGTATTCCGTCGTTTAGGACATAACCTCTATTGGTCCAAAACATGAGGTTGTCGTCTTGAAATTCCAAGGATGCAATAATCGTTTTGATGTACTCATCCTGGAGTTGCTCCTCGCGTATTTCTTTCGTACTTCGCCTGGGTAAGTCAACATGAAAGGCGCAAATGCAAGTTGGGGAATTGGTATGCTCCTCTGCAGTACATGGCGGGCGGGATAGCATATCAGCTAGACAGTTACTTTTGCCGGGTGTGTATTGAACTTTGAAGTTGTGCTGCTGGATTTGTAATGCCCATCGTGCGAGGCGTCCTGATGGAGACTTCATTGTAAGCAAACATTTCAGCGGCTGATGGTCAGTTATAAGAACGATTTTAGCTTCCTCGATATATCCCCGGAACTTGGAACAAGCCCAGATTATAGCCAATGCTTCCCGCTCAGTTGTGGAATAGTTTC
>NW_023458557.1:42102493-42108482 GCF_013731165.1 Rhagoletis pomonella
TTTATGAAACGTCTATACCATGAACAGGTTTGGATGAATGAAATGAGCTCTTTCACATTTTTAGGCTCTTTCCGCTGGCTTATTACGTAAGTCTTTTCTGGATCAACATATAAACCATCGGCTGTGAGGATGTGACCAAGGTACTTTACGCGTTCACAGCCAAATCGGCTTTTGGCATTGTTGATGCGTAGCTTAAATTTACGCAGCTTATATAACACGGCGTCGATATCCTCAATGTGTTGCATAAAAGACGATGACCAGACAACATGATCATCAATGTACGCCAGGAGTTGAACTTTCGCAACAGCTGCTTTGAAGCGGTCGATGAGACGTTGGGATGTGGCAGGCGCATTCCATAACCCTAAAGGCATTCTTTTGAACGAAAATGTGCCAAAAGGTGTGATGAGGCACGTTTTATCACGATCTTGGTCCCGAACCTTGTTCTGATAGTACCCGCTTTGAAGGTCCAACGTTGTCATAAACTTGGTACTCTTTGCTGCGTGCAGAAGGTCATCCATGCGAGGCAGAGGATACCTATCTGGCACGGTTATGGCATTCAGTTTTCGGTAGTCGACACATACCCGTAATCCGCAGTCTTTCTTTGGTACCATGACTACTGGAGATGCCCATGCAGACTCACACTCTTCAGTAACGTCGTTTTACATTTTCCCTATTTCACCTCTTAACTCGTGCATTCTCGCCAATGAGAATCGATAAGGTGGACTGAAGATAGGTTCACGATCGCCTGTTTCTATTTTGTGCTCAGCGTACGGGGTCGCTTCATTTATGCATCCAAATGCTTCTACGTGGTTTTGGAGGACATAGTCGAGCCGCATTTTCTGTTCATGATTCAAGCCATTGCCATCAGTGGGTTTGACAATCTTGAAATCTATTGAGTACAGTCTTGTAAAATCGCTGTCGTCCTGATTCATGGGGTTATACAGTAAGCCTTTAAATAAGTTTTGCTGCGACTTCCTGTCTGGACTTACCGCATCCGCTGGTAAAGCATCCTTGAATATGGCTTGTATAGTGTGCGGAGAGTACTGATTGCCTGGAGTTTCTGGACCATATGACTCGAATTCAGACATATAGTGTTTTTATTTATTTTTGTTAATTTAAAAGGTACTTCCTTTATTGACTACAAAATGAGTTAGCCAAATAAAACACAACTATTTTATTTGTCCGTACGAATGCATTTCGGGCAGACCTGCTGTCCATCATCAGCGACGCGCTACTAAAACAGAGAAATTTAAGTAAAAAGCACTAGGTGTAACAATAAAACAATGTGTATGTATGGTAAAAGTAAACTAAATTAAAGCGAAGAGAGGCGAATCTATATCCCTTTATCAGCGTTCATGGTATTTTTTGTTTTACTGATGTAAAGTGATTCGTAGGCGTCTAGTTTTCTATTGTAGTGAACATCTTTTATTAGGCGCACACTCTCTTCGAAGGTGCCGATTTTGTGTTCGGTTGAATTGTCATCTGTCTTTGCGTGAATATGAGCTGCTACTGCAGAACGATGAACATGTCTATGGTTTGTGTTTTTTCGTGTTCCTTGAAACGAACAGAGATTTGGCGTTTGGTTTGTCCTATGTATTTTGCATCACAACTCGCACAGCTGATTTGATAAATGCCGCTTCGCTAATGCATAGGAGTAATATCTTTTGTGGAGCCAAGAATATATTTTAGTTTATTGTGGTTGGTGTAAACAATTTTCATGTCATACTTTTCAAATATATTTCCCATATGATTTGTGATGGCCGGAAAAAATGTAAATGGTACACGTATTAAGTTATTTGTTTTTATTTCTCGATTTTGAGTGAATAGTGTCGTCAAATTGTTCTTGTGATGTAAATTGGAATGCTTGTGTATAAGTTTGTCGATGAGATTTTTGTCGAAGCCATTGATCGCTGCTAGATGCATAATTTTTTCGTATTCATTTTGGTAATTAGTAATGGAGAGCGGCAAATTGACATGCCGATAAACTAGCGAATGAAATTATGCAATTTCGTGTTGAAATGGGCAGAACGAATCCCTTGTGACCAAACGGTCGGTTGAAGTGGGTTTTCGATAAATAGCAAAGTCAAGTTTGTTGTCAACTCTTGTGCATTTTAAATCCAAAAAAGAGATTGAATGTTGATGGTCTTCGGTTTCAAATGTGAATTTAATGCTGTCGTATTTGCTATTAATTATGTCCAGTGTGTGTTGAAGCTCGTTCTTTTTAATTATACAAAATACATCGTCAACGTATCTGATCCAAACCCGTGGTAGGACTCCTTTGGCCTTAAATTCGTTTTCGAATTTGGTCATAAATGCTTCTGCAATTAATGGTAAGAGTGGGTTTCCCATGCTTGTACCGAAATCGTTTGAATAAAATTGATCTCGGAAAACAAAACAATTGTGTGACACGCAAATGCGTGCGGCGTTTACCTACACTCTCATTTCATCAGGTTTTGCATGTTTATTCACTAGATGTTTTTGAAGAGAATCTATAGCTAAGCTCACCGGAATACTTGGGAACAATGCTGTAACGTCGAAAGATGCGCAAATTTCACCTTCTTGGATTACGATGTTTTTGGTCTTGTTGACAAATTCTAATATGTTCTTTACGCTGGCACCATCAAAATTTCCGTATTTTGTTAACTCTGTTACTAACCATTTTGCGACGCGTACTAGCGGTGATGATGTGTTGGAAACAATTTTCCGCATTTTTTCCCCTTCTTTATGTACTTTTGGTAAACCGTACATTTTTGGTACACTTGGGTTGAGCACTAACAAGGTGTATTTGTTGATTTTAAAAACTTCGCAAATTTGTTTCATAGTCGATTTAGCGTCGTTGACCATACGGTTAAGGGATAAACGTTTAAAACCATCTTCTTCAATAGAAAGGTGCATTCGGTTGTCATAATCTGTTTTGTCCATGACCACAACTTTGTTCCCTTTATCTGATTTCATGTAATAAACGTCTTTTTTCTTTCAAACTTTTTATTGTGTTGATGACTTCTGGTGTTTATGATTTATTAAGTTTATATTTTGAATTTTTAATTAATTTCTTTGCCGAATCACGTATCGACTTTTGTGTGTTGATTGGCTTGAATTGAATGGCGGATTCAATGTCAACTATAGATTCTTCGATTTTGGTAAAGTTTGTATTTGGTGTAAAATTTAGGCCTCTATTCAATAAATACAATTCTTTATCACTTAATTCAGCTGTTGACAGGTTCATTACGAGGTTATTCACTGGGTGGATTGTGGGTTTCACTTGTGGTTGTTAACTATGTTGTTCATGAATAAGCTTTTTTAATTTTCCATTTTGTATACTGCGTTTTTTAGTGAGATTGTTGTGGCATTGCTCAAAGAATTTATTTTGATTTTCAACAAAAGCGCCAAACGAGATGTTATCCATTGAATGTACGGTTTACCAAAAGTACATAAAGAAGGGGAAAAAGTGAGGAAAGTTGTTTCCAACACATCATCGCCGCTAGTACGCGTCGCAAAATGGTTGGTAACACAGTTAACAAAATACGGAAATTTTGATGGTGCCAGCGTAAAGAGCACATTAGAATTTTTCAACAAGACAAAAAACATCGTAATCCAAGAAGGTGAAATTTGCGCATCTTTCGACGTTACAGCATTGTCCCCAAGTATTCCGGTGAGCTTAGCTATAGATTCTCTTCAAAAACATCTGGTGAATAAACATGCAAAACCTGATGAAACGAGGGTGATGGTAAACGCCGCACGCATTTGCATGTCACACAATTGTTTTGTTTTCCGAGATCAATTTTATTCAAACGATTTCGGTACAAGCATGGGAAACCCACTCTCACCATTAATTGCAGAAGCATTTATGACCAAATTCGTAAACAAATTGAAGGCCGAAGGAGTCCTACCACGGGTTTGGATCAGATACGTTGACGATGTATTTTGTATAATTAAAAAGAACGAGCTTCAACACACACTGGACATAATTAATAGCAAATACGACAGCATTAAATTCACATTTGAAACCGAAGACGATCAACATTCAATCTCTTTTTTGGATTTAAAATGCACAAGAGTTGACAACAAACTTGACTTTGCTATTTATCAAAAACCCACTTCAACCGACCGTTTGATCACAAGGGATTCATTCTGCCCATATCAAAACAAAATTGCATCATTTCATTCGCTAGTTTATCGCCTTGTCAATTTGCCGCTCTCCATTACTAATTACCAAAAGGAATACGAAACAAGTAAGAAAGTCTAAGTTCGGGCGGAGCCGAACATTAAATACCCGGCGCAAGTATTAAATATATGTTTTCCACCTTTCCGAAAGCTACCGCTACATGGTAAGCCGGGGTGTATACATTTTAAGTAAATTAGCAACCTTAAATTTCGAAATATTGAAATTTCAAGCATATCTGAAATTTACCGTTATATGAAAAGCGGCCTCAATTTTAGTCCGATTTCAACAATTTTCAACGGTTTGCTTTTATATGGCAAGCACAATAACCATACCGAGGTTGGTACAAATTGCTAGAACGGTTAGCGAGATACATATATGTGATCACAAGTGGGCGGTGCTACGCCCATTTTCCAAAATTTTGTCATAAACGTATTTCTTGGTAAAGAATTGTTGCAATCATCAATTTTGAATAAATTAGCTTCAATATTTACTGATTTATCGAAGATTTTGTATTTCTCGAAATTACCGTTATATGGGATGTGGGCGTGGTTATTGTCCGATTTTAGAAGTTTTCGGCCAGTTGGTATGCTGTACCAGGACCAACAACTGTGCCAAGTTTGGAAGAAATTGGTGTAGCGGTTACCAAGATATACACATGTAACCATAAGTGGGCGTGGCTACGCCCATTTGCCAAAATTTTGTAATATTCTTATTTTTCGTCTAAAACTCATTGCAAATATCAATTTTGAGTGAATTATCTTCAGTAGTTACTAAAATATCGCAGTTTTCGTTTTTCTGAAAATTACCGTTATATGGGAGGTAGGCGTGGTTATTATCCGATTTCTCCCATTTTCAATACCATCCGTCCCACGCCCAAAAGAAGTTCACGTACCAAGTTTCGTTAAGATATCTCAATTTTTACTCGAGTTATCGTGTGCACAGAGGGACGGACGGACGGACAGACAGTCACCGCTTAATCGATTTCTCTTTTCATTCTGATCATTTATGTATACATTTGTCTATATCTATCTCGATTCGTTTTGCCTGTTACAAACAACCGTTATGTGAACAAAGTTATAATACCCTTGTGCACAAGTGCGCTCGGGTATAAAAAATTATACATCTAGCAGCGATCAATGGCTTCGACAAAAATCTCATCGACAAACTTATACACAAGCAATCCAATTTACATCACAAGAACAATTTGACGACACTATTCACTCAAAATCGAGAAATAAAAACAAATAACTTAATACGTGTACCATTTCCATATTTTCCGACCATCACAAGGCGAATTAATATAAGGTGATAGCAGGAGTACAAAAACAAAAATTTACATGTATTTTGTTTTTGCTTTGGCGGCATAAACTGTCAAAATCTGTAAGAGTGTGTGTAGAAATTCAAACAAAATTTTTCAATTTGAAATCAGAAGCCGTGCAGCGAAACACATACACAAAATCAGCTGAGCTAGTAACACCACCTTATATAAATTCGCCTTGGGCCATCAAATATATATTTGAAAAGTATGACATGAAAATTGTTTACACCAACAACAATAAACTAAAAAATATTCTTGGCTCCACTAAAGATATTACACCTATGCATGCACGAAGCGGCTTTTATCAAATCAGCTGTGCGAGTTGTGATGCAAAATACATAGGACAAACCAAACGCCAAATCTCTGTTCGTTTCAAAGAACACGAAAAACACACAAACATTAAACAGGTTCATCGTTCTGCAGTAGCAGTTCATATTCACGCAACGACAGATGACAATTCAACCGAACACAAAATCGGCACCTTCGAAGAGAGTGTGCGCCTAACA
>NW_023458557.1:42108582-42119799 GCF_013731165.1 Rhagoletis pomonella
ATTGTCGGGTGGTGCCTAGCAATAAAACGCCGGGTAGTTGCTTATATTACAATGATTAACTTAGAGTTTATTGAAAAAGGTTCGCTCGTACAACACACGTGTCCGAGTCTCAAAAAGATCAGCGAGAAAGAAAAAGAAAAAACTAGAACATCAGAGATAACACATCTCACTAACTTATGTTATCGATTATTGTTACAAGAGGCGAATTCACCACACTATCATTAATTTTAGCGGTTGAATTTAAACCGCTGGGCGAACACTACTAATGATAATTCAATAAATATCGATAACTTGATACATTTCTTTAACTTGACAAATTTCGATAATCCTATAAATTTTTATAGCTCGATAACTATCCATAAATTTTGACAACAAAGTTTCTGTGTCTCTAAATTTCGACAACTCAATAAATGAATAAAACAAGTTGCTGTTGAGTATGGACGTGTTCTTTATTCGCTCTATAAAAATCATATTTATCGTGTAACTAACAATATTTAATCATCGGCAGACACACTAAACTGTTATTCGAATTTTGTGTCGTCGCGAACTACCCTCAGCACTATAAAAAATCAAAAATGCCTAAATAAATAATAAGACATTGTGTGTATCAAAATAAATAAATTATTGTTTACATACAAAATAAGAACGGTAGTTAAGTGAGAGATGAGTGTCCAGGGCGCTCCCCTACAAGAGCGGAGGCACTCAATCCAAAGCGCAAACAAAAGAAATGCATATTTGACAATTACTGCATGCAGGCCAAAAACCAAAAGCAACCACACAGCGCTAAATAAAACTCTTATACTGCTAACACACTATCACAAACACCAGATCAGTGTTGCCATTTTAATCCTTTGGTGGCTAGATTTAGCTACCACATACTTTTTTTGGCATATCTATAAATTTAAAATTGCTCCTAGCCCTTTTTTAGCCCTTTGGAGAATTTATTCATACTTGGCATGAAAAAGTTGTATATACTTAATTTTATATATATATTTTTTTTCATTTATGTAAGAGATGAATTTTTAAACTAAGAAAGACTGATATATATACATATATGTATTGTATGTACCTTACGTTTTCATTCATACATACTGTTAAAGTGTTAGGGCTGTTAACTTATCTATTAACGATTTAACTATAGTTTAAAATAGATAAGTTTACGGCCCTTAATATGCTTAATTTTTTAAATGGCCCATCAAGTCGATTGACCGTGTATTTTCTTGTGGTGTGATTGTAGTAGCTGCTGGTGCGACTTCAAAAACTATTTGAAAATTTTATGATTGTACCAGCATGCTGGTGTCGTGAGTGGTGAAATTAGCTAAATTTTCTAAGTAAAAAGTATTTTGGCGGAAATTTCTTGCACTATATGAGTCAAAGTCGACCTAATTTGTATAGAAATGAATATTGTAGCAGAATGCTGGTAAGTTATATGCTTCGAGCCTGATGATAAAATCACTTGATGGAGCCAGCAAGCTGGTGTCGTATATTTTCCCTTAAATACAAAACGGTTGTTGGTTTTAAAAATATTTTCTTTTTTTCCAGAGTTCATTGTTTTTCTATACCATTACTTATTGAAAATGTTTGCGTGTATGCTTATATATGTATATGTAAATAAAAAAATTTAGCTACCATTTTTAGCCACAACGACTTTTTTAGCCCTTTTTTAAAGGAATTTGGAAAGGAAAGCAAAGAGCATCATCTTGCTCTCCAGTAGTGATCAATGCGGACAACAACCTACAGCGTTCGGACTACTGAAACTCGATTTAGGAGTGAATGACTCGAAAAATCGGAGCAGATTAATATTTTTTTATTAAATGTTAAAAAGAAAAATGTTTACATCTTTAGGTACTTTTTCAGTTCATCAAATTTTGTTCTATACTAATACATTAACTACTGGTACGACGAGGAGTGTCAAGAAGCTGCAGAGAAAAAGATGCTGCCTACAGGGCCAGCTGTGATCGGGCGCAACGCGAGCCATGTGGGACCATTATAGGAAGCTGAAGAGGGAGGCTAGATTTAGCCGGGTACAATAGCAAACAGCCGGAGAAATTTCGTTTTAGCCGGCAGCCGATTTGTTAGCCATTTTACAAAAAAAAATTAGCCTTTCAGCCGATGTTGCTATTTGCCTTGTTTTCTTAAAATTCAAATATATACATATGTTTCCATTTTTGACTAAGCGACCCAAAGTCTGTTAGAAATTGCTACTAGCCTTATCGGGGAAAAAATTTTCATTTCAGGCAGGGTTATATAAAATTGGGCCATTTTCGATTGTTTTTATTTTAAACGAATATATTTTTTCTAAAGAAGTCCGTAGCGGGGAATTTCTTCATAAGATGTTTGTTAGATATGAATGTCTTAAATTTAAGTGTGTTTCGCAAACTTAGAAAATGACGAATGTTTGCTTAACACTCGTTTATGTTTGGATATAGCGCCAACACATATAATAAATATTACAGGTATTCTCTTAACAGATAGCGCATATTCAATTCTGCCTTAATTACAACACATCATTGTTGCCCACGCTTGAAGTTTTAAGGTGAGGTAAAAATAAGTATTTTCAAGCACTATGTACATATTAGAGGGCTGCATGATTTCATTCAAACTTCTGCAGTAGATTTGAATATTTTACTTCATATACAAAACACTCAGCGTTTGTAATTTTGTAAGTTATGAATATACATTTTGTTTTAAACTTTTTACCTTCAAATGGAAGAATGTGAATGAATGACTGAAAAACATTCAAATCATTCAAACTCATTTCGGTAAAAAGGTTTTTCTACAAACAAGTTTGTTCGTATTGTATAGGAGCGCAGCAATACATACATACACACATATGTACATAGAAAAAATATTTTTGGAAATTCATACAAAAAATTGTCATTTATTTCAATTCAATTTATTTTGATTTTTGTTTGAATATTGTAATGTAGCCGCATATATCAGAACAAGTATTCACTCAAATTCAAATAAAAATTTAAGCCAAAATCATTCATTCGTTTTGTATATGAATAATTCATAAGCCGTTTTGAATGAATGCATGCCGCCCTCTGGTACATATATTTATGTATTTTTTTTAACACACTTTTTTGCTGAGAACTTATTTGAATTCCAAAAAACGAAGGCCAACTTGAATTGAAAGAACCAACACTGAAATGCGTCAAAATGAAAATAAAAGAGCACAAATTTCTTTGTAAAGCAAAAATCTCTGGGAAGACAATGGCGCATATTCATAGTCATATTTACTACTCAACTAAGTCGAAGCTATTCTAAGTCACAACTAAAGCTATTCATAGTCGCCTTAGTTTCGACTTTTCTGGCTAAGTACCAACTTAAAATTTAGTTTCGGCTGCAGCTGCAACTAAGTCGGAACTAGGAAGAAGTATTTTATCAAATTAAGGGAAAGCAGACGAAATATGTAAAAATTAAGTTGGTAGAGGGTGATTTTGATAATATTGAATAATCTCCAATTAAAATTTACAAAGAACGATCCATTTTAATCTTAAGATGAAATTAAATGCGTATTACAATTCGAATAAAGCTACATCACAATTTTGTAATTGGAATAATTTAGATAAATTCTCAAATAATAAGTCAGTTTCACGCTAATTCTTTTAAAGTAAATTTGTGCATAACATTTAAATATCTAGTATTTGTATATTTCACAGCATGCTTTCGATAAACATCGACTTCACATCACTGCGGTTGTTCTGGCAATTTCACGCAATGAACAAGAAAATTATACCTTATTCTTTTGCATAATCATGCAATGAAAATAAAAATTACATAAACGGATGATCAAACTTGACATTATTTAATAAAAATGTAATTTTTCCAAAATATCGTAAAGAAAAATTGATACATTTTCACACTCGTTTTGCTATATCGTAAACTAAGTCGAAACTACTTAGTAGAAGTCTGAAATGCGACTATGAATAGAGGTAAATATTAAGTTGGTACTTAAATTTAATAGCGTTTTCTTTTCTCAAAAAAAGTTCTGCCCATTTATATGGGAACTCTTGCTTTGCGTTGCCCTGAAACCTGAGAAAATGTTGCGTTCTTTATATGAGAATTAAACAGAAAATATACTACTCCATCACAATTTATTTATAGAACTTAATAAAGCTGAATTATTCACTTGGCCTGTAAGTCTTTAACAATTTTAAAGCAAAACACTTATTCCTGATAGGGAAAATAATTGCATTTTTGCAAGATTAAATTAAAAATCAACCATGCAACTCTGACCCTCACGTTTATTTGAGGGCAGAAAAGGCAGCACTTTCGCCGGATCAGAGCGCAACCTGCTGAGAAAAGAACACGACGCCTTGTGAAAGGGCTGAGAAAAGAACATGAAAATGTGACAGCTCTAACACAAGGCAGAATAAGTGCAGCCTTTTTTCGAGAAAATAAAACGCTATAAGTTGCAACTTTGTTAGTTTCAACTTAGTTGCTGGACTATGAATACGCGCCAATAAGTTTGTTCGTCGAAAATCCAGCGAGAATCATCACTTAAAATATAAGATAGTTGTAACGAGGTGATTGTTTATAACAAAAACTCCGTTGGTTTTTTGTTGGTGTTTCTTTTATTTTAAAAGAATCTCGAAAAAAGTCTTTGTACACAATTTAATAGTAACAAGTAAGAAAGTCTAAGTTCGGGCGGAACCGAACATTAAATACCCGGCGCACGTATTAAGTATATGTTTTTCACCTTACCGAAAGCTACCGCTACATGGTAAGCCGGGGCGTATCAATTTTGAGTAAATTAGAGTCCTTAGATTTCGAAATTTTGAGGTTTCAAGCAGTTCTGAAATTTACCGTTATATGAAAAGCGGCCTCTGTTTTAGTCCGCTCTCAATAATTTTCAACGTTTTGCTTTTATGTGGCAAGCACAATAACCATACCGAGTTTGGTAAAAATTGGTAGAACGGTTACCGAGATACATATATGTGATCAGAAGTGGGCGGTGCCACGCCCATTTTCCAAAATTTTATCACAAACGTATTTCTTGGTTAAGAATTGTTGCAAGCGTCACTTTCGAATAAATTAGCTTTAACATTTACTGATTTATTGATGATTTTGTATTTCTCTAAATTACCGTTATATGGGATGTGGGCGTGGTTATTGTCCGATTTTAAAAATTTTCGGCCATTTAGTATGCTGTGTGAAGGCCAACAACTGTGCCAAGTTTGGAAGAAATTGGTGCAGCGGTTACCAAGATATACACATGTAACGCCCATTTTCCGAAAATTTATAATATTCTTATTCTTCGTCTAAAACTTATTGTAAATATCAATTTTGAGTGAATAATCTCCAGTAGTTACTAAAATATCGCCGTTTTCTTATTTCTGAAAATTACCGTTATATGGGATGTGGGCGTGGTTAAAGTCCGATTTCGCCCATTTTCAATACCAACCTACCTTGGATTAAGGGAAACCTACATACCAAATTTCTTTGAGATATCTCAATTTTTGCTCGAGTTATCGTGTACACGGACGGACGGACAGACGGACGGACAGACAGACATGGCTTAATCGATTTCTTTTTTCATCCTGATCATTTATGTATATATTTGTCTATATCTATCTCGATTCGTTTTGGCTGTTACAAACAACCGTTATGTGAACAAAATTAATATACCCTTGTGCACAAGTGCGCTCGGGTATAAAAAGTATAACTGTAACAAACAATACAACATTTGGTGAATCTGCGGTGAGCCTGAATACCATCTGCTCTACAGCGGCAAACTGCCGTTGTCCACACTGCCAAGGTAGTTATATGCGGGTGGTCTGCTCACCGCCGATCACCAAATGGAAATGAATGATTATGAACAAATTGTTCGCTTTTATAGCCATTGCCAGTCAGCTTTATATAGAAGCTTTGCCAGACTAAACTTTACATAAAAGCATTGCCAGACTAAACTTTACATTACACGTTTTATACAACAATGAGATGTTTACACCTAGCAATGTAATATTCTATTCATATAATGAGAAACTGCTACAATCTCCCCCTTTGACGTGTAAACCTCGCCCCGAGTACACGTCAAGGTTGCTATTCACGGGTCTTCCTTGGACGGCCACGCTTCTTCAAAGGCTGGGCAGGAGCAGGAGCTTCATCTTCGGGAGTGCCCTTATATAGGGTTAGTACGGACACATGATAGGTCCCAAGTGGAATGTTGAGGTTTTCTCGGGTAAGGTAAGGACCATCTCGCTTTGGGGCAAATTTGGCTGTGACGCCCTTTGCTGCTTGACTCAGAACGTGAGTGGTCACTAATACGTATGTGCCAATATCGAATTCTTCTTGGGGACGTCTGTGTTCGTCTGCTGAAGCTTTGTTTTTATCTTGGAGGTGCTGCTCAACTTCCCTTGCAGACTTCAAGGTATTAGTGATGCTTTGAAGGTAAGGCGAAATTTGTGGAATTAAGTTTTCGCTCTCCACTATAGCTTGTACGTCATGCTGGACATCATCGAGCGTGCGTAATTCTCTCCCGAACGTTAAATAAGCCGGGGAGAAGCTTGTACTTTGGCATTTGGCGGTATTCATCGCAAACCTGATGGAAGGCAGATGCTGGCTCCACTTAGTGTGCTCGTTGCCAACAAGAATCGCTAACTGTGCTTTGAGGTCTCGATTCCTGTGCTCGACTGGGTTAGCCTCTGGATGGTAGGCGGGTGTTAGCTGCTGCTCGATACCCATGCAATACGTCACCTTTTCAACGATCGCTGACACGAACTGGACACGCTTCCGCAGTTGCTTCGTGTAGGGGAAAGATTTCTGTCCAGCGCGAGGCCACATCTTCGGCCATCAGTATCCAATGGAAACCTTCTTCGGTTTGTGGTAGATTCCCAAACAGACCAACTGCTAGCACTTCAAACCGCTGCTTGCTACTGGTCGTTTGTAGTAAACCCATGGGTTTCAAATTTGCTGACTTGTAGCGTTGACATTCAATACAAGTCTTAATGTGTCTGGCGATTTCAGCACGCATCCCTGGCCAGTAGTAGCGACTAGTAATTCGAGAAATAGTGCGCTCAACACCATAATGGCCAGCGGTATCGTCATCGTGGTACTTTTGGAGAATCGCCATCCGTTCGTGGGATGGTACAATAAGCTGTGCGTCTTCAGCGTCGGCGTTATAGCAATAAAGTACTCCGTCGTTTAGGACATAACCTCTATTGGTCCAAAACATGAGGTTGTCCGCATTACATGGCGGACGGGAGAGCATATCAGCTAGATAGTTACTTTTGCCGGGTGTGTATTGAACTTTGAAGTTGTGCTGCTGGATTTGCAATGCCCATCGTGCGAGGCGTCCTGATGGAGACTTCATTGTAAGCAACCATTTCAGCGGCTGATGGTCAGTTATAAGAACGATTTTAGCTCCCTCGATATATCCCCGGAACTTAGAACAAGCCCAGATTATAGCCAATACTTCCCGCTCAGTTTTGGAATAGTTTCGTTCGGCCGAAGTTAACAATCTGCTGGCGTACTCGATGGGATGCTCATCTTGGCCCTCCCCCTGGAGTAAAGCTGCTCCAAGGCGTATGCACTGGCATCTGTCTTCAGCACAAATGGAATGTTATCTTGCGCTTGCTTCAGGATCGGCGTGGTTGACAACCTACTTTTTAAGGAGTCGAACGCGGATTGCTGCTTTTCGGTCCACGACCATACTGCATTCTTTTTCGTTAAGTGCGTTAGTGGTTTGGAAATTTCCGCGTAGTGGTTTATGAAACGTCTATACCATGAACAGGTTTGGATGAATGAAATGTGCTCTTTCACATTTTTAGGCTCTTTCCGCTGGCTTATTGCGTAAGTCTTTCCTGGATCAACATATATACCAATGGCTGTGATGATGTGACCAAGGTACTTTACGCATTCACAGCAAAATCGGCTTTTGGCATTGTTGATGCGCAGCTTATATAATACGGTGTCGATATCCTCAATGTGTTGGGTAAAGGTCGATGAACAGACAATAAGATCATCAATGTACGCCAGGAGTTGAACTTTCGGAACTGCTGCTTTGAAGCGATCGATGAGACGTTGGAATGTGGCAGGCGCATTCCGTAACCCGAAAGGCATTCTTTTGAACGAGAATGTGCCAAAAGGTGTGATGAGGCACGTTTTATCACGATCTTGGTCTCGAACCTTGATCTGATAGTACCCGCTTTCAAGGTCCAACGTTGTCATAAACTTGGTACTCTTTGCTGCGTGCAGAAGGTCATCTATGCGAGGCAGAGGATACCTATATGGCACGGTTATGGCATTAAATTTTCGGTAGTCGACACATACCCGTACTCCGCCGTCTTTCTTTGGTACCATGACCACTGGAGATGCTCATGCAGACTCACACCCTTCAATAACGTCGTTTTCCAGCATTTCCCCTATTTTAGCTCTTAACTCGTGAAGTTTCGCAAATGAGAGGCAATAAGGTGGACTGAAGATAGACTAATGATCGCCTGTTTCTATTTTGTGCTCAGTGTACGGGGTCGCTTCATTTATGCATCCAAATGCTTATACGTGGTTTTGGAGGACGTAGTCGAGCTGCATTTTCTGTTCATGGTTCAAGCCATTGCCATCAGTGGGTTTGACAATCTTGAAATCTATGAAGTACAGTCTTGTAAAGTCTCTGTCGTCCTGATTCATGGGATTATACAGTAAGCCTTTAAATACGTTTTGCTGCGACTTCCTGTCTGGAGTTACCGAATCCGCTGGTAAAGCATCCTTGAATATGGCTTGGATAGTGTGCGGAGAGTACTGATTGCCTGGACCTTCGCTGTAGTTGTTGTTGTTGTAGCGACTACCTTTGCTCGGGCTCTTCGTCTGCCATTCTCTTTGGATATGTTTTCGGCACTTTGACAGTCTCCAATAGATTCAGCTTAAGAGGCAAGGCAGGCGGGAAATCAAAATGCTGTGTTGGATCATCTTCATAATACCAGTACTCCTGACCCATATTGAGGACTATACCAGCCTGCTCGAGGTCAGTGCCAATAAGAGTGCGGTTGCTGCTAGCTTTCGCCAACACTATGAACTCGATGTTGAGACATCGACCTCCAATCAAAATTTTGCACACAGTGGACAAACACTCTTGCGTGGATGTGCTACTATCCGCCAATGTGACTTCACATTTCACTTGTCGGTATTTACAGCCTTTGAGATCCATTACGGATTTAAGATTTGCGCTCGCTACGCTTTTAATTGCATCAGTGTCGAAAAACGTTTGACCTGGCATGTTCAAAATTTGCACGTCGACCATCGGAATGTCTCTTCCAATACCATTAGCAGTTACCGAGTTAAAATTTACGAAACCATTAGCGGGTTTATTTTTATTGCGACATATTGTACAATTTGCGCGAGTAACTCCAGGTGTGTTGTACCCACAGCAAGCGAATCTGGGTTTCGCAGCTACTGCTTGAGCAATCGCGGCGGATTGAGCTTCTGCTGCATCCACTTTTTGCTTCTTAAAGCAGTTTTCTACCGTGTGGCCTCTCTTGCGGCAAAATTGGCAGCGTACCGCAACATCACCACTCGCACTTTTCCCAGCGTGCTCGAGAGTCACCCCCTTGCGTTCACTCAAAAAATGCTCAGCTTCTCGCGCTTCGTTGAGCAAATCCTCATAAGACGACACCTTCTGTCGGCTTACCCTTTCTCCGATTTGGGCGTGCAGCATACCAAATAGCATGTCCAGTTGTTCTGCTTCGGCAAGAACAATATTCAGCTGCAAAAACAGCGCTCTCTTCTTCCGAATGAAGGTGTTCGCTCTTCTGTTGCCTCAAATCAGATATTTCAGCATACACTCGCCATGCTGGCTTCGGGGGTGAAAAACTTTCGCGCAGCATACGTACAACATCAGCAAAATCTTTTACTTGATCTTTTACGCCACGCCACCATTCTGCAGCGTCACCCTCAAGCAGCATTGGCATACCTTTGATCGTGTCAGCATCATTAATTTTCTCGACCGCTTTGAAAGTCGACATTGCGGAAACGCATTCTTCCACCTTGGACGGGTTGCGTTCACCATTGTACCGAGCACTGCATGTGCTAAGTGTGCCTGTATGGTCATTGCTGATGTAAACCGCACGCATCAACCGTTCGAATTACTCCGTAGTGAAGGAAACAGCCATATTTCTTTGCAATCGTGGACTTCGTCATGAAGAAAATTGTGGAATATTAGCCAAAAATGTAACGAGGTGATTGTTTATAACAAAAACTCCGTTGGTTTGTTGTTGGTGTTTCTTTTATTTTACAGGAACGTCGAAAAAAGTCTTTGCACAAAATTTAATAGTAAAAAGTATATCGCCGATAACCAAATGGAAAAAACGATTATGAACAAAGTATTCGCTTTTATAGCCATTTGTATAGGAATTCGGAAATATGCAAACGAAGGACAAACATAGTTATATAGAACTGTCAAAACATAAAAGCATTGCCAGACAGCTTTACATAGAAGCATTGCCAGACTAAACTTTACATAAAAGCATTGTCAGACTAAACTTTACATTACACGTTTTATACAATAATGAGATGTTTACACCTAGCAATATAATATTCTAATCATATAATGAGAAACTGCTACATAGTGAAAAAAATGCTACCAAATTCTCTCTCAAGTAGAGAAACTTTAAAATTTCTGCACGAACGCAAATTTGCAGAAATTTGCAATTTTCCCTGCCAGCTAATGTCCACGGTTGCATTTCAAACAAAAGAAATTTGTATATAATTTTTAAAATTCTTTCAGAGAGGAAAAAACGGGATCTACATGTATATTTCTAGGTAGTCCGACTTTCTTCAACATACGTTCAATTTCTTTGTCGCGTTTACTATATCGCCTCTGGTTGAGATTGCACTCCGATTACGACTACAGTTTTTTTCAGCCCAGTTCCCTTTCAAACCATTGGAATTAATTAAATTAAGTAAACAAGTATTTACTTACATTTTTCATTTTAAAATGGCTCAAGTTTGTAAATTTTTAAATTTAACCAACCTGTTTATTCAAATTATCGTCGACAAAAAATCCAACCATGCACGACAAGCATATGTTTTTCCTAATTGCGAATTCTTGCTAGCAAAAATTTTTTCCAGCTTGAATTTGCCACTCAAAGAATAAGTCTTTCTAACACAAACGGCAATAACGCAACATTTGATTTATTTTACTTTTAAATGAGAAATAATACCAAAATCTGAGTTGAACTATTTGATACTATTTGTAACAAAAACAGTTTGCTGACAGAA
>NW_023458557.1:42119899-42121311 GCF_013731165.1 Rhagoletis pomonella
ACACATGATAGGTCCCAAGTGGAATGTTGAGGTTTTCTCGCGACGCACTCTCGTACGAGGATGAACCAATCTTGCGGATGATAACGTAAGGACCGTCTCGCTTTGAGGCAAATTTCGCTGTGATGCCCTTTGCTGCTTGACTCAGAACGTGAGTGGTCACTAATACGTGTGTGCCAATATCGAATTCTTCCTGGGGACGTCTGTGTTGGTCTGCTGAAGCTTTGTTTTTATCTTGGAGGCGCTACTCAACTTCCCTTACGGACTTCAAGGTATTAGTGATGCTTTGAAGGTAAGGCGAAATTTGTGGAATGAAGTTTTCGCTCTCCTCTATAGGTCGTACGTCATGCTGGACATCATCGAGCGTGCGTAATTCTCTCCCGAACGTTAAATAAGCCGGGGAGAAGCTTGTACTTTGGCATTTGGCGGTATTCATCGCAAACCTGATGGAAGGCAGATGCTGGCTCCACTTAGTGTGCTCGTTGCCAACAAGAATCGCCAACTGTGCTTTGGGGTCTCGATTCCTGCGCTCGACTGGGTTAGCCTCTGGATGGTGGACGGATGTTAGCTACTGCTGGATTCCCATGCAATACGTCACCTTTTGCATGATCGCTGACACGAACTGGACACCATTATCAGACTTCAGTCGTCGAGGTATACCGTACCTTAGAAAAATTTCATCTATCAGCGTCTTTGCGCACGCTTCCGCAGTTGCTTCGCGTAGGGGAAAGATTTCGGTCAAGCGCGAGGCCACATCTTCGGCTATCAGTATCCAATGGAAATCTTCTTCAGTTTGTGGTAGAGGCGCAAACAGATCAACCGCTGCTTGCTACTTGTCGTTTGTAGTAAACCCATGGGTTTCAGGTTTGCTGACATGTAGCGTTGACATTCAATACAAGTCTTAATGTTTCTGGCGATTTCAGCACGCATCCCTGGCCAGTAGTAGCGACTAGTAATTCGAAAAATAGTGCGCTCAACACCATAATGGCCAGCGGTATCGTCATCGTGGTACTTTTGGAGAATAGCCTTGCGTTCGTGGGATGGTACAACAAGCTGAGCGTCTTCAGCGTCGGCGTTATAGCAATGAAGTATTGCGTCATTTAGGACATAACCTCTATTGGTCCGAAACATGAGGTTGTCGTCTTGAGATTCCAAGGATGCAATAATCGTTTTGATGTACTCATCCTGGAGTTGCTCCTCGCGTATTCCTTTCGTACTTCGCCTGGGTAGGTCAACATGGAAGGCACAAATGCAAGTTGGGGAATTGGTATGCTCCTCTGCATTACATGGCGGACGGGATAGCATATCAGCAAGACAGTTACTTCTGCCGGGTGTGTATTGAACTTTGAAGTCGTGCTGCTGGGTTTACAATGCCCATCGTGCGAGGCGTCCTGATGGAGACTTCATTGTAAGCA
>NW_023458557.1:42121411-42129178 GCF_013731165.1 Rhagoletis pomonella
GTATAATCCCATGAATCATGACGACAGCGATTTTACAAGACTATACTCCTTAGATTTCAAGATTGTCAAACCCACTGATGGCAATGGCTTGAATCATGAACAGAAAATGCAGCTCCTACGTCCTCCAAAACCACGTAGAAGCATTTGGATGCATAAATGAAGCGACCCCGTACGCTGAGCACAAAATAGAAACAGGCGATCATGAGCCTGTCTTCAGTCCTCCTTATCGACTCTCTTTGCGAAAATGCATGAGTTAAGAGCTGAAATAGGGAAAATGTTGGAAAACGACGTTATTGAAGAGTGTGAGTCTGCATGGGCATCCTCAGTAGTCATGGTACCAAAGAAAGACGGCGCAGTACGGGTATGTGTCCACTACCGAAAATTGAATGCCATAACCGTGCCAGATAGGTCTCCTCTGCCTCGCATCGAGGACCTTCTGCACGCAGCAAACAGTACCAAGTTTATGACAACGTTGGATCTTCAAAGCGGGTACTATCAGATCAAGGTTCGAGACCAAGATCGTAATAAAACGTGCCTCATCACACCTTTTGGCACATAATCGTTCAAAAGAATGCCTTTCGGGTTACGGAATGCGCCTGCCACATTCCAACGTCTCATCGATCGCTTCAAAGCAGTAGTTCCGAAAGTTCAACTCCTGGCATACATTGATCTTATTGTCTGTTCATCGTCTTGTATGCAACCCAATGAGGATATCGACGCCGTGCTATATAAGCTGCGTAAATTTAAGCTGCGCATCAACAATGCCAAAAGCCGATTTTGCTGTGAACGCGTAAAGTACCTTGGTCATATCCTCACAGCCGATGGTATATATGTTGATCCAGAAAAGACTTACGCAATAAGCCAGCGGAAAGAGCCTAAAAATGTGAAATAGCTCATTTCATTCATCCAAACCTGTTCATGGTATAGACGTTTCATAAAAAACTACGCCGAAATTTCCAAACCACTAACGGACTTAACGAAAAAGAATGCAGTATGGTCGTGTACGCCAGCAGATTATTAACTGCAGCCGAACGAAACTATTCTACAACTGAGCGGGAAGCATTGGCTATAATCTGGGCTTATTCTAAGTTCCGGGGATATATCGAGGGAGCTTAAATCATTCTTATAACTGCCCATCAGTCGCTGAAATGGTTGCTTACAATGAAGTCTCCATCAGGACGCCTCGCACGATGGGCATTGCAAACCCAGCAGCACGACTTCAAAGTTCAATACACACCCGGCAGAAGTAACTGTCTAGCTGATATGCTATCCCGTTCGCCATGTAATGCAGAGGAGCATACCAATTCCCCAACTTGCATTTGCGCCTTCCATGTTGACCTACCCAGGCGAAGTACGAAAGAAATACGCGAGGAGCAACTCCAGGATGAGTACATCAAAACGATGATTGCATCCTTGGAATCTCAAGACGACAACCTCATGTTTCGGACCAATAGTGGTTATGTCCTAAATGACGGAATACTTCATTGCTATAACGCCGACGCTGAAGACGCTCAGCTTGTTGTACCATCCCACGAACGCAAGGCGATTCTCCAAAAGTACCACGATGACGATACCGCTGGCCATTATAATGTTGAGCGCACTATTTTTCGAATTACTAGTCGCTACTACTGGCCAGGGATGCGTGCTGAAATCGCCAGAAACATTAAGACTTGTATTGAATGTCAACGCTACATGTCAGCAAACCTGAAACCCATGGGTTTACTACAAACGACAAGTAGCAAGCAGCGGTTGATCTGTTTGCGCCTCTACCACAAACTGAAGAAGATTTCCATTGGATACTGATAGCCGAAGATGTGGCCTCGCGCTGGACCGAAATCTTTCCCCTACGCGAAGCAACTGCGGAAGGGTGCGCAAAGATGCTGATAGATGAAATTTTTCTAAGGTACGGTATACCTCGACGCCTGAAGTCTGATAATGGTGTCCAGTTCGTGTCAGCGATCATGCAAAAGGTGACGTATTGCATGGGAATCCAGCAGCAGCTAACATCCGTCCACCATCCAGAGACTAACCCAGTCGAGCGCAGGAATCGAGACCCCAAAGCACAGTTGGCGATTCTTGTTGGCAACGTACAAGCTTCTCCCCGGCTTATTTAACGTTCGGGAGAGAATTACGCACGCTCGATGATGTCCAGCATGACGTACGAGCTATAGTGCAGAGCGAAAACTTCATTCCACAAATTTCGCCTTACCTTCAAAGCATCACTAATACCTTGAAGTCCCTAATACCATGTCCCCACCAAAAAGTTAACCATCTCAAATCGAACTTAACCACATCACTAACTATTGCTGTCCACACTGCGGTTTTAGGTTTATAAAACAGTACAAATGTAAAGAACAGTGTTCGGACCTCCAAAAATCCATTCAGGACTAAATTACTGCAAACATCAGAGCAAAAACAAATAATCCGTACTAGATTGAATTTTTTATTTTTGTTTCTGACATTAATTGTTTGACAAAAATATTTTCTATTCACGCAAAATAAGAACGCGGGGCAATGTAAGGATAATATGTTACATATTTAGGTAATTTTTAGCATTTTCTATATAGTATAGTATAGTATCTAACACTTAATTTTTTAAAAAGCAAACCTTTTCTACTTTATATAAATTTCATTCTACATATATTTTTTAACAAGTTAAGTAAAGTTCTGCATCCGCCAATTTGTACAGCCATACATCAAAAAATAACGAAGTTACTTTATTGACGCATTGCTATGAAAGAGTTACTTTTTAACAGTGAGATTTGGCTAACTTTCAATTTTTTTACTGAAACCGGTGGTGAACACTCAAAAAACGGCCCCAAAGGGGGCATAACATGAATGAAAAAAACTGAATAGATTGGAAGTCAGGCGGAGTAGAGGAGTAGATTTCAAATTTTTTCAAAAACCGGAGTAAATCTAATCTGATCTTAGTTGAGTTCAAACACTAGTAGGGAACGAATTCTTTACATTTTAACGCTAATGACCCACAGATGGCGGGAAAACACAGGGTTGTATCAGACTTTCGACGTGGTTTCGAGTTGGTTAGCTTTTAACCATCTCAGTGAAATGGTTAAGTGCTGTCATTTTTATATGGCGAAACTACGCTAAATCAAGTGGGTTATCGGCATAACCAACTCAGTAGCCATAACTACGTGGTTAGCTCCGGTGGGGACATGGTATATGGGAAGTTGAGTAGCGCCTCCAAGATAAAAACAAAGCTTCAGCAGACCAACACAGACGTCCCCAAGAAGAATTCGATATTGGGACACACGTATTAGTGACCACTCACGTTCTGAGTCAAGCAGCAAAGGGCATCAGAGCAAAATTTGCCCCAAAGCGAGATGGTCCTTACGTTATCATCCGCAAGATTGGTTCATCCTCGTACGAGAGTGCGTCGCGAGAAAACCTCAACATTCCACTTGGGACCTATCATGTGTCCGCACTAACCCTATATAAGGGCACTCCCGAAGATGAACCTCCAGCTCCTGCCCAGCCTTTGAACAAGCCTGGCCGTCCAGGGAAGACCCGTGAATAGTAACCTTGACGTGTACTCGAGGCGAGGTTTACACGTCAAAGGGGGAGATTGTAGCAGTTTGTCATTATATGATTCGAATATTATATTGCTAGGTGTAAACATATCATTATTGTATAAAACGTGTAATGTAAAGTTTAGTCTGGCAATGATTCTATGTAAAGCTGTCTGGCAATGCTTTTATGTTTTGGCATTGTTTTGTTCTATATAACTATGTTTGTCCTTTTGCATATTTCCGAATTCCTATACGAATGGCTATAAAACCGAACACTTTGTTCATAATCGTTCATTTCCATTTGGTGATCGGCGTTTTACTTTTTACTATTAAATTTTATGCAAAGGCTTTTCTTCGACATTCTTTTAAAATAAAAGAAACACCAACGGAGTTTTTGTTACTAAACAATCACCTCATTACAAAATAAATATTTTTTTTTTATGGTCATCAGATCTTTTATGTGAAGGTCATCAAATCAGCACCGTCATTCTTAATGTGCTTAAGGTTTTATTTTTTGAAGTTACGATTTTTTTTAACGGTGCAGGATGGTATGAATTTTGAGGAAATGAAAAACCAGCGCCATGTGAGACCTCTCTTAGTTCAAAAAGGGATGGACGAATTTACTTGAAACATTTGCAATATTTATTAAGGTTTGTGAATAGTGTTGCCATCTGTTTAAAATGTTAAACTCAATTTTGGCGTCTTAACGCCATGCGAGCTCACTAGTTTAATAATATTTCAAATTAAAAATCATTATCAGTGCTTGGTAATTTTTTTACTTACGTGGCTCGCACCTTTTTGATTAAAAGTATATAAAATAGTAATGTTAAAGGAGACTTCATTGAAATTGTTCTTTTTATTTTAAAATAAAAATCACGAGAGCATTATGTTGTTATTTTTTAATTTTCTTATTTTGAATGCAATCTAGCGATTTAAAAATCTAATTCTAAAGAATGCTCTTTTTCAAATAAATCTTTTTATAATCGCCAACTCGATGTGAATAAATTGTGCTCATAACTTAACATGCAAAACAAAAACAAATTGGGAAAAATAATTTTTCTTTTGCTTTATAATTTTGGGAATATTTGTTCACATGAAATTCGTGATTCGTGATGAAATTCGTGAAAATTTACTTTAAAATTTCTCATAAGATTTTGCAAAAAATTTGGCTTTGTGGTTAGCGTATCACCATTAACTTCAACAAATTTCGATTATTTAAAATTTCCAATGTATGCAAAAAACTCTAATTCGGCTTCCGCAGACCGCCCTCCGATAAGCAATTTGCATAAGTATAACTTTGATCCCTTTCTTCATCCGTTCTGAAACCTAGTTTGGTCAACCCAATTTTTGAGATTATGCATTAATTTTCAGGTTCATCATATTCGACATACTCAAAGATGGCAGGGGGCTAATGCTTGGTTGCTTACTAAAATTATAGTTGTGTATATTCAGGAAGATGTGATATGGCAAGGTGTGGAAATTAAGGTTGGAAAATGGTCCATGTGGAGCGATTGGTTAACCGGACAAGCAACTTGTTTCCCAGGCTTGCCTTTGTTGATATATTCCCGATTGTAGTTGTTAAGTTGTGGCAGTTGGACTTGCAAAAATTTTCACACTATTGCAGCGGAAAGGACAACAGCGTATGCACATCGCGTCAGCGCTGAAATATTTGGAAAGAGATTTGTTGCTTCATTGATCTTACGCTTTTCGTTGATAGATATTTGAAGTTCGTCGTTGTGTTTTTAGTCCAGGTTTAATGCAGGATCGCCAATATATCATGATGAAATTTTATTATTCAAAATTTAGAATTATTTATTAGAACATTTTATGTTTGTAATTTGAAGACTTTTATTTTAATGATTTTAAAAACTTAGAAATTCTAATAAAATCTAAGAACAACAGAACAAATAAAAATTGTACAGGTATAAAAGAACAAGGTATTTATACCCTACATCAGGTAGCATGAATTTAATGCAATGTCATAATTTTATTAAAATTCAAATGGTTAACGACAACAACGAATGTCATTAAATGACACTACCTTCTTTTTTGTATCATGGTATGGACAATGACCGAAACGAAGATGGCCCTACATGCGAGTAACGTGTTGCCAGATGTTCAAAGCGTAAGAATATTATAAAGGCCAATATAATAAGTTATATTATTTTATAAGTTTAATAGCAGTTATAAGTATTAGCGTAAGAATATTATAAAGACGAATAGGAACATGTAAAGAATACCCACCGTTTCGCTAGAAAAAAAAACTAAAAATAGGAGTCAAATAATTGGAGTTGGGTCCACAGTATTTTTGCGTAGAATTCCTTTCTGCGTAGGCGGCCTTCGGCCGCGCTTTATGATTATAACCCTTACCAAATAGAATTCTAATTTTGGTGTGCACCAACTGGGGCTACCGCCCTAGTGATGTAGCTAACTAGAATTGTAGGTAACTAGAATTCCCTTTCTGTGTGGTAAACCTGGGGCTGCCGCCCCTGTGATGTCTATTATGGTTACTGGATGTTTTATAAAAATGTCTTGTATATAAAAATGCGTGAAATGCATCAAAAGAAAGTGCGAAAAGTGCAAGTGTTTTTTGCAAATAACTAAATGTCTTATACAAATTCACAAAGTAGAATCCTCCTTCTGTGTTGTGAAGAGAAGGAGCAGAAGTATTTCTGAGCAGAACTTCTCAACAATAAAAGTGACTATACTATAGTTATGATGTATATTTAAATCATCCAATCAATAATTATTATAATTTTACTTAAAAATGACATTATCTGCCCACATAATACTCATAATAGCTATTAAACTCATAATAAAATAGCACTTATCATATTCGCCTTTATAATATTCTTACGCTTTGAACATCTGGCAACACATTTCGAAACGTATTCTGGCAACACGTTACACACACGTGCGGCCATCTACGTTTCGGTTATTGTCCATACATACATTCATACATACTATTTGGGTTCTCTAATGGAAAATAAGCAAATTATTTATAAACGTGTTCCTCATCGTTAAATAATGAAATTAATAAAATATAAAATAGATAAAAGTTCAAAGAGCTTAATTTCGTTGAAATGTGTGTTTTCTGCACACTTGTATTTGTTTGGAATGGTTTGTTATCGTACATTTTGTTAGGTGATATTTTCAACTTTAACAACAAATTACTCGTAAACTATGAGTTTCCTCGCCGCCAGGTTTTCAGTTTTGTGATACACCCCCCATAAAGTCATTTTTTCAAAGCGTGGTGCACTCTTGCGAAGTCAACCCTTTATAAATTTAGTAATTATTTAAATTTCAAGCAATTTAGCATTTAAATTCAATGGCGCGTATCATAGTCCAGCAACTAAGTCGAAACTAAAAAAGCTGCAACTTAAATTTAAGTACCAACGTAAAATTTACCTCTGTTCATAGTCGCATTTCAGACTTCTACTAAGTAGTTTCGACTTAGTTTACGATATAGCAAAACGAGTGTGAACATGTATCGATTTTTCTTTACGATATTTTGGAAAAATTACATTTTTATTAAATAATGTCAAGTTTGATCATCCGTTTATGTAATTTTTATTTTCAATGCATGATTATGCAAAAGAATAAGGTATCATTTTCTTGTTAATTGTGTGAAATAGCCAGAACAACCGTAGTGATGTGAAGTCGATGTTTATCGAAAGCATGCTGTGAAACATACAAATAGTAGGGGCCTGTGCCAATCAGTAACTTTTTTCTCCGTGGTGAGACGGGGTGGTAAAATTTGCTAAGGTGTACAAATAAATTGACTTTTGCTGTGCCAAATGCAAAGTAAAATTTGGCAGTTGAAAAACCAAACAAACGCCCGTGCGAAAGCTCTATTTGTGTGTGTTGCTGAAATTGTTAACATTTATATTTATTTTATAACTTGCAAGAAACGTACGCTTCTTTTGTGCTTTTCGGCTTTCATTTTCATGTTCCCTCTTTATTACCGCCAAGCAATAATATGTGTATACATGTTTATAAGCTGTCAAAATTTTACCTAGCCTCATGAGCTAGGTAAAATTCTGACGTTCGTTTTCACCACAAGAAATGTCAAATTTTTACTTTGATCTGTCAAAATTTCCTCTTTTCTATCAATTGACACAGGCCCTAGATATCTAAATGTTATGCACAAATTTACTTTAAAAGAACTAGCGTGAAACTGACTTATTATGTGAGAATTTATCTAAATTATTCCAATTATAAAATTGTGATGTAGCTTTAT
>NW_023458557.1:42129278-42130316 GCF_013731165.1 Rhagoletis pomonella
TCACAACTAAGGCTATTCATAGTCGCCTTAGTTTCGACTTTTCTGGCTAAGTACCAACTTAAAATTTAGTTTCGGCTGCAGCTGCAACAAGTCGTAACTAGGAAGAAGTATTTTATCAAATTAAGGGAAAACAGACGAAATATGTAAAAATTAATTTGGTAGAGGGTGATTTTGATAATATTGAATAATGTTCAATTAAAATTTACAAAGATCGATCCATTTTAACCAGAAGATGAAATTAAATGCGTATTACAATTCGAATAAAGCTACATCACAATTTTATAATTGGAATAATTTAGATAAATTCTCAAATAATAAGTCAGTTTCACGCTAGTTCTTTTAAAGTAAATTTGTGCATAACATTTAGATATCTAGGGCCTGTGTCAATTGATAGAAAAGAGGAAACTTTGACGGATCAAAGTAAAAATTTGGCATTTCTTGTGGTGAAAACGAACGTCAGAATTTTACCTATCTCATGAGACTAGGTAAAATTTTGACAGCTTATAAACATGTATACACATATTATTGCTTGGCGGTAATAAAGAGGGAACATGAAAATGAAAGCCGAAAAAGCACAAACGAAGCGTACGTTTCTTGCAAGTTATAAAATAAATATAAATGTTAACAATTTCAGCAACACACACAAATAGAGGGTAATCCTCTAGGGTGGGGTAACAGCCCCTAAAAAACGTGCGGAAAAGTCGGGAAGGGGTACCAAACGACGCGTTTCGGCCCCCCTAATAACAATCCGGAGGGAGTGGCTAATATTATTAACCATTTTAAAGTTATGAACAAAAAACTTTTGTTAAATTTCGTTGTTTTCTATGAGCAATTACCACGTCAAAAATGCACTTAATCACCAGTTTCCACTTTTAAAACACTACTAAAACGTTTCCGGTTATTATTTTATGCAAACCAAATCATTTGTTCACTTTATTTTATATATTTCGTTAATGAAACAGAGTAAACAAACTTTGTGCCTCCTAAAATTATTATAACCTCAAATCGCTGGTATTGCCACTTTATTTCACATTTCAT
>NW_023458557.1:42130416-42131817 GCF_013731165.1 Rhagoletis pomonella
ATAAAGCTACATCACAATTTTATAATTGGAATAATTTAGATAAATTCAAATAGAGCTTTCGCACGGGCGTTTGTTTGGTTTTTCAACTGCCAAATTTTACTTTGCATTTGGCACAGCAAAATTCAATTTATTTGTACACCATAGCAAATTTTACCACCCCGTCTCACCACGGAGAAAAAAGTTACTGATTGGCACAGGCCCCTACTATTTGTATGTTTCACAGCATGCTTTCGATAAACATCGACTTCACATCACTGCGGTTGTTCTGGCTATTTCACACAATTAACAAGAAAATGATACCTTATTCTTTTGCATAATCATGCAGTGAAAATAAAAATTACATAAACGGATGATCAAACTTGACATTATTTAATAAAAATGTAATTTTTCCAAAATATCGTAAAAAAAAATCTATACATTTTCACACTCGTTTTGCTATATCGTAAACCAAGTCAAAACTACTTAGTAGAAGTCTGAAGTGCGACAATGAACAGAAGTAAATTTTATGTTGGTAATTATTATTATTCCACCATGGTATGACTATGAATATGCGCCAATACCTCTCACGACGATAGTATCGATACTATCGATGTTTTCAACTATCGTTTCGAAAACTATCGAGTGGCGGTACTATCGATAGTATCCCTTTTCTACTGTGTACAAGAACATAGGGCCCTCTCTCACGATCAATATGGATCGCGATCTAGTATCGTGATTCATATTTATGCATGATGCTCCACTCTCTGCTATAGGCCATGTCTCACGATCAATATTTATTGACGTGATCCAAGTATCGCGATACTTATTGACTGTGTAGCATGCAATATTGATGGATCGTGATTCATATCGCAAAATTTCTAGAAATTTTGAAATCTGGATCGCTCATCGCAGTACTGTCAATAAATATTGAACGTGTAGCATATTTCGTTCGCGATACGTCAATACGTGTGTATTTCAAAATAAAGTGGAGATTGAAATGTTAAAGGCGAAACGTTAATTATTGGATTAATTATTTATTTGGCAGTGGTAATTTTTAATAATGTCGGACGACGAAAGCGCACATATCCAGCCGGCGGTGTTGGGATTAACGAATGACCAAAGGTGTTTGAAGGAGTTTATCCTACAATTGGAAAGTATGCCGGAATTGTGGGATCCTTCGTCCAAAAGCTACATGAATAAAATAAAAAGAACGGCCGGACATGAGAAATTATTACTAATCTTAAAAAAAAATTAATGATAACGCCACTGTAGGTGATGTCAGAAAAAAAATAAATTCTTTACGATCAAATTATCGCAAGGAAGTGAAAAAATTATTGACTCCAAGCGCTCCGGAGCTGGTACAGAAGACGTTTATATTCCAAAGTCTTGGACATTTAACGCTCTTCACTTTTTAAATAAAAA
>NW_023458557.1:42131917-42132006 GCF_013731165.1 Rhagoletis pomonella
CATTTTTATTTAAAAAGTGAAGAGCGTTAAATGTCCAAGACTTTGGACATTTAACGCTCTTCACTTTTTAAATAAAAATGAGAAGCCTG
>NW_023458557.1:42132106-42135019 GCF_013731165.1 Rhagoletis pomonella
TTTTTCCGACATTCTTTTAAAATAAAAGAAACACCAACAACAAACCAACGGAGTTTTTGTTACTAAGCAATCACCTCGTTACATTTTGGCGCCTAACATAGTGGCTAATATTCCACAATTTTCTTCACGACGAAGTCCACGATTGCAAAGCAATATTGCTGTTTCCTTCACTACGGCGCAATTCGAACGGTTGATGCGTGCGGTTTAAGCCAGCAATGACCGCACAGGCACACTTAGCACATGCAGTGCTCAGTACAATGGTGAACGCAACCCGTCCAAGGTGGAAGAATTCGTTTCCGCAATCTCGACTTTCAAAGCGGTTGAGAAAATTAATGATGCTGACACGATCAAAGGTATGCCAATGCTGCTTGAGGGCGACGCTGCAGAATGGTGGCGTGGCGTACAAGATCAAATAAAAGAGTTTGTTGATGTTGTACGTATGCTGCGCGAAAGTTTTTCACCCCCGAAGCCAGCATGGCGAGTGTATGTCGAAATATTTGATATGAAGCAACAGAAGAGCGAGCCAACGGACACCTTCATTCGGAAGAAGCTGAGCATTTTTTGAGTGAACGCAAGGGTGGGACTCTCGAGCACGCTGGAAAAAGTGCGAGTGGTGATGTTGCGGTACCACGATTGAGAGAAATAGAGATTGCGCTAATCCGCTCTTTGTGATTTTGACAGAATGAGCTGTGTGCGTGACGTCATCTTGGTGCAATTGTTGAATGTGAGCATACGAAAAAACCAAATAACAATTTTAATATTTGTGCGTTAATATTTCTGCGTGGTTTTAAGCAATTATTGAGACATTAAAAAGCAAAATGAAGTGTGCAGTGGCAAAGTGTAATAGTGAAAACAAAAGGAAATCGTGCTATATAAGTTTTTTTCCCGTTTCCTACGGACGCAAACCTGGCGAAAAAGTGGAAGCAGTTCTGCCGGGGAGGACATGCATTAAACACCAAATCGAGCTTTGTGCTATGTGTGTGAGCTATGAGTTTCTACATGGAACTATGTTGGCCTTTCCTTGGTGAATTGTAGTAGGTATATTTCTATGGTGAATGAAGACAGTTGCTGGTTTAGTTTTCTGGCAATGACATACATACAAAAGCAGTTTCTACACATGAACTTCACTACCTATTTATTTTTGTTAGTACCTGATTCTTTTAGTGCTGGTATGAGGTAATGCACCAGTGGATAAGGTCACCAGGCGCTAATTCAAGCGGCATCTTACCGCGCTGTTACGTACCTAATACAAAACAGTGCCCAAATTATTATACATTTAAAAGTTCAGCTTAAATTATGTTTTACTGACATAGAATATTTGCTTCCAAAAAAGCCACACTCATGCATCCTCTCGGAAATGAGTTTATGGTGGTTGGCTACCGTCCACAAATATAAATATGCACTCTGCATGGCATTTTAAAATGGCAAGTCCAAAAATTCACTTTGCTGCACACCTTCCTTTTGGGCTACATGAAATTGCAAACACTGTTAATACATCAATTTTTTCATGTGCTAAAAATCGTACTTATCTAAAGGGCTACATGTCCAAAATTATTGCTACGTGTTCCTAATTAATCAATCTTTGTATATTTATTGATTCCTGCAAAATTGGGCCATGTAATATTAAAATTAACAAATTTTTCTGCATTGTTTACATATTTTTATATGCGCTTTGGCATTTCTCTCTGGCAATTGCACCAAGATGACGTCACGCAAAAATTACGCTCAAAAATCCTCTCTCATTGGCGCAATCTTGTATTCTATCATTCTTGTTGCGGTACGCTGTCAATTTTGTCGCAAGAGAGGCCACACGGTAGAAAACTGCTTTAAGAACAAAAAGTGGATGCAGCAGAAGCTCAATCTGCCGCAATTGCTCAAGCAGTAGTTGCTAAACCCAAATTCGCTTGCTATGGGTGCAACACGCCTGGAGTTACTCGCGCAAATTGTACAATATGTCGCAATAAAAAGAAACCCGGTGATGGTTTCGTAAATTTTAACTCGGTTACTGTTAATGGTATTGGATGAGACATTCCGAGGGTCGACGTGCAAATTTTAAACGTGACAGGTCAAGCGTTTTTCGACACTGGCGCACATACAAGCGTAGCGAGCGCAAGTCTGAAATCCATAATGGATCTCAAAGGCTGTAAATACCGACAAGTGAAATGTGAAGTCACATTGGCGGATGGTAGCACATCCACGCAAGAGTGTTTGTCCACTCTGTGCAAAATTTTGATTGGAGGTCGATGCCTCAACATCGAGTTCATAGTGTTGCCGAAAGCTAGCAGCAACCGCATTCTTATTGGCACTGACTTTCTCGAGCAGGCTGGTATAGTCCTCAACATGAGCCAGCAGTACTGGTATTATGAAAATGATCCAACACAGCATTTTGATTTCCCGCCTGCCTTGCCTCTTAAGCTGAACCTATTGGAGACTGTGAAAGTGGCGAAAACATATCCAAAGAGAATGGCAAAACACTATATGAACTATATAAGCACTATTTGTTTATCAAAATAGTAGGACCTTTTTTTGTAGTCTAATGATTATTTATTTTTGTTAAGTTAAACGGTACTTCCTTTATTGACTACAAAATGAGTTAGCCAAATAAAACACTTGATAGTTTTGACACAAAACAACTATTTTATTTGTCCGGACGAATGCATTTCAGGCAGACCTGCTGTCCATCATCAGCGACGCGCTACTAAAACAGAGAAATTTAAGTAAAAAGCACTAGGTGTAACAATAAAACAATGTGTATGTATGTACATATATGGTAAAAGTAAACTAAATTAAAGCGAAGAGAGGCGAATCTATATTCCCTTTATCAGCGTTCATCACGGTGGAGAGAATACAGAAGGTGGCGCCGATGGCAATACCGCTGGCGCGCGTGGGGCTTCCTAGTAGGCGAGTGGGGGG
>NW_023458557.1:42135119-42136881 GCF_013731165.1 Rhagoletis pomonella
TGCGACTTCCTGTCTGGAGTTACCGCATCCGCTGGTAAAGCATCCTTCAATATGGCTTGGATAGTGGGCGGAGAGTACTGATTGCCTGGAGTTTCTGTACCATATGACTCCGATCTACTTTTCGCTCGGGCTCTTCGTCTGCCATTCTTTTTGGATATGTTTTCGCCACTTTCACAGTCTCCAATAGGTTCAGCTTAAGAGGCAAGGCAGGCGGGAAATCAAAAGGCTGTGTTGGATCATTTTCATAATACCAGTACTGCTGGCCCATGTTGAGGACTATACCAACCTGCTCGAGAAAGTTTTGCTGCGACTTCCTGTCTGGAGTTACCGCATCCGCTGGTAAAGCATCCTTGAATATGGCTTGGATAGTGTGTGGAGAGTACTGATTGCCTGGAGTTTCTGGATCATATGACTCCAATTCAGGCATATAGTGTTTTGTCCGTTCTACTTTTCGCTCGGGCTCTTCGTCTACCATTCTCTTTGGATATGTTTTCGCCACTTTCACAGTCTCCAATAGGTTCAGCTTAAGAGGCAAGGCAGGCGGAAAATCAAAAGGCTGTGTTGGATCATTTTCATAATACCAGTACTGCTGGCACATGTTGAGGACTATACCAGCATGCACTTTTTCCAGCGTGCTTGAGAGTTCCACCCTTGCGTTCACTCAAAAAATGCTCAGCTTCTCGCGCTTCGTTGAGCAAATCCTCATAGGATGACACCTTTGTCGGCTTACCCTTTCTCGGATTTGGGCGTGCAGCATACCAAACAGCATGTCCAGTTGTTCTGCTTCGGCAGGAACAATCTTCAGCTGCGAAAACAGCGCTCGCTTCTTCCGAATGAAGTTGTCCGTTGGCTCGCTCTTCTGTTGCTTCAAATCAAATATTTCAGCATACACTAGCCATGCTGGCTTCGGGGGTGAAAAACTTTCGCGCAGTATACGTACAACATCAGCAATGATCTTTTGATATTTTATGCCACGCCACCATTCTCCAGCGTTACCTTCACGCAGCATTGGCATACCTTTGATCGTGTCAGCATCATTAATTTTCTCGACCACTTTGAAAGTCGAGATTGCGGAAACGAATTCTTCCACCTTGGACGGGTTGAGTTCACCATTGTACCGAGCACTGCATGTGCTAAGTGTGCCTGTGCGGTCATTGCTGATGTAAACCGCACGCATCAACCGTTCGAATTGCTCCGTAGTGAAGGAAACAGCCATATTGCTTTGCAATCGTGGACTTCGTCGTGAAGCAAATTGTGGAATATTAGCCACTATGTTGGGCGCGAAAATGTAACGAGGTGATTGTTTAGTAACAAAAACTTCGTTGGTTTGTTGTTGGTGTTTCTTTTATTTTAAAAGAATGTCGAAAAAAAGTCTGCACAAAATTTAATAGTAAAAAGTAAAACGCCGATCACCAAATGGAAATGAACGATTATGAACAAAGTGTTCGCTGTTATAGCCATTCGTATAGGAATTCGGAAATATGCAAAAGGACAAACATAGTTATATAGAACTGTCAAAACATAAAAGCATTGTCAGACAGCTTTACATAGAAGCATTGCCAGACTAAACTTTACATTACACGTTTTATACAATAATGATATGTTTACACCTAGCAATATAATATTATAATCATATAATGAGAAACTGCTACAATTTATAAAAATTAACTTAAACAAATTTTTTCGGTATATTATGACCTTGGTAACGGTTTCTGCACAGTATACCAGTAGAAAAGGTGTTTGTTGTTGTAACTTGTTTCGT
>NW_023458557.1:42136981-42143817 GCF_013731165.1 Rhagoletis pomonella
TTACCGCATCCGCTGGTAAAGCATCCTTGAATATGGCTTGGATAGTGTGCAGAGAGTACTGATTGCCTGGAGTTTCTGGACCATATGACTCCAATTCAGGCATATAGTGTTTTGTCCGATCTCGACCTCCAATCAAAATTTTGCACACAGTGGACAAACACTCTTGCGTGGATGTGCTACCATCCGCCAATGCGACTTCACATTTCACTTGTCGGTATTTACAGCCTTTGAGATCCATTATGGATTTCATATTTGCGCTCGCTACGCTTGTACGTGCACCAGTGTCGAAAAACGCTTGCCTGGCACGCTCCAAATTTGCACGTCGACCATCGGAATGTCTCTTCCAATACCATTAGCAGTTACCGAGTTAAAATTAACGAAACCATCAGCGGGTTTCTTTTTATTGCGACATATTGTACAATTTGCGCGAGTAACTCTAGGCGTGTTGCACCCATAGCAAGCGAATTTGGGTTTAGCAACTACTGCTTGACCAATTGCGGCGGATTAAGCTTCTGCTGCATCCACTTTTTGCCTCTTAAAGCAGTTTTCTACCGTGTGGCCTCTCTTGCGACAAAATTGACAGCGTACCGCAACATCACCACTCGCACTTTTTCCAGCGTGCTCGAGAGTCCCACCCTTGCGTTCACTCAAAAAATGCTCAGCTTCTCGCGCTTCGTTGAGCAAATCCTCATAGGACGACACCTTTGTCGGCTTACCCTTTCTCGGATTTGGGCGTGCAGCATACCAAACAGCATGTCCAGTTGTTCTGCTTCGGCAGGAACAATCTTCAGCTGCGAAAACAGCGCTCGCTTCTTCCGAATAAAGTTGTCCGTTGGCTCGCTCTTCTGTTGCTTCTAATCAAATATTTCAGCATACACTAGCCATGCTGGCTTCGGGGGTGAAAAACTTTCGCGCAGTATACGTACAACATCACCAATGATCTTTTGATATTTTATGCCACGCCACCATTCTGCAGCGTCACCTTCACGCAGCATTGGCATACCTTTGATCGTGTCAGCATCATTAATTTTCTCGACCACTTTGAAAGTCGAGATTGCGGAAACGAATTCTTCCACCTTGGGCGGGTTGAGTTCACCATTGTACCGAGCACTGCATGTGCTAAGTGTGCCTGTGCGGTCATTGCTGGTGTAAACCGCACGCATCAACCGTTCGAATTGCTCCGTAGTGAAGGAAACAGCCATATTGCTTTGCAATCGTGGACTTCGTCTTGAAGAAAATTGTGGAATATTAGCCACTATGTTGGTCGCCAAAATGTAACGAGGTGATTGTTTAGTAACAAAAACTCCGTTGGTTTGTTGTTGGTGTTTCTTTTATTTTAAAAGAATGTCGAAAAAAAGTCTGCACAAAATTTAATAGTAAAAAGTAAAACGCCGATCACCAAATGGAAATGAACGATTATGAACAAAGTGTTCGCTGTTATAGCCATTCGTATAGGAATTCGGAAATATGCAAAAGGACAAACATAGTTATATAGAACTGTCAAAACATAAAAGCATTGCCAGACAGCTTTACATAGAAGCATTGCCAGACTAAACTTTACATTACACGTTTTATACAATAATGATATGTTTACACCTAGCAATATAATATTATAATCATATAATGAGAAACTGCTACAATTTATAAAAATTAACTTAAACAAATTTTTTCGGTATATTATGGATTTATTGGAAAGAACATATATTCCCATTAGTTGTGGAACCCGACTTCATCATGTGACTGTCTTCGCAGTAGCGCATTCTGTTTACCCAGACCTTGGTGACGGTTTCTGGCTCTATCGCAAGAAATGCCCGACATACGCCTTAAGGGCCTGAATCGTTAATAAATTGTTCGCAGTATATCGGTCCTTTACGGCATGGCACAAAAAAAGTCTAAGGGCGTGAAATCGCGGCTCCGAGGGGGTAAATTGTCTTCACAGAGACAGCAGATAACACAATTACCGAACTTTATCGCTCAAAATAAAAATCGAATAGATGGCTACCCTAACAAAAAATAGTTTCAAACTAAAGTTTTATTAAAACTCTTTCTTTTGCCACTCATATTTTAATATTTCATTAAAATTTTGTAAAAGCCAGATAAATCAGGTTTTTAAAAAAGGGGGCAAGCTTCTGCGAAGCATTTTCAAACTGAAATCTTTTAAAGCTCTTTCGCCTGATACTTTGATACATAATTCAATTACTTGAAGAATTAAATTAAATTGAATATAATTTTTTTTTTATGACCTGGCAACCCTCCTAAACAGTTCAGATATAAATCCTTCTCAAACCCATGAACGATTAAATCACCTCTTTTAGTAATTTCTTTAACTTAATAACTCATTTAAATTTAAAATTTTCAACAGCTGGCAACTCTCTTCAAACCATCAAACAAAATTTTAATGTTTATACTGAATATTTCTTAGCACTCTTAACACCCATATTTTAATACTGTATATAACATGGTTTTAACTAAATTCGGATTTTAAAGCAGGTGGCAACCCTTTCCAAAACGCTTTGAAATTGCTACCATTTTAAAACCCTTTAGTCTGGACCCCTGTGGGGGAACATTTTTAAATTACCTATGTAATTTCCCTGTTTGAAATTTTATTTTATTTTTAAACAGGGGCAACACTCCCACAGTTAAGTTAAGAAGCAAATCTTTTAATAACCATTTTGACTGATATCTATTTTTAATAAATGATTAAGTTTTTGTAATAATTTGAATAAAATTTTTTAAAGGTAGCAACTCTTTTCAAAAAGTAAAACCTCATTGCACATCTGCAACCAAGTCTTTTAATTTGCTCATTTTTTAAAATCGAACGAAGGGTGGGGATATGATGGTATTGATTTATAAATAATCTCCACTTAATTTTTTAAAAAGTGGACATTCTTTTCGGAAAAGTAAAAACCTACTGCACATCTACAAATCAAGCCCTTTAATTTGATACCTCATTTTTGAAAATCAAACGAATGGTTCAGACCTGATGACCTGGACGAAAAGTCCTTTCGTGTATTATATATATATATATATTGCGATACATATTTTAATTAACTGATGAATTAAGTTGAATTATATAAATTAAACATGTGGAAACTCCGCTAAATATAGTTCAGAAAGAAAGATTTTTCAACCCCCATTCGATTGATACTCATACTTTATTAATTTATTTATCTTATTTAATAATTTGAATTTAATTTTTAAACAGGTGGCAACCCTCTTCAAACACCTCAAAAATATTTTGTGTGTTAAAACTAAAGTCTTCTTAATATTCTTTCGTTTGACATCATTATTTTGACATTTCATATAACTTTTGGATAAGTTAATTAAATTCGACATTGCAAGCAGGTGGCAACCCTCTTCAAAATATTTTCAAACGGCTACCTTCTGAGGCCCCTTTCGTTAGGCATCCATATGTTGAAACATATTTCTCCTAATTAATTTTCTTAATTCAAATTTAATTTAATTTTTTAAACAGGTGGCAACCCTCCTAAAGTTAAGAAACAAATATTTTCAAAACCCTTCCCACTGATAGCCATTTAGGGCCGGTTGTTCAATGTCTGATTAGCACAAATCGGAGGTAGAAGCTCCGGTTAAGCACAACTACTGCTTTATCGATCACATGTTACATGCATGATGTCGAAATCGTCGATAGTGTAGTGGTAGTGATAACCAGACATTGAACAACCGGCCCTTAGTAATAATTGATTTTCAGATAATTTGAATGTAATTTTTTAAAAGGTGGCAACTCTTTTCAAAAAAGTAAAACCTTATTGCATATCTGCGGTCCAGGAGTTTTAATTTGACACCTTATTTTGGAAAATCAAACGAACGGTGGTGTTATGACGGCATTGCTAATTAAATAATTTATATTCAATTGTTCTACAGGTTGAAACTCTGTTCGAAAAAATAAAACCAGTTTGCACATCTACAGGCCAAGAACTTTAATTTGACACCCCATTTTTGAAAATCGAGCCAACGGTGCAGATCTTTTATGCGGAACAAAAAATGCTTTCTCGTATTATATATATAGATTTGAACTAAATTTTTTTAAAGGTGGCAACTCGTTTCGAAAAAGTTAAACCTTATTGCACACCTATAGTTAGAGCCCTTTGATTTGAAACCTCACTTTTTAAAATCGAACGAACGGTGTGGATCTGATGGCATTGATTATTAAATTATTTGAATGCAATTTTTATCGGGTGGCAACTCTTTTTGAAAAAGTAAAACCTTATTGCACATCTACAGGCCAAGCGCTTAAATTTGACATCTCATCTTTCAAAATCGGGCGAACGGTAAAGATCTTTTATGCTTCACAAAAAATGCCTTCGCGTATTATATATATAGATTGTTTTAATATTATCAAAGTGGCAAGGCCGTTGAAAATAATCTCAATTTATGAAACTTCAAAAAATTGTATTATCCGTCAAAAATTGTTTATTGAAACTACCTTCTTTTTTGTATCATGGTCCATACTTACACACTTATGTACATACTAATTCGGCTCTCTAAAGGAAAGTAAACAAATTTATAAACCTGTTCCTGGTCGTTAAATAATGAAATTAATAAAATATAAAATAGATAAACGTTCAAAGAGCTTAATTTAGTTGGAATGTGTGTTTTCTGCACACTTGTATTTGTTGGAAATGGTTTGTTATCGTACATTTTGTTAGGTAAAATTTTCGACTTTGACAACAAATTTCTCGTAAACTATAGCCCTGTTCGCGTACGCACTATCCAGTAAATCCAGTACTAATTTTACTGGTTTTTTACTGGATGTCGTTTTCGTACGCATAAACTTGCAAGAAACTAGCAAAAGAGGGGAAATTGAGAGAGCAAAAATGACAGCTGAACTTGAAAGTTTTACTGGATTTTTACTGGATAAATTTTTACTAGCAACTATTTGCTAGTAAGAAAAACAGCTGATGGCATGATGCTTAATGTAATTCACATTAACGAAATAATTGTTTGTGGTGCTTTTAAAGTTGCAATTGACAAAATAAACCCATTTAAATATATAATAAAATGGAAAATACTAGTTTTCTAATAAAATTACATCGGAAAATAACAAATAAATCAGCTGTTCATAAAACTAGCAGCTTCTTGCTGGTTTTGCGTTTTCGTACTTTCTTTCATATTTCACTCATTGGGAGTAAATATTGACTTACTCTCCGAAATTTGGTTACTGGCAAGTTACTGGATATTTTTTGCTGGAGAATACGAAAACACAGCTTATGAGTTTTCTCGCCGTCTGGTTTTCAGTTTTGTGATGCATTGTGGAAGAATACAAGTGAGATATCTTAGGGTTGACAGATAGTTGACAGGGTGTTCAATATGGCGATGACAGTGTGAACAATATGGCAGCCAATATGGCATACAACACCGAATGGCCCGAAGTAGCCAAACTACGACCCGAATGAAACGCTTCGTGAAAATCCACGGTTGCGAAGGGGTATTTTGTTGGAAAATATAAAACCCAGGATTTTGTGCAGCGCCGAATTTTAACAAAAGAGGGTTTTGTGTTCTCAAGATGAACAGAAAAGGGTTGCTGTGCTGTTTCGTTTTAAGCTTTTTTTAATCTTAAGGTATCTAATTAAATATTAAAAGGAGACAAAAATTAAAGCAAAAATTTAAAATATATGTACATATCTGAAAATTTTAAATAAAATATATATTTTCACGAGGGA
Source organism: Rhagoletis pomonella (assembly GCF_013731165.1). Taxonomy (NCBI): domain Eukaryota; kingdom Metazoa; phylum Arthropoda; class Insecta; order Diptera; family Tephritidae; genus Rhagoletis; species Rhagoletis pomonella. Next base: position 42,142,666 of record NW_023458557.1, read on the forward strand.
CAAATTAAATAAAATGGGTTAACTTTAGGGGAAATATACTTATCAGATTGGGTCAGATAGCGCTTTTACGTTATAAATAAAAATAATTCCTACTTAAATTTTATATAATTTTGGTAACGTATTTCTAAGCTGACCCAGAGATCTGTGAAATAATACATATTTATGTGCATATATTGTGTTGATTATGCTCTAAATCGCTAAATAATTCTTGCAGCAATCAGCACCATTGGAAAGTGAAGTGACAATAGGCTGGTTTTCTTTATACAGCCCGTTTTAAATTCGTATTATTGTTATAATAAATTACAATTATTGTTTGTTTCCATTTCGGTCAACCGCGCAAATTATTTATTAAAAAAATGTCGTTTAAAAATAGCAATTTTGTTTACTTTTGAATAAGACTTTATCGAGTGCGCTATAAAGACAGGGGGATAAATGCTGTAAAGAAATATATGTTGAGTCCAATCGGTTTTTTGCTAGTCCGGTTTTTGTGTAGGTATAAACAAGGTATATTAAAAAAATAAATCTCCATGAAAAAATATCGTTATTTTCGTATTTAAAATTAATCGGAATTTTATGGGGGGTTATAAAAACTCGTTTTAATTGAAACTTTGTTTTTTTGGGCTATATTTGTTGTTATTTATTGGCCCAGATGCAAATATTGAATGAACTAACATATTTTAAATATTTACGGAACTACCATTTGTATACAATCCTGTATTCAAGTAGATGTAATTCGAAAAATTTAAACGCATTTCTTTAAATCAACCTGAGCTGCGGACATATTGCGAATTCATTTTAAAACATTAACCACTACATTATATTAGTATTAAATACTTTCAATTAAGAAACAATTATTATTAGAAAATAAATATGAATCGGTTTATTTTAAATATTCCAATGTATATTTTTTGTTAATGCAGATAGTGCGGATTTAACGTATTTTATAACCGTTACATGGGGAAAATAAATTTTAGGCAGATTGTTATTGACAATTTTTACATAATTTACGATTGCAATCAATTTCTTTCAAAACTATAATCTAAATGATTGCAAGTTGTATTTTTTACGATCAAAACAGATTCCAATATTAGGTATATTATGCAAATGCAATCCAATTTGATTTGAGTTATTCAGTTTTAGATACATTTATAT
>NW_023458557.1:42143917-42148292 GCF_013731165.1 Rhagoletis pomonella
GCTTTTATCGTGGATTTATGGGCACGAATTGGGGAAATATCACTGTGAGTCGCTGCACATATATTTTGTTTTGGTCGTCTTCGCCAGAATCTGTTGTGTAAAACTAACCTGATATTCCCATGCTTTCGGAAATCTCACGCCAAGAATCATTTTTCAATGTCAAATTTTTTGAATCCCGTATTTTAATTTTGTCATATAGTACGGGATGGTCTTTTACCAACTCGATTAATTGCTGGTTTTCAACCACCTCATCAGGATCGGCATCGTCGTCATCTCGATCTTCTTTAGGCCCATCTTCTTCACAATCTATCTTTCGTTTACGTCCCCGTCTTCGTTTTTTTGGATCATATTTTATATTAAGAAACGCCTCTCCATTTGTTTGCCTAACAACTCTTGATAAATTGTAATTAATTAATAAATATTACAAAAGTTCACAATTTACCCTTGCTTGTAATGATCTCTTAAAAATAGCAGATGTTCGAACATATCCCAGTTTACCGTCTCATCAGGGTTCTCTTGTGCCCTCCTTAATTCTTTACCAAATCTATCACGAATACTTTTCCAACGTGTAATACAAGCTCGTTCTATTAATGAATGATTAAAAAAATACTTTTAAAATACATATGTATGAATATATCATTTGGCATACATCAAGATAACCAACCGTTCAGCTATAGCAATACTAAAAATGCAGATTGCTAGTACTTTTTACGCTGATTTTAACTATATAAATATTATTTGCCGCAATTAAAAAGTAAAGTAGATATAAAAGGTAAAAGAAAAAAATGTTGATATTTTAAAATATTAATATTTTCTAAACTGCGTAACCGATACAAAAGGTAATTATATCAAAATAAAGACAATTAATTTATCCTCAAGCTGATAAATAAAATGTGTATGCTTTTTTATATATTTCAGCCAAAAATATTATAAAACAAAAAAATGTCATAATTTTTTTATAAAATAACCTTTTTTTAGAAAAATTTTATAATCAATACTAAAAATTATTTAGAAAGTGCAAGTTTTTACCTTTAATTTGATATACATATTATATTATGATTTGCTTTTGAGTTTTCAGAATTCAGTGATAATAAAAAATATAAATGCATGTATGTGCAAATGCATATTGTAGTTAATTCAACGGGTTGGCTTTCCATTATGGCCGTTCGTTAAAGGGGCGGTGGCCGAAAGGTAAGTGGACGTGGCATCTCTAACCCACCTTTTTGGAGAGGGAATGAACCGCCATTGACAAACATGCAACCCCCGACAACCTAGGTCCCCTATGGTTTCCTAGGAAAATGGCCAAAACTCACAATTTTCATTTGCGGTTTTTCGCTTGAAAAATTTTAAATATTCATTTGCACAAGACATTTTTATATACAAGACATTTTTATAAAACACCTAGTAACCATAATAGACATCACTGGGGCGGCAGCCCCAGGTTTACCACACTGAAAGGGAATTTTAGTTACCTCATCCTTTCCCAAGGCTACATCACTGGGGTTGGTGCACACCAGTGATCAGCATGCGGTGCCTTTTTCGATACATCAAGTATACTCGCAAAATATGCGGTGTAAGTATAACCGCCACCGCAAGCAATGCGATATTTGTGTGCATCGCATTTTTTGTCGCGTTCGTGTTTGCGATGACTTGTATGACCAAAGCGTCGTGACTGCATATTGTGGCACCGCATTTTCATGTCGACTTCGGCTATGCGGTGGTATGAGCGGTCGTTTAAACATCGCATTATTTCCGGATATGCTTGGCTGAATACAGTGCACCGCATTATAAGCAGTGTTGCCGCGAATCATTTTTAGTGGTAGCCAGATTCCTTAAAAAAAGGGCTAAAAAAAGTCGTTGTGCCTAAAAATGGTAGCTAAATTTTTTTACTTACGTGTTCATATATAAGTATATGGGCAAACATTTTCAATAGAAAATGGTACAGAAAAACAATGAACTCTGAAAAAAAGCTAATATTTTATCCAACCAAAAACCTTTTTGTATAAAAGGGAAAATATACGATACCAGCTTGCTGGCTCCATCAAGTAATTGTACCATCAGGCTCGAAGCATATAACATACCAGCATGCTGGTACAATATTTATTTCTTTACCAATGAGGTCGAGGAAGGATCGAAATGATTAGAGCCGAAATTTCATAATTTTTTTACCATTTTGTTAAACATTGTTTTTTTTTTGTTAATTCACAACTGCAATATCGTGAACTTAATCTTCCACAAATACGGCTTTGACTCATATAGTGCACGAAATTTCCGCCAAAATACTTTTTACTTAGAAAATTGAGCTGATTTCACCACTGACGACACCAACATGCTGGTACAATCATACAATTTTCAAATAGTTTTTGAAGTCGCACCAGCAGCTGGTACAATCACACCACAAGAACATACACGGTCAATCGACTTGATGGACCATTTAAAAAATTAAGCATATTAAGGGCCGTAAACTTATCTATTTCAAACTATAGTTAAATCGTTAATAAATAAGTTAACAGCCCTAACACTTTTACAGTACGTACATATGTATAAAAACGTAAGGAACATACTTTTACATATATGTATATATCAGCCTTTCTTAGTTTAAATTAAGCAAATATAGAACTTTTTCATACCCCGTACGAATAAATTCCCCAAAGGGTTAAAAAAAGGGCTAGGGGCAATTTTAAATTTATGTGGCCAAAAAAAGTATGTGGTAGCTAAATCTAGCCACCAAAGGGCTAAAACGGCAACACTGATTATAAGAGCATTTTATCGCTACAGTTGCCTACAGAGTTTGTATGTATGCATGTTACAAAAAAATTAATAAATATGAACAATTAGTCAAATTTAAATACACAAAATATTTAATATGTATTTTCTTTTAATTCAATTAATTTTTATTTCACTTACACTCGTATAATGCGGTGCACCGCATTCAAACAAGCATACCACCGAAGCCGACATGAAAATGCGGCGCCATAATATGCAGTAACGACGCTTTGATCGAGCACAAAACACTCAAACACGACATTATTTGAGCTTGCGGTGATTGCGGTGGCGGTAGATTTCGTTACTAAGTATTATTGAGTTTGAGTGGTACAGTAAATAATGGGCTGTTTTTGCTTACGCGTAAAAGCACATTTAGCGCATTTAGCTCTAAATGCTACTCTAAATGTACGTTTATCCATACAAAATTCGTCACCTCAATGCAACTAAATGCAACTCCATTTTTGCATTAAGAATCTAAATGCTAAAAGCAACCCTGTGATCTTCCAACATTTCCACGATTCGAACATGGTTTAATGAGAAAAAGTGGCAACATTGCATTTTCGAGTATACAGAGGCTAGCTGCGTTTCAGTGATCGCCGATCGAGATTTCATTTATTATTTTACATTATTTGGATAAAGAAAAGTTAAGAAAATTCAATATCGATGTGATGCTGATAGAAATCTGGATCAATTTGTGATCAATTCTGTTTGTTTTGTTTCCTAATTAAGTGAGGAAATATTAATTGACAGCACCGACAAATGAATATATACATAAACAAATGGTCGACCTTGGTTAAAACAATTCAAATTTTTGTATTGAAGTTTTGGTTTAAAATTTATTTTTTCCTTTTCGTTAGGGTTTTTGCACATTATCTTTTGCGTGAGAATTGATCGTAATAGATACGGATCTGAATAAGCGACTGGAACACGGCTGTTTGTCAAAAGCATACGATTTCGAACTCGCGTAAATGTACATTTGCTAAATGCGATAGCATGAACGCTCTTCGAAAACATATGTTCGAAAGTGCTAAATAAACGCTGCATAAATGTCGTTGCGGTGTATTCGAAAATGCGATACACCGCAACTGGTCTCTGGTGCACACCAAAAGGAGAATTCTATTTGGTAAGGGTTATAATCCCTAAGTGCGGCCGATGGCCGCCTACACAGAAAGGTGTTCAGCTCCGCTTCTTCGGCAATACAGAAAGGAGAATTCTACTTTGTAAGGGTTATGATCCCTAAGGGCAGCCGAAGGCCGCCTACGCAGAAAGACAGGGAAAATTTTAGTAGATGGACGGCAAATTCTAGAAAAAGGGGGGATGAGGGGGTATAGAATAGGACCCCCTGATTTCAAAACTACCCCCCTTTTTTCTAGCAACCCTATAGTTCTTATATAATTTATTGTTAAAGTTTTCATATAAACGATGAATAACATAGCAAAATAACATACAACTTAGTGCTACCAGACTGGAATTTTGAATAATAAAAGCGGATTTTTAATTCGGAATTTTTACTTAGTAGAATTATTATTTCTGTGTTGCCGAAGAAGGGGGGGCTGAACACATTTTGCAGAGAACACCTTTCTGCGTAGGCGGCCTTCGGCCGCACTTA
>NW_023458557.1:42148302-42149552 GCF_013731165.1 Rhagoletis pomonella
TGCGTAGGCGGCCTTCGGCCGCACTTAGGGATTATAACCCTCAGGCAATAGAATTCGCCTTTCTGTTTTGCGAAGAAAAGGAGCTGAACATTTTCTTTTGTATTGATTTCCCCTGTATTCCTTTTTAATCATTGCCTTCTTTGTATGTATTGTTTTGTACAATATGGCAACACATGTTATGTGTCAGTTTGCAACCATGTGTTATTGTAAATATGCGTGAAATTCAATGTAATTTACAAGTCGACAAAAGTTTAATTAAAGTGATTTAAATACAAGATAAAATAAAAGAAAAGTGTGTAAAGTATTAAGTACAGTGTTATGTGCATTTATATATATAAAAGTATGCACAAATGCTTTTTTGTTAAGGAAACCAAGTGGAACGACTTAAGAAATTTTAACAACAAATAACTTATAAACAATGATATTATTTATATTTTTTAGTTATACATGTTTTAGAGGATACCTCCCTTAACATCCTGACCAAGTTTCATTTGTTAATTCCACCTGGTTTTCTTAAAACACAAGGTGCGGCTGACTACTAAAGCCCACCCGAAAGACATTCTGGGCAAAAGAAACTATATCACCCACAATTGTAACTTGCTTGTAAATGCTTTTAATTTTTTTTTATCACTGAATTCTTAAACCTCAAAAGTAGATAATAATAAAATATGTATATCGAATTAAAGGTAAGAACTTGCACTTTCTAAATAATATATATGTCTTTAGCATTGATTATGCACTTTATTGTCTTTATTTTGGTATTATTACTTTTTTAATCGGTTACGTAGTTTAGAAAATATTAATATTTTAAAATATCGCAAAAATTTTATTTAACCTTTTATATCTCCTTTACTTTTTGATTGCGGCAAATAATATTTATATAGTTAAAATCAGCGTACAAAGCACTATCGGTCTGCATTTTTAGTTTTCCCATTGCTGAACTGTTGGTTATCTTGATGTGTTCCTATCATTTACCCGAGCAATTCAACTGGAGTGACAACTTGTGCCATATATCATCTTTTAATATAGAGTTCTTTTGACCGCGCGCTAGTCTTTTGTCGTACAAAATAGGATGCAATTGTACTAATTTAATTAACCGAATATCGTCCAGTTGTGTGACCATTATTCCAATTAAGTTAACAATAAAGATAAGCTTCCAAAAACCTCTAGTGTACTAGAACTGGGATACTATCGATAGTAATATCGATAGTATCGATAGTTGAAAACTGTCGCCTCTATCGATAGTTTTT
>NW_023458557.1:42149652-42167221 GCF_013731165.1 Rhagoletis pomonella
AATATTAACTTCAAGATCTATACATTAAATGGAGCGAGTCTACATAAGTATGAATTCAATATACATATGTATGTGTTAGTACAAATTCATTAAATAAATACAAAGGGTGCTAGCTTACGTATCGCATGGATGTGCATGCATACAAATTCAAAATACATATAAAGGGTGCTAGCTTATATAGATGTGAATGCATACAACTGCATTAGTACAAATTCAATAAAAATATATTCAGCTCCTGTAGAGCCCGCATCGCCTCGTGAACCAGGATGCTGGTGACTTTACCCCGATAGGAGGCAGTTTGTAGCCCACGGGCACGCATTCTCCGATTCTGGGTTCGACTTGAGCATTCTTCCACCTGTGTCGCTTATGAAGGTCTTTGAGGTAGTCTTCCTTCCATCGTTTTGCGAATTGGTGGTGTAAGACCTTGAGTTTTTCCCATCTATTAATGAGCGAGAGGTTTTCGTAATTAGATTCGGGGAGAGATAGGGGGGAGCACCCCGGAGGAAGTGGCCAGGTGAGAGCGCTGTTAAGTCCGTCGGATCTTGGGAGAGTGGAGATATCGGACGAGAATTTAATACAGCTTCTACTCTTATTAAAAGTGTAGTAAACTCCTCAAACGTAAATTTATGGGGCCCGGCAGTCCTTTTGAAGTGAAGTTTAAAACTTTTAACTGCAGACTCCCATAAGCCACCCATGTGCGGGGCGCTGGGAGGGATAAACTGCCAATTAATACCCTGGGGTGAGTATTTTTGGACAATATCACGGGATACAGTTTGGAGAAAGACAGAGAACTCCTTTTCAGTGGCTCTTTTGGCTCCTATAAAAGTTTTGTCATTGTCACTCATTATTTTATCGGGGTAACCACGGCGACCAACAAAACGAGCAAAGGCGGCGAGAAATGCCTCTTTGGTCAGGTCTGAGCACAGCTCGAGGTGTACCGCCTTTGTTGTGAAACACACAAAGACGGCCACATAGCCTTTCACTAAAGCGGGGGATCTTAGCATGGAGGCTTTTATTTGAAAAGGCCCAGCAAAATCAACACCGGTGGTTGTGAAGGGCGGAGCGAAGGTGCATCGTTCGGGCGGCAGGGCAGCCATAATTTGCGAGCGCATTTGCTGTTTGTGAATGGTGCAGGATTTACATAGATAAAGGCATTTTTTGATGAGGGGCTTGAGCCGGGGAATTCTTGCCTGGTCATCTACTGCATAAGTCGTACTTCTGCATGGAGGAGTAGATCATGGAGAAACTTTAGATAGAGGAATGCGAATCGGGACTTTTCCGGAATTATAATGGGGTGACGTTCGTTATAGCTCAGGGTAGCATGAGCAAGGCGTCCATTGACGCGGAGAACTCCATTTTTATCCAAGAAGGGGTTAAGAACTAATAGTGAACTCTTTTTGTCAATGGGTTTGGAGTCTTCCAAGCGGGCCCTTTCATGGGAGAAATGACGGGTTTGCGTGGTTATAATCAGACGAATTTTCTCGCAGCGGAGATCATCATGTGATAGCGGGGATGATGCGCGGTCATGAGCTCCTGGCGCTTTGTCTTTTAGTCGTCTGATGAACTTGAAGACGTAGGCCATCACTCTCAAGGCTTGAGAGAAAGAGGAAAACCTGTCCAGAACGTCGGGATCTAATTCGGTGGTGAGTAGTGCCTCCACTCTTCGCACTTCCGGCGGGTTGACATTTCGAACTGGGGGTTTTGGCCATTCTTCGGGGGGGCTTGGATAGCCAATCAGGACCGTTCCACCATAACGAAGACGCTGCTAGGTCTAGTGGCTTGCAACCCCTTGTGCCCATATCTGCGGGGTTGTCGCTGCTGCGTACATGTCGCCAGGTGGCGTTTCCGACGAGTTCCAAGATCTCCGCGGTGCGATTCGAGACGAACGTTTTCCAAGAGTGGGGTGGTTTTTCCAGCCATGCCAATACAATTTCAGAGTCAGACCATAGTACCAGTTTTCTTTGAGAGAGGTCGAGATTGGACTGGACAGTTGCGACAAGTTTGGCTAAGAGAAGAGCTCCGCAGAGCTCAAGCCGGGGTAAACTAGTTGTTCGAAGGGGTGCTACCTTGCCTTTGGAAACCAGAAGATGGGAAGAGGTACTGGAACCATGAGTAGTTGGAACATATACGTTGGCACAATATGCCTTTTCTGAGGCGTCACAGAATCCATGGAGTTCAACATGCTGGTCAGGAATAAAGTTTACCCATCGAGGAATTTGAATGGTCGGGATTGTATGGAGATTGGTTGCGAACTGAGACCATTTAACAAGACGGAGGGGTTTGACTTTCTCGTCCCAGTCAGTTCCGTCGACCCAGAGCCCTTGTAAGAGAATCTTTGCCTGGATCATTATCGGCGTAAGCCACCCTGCGGGGTCAAAAAGTTTCGCGACAGAGGAGAGAATCTGTCGTTTCGTGCTAGCAGATGAGGCTGGGATGGAGTCGATCTTATAGGAAAACGTGTCTGTGAGCGCATTCCATTGGATCCCTAGAGTCTTTGTGGTACTTGCTTTCTCGAACTCGAAGAAATTAGTATCGAGCAAGTCCTCTTTCCTTATATTTTTGAGAATTTCTGGGTGGTTCGCTGTTATTTTCTTCAAGGGAAAGCCTGCCGAGTTTAGAGCCTGAATGACTTGGGTGAGAGATTGAGTGGCGATTGTCAGATCGTGGCTGCCAGAGAGTATGTCATCCACATACGTTTCTTTCTTCAGAATGGGGGCGGCCATTGGGTAGCTGGTTTTTTCATCTTGTGCTACTTGGTGAAGCGTGCGAATGGCGAGGTAGGGCGCACAGTTTACACCGAATGTGACCGTTTTTAATTTATAATCTTGAATGGGACTGGTTGTGGGTGAACGAAAGATTATTCTTTGAAAGTCCTGGTCTTCGGGATGTAGCAGTATTTGTCGGTACATCTTTTCGACATCACCATTAAATACAAATTTATACATTCGCCACTTGAGGATGAGAAGCATCAAATCAGGCTGGAGAGTTGGTCCGGTATATAATACATCGTTAAGAGAGTAACCGGATCCCGAAATCTTTGATGCATTAAAGACAACTCGTGCTTTTGTCGTTCGTTTTTCGGGCTTTATGACCGCATGGTGAGGGAGGTAGAACGACATGTACTTGCCTGAGAGGAATTTTTCTTGGGACACCATTTTTTCCATGTGGTTTAGGGTGAGGTATTCTTCCAGGACATTATCATATGAGGCCTTTAAAGAAACTGCTGAAGCGCTGAGGAGCGAGAGTAACCTAAAGAGATTTCTTTGGGGAAACTTGGCTTGAACGGAAGACTGACCACATAACGACCATCAGGGTTGCGAGAAGTGGTGGATTTATAGAAATCTTCACAAAAGTCGTCTTCAGGGGTGGTAGGCTTGAGGGTTGGAGCTTCTTCTAGTTCCCAAAACCGACGCAATTGTGAGTTGAGATGCTCATTAGAAATTTCCTCTATTTGTGTAGAGTATGAAGCTATGTTTTCGTAAATCTGACCACTAAGTATCCAACCAAATATTGTCTTTTGAGCTAGCAGAGTTGGTGAGATTTCTTCAATGCCCTCCTCGATTATTTGAGGGATGACATCACTGCCTAACACGAGGTCAATCTGGGATGGGGAGTGGCAGTTTGGATCTGCCAGTTCGAGATGAGACCATTTTTCTTTGTGGTCATGATTAAGTGGGAACTTGGGGAGCATTTTCGTCAGTTGTGGTAACACGATAGCTTGAGCATTTATTTTAGTTTGGAGATCGGCGGAGACCAAGACTAAAGAGCATAATTTGTTCGAAGTTTGAACAACTCTTCCACCCATGCCCGAGATTTAAAATTTTGAGGATTTGCAGGGCAGCCCTAGCTTATTTTGAGCTTTGGTGGAGATAAAGCTTCGTTCTGACCCCTGGTCTATGAGAGCTCTGAGTTTAAATATTTCTCCTCGGTATGATACCGGTACCATAGCTGTCGGGAGGAGTATTTTGCTCTCATTCTCTGAATAGAATGATTTCACCTGAGTTCCTACTGCTTCCTGTTCATTAGTGTCTGTTTGGGGTGAAGTGTGCACACTTGAGTTTGTAGAAATTGTGGTTGCTACTTGCGAACTGGTTTTTTGTACTCTTGGGGGTTGCCTTTTCGGCATGGAGTTTGTGGCTTCATGGAGCACTGAGTTGTGCCGTTCACTACAATGGCTACAAGTTTGTGTGCTAGGGCAATCTTTCAACAAGTGTGACTGGGATAGACAATTGAAGCACATATTATTTTCTCTTACGAACTTCTTGCGATCAGAGATTGACAACTTTCGGAATTTGAAGCAGTTCCACAGCGAATGAGAGGAGGTTGAATAACTCAGCGAGAGGGGAGACCAGTATGTTTGCATGTATGTATATAAAAAAAAATATTTATTGGACCAAAAAGTAGTGGGTAGGCACTGTGGCCAATGGTAATCAACTATTACCACCTCCGCATGGTTGTAAGCCATGCAGAGTCCGCAGAATGCTCCGGAAGCAGTGTCCGGAGGATGCATCCGACTAGGCAGAGCATCCTTTGAACTGCCATCAAATTATAACTTAAGAAAGTTTTATTACATGGCAGTTGAGAAGTGCATGTACATAAATTTCATTAATTTAATGAAGGAAATTTTTGCACATGCAGCAGTACATAGCATGCATTTAGGCGCCTGGTGTTAGCAGTCGCGCCTAAACAGAGGTCTTACACATCGAACATTTGTGCATTATTCGCTGCTCTGTCACGTGAGATTGTATTTGTGACATCGATCTGTTTTGAAAGTTTTGAGAGTGAGGGGGTTTAAAAGGTGATTTGTTATGAGAGAAAGGCGGCTTTGAGGAGCTATTGGGCTGAACAGGAGGTCGTGCCTTCGGCAGGCGCCATTGATCAACTCTTTCGGCCACTTCATAACGAGTAGTGAGGAACTGGTCCATTTGGGACCAGTTGGGAAGGTCTTTCCTCGAGCTGAGGGATTGTTCCCACAGGGATACTGTAGTTTCGGGAAGCTTAGAGGTGACTATATAGATGAAGATGTTGCGAGAATTTGAAGGCAGTTGTTTACTGAAGACTGCAGCCTTTGTATGTCTTCGCTGCTTTGGGTGAGGTTCATTAAGATTCGTATTTGGTTGTCTACCAAAATACGCTTATTCTCATATCGAGACCGAAGTGCTTCCCATGCGAGATTAAAGCTTTCAAGAGAGAGAGAATTGCTTTACTATTTGATTGGCTTTACCTTGAGTTTTGTACCTGAGATGGTACAACTTTTTGGCCTTGGGTGAGTTCAGGGTGATTTATGTATACCGCTGTGAACATATCCCGGAAAGAGGGCCATTGTTCATAACTTCCGTAAAATACTTCGGTGTCAGAAGGAGGGACGGTTAAGCCGAGGCCAGACTGGCGTTTGGGTTGTGATGAAGAGGGAGTAGGCATGGGATTGCTCACTTGCTTATGAAGATGGAGCTGGTCAGCGATTTGAGCTTTAGTGTCTTCGTATTGATCGAGACAAGACCGATATTTGCGAAAAGCACTAGCTTTGAAATCTTCGGGAAGGTCTTGCTCGTCTGCCTCTACAACTACATCGTAAGAGTTTTGAACTCGATTCCAAAAATTGTCTAAACTCGTATCTTTTATTTTCAGGCTTGGTTCTGAGTTATTTTCGAGAGGTAGAGATTTGAATCTTGAACAGTAATCGACTAAATTGTCAGTCTCTGCAATAAACTTAACGAAGGCCAATTGCCTTTGTTTTTTTGAAGTTTTCCCGCTTGAGCGGGCAGAGCGTTGAGTTTCGATCGCAACGATTTTCTCTTCATCACTCATTTTGGGAAATTGGGATTCTTCGTTAAGCCCCGAGAAAATTTATAATTTAGTCTGAAAGGACTGGGGTTGAGAGACTGAGAGAGAGAGATGCCTGAGGGAGATTTAAAGAACTCGAGAATACTAAGAATGCAGTTAAATTTAATTTTTTTTTTTTAAGTAAATGCAATTCCTCTTACAGGAATGCCAGAGAATTTAATGCAATTCCTTTTTAAGAGAATGCCAGAGAATTTAATGCAATTCCTTTTTAAAGGAATGCCAGAGAAGTAAATATACAGTGATATAAAATGAGTAAATAAATAAAGAAATGTGTGAGTTTTGCGATTCTGTCAGTGCTCGATTGCGAATTAGGGAAAAATAGAGATTTAATTTATTTACAAATTTATTTATTTAACCGTTTTTGAGAATATAGTTATTTCGAGAAACTTGCTCAACGAATGAAAGAGTACGAGAAAAAATTTAGTTTATGTAAATGCAAGTTTTTTTTACGCGCGACTGTAACCGCAGTTTTATGTATAGATAAGAGGACCACACAGTAGAAGAACGAGAATGCGCTTTAATTACTTTTGGTGAAATGCAAATTTAATTCACGGGACTGTAACCAATGGTATTTGTATATAAGCGCCGTCAACTTTTATTTATTAACTTTATCGCACTGCAAACCGACCACTGTATCGCACTTTATATATGTATGTATGTATGAGATTTTATATTTTTGAATGTGTATTGCTTTGTGTTGTTGTGCTACTGTTGCGCCTTTTGTCGGGAAATCGCGCCTTTTATTTTTAATTAGGGAAATACTCCTTGAGAAAATCTTTACGTTTATCTATCGTTTCGTGCAATTATTAAGATAAATTTTAGTTTTGTATACGTATATTGCGAGCTACCAAGCGAGAAATGCGAAAGCGGGAGATGAGGTAATGAACGATTACCTATGTACTTGTATGTATATGTATATGCATAAGTATGTGGACTGTATGTACAAAGTTGAGGAGATTTTTATGTGTATGCATATATTTACGTATTTTCGGTATCTTAACTTGCGGGACTTATTTACACGAAAATTGAAAATATATATGTACGAATTTTCTGAAGACCTCTTTAACGGAATGAGGGTCCCGTTTATTTTATTTTTAATTATTGAAAAAGGCGCAAAAGTTTAGCACGAATTTTAGGTTAATATATTTTTTCCTAATATTTTACTGCGATATATGTATGTATGTATATTGTAGTTACGAAATAATAGGCTTACTTACGGTTTACCAGGGGACTTTTTATTTTACTTCCTGCTGGTTCGGGGTCTGCTGGCGCAGAAGGACCAAAATGGCGCGCGTGGGGCTTCCTAGTAGGCGAGTGGGGGGGCTAATCCAGCGGCGGGACGAGTTGCGTTTGGCGCATGTGGTGGCAAACACTCTTATGGCGACGGCGATTGGACGGTGGTGATGAACGTGATGGCGTGGAACTGCACTGGTACTCCACTAGCGCAAAGATGATACTGGACGTTCTCCTGTGAGCTTGGGACCAGATACCAATACGAAACTATGCATACGCCGATAGCTTATAATTTGAGTTGGGGTGCACCCTGCGAGAATGCGTAAAATCGCAGCGAATAAGGCTACCGAGCACTGGTATGACACATAAACTCGACGCGAGATAAAACCAAAGGCAAAGATGAATTTTTGATTGTGATTATGCAATGGTTTTATTCAATTTGAAGAACTTCGATTGCGCGAACTTTACAATAATTTAAGTTTGGCGAGAGATTAGACGTATCTAAGCGAGTGAGAATTTGCAAGTAAAGTTAAAAACAAGTAAATGTCAAAGTTTATACATATGTACGTATGTATGCGTAAAGGCGAGTAGCCTATCGAGTGGGCAACGCCTGCGTTGCCAACTGCATACAACAATCATTACATAGCTCTTAGGACGTAAATTTATGACTTTAGGCTTTACAGATCCAATGGTATAAAATATTAACTTCAAGATCTATACATTAAATGGAGCGAGTCTACATAACTATGAATTCAATATACATATGTATGTGTTAGTACAAATTCATTAAATAAATACAAAGGGTGCTAGCTTACGTATCCCATGGATGTGCATGCATACTAATTCAAAATACATATAAAGGGTGCTAGCTTATATAGATGTGAATGCATACAACTGCATTAGTACAAATTCAATAATAATATATTCAATGAAATACTGTGGACGTGTTGCCACATTGGTCGCTTCAACAACCACTAATCGGCTCTCAGTGAATTTGACAGAATCAGCTGTTTTGCTGACGTCACAGTCGAGATGACAGCAGTAGTGATGTGCTGAGTCAATACTTTTAAGTATCCAATACTCTCGATACTCGGTACCGAAACATTTAGGTTTCGAATAAAAGCACACATGGGCCAAAAATATGGAAAAACGGTTCAGGGGAGACTCGCCTTCAAAACCCGAATGTAGGAGCCAATAAAGCTTTTAATACTGATTCAAATGAAAGATGTATATATGTCGGTTCGAGGCCATAATACAGAGAAACTCTTACTTGTCTGTAGTATTTTTGCTCCAGCTGAATCCGACGATATCATTTCTGTAGGCCTGAGAGCAGATTCTGTAACCAGTTAGCGACAATTTTCGGATCGGCATCGGTTTTGTTGACGTATGATATGAAATATTTTTACGTCAACAAGTGCGATATCGATCCGAAACTTGTCGCTAACTGGCCCTGAAAGGCTTCGTCATCCGTCAAAGCATTTTTCTTGAACTCTGGATCGACTAATGTTAAAACTGATAAAATAATATTTCTCTGTTGCGATAAGTTCATGTGTTTAGCCGATATCATACATTTTAATTAATGGGTGATTTTTTTGAGGTTAGGATTTTCATGCATTAGTATTTGACAGATCACGTGGGATTTCAGACATGGTGTCAAAGAGAAAGATGCTCAGTATGCTTTGACATTTCATCATGAATAGACTTACTAACGAGCAACGCTTGCAAATCATTGAATTTTATTACCAAAATCAGTGTTCGGTTCGAAATGTGTTTCGCGCTTTAAATTTTGTTCAGCGATGAGGCTCATTTCTGGTTGAATGGCTTCGTAAATAAGCAAAATTGCCGCATTTGGAGTGAAGAGCAACCAGAAGCCGTTCAAGAACTGCCCATGCATCCCGAAAAATGCACTGTTTGGTGTGGTTTGTACGCTGGTGGAATCATTGGACCGTATTTTTTCAAAGATGCTGTTGGACGCAACGTTACGGTGAATGGCGATCGCTATCGTTCGATGCTAACAAACTTTTTGTTGCCAAAAATGGAAGAACTGAACTTGGTTGACATGTGGTTTCAACAAGATGGCGCTACATGCCACACAGCTCGCGATTCTATGGCCATTTTGAGGGAAAACTTCGGAGAACAATTCATCTCAAGAAATGGACCGGTAAGTTGGCCACCAAGATCATGCGATTTGACGCCTTTAGACTATTTTTTGTGGGGCTACGTCAAGTCTAAAGTCTACAGAAATAAGCCAGCAACTATTCCAGCTTTGGAAGACAACATTTCCGAAGAAATTCGGGCTATTCCGGCCGAAATGCTCGAAAAAGTTGCCCAAAATTGGACTTTCCGAATGGACCACCTAAGACGCAGCCGCGGTCAACATTTAAATGAAATTATCTTCAAAAAGTAAATGTCATGGACCAATCTAACGTTTCAAATAAAGAACCGATGAGATTTTGCAAATTTTATGCGTTTTTTTTAAAAAAAAAGTTATCAAGCTCTTAAAAAATCACCCGTTAACTTGGAATGTGCAATACACTGATTTCACAACCGTGTGAAATGAAATTATGCTGACACCCCTACAATGCCTAATGCACTGGCTCGTTATACTAATGGTTACGGCATTAGTCAGATGCAGAGTGTCCAGATTTGGCGGTTTCGCGCCAATTTGGCGATGTCTTTTTGGATGTTTGCGCGTAAAAACTTAGGAAATGGCCATTGGCGATTTTTGGCGATTTTTTCCTTCAAATAATTTTTTTCCAATTACAAAAATATACAAAGCTAATGAACTGCGTGATAAACTTGACTTAAGAAGCATATTAAAAGACTGTCAAAAATGTTTAATCACCCTAATCGAGGAACTTTTTAATCGATTACCTAGTCAATTAAATACTTTTAAAAAAGGTTTGATTTTGTCGCCAGAAAAGGGTGTGAATGGGCGAGTTTCAGGGACCTGCCAATTCACTATTTGACTTTGAAGGAAAGAAAAGCAGCGGAAACTCAATATTTAAATCTTTTAACTTTCCCGTGGAATAACTTTTTTCGGAACCATTCTATCCGCTTCTGGAGAATTTTGGATAATTGCTTACGGAGTGAAAAGGCAATAAAATGTTTGAAAATATAAGTAAATTCATATTATTATCCTTGCCGCACTCACATGCTTTGTTGAGCGCGTTTTTTCCGTAATGAATTCAACAAAAACTGAGATTCGAAATAGGATGAGGTTGAAAAGCCTTAATTCAGTAGTTCGAATAAAGTGTTATATGAAGGCTAATAGTTTCTGCTGCAAAACGTTTCCAATATCAAACAGTATGTTATCGAGGTTGAATAGCTCAATATATGACAACAGAAATGTAAATAAATCAGAAACTATAGGTGATTTTGAAGAAATTGTGGAAGTAGCTGACCTCGCCTTATTATAGGTTTTTATTTAATTTTTAGCGCCGAGTTCTTAAAAGTGGATTGTGCGATTAATCAATTAATATGAGTTGTAATAAACTTAATAATTGCGCAGTCCTATTGCAAAATGTGTTGAAACAAATATTTTTAAAAAGTATACGTGTTTTTAAAGAAAATTGTTTGTACATCACTATGATATAAGTGATTTGTGTTATTTATTATTACCCTCTGAAGGTATTATATTAGTTTTTGGTTTTAAAAACTATATCAGTGGTCGGCAGGCCATAGCTAACAGAGTGGTCTCTGAGCACATGTCGTCGCCTGGGTAAAAGATTGTCGTAAGCGCCATTTTGACGATTTTTAGTTCTAGATGCAGTTATATATGTTGAAATAAGGTCTTTCGATTGGTGTTATAAGTTTTTAGATATCTCCTTTAGTTTCCGAGATATTTACTACAATTTGTTCGATAACTTAGTAAAAATTTAGTTAGTGATGCAGTCATATTAAACTAATCAATATCTTAAAAATGGCGTTCTCCATTTTTGGATATCTCCTTTAGTTTCCAAGATATTGAGTAAAAAGTGTCGTTAATTTAGTAGAAATTTTTATCACATTTTGTCGTATTTCATACAAAGTGGCTGCCAAATTGTGGACAAATGACGCTTACGACAAAATTTTACTAAAGAAAATCCTTCATAAACTCAAAACTAATTAACATTAAACATTTAAAATTAAATAATTTAAGAGTTTTGTGAACTAGTAACATTTTCAGAGACTTTGGAGAAAATCTATCTTCGCGTTTTCTAGAAATTGTATTCCAAACTTCAATCGCGATTTCCCATAACCTACCGAAATTAACATACGACAATCTTTTACCCAGGCGACGTTGTGTGTTTCACACGTATACGAAGAGCGGCAGCTGAGCAGTGCATTTAACGCCCACAGTCTCACTTATTGAATCATTTGAATGTGTTAGAATGCCGACCGCTGCTATATTATAACAAGATCTCATTTTTAAAATAAAAGATTTGTTGAATCGATTTCATGAATTTTATTTAAAAAAAATTTGGCGATTTTTTTCAGAAATTGCGCTTTTTTTAACAATCTGGACACCCTGGTCAGATGTACTAACTGTGGCCGACGGTTCCCATAGGCGTCTGATAGCGTTGCGCAATATTGCTATTGCATGATATGGTGAAATGCACTTGGCCTTGACAAAGGTGTAGGATGTCAATTATGTTGTGAACAGGGTTGCCACTTTGGTAAATTATTACCAAAATCGGTAGAAAAAATTTGGATTGGTAAAAATGTACATTTTTTCTCATTTTGGTAGATTTTTGTTTGAAAAACAAATAAAACTTTTGTTCCCGTTTTATTTTCGTAGTTATCTTTTTACTACAAATTTCTTTCCAAAACTGCAGTCTATTGCACTCTTTATTGCATTAATTTTCGTACGCTTTAATGCACACTTTTTATATACATACATATAAATGTATATCGGTAACGGCGAACACATCGTGCTCCCTTCAAAACTGTTCCGAGGAGCTTTTGATTGTCTAGAGTCAAACTTCCTGAAACGGGCCACTAAAAATTAAGTAGTAGAATTTCAAATATGTTTTGGCAGATATTAATGAATGTGAAAATTAATGTCTTAAAATTTTTTGAAAAATTCAATTTTTCAAAAATTTATTCATAAATTAATTTTTGACCTTCTTTTCATCAATTTTATATATTAATTGCTATATTTCCATAAATATTCAATCAAAAATAACCAAATTTTAATGGTGTACTCAGAAAAAGTAGCAGAATCGAAAAAAAATATTCATACTGGAAAAATTTAATTTTTTAATAGTATTAAATAATAATAAATTTCCCAATAAACAATTGACAATTTAACAGAGTGCTAAACAAAAAAAAAAATACGATCTTGTTCTATAATGTATTCACTAACCATTCGTGCAAAAATATTTTAGTGCACTCTATCCTATAACAAGTAATTTTTAGCAAAAAAAAACCGACTTAAAAAAATATATATGTACCTATATATTTCATGATTCAATGATCGGATCTAAACCAAACACTACCTTTCCGTTGCAAAAAGAATTATCGAAATCGGTTGACGTGGTGCAAAGTTATGCGGTAACATACATAATAAAAAGTAAAAAAAGAAAAAATATTCCGACGAACTGATAACCTCCTCCTTTTTTGGAAGTCGGTTAAAAAAGTACGAATGTTTAAACATTACCGTGGATACGCGAAACCACTACCGACGTTGGAACGCAGCGCCGATGAATCTGGACCCGTTCGTCGTTGCATGCTTATCTTTTTATCAACATAAGTATCTTATGAATGATTCGTACTTTATGAATGGAACATTTTTTAATTAAGTACGTTTCCTAATTTTGTTATTTAATTACAACGTCGATTTTTTTTATATTTTTACAATTACATATTTCGAAAATAAATTGAGGCACTGAGATTTCAATAATTATTAATATAAAGAATTAATCGTAAGAATTATTAACATATGTAATAATAATATACCTATATGCTTTTTATTGAATATTTCAAATGATTGTTGTAACGAGGTGATTGCTTAGCAACAAAAACTCCGTTGGTTTGTTGTTGGTGTTTATTTTATTTTAAAAGAATGTCGAAAAAAGTCTTTGCACAAAATTTAATAGAAAAGGTATAACTAACAAAACAATGCATTTGGTGAATCTGCAGTGAGCCTGAATACCATCTGCTCTACAGCGGCCAACTACCGTTGTCCACACTGCGAATACAGATAACCGCTTAGCAGCGGCCAACTATCGTTGTCCACACTGCCAAGGTAGTTATATGCGAGTGGTCTGCTCACCGCCGATCACCAAATGGAAATGAACGATTATGAACAAAGTGTTCGCTTTTATAGCCATTCGTACACGGTGGAGAGAATACAGAAGGTGGCGCCGATGGCAATACCGCTAATCGGCTCTCAGTGAATTTGACAGAATCAGCTGTTTTTCTGACGTCACAGTCGAGATGACAGCAGTAGTGATGTGCTGAGTTAATACTTTTAAGTATCCAATACTCTCGATACTCGGTACCGAAACATTTAGGTTTCGAACAAAAGCACACATAGGCCAAAAATATGGAAAAAACGGTTCAGGGGAGACTTGCCTATCAAACCCCGAATGCAGGAGCCAATAGAGCTTTTAATACTGATTCAAATGAACGATGGATATATGTCGGTTCGAGGCCATAATACAGAAAAACTCTTACTTGTTTGAAGCATTTTTGTTCCTGCTGAATCGGACGATATAATTTTTGTAGGTAGATTCTGTAACCAGTTAATTCGCCAATATGCAAACTAAGGACAAACATAGTTATATAGAACTGTCAAAACATAAAAGCATTGTCAGGCAGCTTTACATAGAAGCACAAGCCAGACTAAACTTTACGTAAAAGCATTGCCACACTAAACTTTACATTACACGTTTTATACAATAATGAGATGTTTCAACCTAGCAATATAATATTATAATCATATAATGAGAAACTGCTACATTGTTTAAATAAAAGGAAAAAAATGGGCAGGTATGTAATCACGCTCTTTGATTGTTCGCAATGGCAATTGTTAAATGAAAAAAAAACACCAAATAATGGCGGCAAAATATTTTTAAAAAATACCGGCGGAAATTTTTAGCTGCACATTGTTGGTTATGATCAAATATTATGGGCTATAAAATTCCATACCTTATATTGTTCAAAAAATTCAGAGTAAAAAGATCGAAATTTAGACAAAAATTTTTTTGAATTTTTCTAAATGTTGTATGTATTTAGCTTGAATCCTTGATTTTTAAGTGTTTGGTTAAAGCGCAAACAATATTCTTATAAAAAAAAAAATAATAAAAAAAGTTTTGCTTGAAAAAGGATGGTGCATATAAGCAAGCGTTTTTTTTAGTCACTGTATTTATCTATAATACCTCCAGTTGAAGTTTTTTCATATGATGAAGTTTCGTTGTTGACTTTAGTTTCATCACTTTCCTTTGTGATTGAAAGAAACTGAGAAGATGCCATTAATATGATCTCAAATATCGCATAATTAGTTAGAAAAAAGTTCCTTAAACACAATTTGAATTCTTATTGAAATAACGGAGAAATAACAAAACTACAGTTTTTATTACAATAACTAAAAAAAAAGTTTTTGGTAAATATTTTCCAAATTTGGTAAATTTTTTTCAAGTGGATGGTAATTATTTTTTTCGTCAGTGGCATCCCTGGTTGTGAACCATAATTATGCTGACATGGCGCACGTGTATTGCTGGACTGTGGGAATGCAACACGTTGGGTGACGGCGGATGTGTTAACTTGGATATATCGATACCTGTACTTGGAAGTAGCATCGAAAGAAAGTATCGATACCTACTAAGAATCGGGCTAAAAGCATCGGTACCTATTTATATCGATAACTGTACCTATATAAGAATTGTTTGTATAAAAAAGATGCTATCACACTGAAAATAAAATTTCGTAAAAGTGCTACGAAAAACTTTCGTAGGCTTGGTTTTTGTACATTGTACGAAACTTTCGTTCATAATACGAACACATTTTTCACAACGAAACATGATTTTACGAACCATTCGTAAATATAACGAAAGGACTTTCGTAAGGCATTTTTTCAGTACAATTTACGAAATCTCTCGTTTATTTTACGAAACACATTCGTAAATTACTGAACAAATCTCTGTACGAATAATTTTGTATATTGTACGAAGGCATTCGTAATATTTACATACGGTTTTAAAATTTACGAAATCTTCAATTCTGTATTCGTACATTTTACTTAATACGTTCGTACAAAGAGAAAATGCAGAAACATGTTTTTTAAATTCGTACAACAGACGAATATTTTCGTACAGTATACTAAATTACCGTCCGTTTAATATTTTAGCATATTTTTATATACCGCGTGTCATTGCAAAATTACTGGTTGGCTGCTGTGAGACGTATAATATAATTTAGCAAGGTTTTAAATATTAAAGCTGTAGATAAATGCTTTACAATGTTTTTAACATCGCCCACGCTGAGCCTTGCATTGCAATGTGGGACTTCATAAACAGGCAATTTCATCAGTTACCTATCAACGGCAAGTCCAAGCCAGAAACAGACGCACTACTTAATGAAATTTTAAGTAAGTACATGCATGATTTTTTACTGAAACTTGCCTTTCAGACGCCTTATAATTTTCCTTTAATTTATGGTCGTCAAGGAAACAAACATCGAAGAAGCTGCGAATCTGCCAAGTACCTCCACATAAAAATACTATAACGTTTAAGAAAGTGAAACCAGTATTTTTTTTATTCTTCCATTTTTTATATCTTATTATATTTAATAAGGGTTTTGTTGAGTTTCATAATTTAACACTTTGCATCGATATATGTACTTAGTTGAATGAAGGCATATAAATAAAAGACTTAAGTTTTATTATAGGTAAAATAACCTTTTTATTAATTTTAAACTGCAGAGTAGTTAGAAAATTTAGGTAAAACTTCACGACAGTTATTCTTGTAATACCTGCACTTTTTTCGTAGAATGTTTGATTGCTTTTATTCTTTACACTATAAAAAATATATCTCAAGTTATAACACAACACTTTCATTATATTTATTTTAATCATTAATGTTAAGCGTTTTCGCAAAACATTTCGTTAAAGAAAAACGCCTAAAATTAAGGATCAAAAAACAAATTAAGTGTTGTGTTATAATTCGTACTATTTTTTGGCGAATGAAAGCAATCGCAAATTCTACAAAACAACCGCAGATTTTAAGAAAATAATTTCGGTAAATATACGAAATATTTTTGTGCATTTTACAAAAATTTCGTAAAAAAATAAAGAAATAGTACGAAATTCTTTAGTAAATAGTACGAAATTCGTTAGTAAATAGTAGGAATGCGTACGTAAAATGTACTTAAGATCTGAAGTCTCATATTTTCGTAGTATGTAGGAAAACGGTTATGTACAATCAACGAAAACTTGCTCAAAATGACGAATATTTTCGTAAGATGTACGCAAGTTTTCGCGAAAGACAATCATTTTATAATTTATTTCATAGAAATTAATTAATTAATTAAAGCTATCTATTCAACAGAATTTTTGCAGAGTAAAATGGTATACAGTATATTTTGCTTAGCTGCACATCCTTCTTTGCACGAAAAACTTGTGCACGTAACCGAAAAAGGCACTGAAGCGAATTTTCTTTACTACTTCAATGAGGAAGGTATCCAAATCCCTATGAAACCAAATATTGGCGGAGCACTTACCATGTAGAAATTACTGCAAGCGAAAGTTTTACCGAATGTTATCTAATTATCTATATAACTACATAAATTGCTAGCCATTTTCGTTGTTCTGCGAGATGAGCAAAATAAATAAAAGGTTGTAAAATTAGGTAATTGTAGGGCCAGTGCAGGTAAACGTAATACTTTCATTGATAACTGATACTAGTCGCACAATTTTTAAGGCAGGTATCGCCAATGTGCAGGTATGTTGAATGCATCTATCGGAGCAGTTTCCTTATAAATGTTAAAAATAATGCTTTTGATGCGCATTTTGGGGTAGGTATCTTAAATATGCACTTAAGCATAGAGGCAGCAAAGCAAAATATACTGTACTTCTGAAAGAAGCAATCATGTTGATAATTTTTGGAGGACAAATTTGCATTCATATCGCTAGCTTAGAGTGAAAAGTGGTTAAGTCCATTTGTAGAAAATTTACAGGTGCGGAAAAAACTTTTCGAAACATTTCCTTCAAGAATTTTGCAGAAGGTTCCGTTACAAATTAAAGGATTTAGATTTTTTTCTTTATCAATTTTTCTGTGCCTCTTTAGGACTTAGTAAATTTACCTTTAATTGATATAATTTAATATATATAAAACGAGCACGTTAGTTAATCCTTTTGGAGCTGATGCGTTTTTAATATACCTTGCTTCTTATATCCAATTATGAGTATTTACAAAAAGTTGACTTAGCAACTGTTCACTTCAAGGTAGATTTATGTAAATGAGATGATAACACTGGTCTACAAATTTCAACTTTTTTTCTGCGAATAAGA
>NW_023458557.1:42167321-42170290 GCF_013731165.1 Rhagoletis pomonella
TTAGCAACTGTTCACTTCAAGGTAGATTTATGTAAATGAGATGATAATAGCTCTTTCTTTGTGGACTTTGTCTTCATTTGCAACTAAACTGCCAAACATTTTTAGCTATTCACAATAATAATTAGATTAAAAAATAAAAGTCCGGGAATAAAATTGTCACTGAATCGGGTTTCGATACAAGTATTTTCTTCCGATACCTACTCAGTACTCAGTTGAAAAGTATCGATACCAAAATTACTTGGTATCGGACGAAAAGTATCGAGTATGTATTTACTTGTATTTATTAGTATCGTTTTGTCCCTAGTTAGAAATAATGAGTTCAGCTAAATAACAACTTTTCTAACAACACCACTCCGTAACTGTGAAAATGTACAAATCTTTACAAACGTACAAATCGTGTGATTCCTGCTTTACTCTCGTCTTCATGCTAAGCCCTTCGAAATTTTCTGCTGGGTTATGCGTTACAGCTTCGCAAATTTTACCCCTACGGAAACCAAAGATGTATACACATCTTTCTTTGAAAATACATTTATACATACTTACAATACACACTTGTTTTTTGTGATTTATACTCGCCACACTGAAATAACAAGTTTGGAAATTTAACGTCTCTTAAAATATAATTTTTTGTGTCTGCAATTAATACAAATTTAATGATTCCAACTTGGCTGTAATTTACGCGTACAAACGTACAAAAATACGCAAACATTTCTACAAATCTATGTTTATATGTAATTTGAATTTTTAATAGCCTGACAAATGTACATACATACATACATATGTATGCACATACCTAAATAAACAAAAAGACATTTAAAAGGCGATTTAACATTAATTGAATTTTGCATAAACACAATTGAAATTTAAAAAAAGTTGCCCACAAAAAAAAGGGAAAAACTAGTGGGAACGATAAAACAAAAACACGCTTTGATCTTATCGCCCACAGTGAACGTACATAATATGTACATACATACATAAGTATGTAACAGGGAATTTGCGAATATTTGCATTCGCATTCGTTATGCGAATGATTCGCATCGTTATACACATTCGCTTTCGACATTCGCATTCGCATTAAATGAATGGAATGTTTTGCGAATGCGAATGTTTACATGGGTTAACGGTTAGTATAGTACTATACGACGACTTCTACGACGTCGTAGAAAATACAAATACATATCGTCGATGTTTTTGCAAAACCGCCCATCGACCAGTAGCAAAACCGCGTAAATCGCCGTTGTGGCAAAAATGAGATTTGGTAACCCTGAACTCCAGGCATCGAGATTTATGTATGCATAAAAATCATAAAATCGTTATTAAAAGAACAGAGTTGTAAAATAATAACTAGAGAAAATACCGCCTCTCAAAGCAATGCCTTCAAAGAAAACCCGTTTTTTCGCTCTCCTGTAAAATTTGAGTGCCGTAAGATAGGCGGTCTTGCAATTGGTCGATGGGCGGTTTTGCAAAAACGTCGACGATATGTACTTATATATGTATGTATATGTAATTGGGCGCCCGGATGCCTTGCGCAGCTACTCTGGCGATGGTAATTCTGCAACTCTCATACGACTAGGTACAATCCAGGGATGGAA
Source organism: Rhagoletis pomonella (assembly GCF_013731165.1). Classification (NCBI taxonomy): domain Eukaryota; kingdom Metazoa; phylum Arthropoda; class Insecta; order Diptera; family Tephritidae; genus Rhagoletis; species Rhagoletis pomonella. The sequence goes on from NW_023458557.1 coordinate 42,168,914, forward strand.
TTTCAAAATTTCCAAATGTGCCTAATGGTATTCAAAAATAGTGCCGAAAAGAAGATGAGAGTGCCACAAAATTAAAATTGCTTTCTTTTAACGAATTTAAGGAACAATAAATTTTTAGTATTTCTAAAATACACTGAAGTAATTTAATAATTATTATTAATTAAATTATGACAGTAAATCACTTTGATGAGGGATTCCTTAGACATATATATATATATATAAATGTGAATGTCTGCTTGTTTATTACTTTATAACTTCTGAACCGCGGCACGGAATCGCACGAAACTTTGCACACTTATTTGCTTTTACCCCAGGAAAGTTATAGGCATAGAGAAATAAATAATATAAAAAAAACTTTTTAATATAACGGGTGATTTTTTAAGAGCTTGATAATTTTTTTTTTAAAAAAAACGCATAAAATTTGCAAAATCTCATCGGTTCTTTATTTGAAACGTTAGATTGGTCCATGACATTTACTTTTTGAAGATAATTTCATTTAAATGTTGACCGCGGCTGCGTCTTAGGTGGTCCATTCGGAAAGTCCAATTTTGGGCAACTTTTTCGAGCATTTCGGCCGGAATAGCCCGAATTTCTTCGGAAATGTTGTCTTCCAAAGCTGGAATAGTTGCTGGCTTATTTCTGTAGACTTTAGACTTGACGTAGCCCCACAAAAAATAGTCTAAAGGCGTCAAATCGCATGATTTTGCTTATTTACGAAGCCATTCAACCAGAAATGAGCCTCATCGCTGAACAAAATTTGTCGATAAAAAAGCGGATTTTCTGCCAACTTTTCTAGGGCCCATTCACTGAAAATTCGACGTTGTGGCAGATCGTTCGGCTTCAGTTCTTGCACGAGCTGTATTTTATACGGTTTTACACCAAGATCTTTGCGTAAAATCTTCCATGTGGTCGAATAACACAAACCCAATTGCTGCGAACGGCGACGAATCGACATTTCACGGTCTTCAGCAACACTCTCAGAAACAGACGCAATATTCTCTTCTGTACGCACTGTACGCATTCGTGTGGTTGGTTCAATGTCCAATAAAGTAAACTGAGTGCGAAACTTGGTCACAATCGCATTAATTGTTTGCTCACTTGGTCGATTATGTAGACCATAAATCGGACGTAAAGCGCGAAACACATTTCGAACCGAACACTGATTTTGGTAATAAAATTCAATGATTTGCAAGCGTTGCTCGTTAGTAAGTCTATTCATGATGAAATGTCAAAGCATACTGAGCATCTTTCTCTTTGACACCATGTCTGAAATCCCACGTGATCTGTCAAATACTAATGCATGAAAATCCTAACCTCAAAAAAATCACCCGTTACCTGTGGGAATTCAAGGCCAAGGCGGCTAACTAACGTCGCGTA
>NW_023458557.1:42170390-42177898 GCF_013731165.1 Rhagoletis pomonella
GAAATCGATTTTAAGCGGTCGTTATTCATATACCCACATACATACATTCATATATTACTTTTCATATCAATTCAAGTGTATTACATGCGCCCCACGCTTTTCATTTTCAATTTCATAGATTGTTTATAATGACTTTTGCTAAAATTTCAAAATCAAAAGTTATCAAAACAAATTCTATGGGACTGAGAAGTATTATTTTCTACTTTTTAGTCCATTTATAAAAGCGTTGTATATTAAAAAGTTTTTTTTTATATTATTTATTTTCTACTTTTTAGTCCTGTCTGAATAAAATTTTGCAATAGATATTAAAATAATTCAACGATATTAATAGAAAGGTGCACACACATGCATTTACATATGTATGTACATACAAACGAGCACCAATTAATTTTATTTAAAGAAATGGCGTGTCGTCTATTTCCGCCGATATGCGTGTATAAACCCTCCTCAAAGTCTAGCCAAAAAGCCAGCAACTCACACAACAGGTTCCCCAGAGCAATTCGCTCGAGAAAGTGGTACCCGGTACACGTAATACGCGGCACACAGCACAACAATCCGCCAAAACAGGCAACCCGGCCCAAAATTACCACCGTAGAAGGCAGAAACCCCGAGCGGCAGTGCAGGAGCCCAAGAATTACCCTTAAAACGGCCACAGGAGCTTAAAAAGACCAACTGGTCCCCAAATGGTCCGAAGGTAAGTAGTTTCGGACAAGTCCCAAACTGGTTCCCAACTGGTTCCCGGACTTGTCCCCGACTGGTTACCATCTGGTCCCGCGAACTAGTTACCAACTGGTCCCAAAGTGGTTACCAACTGGTCCACCTATACCTCAAGTGGTCCACAAATCACTTCACTTCCAAAGCATTCGATTTAGTTGACAATAGTCAAACTAATTTTATTTAAAGAAATGGCGTGTCGTCTATTTCCGGCGTAGCAAACGTAGTAACATAGGGCGACATCTAGATGTCATCTACCTCGCCCTATTCACTATGCTTTTTTATAGGAGCTTTTCAAAGCTTTGCTTTATGGTGTCGGACACACAACATTGAAAGTTTCTGGAACACAACATTGAAAGTTTCTGGAACACAACATTGCAAGTTGATAAAAGCGTTGTAATAAAATGGGCAGTACCGAAAAAGAGGGCGTGACACCTTCTATACTAACTACAATTTTCATGTTGTATATCTCTTGAAATATTTGTGGTAGAGCATTGGAACTTGCTGTCGAGATAAATAAAATTAATTCCATACTCATGACGGTATTGGAAAAGGGGGAGTGCCACCTCCCATAGGCGTGAATTATTTAATCAGCTCTAACTTCGGAACCGTAAGCAGAGAACTTAGATAGATAGAGAAGGTGCAAACTGAAAGTGAAAACTATTCGCGGACGAAAAATTAACAGCGTTAGAAAAGTTCAAGTCGGAATGTAAAAATTCTGTTGAATTTAATGTTGATAACGTAATACAATGTTGGGCAACATGAAATGTGATGTCTTTGTGAGCAAATAAACGATAATATGGTAAATCTTCACATAATTTTCATTAATTTGTAATTTTTGTTAAATTTTTTATCTTGTTCTCCTTTTATGAAGATGCAAATACAATTTAAAATAATGATAGTTTGGCATAAAGTTTACACACATATGTATGTACATGCATACATATACTGGCAATCAAAAGTGAGGGCATGGTGTTTTTTGCTTAATATTTGCAATGTTTTTCAATTAAATTTTTTTTATTATCTTTTTATAAAAATGTGGTTCATGCTTTAATCAAAACTATACAAGTCAAACTTTCAAACTTTACACAGAACATAGAAAAATTCAACGAATTTTCGTCTAAATTTTGACCTGTTTAATCTGAATTTTTAGAAAAATTTTGAGTACGCAGATAGTTCGTTTTTTTAATTCTAGTGGAACAAGATCAAGTTTTAAGCGGCTAAAAAATCCGGTTAATTTTTAATGATTATTTATTGCTGAGGGCTTTTTGAACTTTTTACCAAATAAAAGGGAATTTCTTGTAGAATAAAATGCGCATGACCGCTTGCAAATAAATTAAAAAAAAATAAATTAGCGCTATTTTTCACAAATTGCACTTGTTATATGCATGAAACCGCAAAACCCGTCGAAAATAACATAAAAGTTTAACTTAAAAGACATTGCAATTATTAAACAAAAAACAGGATGCACTCACTTTGCCAGTGTACATACATACATATTTCTGTTTGAAATTAACTACTTATGAAATAATTTTTGTGGCACGAACATATACATACTTGCAATAACTAATATTTTAGTGAAAACATTTACAATAAAGCTTTCAGTAACTTTTGGCAAATTTGAGCGATTATGTTAAATTATGCATGCGTTTGTACCTACATATCCATTTATATTATTTTAAATAAAGCTAATAGTAAAATTTAAAATGGAATATGGATATGACAATTAAAAAAAAAACCAAGACAAACGGCGAGACGCCAAAAAGTTGCGTCGCCTCTAGCATACGCGCCACAGTACATCATTCAAATTCCAATCTCTAAATCACTACATATATGAAATTCTTCATATATTCAAAAAGACAAACGCATAAATATGTGTGCATTTATAAATGTAAATATGTGCATAAATATGTATGATTGTTCTGCTTTCGTCTTCCCCTCGCCCTCCTCCAACCGCAGACAAATTATTAAATTTCTGCGAATTGTCACGACGCCACCAAAATTAACCCTTGGTTGACGAAATATTTAGGTTTTCGCATAAGTTTACATTTAATAAAGCCATACTCGTACATTTTATATGGAGAAGAATATTAATTAATTTAAAATTCTGCATGTAACCATGTTCTCGACGATACATGTAACTTTCATCAAGATTAACCAGAAAAATTGTGCTTCATTAATAGTTGGAACCAGCTGAAACCAAAAAAACTATGTCCGCAAAATGGGTTAAAAACCAACTGGAATTGACATTTTTTACACGCATACATGCATACATTCATATACACATGTACAGTGGAGTAGCACTAGCTTGGACATTGCATTGCTTGTACTTTGATGTGTTTGAATCTTTTATGGTACTGAAGATTTGCTTACGGATGAAAAATATTAAAAATCGTCCGTGCATATATGTAAATATACTTTTATAAACGCTTTGAAGTATAGAAATTTTTAATATTAAAAAATAAATAAAATAATTTTTTTGTATATATGTAAATGGTGTTCAAGGCACATTGACCCACCTGTACAAAAATCGTGGCGCGTCATGGACAAAAATTTTACAATTTCGGACCGAAAAATGTTAAAACGAGAACGTTACATCTGTGAACTTCCGATAAAACCACATATGTTTGTGATTTTAGAAGTTTTGATTTTATTAAAAAAAAATTAATGTATTTTCCTGCAGAAAACGTACACTTTTATTTAATGTTTATTAAAATGACACTTTAAAATACTAGTTAATGATTGAAATATTGGTATGGAACAGAGAAATAGAGTGTTTTGTCAAAAATTACCAAAAATTGCCAAGATTCGAGATAACTTATTTTACTGGTTATAGAGAAATAATTGCCACTTTTCACTTGGCTGGCCGAGATTTCTTCATTTTAAGATTTTAGAATTTTTGTGTCGGATTGACAAAGTTGCGCTTGTTGGTGATGAATTTGCGGGGAGATGTGCTGCGGTTGTTTTTATACCCGAGCGCACTTGTGCACAAGGGTATTATAACTTTGTTCACATAACGGTTGTTTGTAACAGGCAAAACGAATCGAGATAGATATAGACAAATGTATACATAAATGATCAGAATGAAAAGAGAAATCGATTAAGCGGTGACTGTCTGTCTGTCCGTCCGTCCGTCCGTCTGTGCACACGATAACTCGAGTAAAAATTGAGATATCTTAACGAAACTTAGTACGTGAACTTCTTTTGGGCGTGGGACGGATGGTATTGAAAATGGGCGAAATCGGATAATAACCACGCCTACCTCCCATATAACGGTAATTTTAAGAAATACGAAAACTGTGATATTTTAGTAACTACTGAAGATAATTCACTCAAAATTGATACTTACAATGAGTTTCAGACGGAAAACATGAATATTATAAATTTTTGGAAAATGGGCGTAGCCACGCCCACTTATGGTTACATGTGTATATCTTGGTAACCGCTGCACCAATTTCTTCCAAACTTGGCACAGTTGTTGGCCTTAGTACAGCATATTAAATGGCTGAAAATTTTAAAAATCGGACCATAACCACGCCTACCTCCCATATAACGGTAATTTTCAGAAAAATGAAAACTGCGATATTTTAGTAACTACTGAAGATAATTCACTCAAAATTGATATTTGCAATGAGTTTTAGACGAAAAATAAGAATATTATAAAATTTTGGCAAATGGGCGTAGCCACGCCCACTTATGCTTACATGTGTATATCTTGGTAACCGCTGCACCAATTTCTTCCAAACTTGGCACAGTTGTTGGCCTTGATGCAGCATACTAAATGGCCGAAAATTTAAAAAATCGGACAATAACCACGCCCACATCCCATATAACGGTAATTTAGAGAAATTCAAAATCTTCGATAAATCAGTAAATATTAAAGCTAATTTATTCAAAATTGATGCTTGCAACAATTCTTTACCAAGAAATACGTTTATGGTAAAATTTTGGAAAATGGGCGTGGCAGCGCCCACTTATGATCACATATATGTATCTCGGTAACCGTTCTACCAATTTGTACCAAACTGGGTATGGTTAGTGTGCTTGCCACATGAAAGCGAAATGTTGAAAATTATTGAAATCGGAATAAAATTGAGGCCGCTTATCATATAACGGCAAATTTCAGAAATGCTTGAAACTTCAATATTTCGAAATTGAAGGACGCCAATTTACTCAAAATTGATACACCGCGGCTTACCATCTAGCGGAAGGTTTCGGAAAGGTGAAAAAACATATATTTAATACTTGCGCCGGGTATTTAATGTTCGGCTTCGCCCGAACTTAGACTTTCTTACTTGTTATGAATGAATTTACTTGGCCTTGAGAAATATGCGCATGCGTTTAGGAATGAAATAGTTATTGTTGTATTTGAATATGCGCTTAATTATGTATGTGTGTATGTATGCTGCCGTGAGTTGTACATATATGTACATATATGTACATGTGTATATATGTGCGTGGTACTTAGCCAGCAATATGCACGTATGTATGGATGTACTTATATATGCATGCAAAAACGTTGTCAATTAATGGAGCATGTAGTACATATAGATACATATATGTATGCGTGGGAAATGCATTTTCATTTGACTCCAAAACTATTGGGGCATATTAGTAGACGAAATAAAGTCGACTCTTAAGTTAAAGTTTGTACTTACATATATGTAATATTATGTGCAGGTGCAAGAACGTTATCAATAAATGATTTTGGAGTATGTGTATGGGGTACATATGTACACATGTATGTAAGTACATATGTACATGCATACATTCAGATGCGATCAACTAATTAGCAACGAAATTCAATATGATATTGTTGCAAATTATGTTTATTTATTTTTAATGATTTTCATTTAAAATATAATTCAATCTGTAACAAAAACCACAATAATAAAAGTTTAAAAGTTTGCACAAATTGCAAAAAAACGAATTGAACTTCAAGAAATGGTCACAAAAATTTTTAATTAGAATATTTAAAAAAAATTCGGGTATGCAGTATTGTAGTCCATTCAATTATAGTATAAGAAAGTGCAAGTTTCAAGTTGTTAAAAATTACCGTTGATTTTTTAGGTTTTTTTTTGTTGGGGTACTGCTGTTTTTTCCCATACAAAAAAAAAAATTTTGTTCATGTGTTATATGGAAGAAAATGCGAACAACCCTCCACAAAAAAATTCTAAAAAATTAACGGTAATTTTTAACGACTAGAAGCTTGGACTTTCATATACTATAATTGAATGGACTACAATACTGCATACCCGAAAATTTTCTAAATATTCTAATTAAAAATTCTGAAATTTTTATAACAATTTTTTGAAGTTTGATTTATTATTTTGCAATTTGTGCAAGCTTTTAAACTTTTATTATTGTGGTTTCTGTTATAGATTGAATTATGTTTTAAAGGAAATTATTAAAAATAAATAAATAAACATAATTTGCAAACAATATCATTTTGAATTTCGTTGCTAATTAGTTGATCGCATCTGTATGTACTACAAGTATCCATATGCGCATGCCTGGGAAATGGATTTGCATTTGACTCCAGAACTATTATTTACAAATAATATCTACGAGTATTGCAGTAAAAGTCAAAAACAACTTTGAAGTTAACAAGTGCATTGCTTTGTAAATTTTTTTGTTAATGCGTCCATCTTTAAAGTGAGTTTGTGAAAAAACTAAGGCAGTTAGAAAACTGGGATTTGTTGCATTGAAAATAGTGTAGCAACTACAATAAGAATCGTTAAAAAAAAAAAAAAACGATTTTTGCGACCCAAATGCCGACGGAAAATCACCAATGAGTTTGCATATTTGCATAGCTTTCACCTATTTATAGATAACAAATCTACGTTTTGGAGTTAAAGCATTCCCTGGCCAATATCTTCGAAAATTAATTTTGAAGTTAACAAACACATTGCTTTATACATTTTTTTGTTAATGCGTCCATCTTTAAAGTGAGTATGTGAAAAAACCAATTTTATCATTTTTTTAACTAACATGCATTTTTACTATTTACATGATATAATACTCGTACAAGAAGCGAACTTGAACAGATGCTTTTTAAGTTTTTAGCAACATTAACTACTGAATAAATTATATTTAACAAATGGTCATGCAGAAATGCAAATCAGCAATTCTAACTAATATAAAAGTACATTTAATATAATTTAACTATATTAATTTATTTAATTTTATTAAAAAAATATACATGAATACGTTTCTGCATTCACATGCAACCTAGCAACACATAGCTAGACACTTGCAACAAATATAACATTATCATAACAGAAATTTACATTTTTCTCTGTTAACTCTTCTTGAAATGTTAATCGCGCTGTGGTGATATTCCATGGATTTATTTTTCAGCCAAACAATTTAACGTTCCAAAAATTTGCACCTTCTCTATCTATCTAAGTTCTCTGCCGTAAGTCACATTGACTTAAAATTTGGTATGCAGCTATATCTATGGTAGTTGCTTATAGTAAGGTAACTATATATATAAATGAGACTGTGAAAGGGGGTGGAATATTTTACCAGTTATAACTCCGGAACCATAAGTCACATAAACATGACATTTAGTATGCAGACATATCTATAGTAGATGCTTATAGTAAGTATAGTATAGTATAGTAGTATATATAAATGAGTTTGTAAAAGGGGCGTAGCACTTAACATAGGCTTGGAATTTTTTATCAGCCATAACTTCGGAACCACAAGTAACATGACCCCTTTAATTCCCTCTGACGTAGGGTGAAACCCGCGGGTAAAAGCTAGTATACATATATACATAAATGCATACT
>NW_023458557.1:42177998-42187871 GCF_013731165.1 Rhagoletis pomonella
AAACCCGCGGGTAAAAGCTAGTATACATATATACATAAATGCATACTAAAATAACAAAGTATTTATTCCAATTACCGAGGGGAAATACACTGAAATACATCTATTCTGACGTTTTTACGCATGTATATACCTTATGCAAAATAATGGCAGTGAAACATTTTGACCAGTTTCGCCCATTCTTTTCATTGATTTTATATAAAAGTCTAACCCATAATATAACAAACACCAAATATATATGTACACAAATCGACATTTCAAACTTTGTACACGAATTATAGAAACTGCAACAGGTTTTCGCAACAACAAACTTTTAATTCAGAATTTTTAAAGAGAGACTCCAAGTTTTCGATTTTATGCATTTTTCCCATATAGTGTGTTCGAATTTTTTTTTGAAATGGATGAAAATGTATGACACCGTCAGCAAAAAATGTGAAATTAAAGCTCAATTGAAGCCCTATAGCAGGGGTGGGCAAGGCCGAGGCCGAAAAGAGCCACACGTAAATTAAATCAGAGAGCCACAAAAAAAAAATTATTTTTAAATAAAATTATTATTAGAAATGAAAAACATTAAATTTTTTAATATTATTTATAGACATTAAAGAAAATTCAAAAGATCCATTTGGCCAAATTTTCAAAATCTGGTTTTACGTCAGTTAAAGCCGTTCGTAACAGTTCTGTTGAATGTTTGTTGGACAATAGATACGTTCGTTGAAATCTCCAGTAAAAAATGTCCATCAACAAAATTCCGGCGTAATGTCCTCTCACAAGAGAAAAATATCCAAAATACTAGGCGAAAAGAAAATTTGCAGAAACTTGCAAGTTAGACGGACAGCTGATACAAATTTTGTTTACATTCAAAAGTATAAAATTGAAAACGTAAGAAAACAAATCCCGAAGTGCTATCCTGACACAATTCACTGATTAAACGAATAATTAAATTTTTCTTGTTGGCAAATTGCAGTTGGCAAAAACTTTTTCCAGTACAAACCAGCAGCTTTCCCTCAAAATCAAGTGTCATTTTGCTCTCTCAATTTCCCCTACTTTGCCAGTTTTTTGCGTACGCTAACATAAAAAGATGATAGTTTTTATAACTTTCAATAATTATCAGATACGCGAATGCAACTAATTGTGAACGGTATTTTGACTTTACGAATTTCATTGTAGAGTACAAAGACTCACAGTTATACGTTGTACCAAAAATTGAAAATATACGGAACGCAGCTGTTTTCAACAGCGGATATTTTAAATCTGGTACTTGTTGCCGGAATTCAAGCAATAGCAAAGCTTTATTTTGCATTTCCAGTGCCTTGTCTTCCTTTAATTCCAAAAGCTCCACCTCTTCTTCGCTTTTATTAAAAAGGAGTATTGTAAATTCATCCTCAATTTTGTTACATAAAAAAGGTTTATGAGGTATGTAAACGTACATTTAAATAATTTCAAATCGGCAAATCCTTTTTCAAAATCTGATTTAAAATCATGTGCAATATTTTTCCTAGCCATGGAAAATGATGAAATATATTTTTTTTGAGATCATAAATAAAAAGACGTAGTTTAGCTTAGAAGCTTAAAATAATTTGCGACAAAATCAAAAAGATTTTTATTCTCTCCTTGTAGAGACAAATTCAAGTTTTGCAAATGTTCCATCATATCGGTAAAGAAAGTTAAGAAAGCTAATTTTTATTGTCCAATTGCGAGTAATACTTCGATCTCAATTTGCGCATGTGTATATAAAAAGAATAAAATAAAAAACAACAAAATGGAAAAGAATGTCCAGCAAAGAAATATGTATTTTAAAAAGTAACAAGTAATAAAGTCTAAGTTCGGGCGGAGCCGAACATTAAATACCCGGCGCAAGTATTAAATATATGATTTTCAACTTTCCGAAAGCTACCGCAACATGGTAAGCCGGGGTGTATCAATTTTGAGTAATTTAGCGTCCTTAAATTTCAAAATATTGAAGTTTCAAGCATTTCTGAAATTTACCGTTATATGAAAAGTGGCCTCAATTCTAGTCTGATCTCAATAATTTTCCACTTTTTGCTTTTATTTCGCAAGCACAATAACCATACCGACTTTGGCACAAATTGGTAGAACGGTTACCGATATACATATATGTATGTGATCATAAGAAGGCGGTGCCACACCCGTTTTCCAAAATTTTATCATATTTCTTGGTAAAGAATTGTTGCAAGCATCAATTTTGAATAAATTAGCTTTAATATTTACTAATTTATCGAAGATCTTGTATTTCTCCAAATTACCGTTATATGGGATGTGGGCGTGGTTATTATCCGATTTTAAAAATTTTCGGCCATTTGGTATGCTGTAGCAAGGCTAACAACTGTGCTAAGTTTGCAAGAAATTGGTGTAGCGGTTACCAAGATATACACATGTAACCATAAGTGGGCATGGCTACGCCCATTTTCCAAAAATTTATAATATTCTTATTTTTCGTCTAAAAATTATTGTAAATGTCAATTTTGAGTGAATAGTCTTCAGTAGTTACTAAAATATCGCAGTTTTCGTATTTCTGAAAATTACCGTTATGTGGGAGGTAGGCGTGGTTATTGTCCGATTTTTCCCATTTTTAATACCGTCTGTCCTACGCCCGAAGGAAGTGTACGTACAAAGTTTCGTTAAGAGATCTCAATTTGTACTCGAGTTATCGTGTGCACAGACGGACGGACAGACAGTCACCGCTTAATCGATTTCTCTTTTCATTCTGATCATTTATGTATACCAACAACCGTTATGTGAACAAAGTTATAATAGGCCGCTTCTTTTGCAACCAAGCTACAAAAGAACACTCGCTTAAATGACGAAATACACGCAAAGCAACAACACGAACTCGGCTATTTATCCGAGTTCAGCCAGGTCGGCTATAAAACACGCGACCTGAAGAGTAGTGATGTTAAGTGAAAAATCTGCTCTATTGTGAATTGTTAATGGGAAAGCAGAGAACGTATATTTATAGAGAAGGACCAAGAACGAATCAGCGTGGAAACTGTCAAATACCAACAAAACTGGCGAAGCGCATTTTAAGAGCGGCAAGCCAGAGACAATCGAATTTTAACAGAGCCCAGCCAGAAGCAAAATAAATTTAACAGAAATTGTCTCATCAAAGCAAATGCATGTTTTTCTTGTTAGACGCGAAATGCTGACCGCTTTTTACGTTTTTACAAAGCTTTTATTGTTCTTTAAATTGGTTAATTATTTAAAATAAATACATGCATAGGTCGGAATATGTAATATGTACATATTGTGTACATGCATATGTATGCGAGAGATACAATTTTGTGAATCTAAAATGTGAAAGTTATGCAAATATGTAGTATGCAATTGGCAAATTCGTTGGTGATTTGCCGTCGGCATTTGGGTTGAAAAAATCGACTTTTACTTTTTTACCGATTTATATGGTAGATGCGAGGCTATTTTCAACGCAACAAACCGCAGTTTTCTAGCTGCCTTAGTTTTTCCCCAAATTCACTTTAAAGATGGACACGTTGACCAAAAAACGCAAATGCGCACTGTTTGGTGATTTGGTGTCGGCATTAAAAGCGAAGCAAATCGGTTTTTATATATTTAACAATTCTAATGGTAATTTATAGACAAGATATTTTCAATGCAACAAACAGCAGTTTTCTAGCTGCCTTAGTTTTCTCACAAATCCACTTCAAAGATGGATACATTGACAAAAAACGTACAAATGTATTGATTGCACTGCACGTGTTAATTTCAAAGTTGTTTTTGTCGAAAAGTTATTTATATTGAGAAAAACTGTGCATTATCATTTTTCACTGCTATACTCGTATTATATGTAAATAATGGGGCATATGCATAGTTAAAATAAAGCCGACACTAAAGTTAGTTACAGCTTTTTCATATCACTTTCAGTGGACTAGGCATCTGTGAAAAAAAGATGCAACTAACTTTCTTATTTGGGACTGACAAACTTAAACTTAGATTAGACTTTATTTCATATACGAATATGCGCCAATAGTTTTGGAGCCAAATGAAAATGCATTTCCCCATGCATATGTATGTACATACGTACTCCATTAACTGATAAAGTTTTTACATGCTTACATATATATGTATGTATGTGCATATTACTGCCAAAAAATACTACGCATATACACACAAATGTACATATTTACAACTCACGGCAGCATACATACATATGCACATAATTACACGCATACTCAAATACAACAATAACTATTTCTTTCATAAACGCATGCGCGCATTTCTCAAGGCCAAGTAAATTCATTCATAAAAATAACCGCAGCACATCACCCCGCAAATTCATCACCAACAAGCTCAACTTTTTCAATCCGACACAAAAAATTCTAAAATCTTAAAATGAAGAAATCTCGGCCAGCCAAGTGAAAAGTGGCAACTATTTCTCTATATCCAGTAAAATAAGTTATCTCGAAATTTGGAAATTTTTGGTAATTTTTGGCAAAACACTCTATTTCTATGTTACATATCAATATTTCATTCATTAACTAGTTTTTGAGATGTAATTTTAATAAACATTAAATAAAAGTGTACGTTTTCTGCAGGAAAATACATTGATTTTTTTTTTTAATAAAATCAAAACTTCTAAAATCACAAAAATATGTGGTTTTATCGGAAGTTCACAGATGTAACTTAGCTCGTTTTCATAATTTTCGGTCCGAAATTGTAAAATTTTTGTCCATGCCGCGCCACAATTTTTGTACAGGTGGGTCAATGTGCCTTGAACAAAATTTATATATATACAAAAAATTTATTTTATTTATTTTTTAATATTAAAATTTTCTATAATTCAAAGCGTTTATAAAAATATATTTACATATATGCACGGACGATTTTTAATATTTTTCAACCGTAAGCAAATCTTCAGTACCATAAAAGATTCAAACACATCAAAGTACAAGCAATGTAAAGTCCCAGCTAGTGGTACTCCACTGTACATGTGTATATGAAAGTATGCATGTATGCGTGTAAAAAATGCCAATTCCAGTTAGTCTTTAACCCATTTTAGCGGACATAGTTTTTTGGTTCCAGCTGTTAATAACACACTATTTTACAACGCCTTTTATGTTTAATCTTCATGAAAGTTACATGTCTCGTCGAAAACATGGTTACAATCAGAATTTTAAATTAATTGTTATTATTCTCCATACAAAATGTACAAGTTTTGCTTTATTAAATGCAAAGTTATGCGAAAATCTAAATATTTCGCAAACGTAGGGTTAATGGTTTCGCGCACGTGCCAATCTGGTGGCGATTCGCAGAAATTGAATAATTTGTGTGGATGGAAGCGGCGAGGGGAAGACGAAAGCAGAACAATCGTATATATGTATGTACATATGTACATTTTTAAATGCATACATACTTACATTTTCATTTGTTTGTCTTTTTGGTTGCATGAAAAATTTGGAAGGAGAAATAGGTATTGAAATGAAGTTTACAAATATGTGCTTTATAAATTTAGGTTTAGTTATTAATAAATTACATACGTAAATGACAATGTGGGGGACAAATATGCACATGAGTAGCGGAGCTGCCACCCATCGAATGGCAACTTCTTACACGACTTTATTAGAAAAGATTTGAAAACTGCATTATTTCCATAAATATAGAAAATATTGAAAAATTTCTCAAATAGTTTCGTCTTAGATTAGCGAGATTTTTACAAATTGCCAGGAAAATCCGACGTTTACAGATTTTTAGTATTTAAAAAAAAAAAGTTCCCAAGCCGAAAATAATTAAAAACTTAATTATTTCCATAAATATCGGAAATACAAAAGAAAATCATACAGACTTTCGACTTAGCTTAGGGAGATCTCTACAAAAAAATGGAAAATAATTCTTTTCACAGTTTTGTTTTTTTATTCAAAAAATTTCTAAGTCCAAAAGGTTCAAAAACTTCGCTATTTCCATAAATATCGAAAATTTGGAAAAAATTCTCAAATAGTTTCGGCCTAGTTTAGCGAGAGACTTTAAAAAAAATCTAAAATGATTTTTTTTTTTTAATCCAATACCAATACAGTTTTTTACTTGAAAATATCACAAAAATTGGAAAATGTTATATAATATTCTCGATTTATTTTAGCGTTATTTGTACAAATCGCCGAAAAGAAATTTTTTTCCCTACAAATCCATTTACAAAAAAGGCTTACACCAAAAAAGTTTTAAAGTTGAAAATCTAACAAAATATCACAAAAATCGAAAAAATTCTATATAACATTTTCGATTTATTTTCACGATATTTGTAGAAATAACCGGAAAAGAAAATTTTTTTTTGTCAAAAAATGTTTTCACAAAAAACGCAAACACTTATGAGAGTTTTCTATTTGCAATCATTAAAAAAATATCACAAAAATCGGAAAATGTTATATAATGTTTTCGATTTAATTGCATGTTACTTGTACAAATCAACGAACAAATTTAATTTTCTTACTAAAACAACTATTTTCACAAAAAATCTAACACTCCAAAATATCACAAAATCATCAATATTCATATTTAATTAACAGTCCAAACGCTCTCGTGAGATTTAGCTCTGTTAATATTCTTCTTTTCTGCTTTGTATTTTGCTTTCGCTGTTAAGTATTCCAAATATTTGTCGCTCTTAAAATGCGCTTCGCCAGTTTAGTTGGCTCGAAAAATGTGGCATTCACAGTTCTTGGACCTTCTCTATAAATATACGTTCTCTGGGGAAAGTGCAGAGGGGAATTTTTGTTTTCGTATATACATGAGTTATATTTTAAATAAGTAAATATATTACGCAAATACCTCGCGTAATACCCGTTACTAATCACATGTTTCTCCCGTTGAACTAATCACATGTTTCTTGCCAGCTACCAGCAGGGTTGGTTAAGTAGCTAAAAGGAAATTTTACCCGAGTTGAGCGTTCTTTTGTCGCTCGCTTACAAAAAAAATGCAGCTAATTCCCTTGTACACAATTGTGCTCGGGTATAAATAGAGCCAAAATGTTGTAAGCAAAGAGAAAGTAAAAAGAGCCGCTCTTTGCTAAGCAAAGAACCGCATTTGGCTCAAAGAGCCGCGATTGCCCACCGTTGCCCTATAGGATTTATCTTAAGATATATCTTAAAGAAAAACGAGCTCATCTCGGTGAAAATACCCTCGATTGGTGGAAAACTAAACTAAAATATGACAAATTGACAGATCTGGCCCACAAATATTTGAGCGCTCCACCCGCCAGCGTTCCACGTAAGCAATTGCTCAGTGCAGCCGGCCTTATATACGAGCTTGTAAGAAATCGCCTCATGGGAGAAAAGGCAGCAAAATTACTTTTTTTCAGATATAATATGCCCCTTTTGAACTTTGACTAAATATTAGATTAAAACACTCTTTCAATGTTCTAATTTATTTTGCCGATCTGGCTGGTCAAAATTATTTATTTAGTTCATATAATTTCTTATAACTGCTCGATTACTATGTGCCAATGAAATTGTTTTTTCAAAGCATAATGACTTAAAAATTTTGGGGAAGAAAATGCGTTTATGTAAGATATTTATGTTCACGGAAAATACAGTTTATGTACTTTTTCACTAAGATAATGTTGAGTGCCATGGTTCTTTATTCTTGGCAGATGATACTTTATTTCACTAAGATGGTGATGATTGTGGTGAAGATTGGTCACGATAACACAATGTGAGATTTAACAAGTAACGGGCGAAACCGAACATTATATGCCCGACGCACATATTAAATATCGTTTTTTCACTTTTCGGTAAACTGCATGATAAGCAAGAGTATTTTTCCAAACAGTTCGATAATATGCTATGATTTATTGAAATAATTGGACCAAGCTTGGGGGAAATCGGTAAGGCGGTTATCGATATGCCCTTATGTAGTCATAAGTGGGTGGTGTCACGCCCATTTAACCAAAATCCATAACCTTGTATCTTGTTAAGTATTGTTGTAAGTTGGCGTCTTTAGTTATTGCAAAATCGGAATTTTCGTGTTTCCGAAATTTACCGTTATATGGTAAGCGGCAGTAATATTTGTCTGATTTCAAAAATTTTCAACATGTTGCTTTCTTGCGCCAAGGTTGATAAATGTGCCGAGTTTGGTGGAAAGTGATAAACCGGTTACCGAGATACACATATGTAGGCGTAACTGGGCGGTGTCACACCCATTTAAAAAAAGAATCCGTAAGTACCATTATATAGGAGGTTGGCGTGGTTCTTGTCTGATTTCAAAAAGCGTTTCAAGCGTTTGTTAGTCAAGCTCTAAGTAATGTTCGCACCGAGTTTGGTGGGGATTGGCAAAGATACAGTATTTTATCATAAGTGGCCGGTGCCACGCTCATTTTCTAAAATTTTCATAAATGTCTTATTTTATGCCGAATTTCTATTTCGCATACCAACTTTCAACAATTTAAATCCAGTATTGGCGGAAACACCGCAGTTTTTGCATATTTCGATAATACCGTTATATGGGAGGTGGGCGTGGTTATTTTCCAAGTTTGCCCATTTTCAATTGCAACCTACCTTGGATAAAGGGGAACCTACTTACCAAATATTGTTAAAATATTTAAATTTTTTCTCGAGTTATCATGTACACGGACAGACGGACTGACGGACGGACGGACAGACATGGCTTAATCGATTTCTTGTTTCATTCTGAGCAGTTATGTATACATTTGTCTATATCTATCTCGATTCGGTTTGGCTGTTGCAAACAACCGTTCTGCGAACAAAGTTATAATAACCAAGTGCGCTCGGGTATAAAAAATCGATAACTTCTTTCTCGCTGCCTTGGTTAGTAAACCTAGCTCAAAAGGGGACGGCAGTGGGTGGCCAACTTGAGCGCAGTTATATTGTTCAATCTTTAACCTGTCATCATAACTTAAACTGGAATGTCGGGACCCTTAATGGGGAAGGTGCCTCTGCCCGGCTGGTTGATGTCCTCGTAAGGACAAAAGCTGACATCACCGCCATCCAATAAATGCGTGTGACGGGGCAATGCAAGCAATGTCTGGGGACTTGCGACGTCTAATACAGCTGCCATGCAAAGGAGCGCAAATTCGGTGTTGGATTTATGGTGCGAGAGAGACTCCGAAGCCGAGTACTGTCATTCATCCTGGTGGACGAGCGTCTAGCCACAATCCGCATCAAGGCGAGATTCTTCAACATCTCGCTCATCTGCGCCCATGCCCTAATGGAAGAGAAGAATGAGGCATCCAAGGATCTCTTCTATGAGCGCTTGGCGCAGACGTAGTTGTGCCGCGAATCATTTTAGTGGTAGCCAAATTATTTAAAAAAAGGGCTAAAAATAGTCGTTGTGGCTAAAAATGGTAGCTAAAATTTTTTACTTACATATACATATATAAGTATACACGCAAACATTTTCAATAAGTAATGGTATAGAACAGACCTGGGCGGCGCCTGCCCGGACGGCATATTCGCGTATACATATACGCTCTGCTTTATAAGGCAGCGAAAACTTCCCTGCAGAAAAAAATTATCAATTGATAAAAAATAACCTACTTGTAGTTGGCTTTTTTGCGGGATTTCTATAAAATATATAACTTGTGGTTAGCTACAAAAATCTAACTTGAAACAAGTGGACAAGTAATGCAGGAGTAAAGCTCGAGATTGTTTTCTTTAAACGCGTTTCTATTTAAATATCCTGCACTTCTCGCGGCCATCGCCATAGAAATATAGTTAGCTTTCGTCAAAGAAAATATACAGATAATAAGTGACTTTTAGCTCCTTCCTAATCAACATAAAGTTAGCTTATAGTTAGACACATTTCCTGCAGGGTTCATTTTGTTCGCACGTACACAGTGACATCAACTGCACGCTGATCTATTATTTTTATTGCCCAAATAATAGACATAAGAATGATTAT
>NW_023458557.1:42187881-42193208 GCF_013731165.1 Rhagoletis pomonella
AAATCGAGATTCCTGTTTGGACCGACAAAATAAGGTCAAGCAAATCAACGCACACTACAAAAATTCTCTGTGGAAGCTGCCCAACTCTGGTATAGAAAAACAATGAACTCTTGGAAAAAGCGAATATTTTACCCAACCAAAACCCTTTTTGTATAAAAGGGGATATATGCGACACCAGCTTGCTGGTTTCATTAAGTGATTGTACCCAAGACCGATAGAATACAAGATTGCGCTGATTGATGTGAAATTCGGGAAAGTAACGTGAATATGACGTCATCGAGCGGAGAGAGAGAGATATATCAGTATGTATATGTTTTGCATAAGTACATGTATATGTATTTCACACAGACAATACACAAAATCTCCTATGACGTCATATTTCTGTCAAAATTTTCAAGAGACAGTTAGCGGTATCACAATCAGCGCCACCTTCTGCATTCTCTTCACCATGGATTGTACCTAGGAACACGATATCGAACCGAAAGTATCGATATGGTACTCATTTAAAGTATCGCTTTAAAAATATCGGGTACCCATTAATACCGGAATAAAAAGACTCGATATTCCAAATATCGATACCAAAAACCAAAAAATTGATCTGAATATAGGTCTCGCATATAGGCTGCTGGGGTGTAGTGGTTAGAAGTGCGCAAACCTTTAAAATGAAAAACAGCTTCCCGTAAAATACAAACGCCGTTCAGAGTCGACAAAAAACTGTAGGCACCCCTTTGTGCCACAACATTAAGGCCACGCGACAAATCGGAGGAGAAGTTCGGCCAAACACTAACATATTGTGTAAGCGCCGGACTTTATTATTATTACAACACGTAGAGATTGAGCACCGAGGCCGCGGGTTCAAATCCCACCACATGCAATCCTAACCATAGTACAAATTTCTGCACTTTAAAGCCCAATTTATATCGGGAAGAATTGTTACCGGCCAACCTTATATGCGTGCGTAAAAAGCTAACTCAAATTCCAAGATTTGTCTTGCGTGACATTTCGATTTGACGTTTATAACTTAACTTCTGTAAATTTGACAGAAATGCAACTCTGAGAAATCACGAACGCAAATTGATTTAAGTTTATCAAGTGAGAAAAACTTGCGTGCGTGCGTGGAAAAACTCTCGCCGGTAATACTAGGTTGAGCTGTTAATTCACTGAGAAAAATAACGCGTTATAAGAATAAACATTTTTATTTGATTACCGTTTAAAAATGTTCGTATTTAAATCAAGTGAAAAGTCTTAACAAAATGGATTTTTCCATTATACATACACTACGTACATATAATGGAAATATTCAATTCAAATACGCCCGTATTAAAATGAAGCATTTTTCACTACACGGATGGCGTTTTGCACGTCTCGGATGCTTTTTACCTTCCTCTTATTAGCTCGGGATGTAACTATGTAATATTGATGCGCCTAAAAGATGCAGCGATTTCTATTCTCAAGTTACACACCTGATGACAGTACGAATGGCAATTATAATAGGGAGGTTTTAGTTTTTTAGACTATAATTTTATTTTACGCAAATTTTCCCATATTTATATATATACATACATACATATGTATGTTAGGGTCGGCAAAAACAAATCAAGTATTTTTTTTTGGATCCGACAAACAAAAACTAGTTCTTAGGTAACTTCTAGAAAGTACTTACCAAATCTGAGCTTTTAATATTAACGGGAAGATAATGCTCATCATAGCTTTTCATTTTCAATTTAGTCTCATATAAAAATGGTCATATCTTTTCACCAATAGGCCGGTAAACCAGTTGCATCGTCAATATTTATAGGAAATTGAACGCTCTACAAAAATAGTCTCTTATACTCTTTTCATTAATCTAACCATTTAAAAGATATTCAAGGTCAAAGATTGAAGTATTTTAAGGAAAATAACTTTTTTTTTTTGAATTTTGTAACTTATTCATATGTAATTAAGAAAGTATATGGTATACAAAGCATGCACAGCGGTGACAACACATACACACATACACACATACATGGTATGACATAATGCACTAGTCACGCGCTGTGATGTTGATTCAAACTCAACATTTGAAAACATGTATGGCTGTAGCTGAGTGTGCAAAGGCGCTTGATACAATTGGTTGCGGCCAAGAGGGTCCGGGTTCAATCCATCGACGGAACATATAAAATTATTATTTTTTCTTAATTACGAAAAAGCATCTTCACAACCACATATTTTATAACTCAAATTTAAAATGAGTTGGTTTGGTGCTCTTTCATATGCGTATTTTTTCAATTTAGCACGTTTTTTTTTAATTCCAAAATTTTTTTCCCTCAGTGTTGGAATGTGAGTTTATGACATTCGATACGATACTAGGGTTCTGGTACTCGATTCCAAAAAATATCGTTTAAAACTATCGAGTAGAAAATATCGGTATCGAATGCCAAAAATATCGATATGGTATCGTATCGTATCGAAATTCGTGTCCCTAATTGTACCATCAAGCTCGAAGCATATAACCAGGCATGGGCAGAGAGTTATGGTCTGATTAGGGCAACTTAACGTAACTTACGGCTCTCTCTTAAAAATTCTGTTAAATGGGTGTTGCTTATAATTGAACAGCTGAAACTTAACGTAACTTAATGCCACGTCGAAATCTGTTTAATTTTCATTCTCTAAGTTCTACGTTCCGTTAAGTTGCCATAATCAGGCTTTTAGCAGGTGCTAAAAGAGCGTAACCGTCGCGTGTACGTACCCTGCAGCAATAAGGCGGCCAATTTTCCGTTAAGACCTAGTACTTCACTGCTAAAAAATTTGACTGGTCAGAATTGGACATTTTCTTGCATCGAAAATGTCAGAGATTCACGAAAAGTACAGTTTGGCAGTGACAGGGTGGTGTTGTCTTGCAATTCAATAAAAAAAATTTAAAGAACACCACCCTGTAAATTTCCCTATCGCCTGGTCTGGCCTTGATGCAAAGTGAACATTTGAACACACATTTACATGCGTGGCTGTAGCTCAATGCGCAGAGATGCTTGCCACTATTTGTTAGCTTTCAGAAGGGTCCGGGTTCAAATGCCGTCAGAAGCAACATGGTTATAAATTGATAATTTTATTTTTTTTTTTGTGTTTCCGAATTAAAAAAAGCATCTGCGAAGTGCAGAACGCAATCTTACTCCAACGAAAAAAATCTCCAAAATTGAACTAGTCCAGGACTATCTTACGGTCAGTGTTGATTGGACCGGTCCTTTTCCAATGACACGCCAATGCTTAAAGTGGCAGTTGAAACCATTGGCAGGGGAATTATGAGGGACTAGTGCTGGTAACAATAGGGACTATCTGAGGGCTAACCTAGGGTGAGTCTGAATTGCTGCAGGGTATACAAGCGAGAGCGCAGCGATGAGAACACGACAGCATGCAAAATGAATTAGGCACACTAACATATTCTTACTTTTAGCTCACGTGTGTTTGTGGTAGTGCCCATATCTGCATATAACTTACCAGCATGCTGGTAAAATATTTATTTCTTTAAAAATGAGGTCAAGGAAAGATCGAAATGATTGGAGCCGAAATTTCATAGTTTTTCTACAATTTTGTTAAACATTATTTTTTTTTTTAATTCACAACTGCAATATCGTGAACTTAATCTTCCACAAACACGGCTTTGACTCATATAGTGCAAGAAATTTCCGCCAAAATACTTTTTAATTAGAAAATAATATAAACTAGAGTTCCAGTTACTGTCGAAATTCGACAGTTTTTCTAGTTTTAGAAGCCTTGGAGAGGTTTTCTAACTTAGCACGTAGCGATACTTATACGGTACAAATTAACTAACCGGAAAATCTTTTGCTAAAACGTAACTAATGTTTTTTTTTTTATCTGAGAAGGTCTTTGGAGGACTTCGGCAGGACTTGGAACTGACCCGATACATTCAAGTTTATCGGTAAATTTCGATGATTTGATACATATCGATAGTTCGATGAATTTCAAGAACACTAAAATTCGATAACTCAACAAAATTCGTTAACTCGACCAATTTCGATAACTGTGAAACTCGATGGCTCGATAAATTTCGATAACTCAAAAATGTAAAAGCTTTGGATACCTTTATAAATTTTTACTTTTGACATCTCCACATTTTTCGAAAACTATCTAAACATTTTGATAACTCGTTACACTCTGTTAAGACGATTAAATTCGATAAGCAGTGATAAATCAATAAGCTTATATAACCTTGAAATTTTGATAAATCGATAAATTTTGAAAATTCCATAAACTTTGCTTTGTTGAACCAACCAATTTCAGTAGATCAATAATTATCGATAACTCTGTAAGTTGAAAGAACTCCATGCATTACGACTCCTCGATATATTTTGTTAAGTCTATAAATAATGATAATTCAATAAATATCGATAACTTGATACATTTCTTTAACTTGCAAATTTCGTTAATCCCACACGTTTTTATAGCTCGATAACTATCCGTAAATTTGGACAACTAAGTTTCTGTGTCTATAAATTTCGACAGCTCAGTATTATTATTATTATTATGAGCCTTGAGCACTGCGACCTCTAGGGTGGTCTATTGTGCGTGGCCCTTTACCCTATATATGAAGGCTTTTAATATAAGCTAGCACTTCGGTGGGCTTTTTGTTCCATATTTCGAATGGATTAAGTGTTGTACCACCTAGGTGAGCGAGTCTGCGTCTAGCGAGAGCAACACATTCACAAAGGATGTGTTCTGGCGTTTCTTCGTCCATCTCACAGAAGCGACAGACGCTCGTGTCTGAAAGATTCATTTTACTGAGGTGATAACGCAGGGAACAATGTCCCGTGAAGTACCCAGTGAGAGTTCGAAGGTCCTCCCTGCCTAGATTTATGAGCCTTTTTGAAGCTTCTTGTGATGGACAGATGATCCGCTTAGCTTGTCTTTGCCCCGGACATTCATTCCAGTGCCTTTCGAATTTTTTGTCGACCCACTTGTTTATGACCTCCCTTAAGTGGGCTTTGGTGAGCCCGCAGAAGGGTTCCGGGCCATGGAATAGTGTGGTAGCTCCGTGTTTTGCTAGGCGGTCCACCTGTTCATTGCCGTCATGGCCCTCGTGCCCCGGCACCCAGCCCAGTAATACTGTGTTCTTGCTTCCAAGACCGTTTAGGGTGTTGAGGCAGTCGTACACTAGTTTGGATGTTATTATGTGGGACCTCAGTGCTAGCAAGGCAGCCTGACTGTCCGACATAATGCAGATGTTTTTAGAGGATGTGCCTCTTCTGAGGCATTCTCTGCCACAGATATCGATCGCATGAATCTCTGCTTGGAAAATGGTGGGGTAGCTGCCCATTGGTATCGATCTTTTA
>NW_023458557.1:42193218-42196619 GCF_013731165.1 Rhagoletis pomonella
CCAATGCACACCATTCGGTGTAGTTTGCTTAGTTTTGCGCTGGCAGTTCTTTGTGTCGCTTTTGTCCACCATGCCAAGGATGCATAGGTGACTATCGGCTTCACAACTGTGTTGAATGACCAGTAAGTCATTTTGGGGGAGAGTCCCCATGTCTTCCCGTAAAGTCGCTTGCATGCGAAGAAGGCTCTCATTGCCTTGTTTACGGTTGCATCCAAATGTACATTCCAGGTGAGTGTCTTATCTAGCCACACCCCCAGGTATTTTGCTTCATTTGAGAGCCCTATTCTAGTGCCGCCCAGAGTCAATTCTGTCATGGATAACTTTTTCCTCCGGGTAAACGGAACCAGAATAGATTTAGTAGGATTAATGGATAATCCTTTGGTGTCACACCATCTTTGCGTAATGCGCAGGGCTTGTTGCATGCGGTTGGAGATCGTTTCGTCATGCAGCCCTGTTACACAAATTACCAGATCGTCTGCATATCCTTGTGTTTCAAAGCCATGGTCGTTCAGTAGGAACAGGAGTTCGTCTATAACCATAGTCCACAGAAGAGGAGAGAGTACACCCCCTTGAGGGCAACCTCTTGTGGCTGTAATCGATTCTTTCGTGCCTCCCAGCTCCATCCTGATCTTCCTTGTTTTTAGCATAGAAAGCACCCAATTTATTATGATGGGGCTCACTCCCTTGCATATCAGGGCATCTCTTATTGCCCTGTATGACGTGTTGTCAAAAGCCCCTGAAATGTCAATGAAGGCACAAAGGGCTATGTTCTTAGACTCCAGAGCCTTTTCGATTTTCGATGTAAGGCTGTGAATGGCAGTCTCAGTGGACTTGCCTGGTTGATAGGCAAATTGGTTCTTATTCAGTGGTCGTTCCGCTAGGTTGACTTCTCTGATATGTTGATCCAAGATTTTTTCCATGCCTTTTAGGAGAAAGGAGCTGAGGCTAATTGGTCTGTAGGATGAAGGCATTTGCTCCGGTTTACCTGCCTTCGGTAAAAATACCACCTTAGCCATCCATCTACTGGGAATGTAACCCAGTAGGAGCGACGCTCTGTATAGTCTGGAGAGGACTGGGGCTATGTAGTTACTTCCTTTTTGGAGTTGACAAGGATAGACCCCATCTAGTCCTGGTGATTTGTATGGGCTGAAGGTAGATACCGCCCATTGCACTCTTTCTACCGTGGTAAGTTTAGTTGCAAGGCTTTGCTCTCTACCAGAAGTGCGTGCTGGGACACCCAATTCCGGTAGATAATAGCCCGCTTTGCAGCCCGGGAAGTGAGTGTCTAGCAGAAGTCTGCAAGTCTCTCCCGGATGCTGAGTATAACTACCATCTGGTTTCTTTAGAGTGCCGATCGTATTTTTGTGTTCCCTATTTAGAGCTTTTTGGAGGCGTACTGCCTCTGGGAGGCTCTTTATTTCCTTGCAGTGGTTTCGCCAGCTAGCTCTTTTGGATTTCCGCAATTCTTTGTTGTAGGAAGTTAGTGCAAGTTTGTACGGATTCCAATCACCCGTATTCTTTGCTCTATTGAATAGTTTTCTGGCTTGGCATCTCATTTGCTCAAGCTTCTTGCTCCACCAAGGCACATCACGTTTGGATTTTACCTTTCCTTGGGGACAGCTACTATTGAAAGCTATTCCAATGTCTGAATGAAGCTGTTCAGCTTCAGTCTCAAGCTCGTGCGCAGTCGTAATTTGACCACCATGGCTGTTTCCACCTTCTTCCATGATAAAGCGAAAGAATTCCCAGTTCGTTTTTCTGGGATTTCTAAAAACTAGTTCATGCTCAGGAAAGTGGCCAATGTCGAATTCTATGTGCATATGGTCCGACATTGATACCTCCCCTGAGACGCGCCAGTTTGTGACAGACGCTGCCATGTTCTGACTACTTAGAGTAAGATCTAAGACTTCCCCTCTAATAGCGTTCCTGAACGTTGGTTCATTGCCATGGTTTATAATACTTATATTATAACTACTGATAAACTCAAGGAGGTACTCACCCCTTTTGTTGGTGTCGTTGCTCCCCCAGACAGTGCTATGGGCATTTGCATCACAGCAGAGGATCCAGGGTATACCACTCTGCCGGCAGTGATCAGTAAGCGCCTTTACCTCAGGTGTCGGGGCTATCTCCTCCTCACCCGGGAAGTACGCGGAGGCAAGTACTGCCTCCTGCACCCCCCTAGGAGTTGGAATTTTGGCCCATACCGCAACGAGATCTGCCGTAATGAACTGTGAAAGAGGGAGAAACGTTAGTAAACATTGATCAGTTTGAATAATTCAATACGTTGCGATAACTCAATAAGCATGGATAAATTTCGATAATTATAAACTTCGATGATTCGATAAATTCAGTAACCTTTATGGCTGATTTTATTTCGATTCCTATCTTTTAACCTAATTCTTATGTATTTCTCATTGTCTCCATTTTCGCCTTTATCTCAATTTTCGTCTTTATCTTCACTTTTGCCTTTTTTTGTCTTCATCGTTATCACTTGTTTCTTCATCTTCATATTTATCTTTATTTCAAAGTTGAATTTCAAACACGAAGTAAAACAAAATGCGAAACAGCTTAAATTGAACAGGTTGCAAAAACAACCATACACAAATATGGAAATTTTTAAAGGACGATTTTCAACCAATTTCGAAACTATAAAAACTCTCCTCATCTACAGAAAATTACCTTTCCAACGGTGTTTTTGGTTTTGAAATCGGTAACTTTACCTTGGTCTTCATCTTTGTTTTTATCTTTCACATCTTTGCTTATATCCTTTTCTTTTTCTATTCACGTAGATGAGATGAGGTGCGATGACGTGATAAGATGTGACGTGATTTTATGTGATGTGATAGGATGTATGTCATGTGTTGTCATATCCTCGGATGTCATGTCATATGATGTCATACCATATGATGTCATATCATGTGATGCCACGTCATGTAATGCCATATCATATCATACGATG
Organism: Rhagoletis pomonella; assembly: GCF_013731165.1. Lineage (NCBI taxonomy): Eukaryota > Metazoa > Arthropoda > Insecta > Diptera > Tephritidae > Rhagoletis > Rhagoletis pomonella. Next base: position 42,196,178 of record NW_023458557.1, read on the forward strand.
ATATATCATGTGATGTCAAGTCATGTGATGTCATGCCATATAATGTGATGTCATATCATATGATATGATGTCCCGTGATATCGTATGATGTGATATCATATTATGTGATGTAATTTCATGTGATGTCTCTTCATATCATGTGATATAATGTGATGTGATGTCATTTAATGTGATCACATTCCATGTTCTGATTATTATATGGATAACCCTGTTGATAACTGTGACGATAAAAATCTTCTTCTTCTTCTTTTTTGGCGCTCTAACCGCCTAAGCGATTTTGGCCGAGTTCAGCAAAGCACGCCAGTCGTTTCTCCTCTGTGCCAACTGACGCCAATTGGAAACGCCAAGTGAAGCCAAGTCCTTCTCCACCTGATCTCTCCATCGCAGTGGGGGCATCCCTCTTCCTCTGCTACCACCAGCGGGTTCCGAGTTGAATACTTTC
>NW_023458557.1:42196719-42199404 GCF_013731165.1 Rhagoletis pomonella
AAAATATTAACAAACAAGCTCAAAGAACACTTAAACATAAACAAGAGGATTTAAGCAAGTCGAAATACCGTAAATGTAAACAAAAAATATACAAACAACACATGTAGTGGTGGACAGTAGGACGGAGAGAATCTGTATGTAGAAAAGCACGGCATAGCATTGTTATTGTCGGACGAAGTACTGATGGCGGACCGAGGAACAAGCACATGAACACATAAACACATGACACCTACGTTATTGGTCCGCATCATCCGCAGAGTACACACCATAAGTGATAAGATGTACCACAAGAAAAATATTGACATTATTAAAGAAATCCTGGAGAAAAACGAATTTCCTCATGGCTTGATTAACAAACTCATCCGCGATTACTATATCAAGTCCAATAATGATAAATCAAATGAGAAGAAAATTTATACATCGGCAACATATATTCCAGGATTATCAGAGGAAATTAAGCACTCTAAAATATTTGACAGAGAGAAATTTCACATAGCGTTCACGTATAATAATACTTTAAAACAAATATACACCAACACCAAAGACAAAGTTCCTAAAAATGAGAAATCTGACGTAATCTACAGAATACCATGCAATGGTGACGGGTCCCACGTATGCGATATGGTATATGTGGGGACAACCAAATCTAAATTGAAGACAAGGATTTCCGCTCATAAATCTAACAAAACAAGTAAGAAAGTCTAAGTTCGGGCGGAGCCGAACATTAAATACCCGGCGCAAGTATTAAATATATGTTTTCCACCTTTCCGAAAGCTACCGCTACATGATAAGCCGGGGTGTATACATTTTAAGTAAATTAGCGTCCTTAAATTTCGAAATATTGCAGTTTCAAGCATATCTGAAATTTACCGTTATATGAAAAGCGGCCTCAATTTTAGTCCGATTTCAACAATTTTCAACGGTTTGCTTTTATGTGGCAAGCACAATAACCATACCGAGCTTGGTACAAATTGCTAGAACGGTTAGCGAGATACATATATGTGATCACAAGTGGGCGGTGCTACTCCCATTTTCCAAAATTTTGTCATAAACGTATTTTTTGGTAAAGAATTGTTGCAATCATCAATTTTGAATAAATTAGCTTCAATATTTACTGATTTATCGAAGATTTTGTATTTCTCGAAATTACCGTTATATGGGATGTGGGCGTGGTTATTGTCCGATTTTAGAAATTTTCGGCCACTTGGTATGCTGTATCAGGACCAACAACTGTGCCAAGTTTGGAAGAAATTGGTGTAGCGGTTACCAAGATATACACATGTAACCATAAGTGGGCGTGGCTACGCCCATTTGCCAAAATTTTGTAATATTCTTATTTTTCGTCTAAAACTCATTGCAAATATCAATTTTGAGTGAATTATCTTCAGTAGTTACTAAAATATCGCAGTTTTCGTTTTTCTGAAAATTACCGTTATATGGGAGGTAAGCGTGGTTATTGTCCGATTTCACCCATTTTCAGTACCATCCGTCCTATGCCCAAAAGAAGTCCACGTACCAAATTTCGTTAAGATATCTCACTTTTTACTCGATTTATCGTGTGCACAGACGGACGGACGGACGGACGGACGGACGGACGGACGGACAAACAGTCACCGCTTAATCGATTTCTCTTTTCATTCTGATCATTTATGTATACATTTGTCTATATCTATCTCGATTCGTTTTGCCTGTTACAAACAACCGTTATGGGAACAAAGTTATAATACCCTTGTGCACAAGTGCGCTCGGGTATAAAAATATACAAACAACAATACATGTAGTGGTGGACAGTAGGACGGAGAGAATCTGTATGTAGAAAAGCACGGCATAGCATTGTTATTGTCAGACGAAGTACTGGTGGCGGACCGACGAACAATCACATGAACACATAAACACATGACACCGCTGACATGGTAACCGCTGCACCAATTTCTTCCAAACTTGGCACAGTTGTTGGTCCTGCTACAACATACCAAACGGCCGAAAATTTTAAAAATCGGACAATAACCACGCCCACATCCCATATAACGGTAATTTAGAAAAATACGAAATCCTCGATAAATCAGTAAATATTGCAGCTAATTTATTCAAAATTGATGGTTGCAACAATTTTTTACCAAGAAATACGCTTATGATACAATTTTGGAAAATGGGCGTGGCACCGCCCACTTATGATCACATATATGTATCTCGCTAACCGTTCTAGCAATTTGAACCAAACTCGGTATGGTTATTGGGCTTGCCACATTAAAGCAAAGCGTTGAAAATTATTGAAATCGGACTAAAATTACGACCGCTTTTCATATAACGGTATATTTCAGAAATGCTTGAAACTGCAATATTTCGAAATTTAAGGACGCTAATTTACTTAAAATTTATACACCCCGGCTTATTGTGTAGCGGTAGCTTTCGGAAAGGTGGAAAACATATATTTAATAATTGCGCCGGGTATTTAATGTTCGGCTCCGCCCGAACTTAGACTTTCTTACTTGTTTTGTTTACATTTACGGTATTTCGACTTGCTTAAATCCTCTTGTTTATGTTTAAGTGTTCTTTGAGCTTGTTTGTTAATATTTTTCTGCACATAGAATTAGTCGATTGGAAAAACTCAATAATGTAAGTTGCGTTTTGGATGTATGTTTTTTGTAATTTGACGTAAATATGTATGCATTTGGTGTTTTTCAG
>NW_023458557.1:42199504-42202566 GCF_013731165.1 Rhagoletis pomonella
TCCCTCTTCCTCTGCTACCACCAGCGGGTTCCGAGTTGAATACTTTCAGAGCTGGAGCGCCGGTGTCCATTCGAACGACATCGCCAAGCCAGCGGAGCCGCTGTATTTTAATTCGCTGCACTATGTCCATGTCGTTGTAAAGCTCATACAGCTCATCGTTCCATCGTCTGCGGTACTCGCCGTCGCCAACGCGTAAGGGCCCGTAAATCTTCCGCAAAATCTTTCTCTCGAACACTCCACGAGCCGCCTCATCGGATGTTGTCATTGTCCATGCTTCTGCGCCATATACCAGCACGGGCATGATGAGTGACTTATAGAGCGTGGTTTTCGTACGTCGAGAGAGGACTTTACTCCTGAATTGCCTACTCAGTCCAAAGTAGCACTTGTTGGCAAGAGTGATTCTACGTTGGATTTCAATGCTGACATTATTATCGGTGTTAATGCTGGTTCCCAAGTAAACGAAATTCTCTACTTTCTCGAAATTGTAACTGCCAACAGTGACGTGGGTGCCAAGGCGCGAATGTACTGACTGTTTGTTTGATGACAGAAGATACTTCGTCTTGTCCTCGTTTACCACCAGATCCATGCGCTTTGCTTCCCTATCCAACTTGGAAAAGGCAGAACAGACTTCGCGGTTGTTGTTACCGATGATGTCGATGTCATCGGCATAAGCCAGCAATTGCACGCTCTTGTAGTAAATTGTTCCTGAGCGGTTCAGTTCTGCAGCTCTTATTATCTTCTCCAACATCAGATTAAAGAAGTCACATGAAAGGGAGCCGCCCTGTCTGAAACCCCGTTTTGTGGCGAACGGCTCGGTGAGGTCTTTTCCAATTCTGACGGAGCTGGTGGTATTGCTCAACGTCATTTTACACAGCCGTATGAGTCTAAAGCCACACTGATAAGGCCCAATCAGTTCATTGACGGTGGGCTTCAGTCTTTCACACAATACGCTCGATAAGACCTTGTAACCTATGCTTAGAAGGCTGATCCCGCGGTAGTTGGCGCGAATGGCGGGGTCACCTTTCTTGTGGATTGGGCAGAGCACACTTAAATTCCAGTCGTCGGGCATGCGTTCATCTGACCATATTCTGCACAAGAGTTGATGCATGCACCTTAGCAACTCCTCGCCGCCGTACTTGAATAACTATGGTATGTTAATTATAGACAATTATTTTCCGTTTACCTTTACCATCCCATGGCACACGACTGTGCAGCATAAACCACATCGCCTTAACAGTATTCAGAAGAAACACATTGTACACAGAGCTGCCAACTTGGCTCAAACCGTGCCATTTTTTGCCGTATTTACTTACTTCAAATGGCACTTAATTTTTCAATTTGGCACTTTTGAAAAATAATAATATTTCAATTCATTTTTGTGAAATCCTTTGCGTGTACTTCTTTTTGTCAACTAAAATTTTCTAATGTCTATAGTGTATACAACTGGTTTATCTTACTTTGCATTGGGCTTTCGTTTTAGGGATGTGTTTGTAATTTTAATGCTAAATCAAAAGAACTAAAAAGAATGACAGCTTTTTTGGCACTTTTATTTTTCTATTTGGCACATTTTGGCGCTGTTTTATCCTCAATATGGCACTTCATAGCTAAGTAAAGTTGGCAACCCTGATTGTACTAACTGAAATTTTTTCGCCTGCGCGATAGTAGAAGTACCTACGTATGTACACTTTTAAGATGCATGCATAGGCATTATGCGTGGATTTTATTGTATCTCTGTATTTCCATAACTCCCCGTCAAATAATGTAATTCTTGACAGAAGTGCTTACAACTTAACAGTTTGGCAATTTAAACACTGTTGAAGTTGATTTCCTTACTAGCGCCTGCAACTATACTTCTTATTTACTACCGCCGGCAATTTTATAGTGGTTTTACGTTCTTTGGCAAATTACGCTCTGTTAGCCATAAATTTTACCATGTTTTGTATCAAGACCCCTGGACCATATAGGGAATTCATTTATATTTTAAATTGTATTGTCATCGTGATTGGAACTATACTGAAAATTTGAAGTCTTAAAAAAAATATCCATCGATAACTTAAAGTTGTGATACACAATGGCTAGAGGCGTCGCACTATAGGCAAAACACGAGTTTTTTTTTCAAAATCGTAGATCCTCGCTTAGAAAAGAGATAATTGAATGAAAATTTTTTTATCGTGAAGATAGTAATACACTTGAATTGATATGAAAAGTAATATATGTATGTATGTATAACGACCGCTTAAATCGATTTCAAAGTTCTACTTTCGCTGTAGAAATTTTAGGTCTACGTTATGTACAGTGTACGACAAAACTAAAGCACGAAGTCTCTCCTGAACTCGTTAAGTTAAAAAAAGACAACAAATGGTTATATCCTTCAATTTTTTTTTCTTAAACTTATAATAACAAATATATATGATAAAAAAAACAGTGTTCCAGTTTGTTATTGGGAAAATAGTACTGTTATGTGCAAAAACAAACCCCCTGCAAAAACTTGCTGCGACAAAACTAAAGCACATGGTCAAATTTCTATTCATAGCTGACCGTGAGTCATTAATCAGAACCGTTAGGATATAAAATATTATACGTCAAACATAAATAAAGCATTATCAGTGTTATTGCGTGTTTTTAACGACATTTACTACATTTTCGAGCTAAGGTAAAAAAAAAACGTTAAAAATGGCCCGAAATAAGTATAACGCGGTATTACGTAACCAAATTATAGATGAATTTAATGGAGGTGAATCGATTCTCAATATTTCTCGAAAATTCAAGATTCACCACACCGTAATTTCCCGAACAATAAGCTGTTTTCGGTCATCCGGCTCCTGTGATACCATACATTTAGGTGGCAGGCCCCGCAAAACCACTACTCGTCAGGATAAATTAATCATCCGAAAGGTCCAGAAAGATCCCTTCATATCGGCGAGATCCCTGAGAAGTGAATTTTCATTGGACGTTAGCCTTAGAACCATTCAGCGAAGAACTGTCGAAGGCGGCTTCCCAACTTATAGAAGTGCTAAAAACCTTTTATTTCAATAAAGAATCGTAGAGCACGAGTCGAATTT
>NW_023458557.1:42202666-42209933 GCF_013731165.1 Rhagoletis pomonella
TTCTGCACAAGAGTTGATGCATGCACCTTATCAACTCCTCGCCGCCGTACTTGAATAGCTCAGCTGGCAGGCTGTCAGCTCCAGCGGCTTTGTTGTTTTTCAGCCGCGTTATTGCTATACGTACCTCGTCATAGTCAGGCGGTGGAACGTTGACTCCGTCATCATCGACTGCGGGCTCGGGTTCTTCTTCTCCACAACTTTCCGTGCTGCTACCATTTAGTAGGGCGGAAAAGTGTTCCCTCCAAAATTTAATTACGCTCTGGACATCAGTTACTAGGTCGCCATTATTGTTCTTACAGGAGTGCGCCCCGGTCTTTAAACATTCCGTAAGTCGCCTAACTCTCTGATAAAATTTTCGGGCATTCCTCCTGTCGGCCAGTATTTCACGCTCTTCGCACTCACGTATTTCTGCCTCTCTTTTCTTGTTGCGGCAAATACGTCTCGCTTCCCTCTTCAGATCCCTATAGCGGTCCCACATAGCGCGCGTTGCGCCCGATCACAGCGTGGCCCTGTAGGCGGCATCTTTTTTTTCTGCAGCTTCCTGACACTCCTCATCGTACCAGTTGTTCTTTCGGGCTCGTGAAATCCTACTTCTTCGGCGGCGGTACTTAATGAGCGGGAGATGTGGTTCCACTGCTCGCATATGTCGGTTTGTTGAAGAGTGCTCTCTGAGAGCAGGTGTGAGAGTCGAGTAGCGAAAGCGCTGGCTGTCTGTTGTGATTGCAGCTTTTCGACGTTAAGCTTTCCTTGCATATTTGGGCGCACATATTTTGCTGCACAGAGGCGGGTGCGTATCTTGGCTGCAACAAGATAGTGGTCCGAGTCGATGTTTGGGCCTCGGAGTGTGCGTACGTCTAAAACACTGGAAGCGTGCCTTCCGTCTATCACAACATGATCGATTTGGTTTCTCGTTTTTCGATCCGGAGACAGCCAGGTAGCTTGATGGATCTTTTTATGCCTGAACCTAGTACTGCATACTACCATGTTTGGGGCCCCGGCGAAGTCGATCAGCCTCAATCCGTTGTCGGACGTTTCGTCGTGGAGGCTGAATTTTCCGACGGTGGTTCCAAAGATCCCTTCTTTGGCCACCCTGGCATTGAAGTCGCCAAGCACGATTTTGATATCATGACGGGGGCAGCGCTCGTACGTGCGCTCCAAGCGCTCATAGAAGAGATCCTTGGATGCCTCATCCTTCTCTTCCGTCGGGGCATGGGCGCAGAAGAGCGAGATGTTGAAGAATCTCGCTTTGATGTGGATTGTGGCTAGACGCTCGTCCACTGGGGTGAACGACAGTACTCGGCGACGGAGTCTCACTCCCACCACAAATCCAACTCCGAATTTGCGCTCCTTCACATGGCAGCTGTAGTAGACGTCGCAAGGCCCCAGACATTTTTTGCCTTGCCCCGCCCAACGCATTTCTTGGATGGCGGTGATGTCAGCTTTTGTCCTTACGAGGACATCAACCAGCCGGGCAGAGGCACCTTCCCCATTAAGGGTCCGGACATTCCAGGTGCATGCCCTCAAATCGTAGTCCTTTAAACGTTTGCCGTGGTCGTCATCATAAGGGGGGGTCTCATCCGAGACTTTGCTTTGCTTCTTTACTGGAAGTGGTTTTTACGTGGCGGGTCTCAAGCCCAGCGCACAACCCATTGCTGGGACGGGGGTCGTTTTGCAACCAAATACACGTTTATATAGCGAGCCGCTTGCTCCAAGCAGACACCCGCTTGCAGCCGCACCTACTGGTGAACAGACGCTGCAGACTTCAGTGAGCCCTTAAACCGAATAAGTCAGAGTGGCCCCACCGAAGCTCCCTCTCTTTCTGCCGTGACTCAAGGCTCCACTCGGATTGGTTACCGCATCTCGCACATGGGTTGCTCACGTTGCCCAGAGTGCGCGAACGAGGACCCAAGAGTCGGGATTGAGTATAGCCATGCAACTGTAACTGCATACCCAGCGCAATGATTATACCCCATTGCACTCTATATATCCATAAACATATAGAAAAATACGATTGCAAAATCGATTAATTCATCGATAAATATAACAATCATCAGTATCGATTATTGTACATATCGATAACAATATAAATCAATTATTTAATCGATTATTATACCGATAACAATATCCATTATTGTATCGATAACAATATAGATTATTATATTCATTATTATATCGATTACAATAGCTGTTATTTAATCAATAACAGTATCGATAACAACATCGATTATTTTATCGATAGCAATGTCGATTATTATATTGATAAAAGTATCGGGCTATATATCGATAACAATATCGATCTTCATCCTCATCCTTTTCTTCATATTTATCTTTATTTTTGCATATTCCTCTTCACTTTTACCTTAAAGTGTTTAAATTTGCTTTGATCTTCGTTTTTGCCTGTACCTCTAGGCATCTTTGTTTTTGTTTTTCTTCTCAAACCGCTAAACCGCTGGGAACCACTTCTATGTGCATTATTCCCCTTGAATTTGACAATTTACTCCCAATCAACCAACTGCCGCTAAAAAAGTTTACTTCATAAATTCAAGAAATGATCCTACCATTTTAGTTACCCTAATTCTTACGTATCTGTCATTGTCTCCATTTCCGTCTTTATCTTCACTTTTGCCCTTTTTTTTACTTCATCGTTCTCATTTATTTCTTCATCTTCATATTTATCTTTATTTCAAAGCTTAATTTCAAATGTGTAGTGAAACAACAGGCGAAGCATGTCAAATTGAACATGTTGCAGCAACATCTATACACATTTCGAAAATGTTTAAACAACGGTTTTGGCCGTAATTTTCAACCAATTGTGAAGCCATAAAAACTCTGCTCATCTACGGAAAAATGCCTTTCCAACGGTGTTCTTGGTTTTGAATCCGGTTCGGTAGAATTGCCAAACGAACGGAGACAAAATTTATGTTAGCGTATTAATATATAGATAAGCTAATTTCACCACTCACGACACCAGCATGCTGGTACAATCATAAAATCTTTAAATAGTTTTTGAAGTCGCACCAGCAGCTGGTGCAATCACACCACAAGAACATACACGGTCAATCGACTTGATGGGCCATTTAACAAATTAAGCATTTTAAGGGCTGTAAGCTTATCTATTTTAAACTATAGTTAAATCGTTAATGAATTTTGAGATAATTTATGATCTATTTCAGAAAAAGAAGGTTTTTATTTAAGGAATATCATCAAACATATCAGCAGAAAAAAATTCTATTTCGCCATATGATATTTTATAATTCAATACAGTATTGATACAAAAATATATTTATTCTTTTAGTTTAAGTTATAAAAATTGACTTGATTGAAAATTGAATTGATTAAAATTGATAAACTCAAATTCTCATGAATATTTTCAAAATTCATAGATTGAATGGATAAATTGAAAATATTTATTGAAAAACTATTAAAATCAGGCATTGGGATTCTACTGCGAATATCTTATAAATGGTTAGAGTAATCGATTAACTACATGAGACCTTTTTTGTAGAGCGTTTAATTTCCTATAGAAATAATTAAAACTCATTTGAAAATAATTATTTTTTAGTAAGTTACAAAATTCAAAACAAAAAGTTATTTTCCTTAAAATACTTCAATTTTTGATCTTGAATATCTTTTAAATGGTTAGATTAACGAAAAGAGTGTATCAGACCATTTTTGTAGAGCGTTCAATTTCCTATAAATATTGACCATGCAACTGGTTTAACGATCTATCGGTGATAAGATATGACCATTTTTATATGAGACTAAATTGAATTTGGAAAACTATGATGAGCATAATCTCCCCGTTAATATTAAGAGCTCAGATTTGGTATGTACTTTCTAGAGGTACCTAGGAATTAGTTTTCGTGTGTCGGATCAAAAAAAAACGTTATTTTTTACCCACCCTAATGTACATACACACATACACACATAAAATGTGAAGTTACATGAAAAAAGATGCTTTTATTATTGCACTCGTTTTGTACTAACTTTTTAAAAAAGAAGACACCCCGAAATTGTGCATATGGAAACTGTGCATACGAAATAATGCATTTGAAAAAAACCAAAATAATGCATACGAAAAAACCGAAATTATGCATATATGCACAGTTTCGGTTCAAAGCCGGAATAATGCATATGAAAAAACCGAAATAATGCATATATGCACAGTTTCCGTTGAAAACCGCAATAATGCATATTAGAAAACCCGAAATTATGCATATGCACACTTTCGTTTGAAACCTGAAATAGTGCATATGAGAAAAACGAAGTAATGCATACATGCACAGTTTCGGTTGAAACAGAACTAATGTCTAATTCAGGGTTGTTGCGAATATTAATCCAAAATAAAAGTCCTTTATGGATAATAAACAAACGGCCTGTCCAAATTAAACAAATTTGGTATCATATGAAAGAGGGCTGAAATAGCTTTTAAACAGAAATAACGAACGACCTCTATTTACATTTTTTTTTATAATTTATTACTAAAGAAATGCATAAACCTGACACAAGGTTTGTCCTATGGTAATTATTTAACATATATTGTTGAAATATATTTCAATATGTGGTTTTCCTCGTTTAGATATTTTAGTGTTAAAGCTATTTAAGTCCTCTTTAATTTGATACCAAACTTGTTTAATTTGGATAAGCAGTTTGTTTATTATCCGGAAAAGACTTTTATTTCGGAATAATATTCGCAACAACCCTGGTCTAAATAAACAGTTTCCATATGCACAATTTCAGTGCCCCGTTGAGAAAAGCGTTGTAAAAAGCTGTTAAGTGAAGATCACACGATTTGTACATCTGTACGGATTTGTACATTTTGGCAGTGAAAGAGTGGTGTTGTTTAGAAATTCCGAACAACACCACTATGTACCTGCCAAAATGTACAAATCGAGTGATCCCTGCTTAAGATGAAGATAAAGAGAGGGAGCTGAGAAAACGTTAAAATTTAAAGCTAACATATGTAAGTGCATAGCATACCTACATATCGTCGATGTTTTTGCAAAACTGCCCATCGACCAGTTGTAAAACCGCCTAAATAGCCATTGTGACAAAAACGAGATTTGGTAACCCTGAACTCCAGGCTTCGAGATTTATGCATAAGAATCGTAAAATCGTCACTAAAACAACAGATTTGTAAAATAATAGCTAGAGAAAATACCGCCTATGAAGGCAATGCCTTCAAAGAAAAATAGTTTTTTCGCTCTAATAAAAAATTTGAGTGCCTAAAATAGCCGGTTTTGCAATTGGTCGATGGGCGGTTGTGCAAAAACATCGCCGATTTGTATATCCGTACATATGTACATATGATCGATATGTACATATGTACGCTCTTAAAACGAATCCACGGGAAATTAAAATTTTTGTAACGTTGCTAGAGCACTTTTCAGATTTATGTCTTTAACACCAAATTATTTGATTAAAAAATTTTTGCGTAGGACGCTGAAACCTAATCGCAAACGCACTGCAGAAAGTTTCACGCTGTCAAACGACAACAATTGACTAAGGGCCGTTCAATATCCGGTTAACACAAACCGGAGTTAAAATGTCCATAATGACGTCTAGTAACTTTGACGAAAGCTTAACTTATCTTATTTTATTCATTTTAGTGCAGTTTTAAAAATCTTTTGCTAAAAAAACTTTCGTTAGACTATTTTATTTTATTCCTTTGATTGTACATGTTAAATAAAAGCTTGTTCTTAAAAAATGTTTTTTTTACATTATATATTTTATTTTTATTTATATAATGAAAACAGCTCTTATAAAGATTTTATTTTGTTGCTTTAAATAGAAAAGTTCTTTAAATGTAAATCTATCTTAAACTGAAGCATTTTCATCTAAGTTAAGGGCCCGTTGTTCAATGTATGCCTATTACCAGTACATCATTATCGAAGATTTCGACATCATGCATATAACATGTGATCGATAAAACAGTTTTTGTATTTAACCCGAGCTACCGACTTGAGTTAATCAGACATTGAACAACGGGCCCTAAGTGCCAATTTTAAATGAATATTTAAACGGCACTTAAGTTTAATTGTGGATTGCTGTTTAAATTCCATTTAGCTTTCGTTGGGTTTCAGATCAACTTTATTTAAATATGCCAATCAATTGGCAGCACTGCTGCATGTTCCTTGAAATTGTTGTTGCATTTGCTTGTTTGTTTACATTATGTGCTGAACAGCTGATTGTTTTTTGGTGGGATTTGGTGGGATTGATTAAACAACCTACCAATCAATAGTTGCGTTCGCGTAGCTGTTAATTGTTCATGTTTAACCAAAACTTACAAGTTTTTGCGTTCGCGCACGCAAAAAACTTGCAAAGTAAGGGAAATTGAGAGAGCAAAGTGACATTTCATTTTGAGGGGAAGCTGCTGGCTTCTGCTGGAAAAATTTTTGCCAACAGCAATTTGCCAACAGGAAAACAGCTGATCAAAAACAGCTGGTTGGCATTTACGCAAATCACAAAATTGAATTTGATGGTTTGGAAGTTAAAAATTACAAAACGCGACTAATTAAACTTGTAAGAAATAAGTAGTTATTTGTTTAATCAATAAACTGTGTCAGTATAACACTTTGTGATGACTTTTCGTACGTTTTAAATTTTACACTTTTGAATGTAAACAAAAATTATATCAGCTGTTCGTCTAACTTGCAAGTTTCTGCAAATTTTCTGTTCGCGTACTATTTGGGATATTTTTCTCTTGTGAGAGAACTGGAGATTTTAAACGAACGCACCTAATCTTGGTTGTTTGGTACAAACCCAAGGTTGCATATCTCATATTTAAATAGCCAATATTGGCCATTTAAGTTCAGATTAAATGTATGATCTGAAAATGAATAGCGAAAGTTAAAAAACTATCTCTACTTAAGTAGGCCATCTGAAATTGGGCTTAAGCCTTTTGACCACTTCGGTATGTTAATTCTTCTTCTTCTTCTTTTTAAGTTCAGATTAAATGTATGATCTGAAAATGAATAGTGAAAATTAAAAAACAATCTCTACTTAAGTAGGCCATCTGAAATTGGGCTTAAGCCTTTTGACCACTTCGGTAAGTCAATTCTTCTTCTTCTTCTTTTTTGGCGCTGTAACCGCCTAAGCGATTTTGGCCGAGTTCAGCAAAGCACGCCAGTCGTTTCTCCTCTGTGCCAACTGACGCCAATTGGAAACGCCAAGTGAAGCCATGTCCTTCTCCACCTGATCTTTCCATCGCAGTGGGGGCCTCCCTCTTCCTCTGCTACCACCAGCGGGTTCCGAGTTGAATACTTTC
>NW_023458557.1:42210033-42213096 GCF_013731165.1 Rhagoletis pomonella
AAAAAAAGCTAGCTATGTAAAAGTTACTGTTTCAAAACTTGCAATATTAAATTTTTAAATATAAAATTTGCAAATCTACCATACTGCAATTTTATTTTTTTTAATGGTATTAGGCTCTTGTTTATAAAAATTTTCAGGTAATAAAAAAGATACAGTTCGGATGTTACTTGTTGTCGTAGACGTTTTTTTTTTAATTTATGGTTTACTTTTATAAAATCACATAACACTGTTTGCAAGTGGACTACTCATATCTTCTATATCTATACTATTATATAAAATTGATTATATGGGCATTGTTTGTCACGGCTTTTTTCTCAAATTACTAAACAGATTTCAATAATTTTTGTTTTAAAACGAAGCATTTGTAAAAGGAAACAGAGTGGCATACTTATTTTTTTATTCTTGGAAGATAAACACCCTTTTTTGGGTGTAAAGTTACAAAAAAAATACAATACGTTCAAGCATTAGGCTATTTGATCGCCAAATACTGCGCATAGCTACGCGAAAATTCTGTTCATCAGTGCCGACCAAACACGAGCTCGCAAAGACGAGGTCACAAAGGCGCAAGAGATGTGTATGAGCGACGTGACTGCGCTGTACCACATACATACACATAAACGTAGTTGAGCTAAACAACGATCACTGATTGAACTTGCTAAATATATACATGTATCTATATACATATGTACGATTGCAAAGCATCGCTTCACACTCATGTGCAGTATGTGGTTGACACAACAAATTAAACATACATACATATGTTTGTAAATATGAACATACATATGTATTTATGTATGTATGTACTTGTTTCCAAATAAAGGGTACATGGCAAGTATTATTTATATACTTTTTTAAGATTGGTAAATTTATTCTCTGAAACCGATTACCGACGTGAAAATTTGTGCATAGTACCGAACTGCTTTCAGGCTTTAATTTTTGCATTTTTGTAAAAGATTCTCTACAATGTCACTTTTTTAAAAGTGAGTTAAAGGATTAAATAAGTTTAGAAGCTGTTAGAAAAAAGGATACTAGCTGATAAGCATTGTACTGATTTTTTACATTAAATGCATGACTTTTAAACATTTGCATATCACTTTGAATCTCATTTATTACATAAGCTAATGTTGAATTTTTTCCACCTTCTTCATGACATTTTTCATGGTTTTATGTCATGGTTTTTCTTGGGAGGCAGGCTTTTTGATTAATCTTTCTTCGGCAACAATTTCCCATATATGCTTTTTAAATGAAAAATCCCTTTTCACCTAAACGTGACATTCTGGAAATATTTCACATTTTTTGTTTTTTTTAAGAGTTTTATTTCACTAAAGCATATAAACAAGGAAATGAAAAACGGGACATTCAGGAAAATTCGGAGGGACAATGTTATAATAGAAAGCAACGCTTATGTATGTTGACAAAATTTTTCAGCCGAAAATATAATAAGACAATAAAGGTTAAGGTGGTCATTTACAAACAGTTAGGCCTTTTTTTCATTGTTTCTTTGCTTAAACATTTTTTCATGTTGATTATCGAATTACCTGAGCGAGGATATATATTTTTATATGAAGTACGCAAAATATATCAAAGAAATACCGTTCGCAAAAGAACTGCGCAAAGTGCAACTATGGCTTCGATTTTGCTGTTCTCAAGCTTAATTCTATACATATAATAAAATTGTAAAAAAACGATGTATTATAGATATTAAAGAAAAATGAATATGGGAGGTATTTATTAGAGCAACAGAAGCTAAATCAAGAGTTTTTTGAAATTTTGTCTGTCTTTCTGCTGGTATGTTTACACGCGCATCAGTCAAAACCTAATGCATGGAATTGAATGCACTTCTCACCGATGTATTGCTAGACTTAAAATATTGAAAACAATATTAGAGAGGCCATTTTTGTAAAATTTTAGTTAAAGCAGAATGATAAGATAACGTAGATGTTGAAGTATGGCTGTCAAAAGAAAGAGGTTAAAGAAAGCCTACTGTCATACCCACACAAAAGCGTTGGACTGAGCGTTTTCTGACGCCTAGCGTTAACGCCGAAGTGTAATACCTAAACAAAAGCGGCAACGCTACGTCAAATGAATAAATAACACCAACAATAAGCATAGGTTTGTTTATGTGAATTACGAAAATGACAGTTTCGCTGCAGCAAACTTGACTTCCCAACACCCTGTCAAGTTCGGATCTTCTAACCGCTAAGCGTTGGCGCCGCTTTATTTCGGTATGCTTCATACAAATTGTATGATCATGGGATTTTTTTGCCAACCAGACAACGCTGACGCTTTTGGTTAGGTATGGCTGTTACAGCCGAAAATATTTTTTGGGAGGTTGCCACCTGTTTTAAAATTTTAATTTAATTTGATTATTAAATACTAGCGAATACCCGGCGTGCTTCGCTGCGCCTTAAAAGTAATTTTGTTTTGTTACTCCCTCTCACAACATTTGAAAATATTAGTTAATATTGCTGTACATATTTGTATAGTAGGGAGATTTTTTCAAATTATATAAATATACGTTATTTGAATATTGAATTAATACACGTTTGAGGAAAAGGTGCGATAGTAGACTCCAGTTATAAGATTATAAATTAAATTTCCAAGAAAAAGTCGGTTCTTTACATATTTTCTAATTACCTTCGAAAATATATTAACTAAAAAAAAAAAATAAACAATGCTTCATAGATCGATTTTTTTTAAATCTAACTTCATAAAGTTCTTTAAAAATATTTTGTAAATGAGGCCATAAGAGCTTACGGGGAGAGTTACAAAACAAAAATACATTTAAGGCGCAGCGAAGCACGCCGGGTAATTGCTGGTATTAATTAAAAGATAATTTGTCACCCGTCTGAAATAAAAAAATTTTCAATCAGAAGGATAAAATAGTATTGTGTTATTAGTTCAAAAGTAAATGATTGTAGTTCAATGACGAAGGGGGGGATCTACCTCCCCCCCCATAACCCCTCCCCCCCTGGCTACGCCACTGACAAGTATCATATTTGATCAATCATACCGATATTTTCATGTATTAAAAGAATTAAAAATGAAAATGAATAAAAAAAA
>NW_023458557.1:42213196-42214312 GCF_013731165.1 Rhagoletis pomonella
AGTGCAGCATTTAACCCTTTAATGCAGAGTCTGTCATATATGAAACGCTTTTTAACCCTTTCAAGGCAGAGGCAAAATGGTTCTCAATATGTTTTCAACGTACTTTTTATTTATTTAAATTTTTTATTTATTTTTTATTTTATTTTTTATTTTTTTATTTTATTTTTTTTATTTATTTTTTTATTATTATTTTACTATGGAAAAATTTTCTACGATTAATATCTACGACAACATGAGAAAAAGCACGTTCAAAAGCATATTGAGAACCTTTTTCCTTTATCTCTTCCATTTCTCTTTTCTAAGCGAAGATCTACGATTTTGAAAACAAAAACTACTGTGTTTTGCCTACAGTGCGTCGCCTGTGGGCATTCTTTCATATATGTATGTATGTGCCATTTCTACCTTTATATATTTTTTGTCTACTCGGTTATTCCATGGGGAATTCATGCTTTATTTAAATTTAAAAAATTAAATTACTACACCATTTTAATTAATTAGTGTGTAGTCCAGTTTTGTTTTGAAGAAGTTTCGTTAGTATACACTTCAGTTTTTACACATTGAATATAGCTGCATATTTATATATTTACGCGTATCTATTTACATTTATTTATCTACAAGTCTGCAAAATCTTATTACTTATAACGCGATTTTTAATCTTCGTTGCTTAACACACATTTTTTCAATTACTTCTTGTGTTGTAATCGGCACATCATTATGTACCGCTAACATCGTTAAACCATTCAGCCGCTCCTTAATTGTATAAAAAGAAGGGACAAATAAGATAGCATATTCAACAATTGAGTAGTCAACTTGCAAAGTGCGCTATGTAATTTTTTTTTAGATTTTTAGTTTTTAGTGGGTTTTATGTCCACTAACAGCGAAGTGAAAAATTTTTCTATATTTTGAAAAAAATAGCATGAAATGTTAACTACTCTTGCAAAAATCGCTATAATACTTATTTATACACTTTCAAATGTCTCCTCTTCGTATGAACTTAGAAAACTGAAAGAAAACGTAGTAGTTTCGGTGCCTAGTGGAAGAGGTCGCAAAAAAAAGGAAACCAATCTTGCTAGAGGAGAGAACGCGAAAAGCTAAAAAAAGCTAGCTATGTAAAAG
>NW_023458557.1:42214412-42228830 GCF_013731165.1 Rhagoletis pomonella
TATTTTCATGTATTAAAAGAATTAAAAATGAAAATGAATAAAAAAAAATTTAATCAGCAAAATGAATAAAATTATTTGTATGTATGTAACTGATTCGCCTAATAGGTTTACATATAAAAATATTATCCTCATTTTCGCGCTTAGCTACCTAATCTGTAATTATGTAAATGAGATTAGCCATAAAAAATTATAATTATAAAATAATCTCAGATTAAATCAATAACTTTTTGGTGTCCAACCCAGTTTTATCGATTATACTTGCGAGGAAGAGGAGGAATGTTAAATGTAAAACTAAACAAAAATGTACGCTAGTAAGGAAAAGAGGTTTGTGAAGGTATTTTTAATAGAATAATAAGTTAAAATATATTTAAATATCATAATATGTGTAGCAGAAAAAAGTGACCACGGTGACACCGAGAATAAGCTTAACTTTTCCTCGAGTTGTGAGAATAACAAGCACAACCAATTTGATAGCTAACAAGCTTTCATTGAGATTATATTTATATGTAAACGTACTTTTAAGCTTTGCCGTTCGCATATGTTTACACATGAAATTTCTTGAATACCTAGTACTCACGCCTTTTTTTAATTTTAGCGATAACATGTTGAATTGCTGCTGTCTAAATGATGCTGAATGGTTTGTAAGTGATTCATAGATGGCAATCAGTCTCCTTTAATCTCTATATATAAACTATTGGCGCGAAACGGTTTTGGAGAAATGTGTTGTACCTAAATTGAGCCAAGTGTACCGAATGTATCCTTATCTTACGTAGAATATCACAATTGTTTGTAGGTCTATGATAGATGAAAATTAACGTTCGATAGATCTTCCTATTTATAAATTAAGAAACAAAATCGTAGTTTCTACGGAAGTTAGCCCCTTGTTTTTCCTAAATTTTAGCGATCGAATTTTCAAATGCCGACTAAATGTTGCAGTTAGATAGCGCTCACAAGCATAAAATGGGTACAAACAGTAGAAAATCTCACTCATTTGCTGCTGTTGACTCCAAATCTGGAGCGTTTGCTGTTAAAAACTCGACAAATCGCACTCGTAACAATAACATTGTGGCTAAAAAAAAACGTCACCCTATTATTGTTGGATGGCCGAGTTAGACTTTGCTATTCGTTTGAAATGGGGTTTTCTATCCTTGTTTAAGGCTTCAGTTTCACCGGAGAGTTCGTTGCCAAATATGCACGTATTGTCACGACTCTGCTCTCTTGCTTTTAACTTATAAAAAGTGATGCAGATACCGAATCACTGAAAAGAGTAAATTTTAAATCGGGAATACCCTAATCGCAATACGATAAATTACTCGATTCCAATCTTTGGCCGTCCAACGTTAATGTGTGCCTATTCAAGTTTTTCCAAAGCCCATGGAGTCTACGGCAACCAAAGGAAAGCGGATTCAACTCCCAGCCTTAATCGTAATATGCCACTTACTAATTATACATTATATTACCAGAATGTTAGTGGTATGCATTAAAAATTCGCAGTTTCGGTGTGCACTATCTTTTCATGAATACAATTTTATTGCTATCACAGAAACTTGGCTGAATGATGCATTATTATACTACACGGTATATCGTACGGATCACTGTTTAATAGCATCGGGCCATGAAAGAGGTGGCGGTGTGCTTTTTGCGGTTAGAGCAGACTTATATATGTATGTAGTAATATTATTAGTCTAGATATTATTGATAAGCAGATAAGATTGAGCAGATCTGTGTTAAAGTTAAATTTGGTTACAAGTCAATTACATTTCTATTATATTATATTCCACCAAGTAGCGGTATCAAGATTTATCAAAATCATTTGAATAACTTTACTTTTATTGTTAATAATTAAAAGGATAGTGATGAAATTATTTGACTGCAATTTACCTAACATCTTTCGGTTAATGTTAAATCTGACATAGATTTGCAAGTTATAAATACTTTATTTTCAAGTGGTCCTAACCAATATATTTGCAACTAATGACTTGAAGATAAAGTGCATTGAATGTTTAGCACCAATTTCAATTTAGAGCATTCACCATTAGGGATAAATCGATACCATCAAGGTATTACTCAAATCAGTACTTGTACTTGTATCAAACAAGGTATTGATACCTACTCAGTATCGGAAAGGTATCGAGTACTTGTACATAGAACTGCGATTTTGCAGATTTTTCAAAGTTATTGAATTTTTTCACAAAAAATATGCATCTTTACGAGATTATTTACCTTCGAATATTTTTTCATACAAAAACAATAAAATACATTTTTACAAGATTAATAGATAAAGTGTTTTCATATAAAATAAGCTTAAGAAAATAACTCTTTTTTTGTTATATTTCCCCAAAAAAATCAACTTTTCCAAGTGTTTTCCTGAAAGGCGGTTCCGAGATTTTGATATACGGGCATAATCTGAAGTTCGAAACTTTGAAATCGACTCGATTTTCCAAATATTTTTTAATTATACCTGATGAAAAGAGCGAATATTCTAATTGAAAACCTTAAAAGAAGCAGCAGCGATATGAAATAAATCATCGAAAAAATTATCGAAATCGAGTCGATTTCACACTTTAGATCATGCCTGATAGTTGTACCTGTTGTTGAGAAAAGCCTCTAGCAAGGGACAGATGACCCAACAACAGTTAGCTTGCTTATATGGCTGCGGAAATGTAGTGAGCATATCTTCCCATTCCTGTAATGGGTTGCTTTTCAAAGAAGATGCTGAAGCATAATAAGTTTTGCGCTTCCGATACAAGTACTTTTTTTTTGATACCTACTTGGGTCGCAGTAAAAAGTATCGAGTACAAAACTACTTGGTAAATTGAGAAAAGTATCGAGTATGTACTTAGATTTAGTTGTATCGATTTATGCCTATTCACCATAAAGCGCTTGTTCTTAGGTTTACAGTGCAACAGTTGCTTGATGTTAAGCAAGAGTACGATTACTCCAAAGCGAATTGTACTGCAATAAGTGACTTTTTGACTGGGCTTCAATAATATCTTCAGATTGTCCAATTTTTTCCTATAACACCATACGACAGAAATTCGCTGAAATTAATCATAACTTTGTCCCAATGATATATTTAACGCTTCGAAACAAACCACCTTAGTTTAATACAAAACCTTCTCATCTGAAAAATGTTAAAAATAAGGCCTATAAGAAGTTTAAAGCAAGCAACAACGAAAACGATAAATTACATACACTTGAAGAAACAGTTTGATTGTCTACATAATTTTTTGTTTGGGCAATATATACTTAATGTTGAATTAAAATTAAAATACAATCCTTCTAGTTTTTGGCACTATATTAATTGTAGAGGGAGAACTACCGGTCTTCCATCTACCCTCGAGTATGATGGTATAGTGTCAAATAATCTGTTGGATACATGTAATCCTTTTGCAAAATTCTTTCAAAAAGTGAAGCAGCTGCCCTTCCGCCAATACCTTGAATTGCTTTATTATCTCTGCAGATGATGTATTATTTGAAATCTCGAATCTGAAATCTGTTTCTAAAGTCGATATAGAGGGATTCTCTCCAATATTTTCAAGATTTTTTCAGAGGAAGTCTTATTATTATAATAATAACTAAATTATAAAATAAACTTAAAATACTAAGGCACTAGCAACTAAACGGCTTTAAGCCTGAGATTTTAAATTAAATTTGATAAAATATATTACAATGTCTTCAAATACTTATAACATTAGATACATTTGCTTTTGTAAAATTTGAAATTAATCTGGATATGTTGCAGAAACGAAGAGATTCTTGAGCAGTTTTAATGGCGTGACATTCTTCGAGAAGGTATTGAATCGAAATTGTTGTTGTGTTGCAAAGATGGCATAATGGAGCATTAATTTTTTCCATCAAATGTTGATGGGTAAGCAAGGTATGTCCAAGCCTTAGCTTTGTAAATTTTTTAATGAAGTATTTTTCACAATTAGTTGGGAAAATTGTGTTTGTGTCATGTGGATTATATTTTTTATAATGATGACTGTAATTTAGCCAAAATTCGTTTTTAACTTTTGAAAAATGTCGTTTGATTTCGCGATGTATACCAGACACAGTCACAAACTTAGCTGCTTCGTCTGCGAGTTCATTGCCTTTTTTCCTATATGACTAGGAATCCACATAACTTTTAATTTTAGTTGATGTTGTATTAGAATATAGCGAATTTGGATTATTGTGTTGTTTTGAAGTAAAATATTTTGAATTGCGCGAATTGTCGATAGAGAGTCTGTACAAATTATATGTTTGCCTCTTTTTCGTTTGTATATATTCAAAGCGTAAAAACTGGCTTCTGATTCCGCTGTGAAAATGGAGCAAAAGTCATCAAGTCTTGTAAGGCGTTCTATTTCATAGTTTTGATTCAATATGGCATAACTAACGCCAGCATTTGATTTTGAACCATCTGTGTACTGAAAACTCCACTCAAACAAGAGTTTTTAATTTCTAAAAGAGCCATCATAAAAGCTGCTGCATTAGTATTATTTTTGTGAAAGTATGTTAGTTTATCAATTATGCTATGTTGGCTTAGCAGCCACGGTGGGTTT
This sequence comes from Rhagoletis pomonella, assembly GCF_013731165.1. NCBI lineage: Eukaryota > Metazoa > Arthropoda > Insecta > Diptera > Tephritidae > Rhagoletis > Rhagoletis pomonella. The sequence goes on from NW_023458557.1 coordinate 42,218,957, forward strand.
TCCGGGATAAATTTGGTTTTAAGTTGGTGGTCGAGCTCGACTTTAGTTGCAATAGAATGAATAGTGTGAATAGTAGAAGGAATTTTGGGATTAGTATACAGACTAATTTTGGTTAGTTGGTTTGCATTTGGTCTTTCTGCAAATATGAAGAGCTTTGCATTTAGGTGACGAGACAATCGCGCCATTGTTGTTGCACCAAATGTTTGTGTTGCAATATGAGTTTATTTAAATTTTCAAATACAATGTGAAACAGAACTTCTGATAAGGGCGATGCTTGTGGTATGCCATTTTGTATGCTGAAAATTTCGGAGTAATATCCATTTATCAGTACTCTAAATTTTCGATTTTCCAGAAAAGATTTTATATAATACTAGCTTTTACCCGCGGGTTTCACCCCACGTCAGAAGGAATTAAAGGGGTCATGTGACTTGTGGTTCCGAAGTTATGGCTGATAAAAAATTCCAAGCCTATGTTAAGTGCTACGCCCCCTTTTACAAACTTATTTATATATACCTTACTATAAGCACCTACCATAGATGTCATGCTTATGTGACGTATGGTTCCGAAGTTAAAACGGGTAAAATATTCCACGCCTTTGGGATTTGCCGCCCCCTTTCACAGTCTCATTTACATAAATACCTTACTCTAAGCACCTACCATAGATATCTCTGCGTACCAAATTTCAAGTTCATGTGACTTACGGTTCCGAAGTTAGAGCTGATTAAATAATTCACGCCTATGGGGGGTGCCATGCCCCCTTTTCCAATATCGCCCATATTTTCCCATGAGTATGGAATTCATTTTATTTATCTCGACAGCAAGTACCACAAATATTTCAAGAGATATACAACATGAAAATTTTAATTAGTATAGGGGTGCCACGCCCTCTTTTCCAGTACTGCCCATTTTTCTTTATGCCTATAGCCTTCCCGTGGTAAAACCAAATAAGTGTGCAAAGTTTCGTGCGATTCCGCGCCGTGGTTCAGAAGTTATAAGGTAATAAACAAACAGACATTCACATTTATATATATAGATATTTAGGGAGTTCACAAGGGGTTGTATACTGTCGTACTGTTGTACATATGTCATAAACATTAAACGGCTAAAACTATATTTAAGGAATTCGCAAGCTAACATAAAAGTTTTATTATGAAATTTCCCACCGCTAAAAAATAGTTGGTCGTGATTTTAAGTCTTCTAAACATTTATTTAGCCGTTAAAAACCTTACGACATACGACAATATGACACTTACGACACCTTGTGAACCACTCAAATATTTTTCTACCTATCTTCCACTCCACGAGTTGTTGTAGAATAGTGTGCTTACCGACTCTATTTCGGACTAGAGTCAATAACAAGGGGATATATCCATAAATATTTTTTGTGAAGGATGGGTTCACGTGAAATAAAACATACATGAGTTGTTTGCAGAAAAATTTATTCATTTCTTGATAAAATATGCTCAAATTGGCGACCTTCTACTCTAATACAAGCTCGGCACCTTTTAAAGAAAGACGCTTTTAGAGATCTTAAACTCAACTGGGCTATCTCAGCAGCAGCTCCATTTATTTGTTCCCGCAAATGCTCTTCGTTTTGAATTGGTTTTGAATAAATTTTGTCCTTAAGACAGCCCCAGTAGAAAAAATCGAATGGATTCAGGTCTGGCGATCGAGCAGGCCATGTGATTGGTCCGTATCGTCCAATCCATCGGCGAGGACAAGTTTCGTCTAAATGAGCTCTTACTTCACGCCCGTAGTGAGCAGGACATCCGTCATTTTGCTGCCATAGTCTTCGCCGCAGGTTTAAGGGTACATCTTCTAAAAGAGTTGGAAGCCTTTCCTGAAGGAACTTTAAATAACTGTGGGAGTTGAGCGCGGGGGGCAGTTCCACAGGTCCCAATATCTGACAATTAAAAATACCGCACCATAAATTTATTTTGTACTGGTACTGCGAACGATCTTATGTCATTTCGTGAGGATTGTCTATCTGCTAACTGTGAAGGTTATGTAAATTAAAATAACCATCATGTATGAAGATTCATCGCTCCAAATTATTTTATTTAAAAAGTTGGGGCCTGAATTTCACTGCAAAATCTAACGCTCGACAGCTAATCTCTCTCTTGTAGAGCCTGAACACGTTGAATGTGATAGAGATGGTATTTTAAAGCTTTGTGAACTGTAGTTTTTGGTATTCCAATCCGTCTTTCCATCATTCTCCCTGAAGTCGATGGACCTAGTTCCACTTCCTCTAACACAACTTTAACATCTACCGTTGCAGGACGTCCTGTCTCGCCGCCACGCCTTCCAGGTATGCGACCTTAAAAAAGTTAAAAATGATAGTTAAAAGAAGAATGGCTTCTAACAAGAAAGGTGTAAAAATCACTTACCGTCATATATTTCTCTATGGTTCCGGGCGAATACTTCACGGCCCGGATGCCGACGATTGGGGTATCGCTCTGCATAAAGTCTTTGAGAAGCTCTGGCATTACAGCAAGCTTCACCGTAAATTAGGTGAATATCCGCATATTCATGCGACGTATACTGCGTGTTCTCCGTCATAGTATTAATAACACAATGTTCGAAGGGTCCAATTCCACAAAATAGACTTTAATTATTTCCGGTAAATGACACAAAATAATGTCAGGAGCAAGTTATAATGTACCTTTGTACTATTTAGCATGTCATTGGTCGGTAACAAGACCAACTTAAATTTAAATCTATTAAATACATTCTAGTATGTCTCAGTCCTTTGCCCACAAAAGCGGCTATAACTTTTTTTTCTATTCGAAACAGTAAGAGTGGCACCTTTCTGAAATATTTATTAAATGAGCAATTTTTTTTGTGCAATGTAAAGTTGTAGCTCAGTTCATTTTTTTTCACCAGAGATAGTCAAAGTTGGGGAAGAAAATATCAAAAAGTTAAAAATCCCAAAATAGTCCTAATTTTATGATGGTTATTTAATATATTTTAACTACATTGTATTTGAGTATGGAGAAGCAACTATCTGGAAGTATTTTACATAAAAAATTTACTAAGTATAGCCTGGTTTGTAGATGCAGTTAAAGAAAATACATGAAAAGGCAGGATATTTTTTTAATTGAAAAAAATGTAAATATTTCAAAAACGGTAACACTTTTACCTGAAAATTTTTTGTTTATCAGAGAGCTCACCACCCCACCTACCTTCCCCTAAAGTTTGGCAGGTTAATTCTGGGACACCCTGTATAAAGAGAAGTCCCTTTTTTTTGTGACAGGTAATCTCGCGAACGGCTGGTCCGACTTTTATGTAATATTGTATAAAAAATAGCCTTCAGCAACCACCACGTTTTAGGCCAAAAAAAATTTACTTTTTCCGGAAGGTGAACCAGGGACCGATCTATTCGAAAAAATCTTATTATGGTCCGATTTGCTTAAAATTTGGTTTGTAGGTAGCTTTTTGCCTAGATTAGCATATAGGATCCTTTTCTTTCCGTGAAGTGGACCAGGGACCGATCTATTCGAAAAAAATCGTATTTATGGTCCGATTTGCTTAAAATTTTGGTACGTAGGTAGCTTTTTGCCTAGATTAGCATATAGGATCCGTTTTTCGGGAAGTGGACCAGGGTCCGATCTATTCGATTTGCTTAAAATTTGGTGCGTAGGTCGTTTTTTGCCTATATTAGCATATAGGATCCTTTTTTCGCGAAGTGGACCAGGTACCGATCTATTCGAAAAATCTCATCTATGACTTGATTAAAATTTTGTATCGAATTTCCGTGCAATTTCGAATATAAATAGCTTAGAGCAACCACCCTATCACGGGGCGAATTCGTCGCCAGGCAAGTTTTTTTCGCGGCAATCAGAAACAACAGATACAGCCAAAATATAGTAATGATATATAATATATATATACTAATATATATTTTGAAAGCCGTTTTATTAGTGTTCGCAAAGCTCAAGAACGGCTGAACCGATTATTTTGAAACTTCAGACACCTGCCGCACGTGTTCAAGGATGGTTTACGGCAAAAAAAATTCTATATGTAAAGGAGGCGTGGCACTTCCAACACAAACCGAATTTTTTCAAACTCCATATCTCTGGAAGTGTTCATGATAGAGTTCTGGAATTTCGTATGGAGACAAACGAAACCAATCACATACTCTTGGAGAAAAATTTGAGCTATTGAAAAAAGGGGCGTGGCACCTCCCATACAAACCGAACTTCTCATGCTACATACCTCTGAAAGTGTTCATGGTACAGTTCTGAATCTTGGTATGGAGATATACGAAATCAATCGCATACTCTTGGAGAAAAATTGGAGCTATTGGAAAAGGGGGCGTGGCACCTCCCATACAAACCAAATTTTTCATACTACGTATCTCTGGAAGTGTTCACGGTAGAGTTCTGCAACTTAGTATGGAGATATACGAAATTAACCACATACTCTATGAGAAAAATAGGAGCTATTGGAAAAGGAGGCGTGGCACCTCCAATACAAACCGAATTGTTCATACTGGATATCTCTAGAAGTGCTCATGGTAGAGCTCTGAAGCTTGGTATGGAGATATAAGAAATCAATCGCATAATACTGAAGAAAAATTTGAGCTATTGGAAAAGGGGGCGTGGCACCCCTCTGGAAGTGTTCATGGTAAAGTTCTGGAACTTGGTATGGAGATATACGAAATCAATCGCATACTCTTGGAAAAAAATTTGAGCTACTGTAAAAGGGGCGTTGCACCCAGTGTTGCCAGGTCTTCGGCATGAGAAAACGTCCCTCTTGGTCTGAAAAAACGTCATTTCCTACCCAAAAACGTCTTTTTTACCTTCCTTTTATTAACTCGGGATGTAACTATGTAATATTGGTGCGCCTAAAAGATGCAGCGATTTCTATTCCCAAGTTACATACCTGATGACAGTACGAATGGCAATTATAGCCCTGTTCGCGTACGCACTATCCAGTAAATCCAGTACTAATTTTACTGGTTTTTTACTGGATGTCGTTTTCGTACGCAAAAACTTGCAAGAAACTAGCAAAAGAGGGGAAATTGAGAGAGCAAAAATGACAGCTGAACTTGCAAGTTTTACTGGATTTTTACTGGATACATTTTTACTAGCAACTATTTGCTAGTAAGAAAAGCAGCTGATGGCATGATGCTTATTGTAAATCACATTAAGAAAATAATTGTTTGGGGTGCTTTTAGAGTTGCAATTGACAAAATAAACCTATTTAAATATATAATAAGATGGAAAATACCAGTTTTCTAAGGAAATTGTATCGGAAAATAACAAATTAATCAGCTGTTCATAAAACTAGCAACTTCTTGCTGGTTTTGCGTTTTCGTACTTTCTTGCATATTTCACTCATTGGGAGTAAATATTGGCTTACTCTCCGAAATTTGGTTACTGGCAAGTTACTGGATATTTTTTGCTGGAGAATACGAAAACACAACTTATAATAGGGAGGTTTTAGTTTTTTAAACTATAATTTTATTTAAATAAATGTACAAAAATTGTTCTTATTAAACTTTTATTGCATACAAAGGTACATATGTACGTAAGGTATATTAAAATGTCACATCGACAGAACACATTTAAAATTCATTGTAAACTGGCTTGAGATCGTTAATATAAAAATCATTTTATATACACACTTGTGATCAGCTGATTAAGTCGTCAACATTTTGATCGATTTTGGCTGTTTCTCTTTTGTTTATTTAATGTTTATAATTTTTTCATAAAAGCCAAGCTCATTATATGACAAAAAAAAATATAAATCCACATTTCAAACTTTGTGCAAAAATTATAAAAAATCTGCAAATTTTCAGCTAGATTTTCAACATTTTATTCAGATTTTTTAGAATTTTTTGAATATGCAGTTTGATAGCCCATTAAATTTCAGGGCAATAATGTGCAAGTTTAAAGGGGCTAAATAATCGCGTTGATTTTTAATAATTTTTTTTTCTTGTAGACATTTGGTTAGGGGCTCGGTTGTCGAAAATGGTAAATTACGCTCTGCTAAGAGGGAGCATAGCAATACTTTAGCCTTTTTTGCGTTCATTACATTTTCAACAAAGTCTTAAAAAAGATGCCTACTTTTTTCTGACGTTTTATGCTGCACAGCTTTTTTGATGCTTTTGTGAGCGTGCGTGTTGCCATAGATCGGCTCTTCCTGATTTGGTTTTTAATATGCAATTGCAAACATTACAACAAGCCTCGTAACCTCAAGTGTTTACACAACCAGCCTTTGAACACGGGATCCTTAGTCCAAGAATCCAAAAAATGCGCGTAGGCTTGGTTTGCATCATATTTAAGTCATATGTGTCTAAAAAATAAATGTGACCTGGTCTACGGAAAGGGGGCTTAGGTGTCAAAAAATCAATTTTCACTTTTTGGTTGATTCGGATGGAAGATGAGATGCTTTTTCACGTGGTGTAAAGCAGAAAATCCTAACTTGCTTAGAAGTGTACTAAAAATAATAATAATATTAATAATAATAATAATAAAACTATAATAATATTCCGACCAACAACAACACTTACTGGACCAACAACAACACTTACTGGACGTCCGGCGCGGAGAACAATTAACGAGATAATGAGAAACTGACGAAACGAGTTGCTTACTTTTAACAGCTTTTTCACAGAAAACTAGTTTTCGCACGTAAGCTCCCTTTTCGTAGACCAGGTCACAAATATCTTTTGAAGTAGCTGCTGCAAAACACAAAGACTGTAAATATTTATTAAGAAAATAATTCAAAATCAGTTCCACTTACAAGATTTAGTAACAAAAAAAAAATTACTGGGAAGTACCTCCCATACAAACCGAATTTTTCATACTGCATATCTCTGGAAATGTCCATGGTAGAGTATTGGAACTTAGTATGGAGATATATGAAATCAATCGCATACTCATGAAGAAAAATGGGAGCTATTGGTAAAGGGGCGTGGCACCTCCCATATAAACCGAAATTTTATACTGCATATCTCTGAAAGTATTCATGGTAGAGTACTGGAACTTCGTATGGAGATTTGTATGTATATGGAATCAAGCCCATACTCATGGAGAAAATTGGGGCTATTTGAAAAGGCGGCGTGAGGCCTACAAACGTACCGACTTTTAGCTATCTTTGAATGTATTTATCATTCTTCTGTAGGTGTGTTTGTGAGTGAAGTCCTCCTAAATGATTGTACGGATTTTAGCGAAATTTTTTGTGTGTGTTTGAGTGGGTCTCTGGATGGTTTAGTTTCACAATTAAATCCGCCAGTTGCGCTGTAGTTGAGTTATTACTAAAAACCTTATTTATGACTCGATTTGGCTAATATTTTAAATAAGTATGGGTCATGGTAAGAGCAATACTATTGCAAAAACGTGCTGCCAAGTGGCGCTGGAGTCGAGTTATTACTAAAAATAGCCAAGTGAGAAAAGGTGCCGTGAAGGTCAGATTAAATCGACCTGTTGCACCATTGAGTATATCGAACTCTCCTGTGTTACGATTGGCCCAATGGATGTGATTTTCCAATATTATTATGCGTTCAAGCTTTTAAGGTATTTTGTCCGAAATAAGTATATGTATATTGCACTTCTGTAGAACAATGATTCCCACCCATTTTGAAATTTCCACCAAGTATACTGTAAAGCTTCTAGAACATATTCACTATAGAACCGGGTCATTGTTGCCGCCAGGGAGTGAAGAGGAAAAAATTCTTCAAATTTACTTCGTTTTGCGAATAACCGTGCTATGAAATGCTGCACAGTTGGAAAATTTCAAGAACTTCTTCACGGATATAACACTTTCCTTAGGTTATTTAAAGCGGCAAATGACCACTAAACCATAATCTTATCAGATGCATGTGCCAATGACAATCGTAAACGTGAATTGTTGTTGAAATTGTTGGACCAAAAAGTTTCAATAGAAAAATAAAAATTTTGGGCGGGACGAAGTTCGCCGGGTCTGCTAGTGATTGATATGTACTTATAAGACACTAAATAATATACTTAATATATTTTTTAGGATTATGTATGTTTTAAAGAGAACTTTATTAGTGAGACATTGAGTCTGTAGAGTTGTCTACATTCTGATGCTCAATTGGTTGCTGTTTAGGCATTTTTTTGCTGACTTTGTTAATGCTTTGTTTTGCTTTTAATTTAGATTTAAGCCTATTGGAGGTATTTTCAGAGAACTTAGATAGATAGAGAAGGTGCAAATTTTTGGAACGTAAAATTGTTTGGCTGAAAAATAAATCCATGGAATATCACCACATCGCGATTAACATTTACACAAGAGTTAACAGCAAAAAACGTAAATGTTCTTTTATGATAATGTTATGTTATGTTGCAAGTGCCTGGCTGTGTTGCTAGATTGCTGGTGAATGCAGAAACATATTCATGTATATGTTTTTATAAAATTAAATAAATTAAAAGTACTTTTATATCAGTTAGCATTTCGGATCTTCATATATGCATGACCATTTGTTAAATATAATTTATTGAGTAGTTAATATTGCTTTAACGACATAAAAAACTCAAAAAGCATGTGTTCAAGTTCGCTTCTTGTAGGAGTATAGAGTATACCTAATATATATATATAATATTTGTATATAGTAGGTAGTAAAAATGCATGTTAGTTGAAAAGAATTTTAAAATTGGTAAAAAATTCATATTAATAGTTTTGATTAATTAAAAAAAATATGAAAATTGTTTATATTGTATTAGGTTATATGAAAATTCTTGTTCGAAGAAACATACATACATATGTATGTGCCAGTGTATGCTCTCACTGCAAACCTTATGAAAATTATGTACACATTAAAGGTATACGCCGCCGAGCCACGCCGCCGCCGCCGTTTTTTGTCATTTCTCACGCACCGCCGCCGAGTTACGAAAATACCGGCGCGGCGGCGGCGTTCGGCGCCTAAGTAATTTTGTACAAAATTTTCTTGATGTATGCACATTGAAATAAGTACATTGTTTAAAGGAACTAAATACTATTCGTATAAAACCACTATTTTACGAAAAGAAATTTTCTTTTTTTAAAGGAGGTTTTTTTGCATAATACGGGGCACTGAACATTTCCAAAAAAGCGTAACTCAGAAAAAACATAGGTAGCACGTTTTTCGATCGAAAGCGTTTATTACAGTTAAATTAGGGTCGAATACTGGTAATCTGACGATTTTTTTCCGCAGTAGACAAATTTTTTCAATATTACTTTTTTATATACTACAACAACAAGAAAGTTACAACACAAGAAAAACTTTAACGCCAATATCTCAGAAATCAGTTTTAAACAGAAGCGCCCTTATTGCATCTAACTCCTCAATTATTGGAGATAAACTAGGTACTAGGTGGCTGTGTGAAAATTACGTTAGCATTCCTAAGTGGTGGTCAAATCCCAGGAAGGTTTTGCTCCCGCGCATCGCAATGTCTTCTACACTGGGTTAAAGTCCCCCGTTTTGGTAAAATTATTATTATTTTTCTTTACGTTCGGTTCTCCTTAGAAAAATTTGGCTCTTAATATTTTAGTGGAAATTTTAACCATCTATAAGCCATTTTTTAAACAGTGAGTCAAAAACGCCCGTTCTGGTGGGAGTTGATGGGTTAAAAATTTGTAAAAAAGTAGACCAAACCCTGTTCTCAATATAAAACCCACAAAAAATCGTAGCAACTCCGTAGTTTAACATAACGTTTGATAAGATTATTGCAAGAATTTATTTATGGCGACATAAATTACCCCAATAACTTAACTTTTTAATTTTTTTTATTTCTTTAAATTTAAATAGTACATACGGATTTGTAGAGAATATAGAGATATTTGTATATACTTCAGACTTCCTTCTGTTCGCCCATCTATCAGCGGCAGACACTCAACATTTTAATTCAAGTAGGAAGTAACGTAATTT
>NW_023458557.1:42228930-42231711 GCF_013731165.1 Rhagoletis pomonella
GTTCGTGCCACACAAATTATTTCATAAGTACTTAATTTTAAACACAAATATGTATGTACACTGGCAATCAAAAGTGAGTGCATCCTGTTTTTATACCCGAGCGCACTTGTGCACAAGGGTATTATAACTTTGTTCACATAACGGTTGTTTGTAACAGGCAAAACGAATCGAGATCGATATAGAAAAATGTATACATAAATGATCAGAATGAAAAGAGAAATCGATTAAGCGGTGACTGTCTGTCCGTCCGTCCGTCCGTCCGTCTGTGCACACGATAACTCGAGTAAAAATTGAGATATCTCAACGAAACTTGGTATGCGGACTTCTTTTGGGCATAGGACGGCTGGTATTGAAAATGGGCGAAATCGGACAATAACCACGCCTACCTCCCATATAACGGTAATTTTCAGAAATACGAAAAGTGCGATATTTTAGTAACTACTGAAGATAATTCACTCAAAATTGATATTTACAATGAGTTTTAGACGAAAAATAAGAATATTAAAATATTTTGGCAAATGGGCGTAGCCACGCCTACTTATGGTTACATGTGTATATCTTGGTAACCGCTGCACCAATTTCTTCCAAACTTGGCACAGTTGTTGGTCCTGCTACAGCATACCAAATTTTTTAAATCGGACAATAACCACGCCCACATCCCATATAACGGTAATTTAGAAAAATACGAAATCCTCGATAAATCAGTAAATATTAAAGCTAATTTATTCAAAATTGATGGTTGCAACAATTTTTTACCAAGAAATACGCTTATGATACAATTTTGGAAAATGGGCGTGGCGCCGCCCACTTACGATCACATATATGTATCTCGCTAACCGTTTTAGCAATTTGAACCAAACTCGGTATGGTTATTGTGCTTGCCACATAAAAGCAAAGCGTTGAAAATTATTGAAATCGGACTAAAATAACGACCGCTTTTCATATAACGGTATATTTCAGAAATGCTTGAAACTGCAATATTTCGAAATTTAAGGACGCTAATTTACTTAAAATAAATACACCCCGGCTTATCGTGTAGCGGTAGCTTTCGGAAAGGTGGAAAACATATATTTAATAAATGCGCCGGGTATTTAATGTTCGGCTCCGCCCGAACTTAGACTTTCTTAATTGTTTGTTTAATATTTGCAATGTTTTTCAATTAAACTTTTTTGTTATTTGGACGGGTTTTGCGGTTTTATGCATATAACAAGTGCAATTTGTAAAAAATAGCGCTAATTTTTTTATTTGTTTGCAAACGGTCATGTGCATTTTTTTCTACAAGAAATTCCCTTTTATTTGGTAAAAAGTGCAAAAAGCCTTCAGCAATAAAAAATCATTAAAAATCAACCCGAAATTTTAGCCGCTTCAAACTTGATCTGGTTCCACTAGAATTAAAAAACCGATCTATCTGCGTACTCAAAATTTTTCTAAATATTCAGATTAAACAGGTCAAAATTTAGGCGAAAGTTCGTTGAATTTTTCTAAGTTCTGTATAAAGCTTAAAAGTTTGACTTTTATAGTTTTGATTAAAGCATGAACCACATTTTTATAAAAAGATAATAAACAAAAATTTTATTGAAAAACATTGCAAATATTAAGCAAAAAACACCATGCACTCACTTTTGATTGCCAGTCTATGTATGTATGTACATATGTGTGTAAACTTTATGTCAAACTATCATTATTTTAAATTGTATTTGCATCTTCATAAAAGGAGAACAAGATAAAAAATTAAAAAAAAAATTACAAATTAATGAAAATTATGTGAAGATTTACCATATTTTCGTTTATTTGCTCGCAAAGAACATCACATTTCATGTTGCTCAACATTGTATTACGTTATCAACATTAAATTCAACAGAATTTCTACATTCCGACTTGAACTTTTCTAACGCTGTTAAATTTTCGTCCGCGAATAGTTTCCACTTTCAGTTTGCACCTTCTCTATCTATCTAAGTTCTCTGCCGTATCAAACACAAACAACATTCATACAAATAACTCAATGAGAGAACTAACAACCACGATAATTTAAGTTTGTTTGAGAGTCCGGAATTCGGAAATGGAATTTCTTCCAAACAGCTCAAACACAATCTACTCAAATTGCAAGTTCAGCATCTAACTCAACAACAACAAGTAAGAAAGTCTAAGTTCGGGTGGAGCCGAACATTAAATACCCGGCGCAAGTATTAAATATATGTATTTTCACCTTTCCAAAGCTACCGCTAGATGGTAAGCCGGGGTGTATAAATTTTGAGTAAGTTAGCGTCCTTAAATTGCGAAATATTGCAGTTTCAAGCATTTCTGAAATATACCGTTATATGAAAAGCGGCCCATTTTCCAAAATTTTACCATAAACGTATTTCTTGGTAAAGAATTGTGGCGTGGCACCGCCCACTTATGATCACATCTATGTATATCGGTAACCGTTCTACCAATTTGTACCAAACTCGGTATTTTTATTATGCTTGCCACATAAAAGCAACACGTTGAAAATTATTGAAATCGGACTAAAATTACGGCCGCTTTAATATTTACTGATTTATCGAAGATTTTGTATTTCTCTAAATTACCGTTATATGGGATGTGGGCGTGGTTATTGTCCGATTATAAAAATTTTCAGCCATTTGGTATGGTGTACCAAGGCCAACAACTGTGCCAAGTTTGGAAGAAATTGGTGCAGCGGTTACCAAAATATACACATGTAACCATAAGTGGGCGTGGCAACGCCCATTTCCCAAAAATTTATAATATTCTTATTTTTCGTCTGAAAATTATAGTAAA
>NW_023458557.1:42231811-42231895 GCF_013731165.1 Rhagoletis pomonella
CCAAAAATTTATAATATTCTTATTTTTCGTCTGAAAATTATAGTAAACTAGCAATTACCCGGCGTGCTTCGCTGCGCCTTAAAT
>NW_023458557.1:42231995-42233784 GCF_013731165.1 Rhagoletis pomonella
ATCTTAAAGCATTCATGAACAGCTTTCATTTGATACCCATACTGAACAAATATACCCAAGGTTACCCAGGTCCACGTTTTGGTCTATATCTCGAGACCCTAGTCACCCAGCTATATGAAAAGTGCTCAATCTTAAAGCATTCATGAACGGCTTTCATTTGATACCCATATTGAACAAATACACCCAAGGTTACCCAGGTCCACATTTTGGTCTATATCTCGAGACCCTAGTCACCCAGCTATATGAAAATTGCTCTATCTTAAAGCACTCATGAACAGCTTTAATTTGATACCCATGTTAAACAAATACATCCTAAGGTTACCCGGGTCCACGTTTTGGGGCCACGCCCCCTTTATATATCAAAATATTTTTTACCCTGTGACCATCCCTGGAAGATATCCAGTGCGTGTGTAAAATTTGGTTACGATCGGCTTATTCGTTTAGGAGCCAAGTGTGTCTATAGGTACATACATAATTTGAATTTTATATATATAGATAGATATCAATTTTGAGTGAATAATCTTCAGTAGTTACTAAAATATCGCAGTTTTCATATTTCTGAAAATTACCGTTATATGGGAGATAGGCGTGGTTATTGTCCAATTTTGCCCATTTTCAATACCATCCGTCCTACGCCCGAAAGAAGTGCACGTACCAAGTTTCGTTAAGATATCTAAATTTTTACTCGAGTTATCGTGTGCACAGACGGACGGACAAACGGACGGACGGGCGGACGGACGGACAGACAGTCACCGCTTAATCGATTTCTGTTTTCATCCTGATCATTTATGTAAACATTTGTCTATATCTATCTCGATTCGTTTTGGCTGTTACAAACAACCGTTATGTGAACAAAGTTATAATACCCTTGTGCACAAGTGCGCTCGGGTATAAAAACAATCAAAATTTTACCTAAAAATACCAGAGAACTTATATAGATAGAGAAGGTGCAAACTGAAAGTGGAAACTATTCGCGGACGAAAAATTAACATCGTTAGAAAAGTTCAAGTCGGAATGTAGAAATTCTGTTGAATTTAATGTTGATAACATAATACAATGTTGAGCAACATGAAATGTGATGTTCTTTGCGAGCAAATAAAAGAAAATATGGTAAATCTTCACATAATTTTCATTAATTTGTAATTTTTTTTAAATTTTTTATCTTGTTCTCCTTTTATGAAGATGCAAATACAATTTAAAATAATGATAGTTTGATATAAAGTTTACACACATATGTACATACATACATAGACTGGCAATCAAAAGTGAGTGCATGGTGTTTTTTGCTTAATATTTGCAATGTTTTTCAATAAAATTTTTGTTTATTATCTTTTTATAAAAATGTGGTTCATGCTTTAATCAAAACTATAAAAGTCAAACTTTTAAGCTTTATACAGAACTTAGAAAAATTCAACGAACTTTCGCCTAAATTTTGACCTGTTTAATCTGAATATTTAGAAAAATTTTGAGTACGCAGATAGATCGGTTTTTTAATTCTAGTGGAACCAGATCAAGTTTGAAGCGGCTAAAAAATTCGGGGGGATTTTTAATGATTTTTTAAAGAGAATTTCTTGTAGAATAAAATGCACATGACCGTTTGCAAACAAATAAAAAAATTAGCGCTATTTTTTACAAATTGCACTTGATATATGCATAAAACCGCAAAACCCGTCAAAATAACAAAAAAGTTTAACTGAAAAACATTGCAAATATTAAACAAAAAACAGGATGCACTCACTTTTGATTGCCAGTGTACATACATAATTGTGTTTAAAATTAAGTACTTATG
>NW_023458557.1:42233884-42238055 GCF_013731165.1 Rhagoletis pomonella
CCGAATTACGAAAATACCGGCGCGGCGGCGGTGTTCGGCGCCTAAGTAATTTTGTACAAAATTTTATGATGTATGCACAATGAAATAAGTACATTGTTTAAAGGAACAAAATACTATTCGTATAAAACCACTATTTTACGAAAAGAAATTTTCTTTTTTTAAAGGAGGTTTTTTTGCATAATACGGGGCACTGATCATTTCCAAAAAAGCGTAACTCAGAAAAAACATAGGTAACACGTTTTTCGATCGAAAGCGTTTATTACAGTTAAATTAGGGTCGAATACTGGTAATCTGACGATTTTTTTCCGCAGTAGACAAATTTTTTCAATATTACTTTTTTATATACTACAACAACAAGAAAGTTACAACACAAGAAAAACTTTAACGCAAATATCTCAGAAATCAGTTTTAACAGAAGCGCCCTTATTGCATCTAACTCCTCAATTATTGGAGATAAAAGAAAGACAAGCTGATTTTCCTGTGTATTTTTTTTAATATTTTAAACACACTTTTATTAAAAAGCAAACACTTTTTTTTGGTAATTTTTACATTAGTAAGTTATTTTATCCTGGAGTCCCGCAGACGAATGCAAGTACTAGGTGGCTGTGTGAAAATTACGTTAGCATTCCTAAGTGGTGGTCAAATCCCAGGAAGGTTTTGCTCCCGCGCATCGCAATGTCTTCTACACTGGGTTAAAGTTCCCCGTTTTGGTAAAATTATTATTATTTTTCTTTACGTTCGGTTCTCCTTAGAAAAACTTGGCTCTTAATATTTTAGTGGAAATTTTAACCATCTATAACCCATTTTTTAAACAGTGAGTCAAAAACGCCCGTTCTGGTGGGAGTTGATGGGTTAAAAATTTGGAAAAAAGTAGACCAAACCCTGTTCTCAATATAAAACCCGCAAAAAATCGTAACAACTCCGTAGTTTAACATAACGGTTGATAAGATTATTGCAAGAATTTATTTATGGCGACATAAATTACCCCAATAACTTAACTTTTTAATTTTTTTTGTTTCTTTAAATTTAAATAGTACATACGGATTTGTAGAGAATATAGAGATATTTGTATATACTTCAGACTTCCTTCTGTTCGCCCATCCATCGGCGGCAGACACTCAACATTTTAATTCAAGTAGGAAGTAACGTAATTTAAATTTAAAACTGCTTCAATAAATGAATTAAATACAATTACAATCGGAATTGGCATGGCGAATGCCTAACGCTGACGAGATGACATGATAAGATTAGTAGCCTCGTGGCTCTTTGGATTCTACCTTATGGGCAGGAGCGCCGGCGTTTCCTGACGCGCCGCTTCGTTTTGAAGTTAACCACGCCGCCGCCGCAAATCCTGTCGGCGTAAACCTCTAGTACACATGCAATTGGCAAACTCTTTGGTGATTTGTCGTCGGCATTTCAAAGGGGCTTTTGGTCAAAAAAATCTATTTTTTTTCTTCTTATGGTAGCTGCTATGCTATTTACATATAATGCAACAAACCACACTTTTCTAGCTGCTTTAGTTTTTTCACAATTACACTTTAAACATGGACACATTGACAAAAAAAACCAAAATCATTTATTGATAACGTTCTTACACATGCACATACTATAACATACATATAATAACTTTCTTTCTTATTTGGGGTTGACAAACTTGAACTTCAGAGTCGTCTTTATTTCGTCTACGAATATGCCGCAAAAGTTTTGCAGTCAAATGAAATTGCATTTCCCACGCATATGGATGTAAATACATACTCCATTAATTGATAACATAACTACATACATGCATACATGCATATATAGATAAGTATGTACATACATACATACATACGTATGTGCATATTTCTGCCAAATACTACGCACATGCATACATATGTACAACTCAGTATACATACATAATCACGCACATATTCAAGTACAACAAGAACTATTTCATTCATAAACGCATTCGCGTATTTGTCAAGGCCAAATAAATTCATTCATACAACCGCAGCACATCTCCCCTCTTATTCATCACCAACAAGCGCAACTTTTTCAGTCCGACACAAAAATGCTAAAATCTAAAATTTAAGAAATCTCGGCCAGTGAAAAGTGAAAAGTGGCAATTATTTCTCTATATCCAGTAAAATAAGTTATCTCGAATTTCGGCAATTTTTGGTAATTTTTGATAAAACACTCAATTTCTCTGTTCCCTTCCAATATTTCAACCACTAACTAGTATTTTAAGGTGTAATTTTAATAAACATTAAATAAAAGTGTACGTTTTCTGCAGGAAAATACATTTTTTTTTTTAAATAAAATCAAAACTTCTAAAATCACAAACATATGTGGTTTTATCGGAAGTTCACAACTGTAACTTGGCAACTTTGCTCGTTTGCACATTTTTCGGTCCGAAATTGTAAAATTTTTGTCCATGACGCGCCACGATTTTTGTACAGGTGGGTCAATGTGCCTTGAACACCAATTGTATATTTGCAAAAAAATTATTCTATTTATTTTTGAATATTAAAAATTTCTAAACTTCAAAACGTTTATAAAAATATATTTACATATATCCACGGATGATTTTTAATTTTTTTCACCCGTAAGCAATCTTCAGTACCATAAAAAGATTCAACCACATCAAAGTACAAGATATGCTATGTCCAAGCTAGTGCTAGTCCACTGTATATGTCCATATGTATGTCTGCATGTATGCGTGTAAATATGTCAACTCAGATTTGATTTTAACCCATTTTAGCGGACATAGTTTTATTCATTCCAATTCATATAACATGAATTTTTTAGTTAATTTTCATGAAAGTTACACGCATCGTCGAGAACATGTTTACATGCAGAATTTTAAACGAAATATTATTATTCTCCATATAAAATGGACGAGTATGGCTTTATTAAATGTTAACTTATGCGAAAACCTAAATATTTCGTAACCTGATGGCGTCGTGGCAATTCGCAGAAATTTAATAATTTGTCTGTGGATGGAGGACAGCGAGGGGAAGACGAAAGCAGATCAATCGTACATATATATGCACATATTTACATTTATTAATGCATACATATTTATGCGTTTGTCTTTTTGGATGAATGAAGAATTTCATATACAGATGCGTGCAACTAATTAGCAACGAAATTCAAAACGATATTGCTTGCAAATTATGTTTATTTATTTATTTTTAATAATTTTCATTTAAAATATAATTCAATCTATAACAGAAACCACAATAACAAAAGTTGCAAAGCTTGCACAAATTGCAAAAAAAATAATCAAACTTAAAAAAATCGTCATCAAAATTTTTAATTAGACTATTTAGAAAATTTTCGGGTATGCAGTTTTGTAGCCCATTCAATTTTAGTATAATAAAGTGCAAGTTTCAAGTCGCTAAACATTACCGCTGATTTTTTAGAATTTTTTTTTTGTGGAGGGTGTTGCGCATTTTCTTCCATATAACTCATGATCAAAATTTTTTTTTACATGGAAAAAATCCGCAACACCCTCGACAAAAAAAATTCTAAAAAATAGCGACTTAAAACAACCACTTTATTATACTAAAATTGAGTGGGCTACAAAACTGCATACCCCAACATTTTCTATATATTCTAATTAAAAATTTTGAAATTTTGATGACAATTTTTTTAAGTTTGATTAATTTTTTTGCAATTTGTGCAAGCTTTGCAACTTTTGTTATTGTGGTTTCTGTTATAGATTGAATTATATTTTAAATGAAACTTATTAAAAATATCGTTTTGAATTTCGTTGCTAATTAGTTGCACGCATCTGTATGTAGTGATTTAGAGATTGCAATTTGAATAATGTACTGTGGCGCGTATGCTAGAGGCGGTGCAACTTTTTGGCGTCTCGCCGTTTGTCTTGCTTCAAACCCGGACGGACCAAGTAATAATTTTTGTTTTGTTTTTTTTTTTTATTGTCAAATCCATATTCCATTTTAAATTTTACTATTAGCTTTGTTTAAAATATTATAAATGGGTATGTAGGTACAAACGCATGTATAATTTCACATAATCGCTCAAATTTGCCAAAAGTTACAGAAAGCTTTATTGTAAATGTTTTCACTAAAATATTAGTTATTGAAATTAAAATTTTATGCGAATCCAATTTTTATTCCCATTTTAAGAAAGCAAGTATATATATGTTCGTGCCACACAAATTATT
>NW_023458557.1:42238155-42244752 GCF_013731165.1 Rhagoletis pomonella
CCATGGATTTATTTTTCAGCCAAACAATTTTACGTTCCAAAAATTTGTACCTTCTCTATCTATCTAAGTTCTCTGCTGAAGGTTTAAACAAGGACAGATAAACCCATTTCAACGTTTAACTCGGCATTAAAATTACATTCATCTGACGATTTTTTAACAGCAACCGCTCCAGATTTGGAGTCAAGATCAGAAAATGAGTGAAATTTTTTCCTGTTTGCACACACGATTGAAAGAAATAGGGATTACGCCGCTAATCCGCTCTTTGTGAATTTGACAGAATCAGCTGTGTGCGTGACGTCATCTTGGTGCAATTGTTGATTGAGGAAAACCAAATAACGATTTAACTGGGTACGGTTTAGTTATTTGCCCAATGATTTCGGGCTAATGTGTCCGGGTGACCCGATCCACACCCAGAAAAATGGCAGCTAAATATATTTTTCACAACACATTATTTGGTGATACAGTTAAACCCGATTAAGTGCCTCACGAAAAATGTCAGCTTTTTGAGGTACTTAGGCGGGTTGGGTACTTAAAAGAACCCGCCTATGTACCTCGATGCGGGTACTTAAGCGAACATAATTACTGATGTAGTTACATCTGCTTGTTAACTTACATAAATACTCGATTAACAACACTTAATGAAGTAAACATAGTTTAAAACCAAAATCGAAGCATTACTTAAACACACAAACAAGTAAAGAAAAACTTTATTAAAGAAAATATATAGTGCAATGGTGTGTAATTTTTGCAAGAATTAAATTGTTTAAAAAGTCAAAGTGGGACATATCATTTTGTACCAAATTCAAAATGATATTGTTTACCACTTATGTTTATTTATTAATTTTTGAGATTTTCCCTAACAAATACCTTATAATCCTAGGCTTAAGATTTTGTAGAACACTTTAAAAAGAGATTCATTATAATTTCAAACTTTTTTCTCAGAAGTGTTTTTTGAGTATACAGTTTCATAGCCCATTCAATTTTGGTGTAAAATGTGCAAGTTTCAAGGCGCTAAAAATTACCGTTGATTTTTTAGAATTTTTTTGGGTGGGTACTTAAGCGGGTTTCACTGTAGTTACATTATTTGGTTATAGTTACCAAATCCTGTGATGAGCGAAATAATTTTAGATAACTTTTTTTTTGGGTGCACACTTGTAGTCAAGGGTCTATTTTTTAATGTAAAACCTAATTTTGTAATTTGCGTTCACTAATTTATTAATAAATTTGGGTTGAAAAATGCACGTTTTTGTGAATTTCGGAGTGAGTTCTACGCAAATATACAACCTTCCCCCTCCGCCCACTAACCCAAAAACAGTGGGAAAATAACTTAACATTTCCAATTTAACCATTTGTGCGTAGTTTTACACAATTATTGAAACATTACAACGCAAAATTAAGTCTGGAGTGGCAAATTGTAAAAGCGATAACAAAAGCCAAGCGTGCGATATAAGTTTTTTTATGTAAATATCTGCATACATATAACTTTATGATTTTTTCCAACATCCGGCATGTGCTGAAAATCATACTTACCTAAAGGGCTACATGCCCGAAACCATTGCTACGTGTTCCTATTTAATTAAACTTCGTGTTTTTATTAATTCCTGGACCATTTAATATTGATATTAACACATTTTACCGCATTGTTTACATGTTTTCCTATGCGTTTTGGTATTTCTCTCTCGCAATTACACCTAGGGATGCAAACGATGCATCGATATTTCTGAAACATCGATAACATCGGCCAAAAACCGATGTTTACCATCGATATTTGAAAATTACTCAACATCGTAAAATTGGCGATATATCGATGTCAATTTTAACGATGTTTTAAACATCGACTTTAGTTTCGGCTCAAAATTGCCATTGCGTTCACATCTTTATGTTATATTATTTGGGCTCTGTCACACGGTCAGTATTTATTGACGTGATCCAAGTATCGCGATATTTATTGACGGTGTAGTATGCAGTATTGATGGATCGTGATCCATCGCAAAACTTCTAAAAATTTTGGAATCTGGATCGCGGATCGCAATACCGTCAATAAATATTGAACGTGTAGCACTTTCAAAACGCGATCCATACATTTCTTCAGTACATCTTTTACTCTCATAATGTAAACATCGGCTCTGCCTTCATTCTCGGGGCTTAAAATCTTTCAAAACAAATTGAACAAATCTTAAAATAATTGTGGAATGCATTATCTGTAAATTATACGTACAAAATAAAAATATTTTCTTGCAAATATTGACGCGATAAATATTGGACATGTAGCATTCGTGCGCGATCCATCAATCCATCAATATGGATCCAAATATCGTGATAATTACTGACCGTGGGACAGAGCCCTTTGGGTAAGTGTATTATGGCTGATGGCAGCCCTGCACTTAATAAAAGCAATTGGCAATGTTGAACATAGGCGATTTCCATGACGATCACTGTATTTCAGGATTTGCAGGTTTTACAGGTAAAGCGGTTTTCGCCATTAATAAACCTTATGGAAGGTGGCGTACGTTAGCCGCTTCCTGTAAAAACCTGCAAATCATGAAGTACTTGCAACATACTTATTAAAAATAGAAACATCGGAATATATCGATGTATCGATAGTTTTAGGGCGATTTTTTTCAGCATCGATGTTAGTGTTTACGATACATCGAAATATCTCCCATGGGCGCAATCTTGTATTCCATCCATATTGGACTCAAATGATACATTAGATCTGATCCAATACATTTCGTGTAAAATCCTGTAAAAATGTCAAACAGAAAAATTACTCGCTAAAGTGAGAGTAAAAAGTGAGAAACTTCCTGCAAGTTCGAATAAAAACCTGTAAGTTCACGGAGTAATGGATCAGAGCTAATGATCGCAATTATTTACATTTTCATTTCGCACTGCAAAAAATAGATGAGACTGAAACGCTGTTTGTTATTACCAGGGTTAGGTTCCGGCGAACCGTGTTCAGTGAACCTCCTACTCCTCCAACCATATTCCCAAAACTCGTCCAAAATGTGAAGTTTAGATCTAGCGATGGAAATTTGCGAACGGAGGAGTTCCAACAATTCGGAGTAGTAAAAATAAAAAGAACGAAAAAACTACTTGTGTTCTATTTATTACAATATAATGATTACTGACGTGTAAGTTTCCACAAGTAACAGTCACTGATCTTCTTAGAACAGAGTTCGTAAAGCCACGATGTAGAGAGACGTAGGTGGCGCATTCAGCAGTACCGCTACTTTGGTTTTGGCGAATTTGACAGAATCAGCTGTTCGTGTGACGTCAGCATAGAATTGTCCGCGATAAGTTGGTTCTCATACGAATAGTTACTAATAATTATTACTAGTCTTTGCTAATGAACATTTTTAACTATACAAAAAATGCAAAAACAATTTGCTAAGAACTCGCGTTACTAATTTCTACAAGCTTAGTGTTTCATTATTTTTCTTTATTTCGCTATTTCTGGGCGTAATATTATATTTGTCTTCGATCTTCAATTACCTGTTCAAAAAGTAGATGAACACAACTACGATTTGTTTACAAATGGCGGCCGCCGCCTTTTTTTGTCTCCTCCATCTCCTCTATTCGTTGCGAACGTGACGTCATCAGCCGCAGGAATGCGCAATCTTGTATTGTATCATTCTTGCGTAAAGACGTCAAAATACGCTCTCGCTCTGAGGAGTTATATTTTTCAAAAACTCAGTATCTTAGCGTTATTTACATTCTCTTCACTACAAACCCTTCGCATGTTTTAAACTAAAAACTTGGAACGACAAATCCGCAAAGCTTTGTACGCCAAGATTTTAATTCAGAAACAGACAAATATTACTTAGAATATCATAATCGTTTGTAGGTCGTTTGTAGGTCTAAGATTGATAAAAATTAACGATTGATAGATCCTCTTATTTCTAAAATAAGACAAATAAAAAAGTTAAATATTTCTACGGAAGTTAGCCCCTTGTTTTTGATGTGTATACATCTTTGGTTTCGGCGGGGGTAAAATTTGCCAAGCTGTAACGCATAGCCCAGCAGAAAATTTCGAAGGGCCTACCATTGTATAGCAGCAGAAAATTTTTAATTTCATTAGAAGCACTTGCTATTGCAAATGGTTACATACATTTAGGCGTATGCAGAGTAAGAGGAAATGGGGTCAAATGGTTATTACCAGGGAACGGATTTTTAGGACCTAAAAACCTATAAAAAAGGCAAAATAAAGTAACGAAATAGGCTGGAAAAGGCAAAATAAAATAGCGAAAAAGGCAGGAAAAGGCAAAAAAAAGGTATTGCAAAAAAAACAAAATAAGGCACCAAAAAAAAAGACAGAAAATACGAAGAACAATCAAAAAATATATTTTTTAAAAAATGTTTATATTAAAAGTAAAAAGAGAAAAGCTATGAACTAGTTTCATTATATTAAAAATTTGTACTTTGAATCTTTGACTATTTTATCCTTTCGAGCTTCTAACTCATAAAACTTTAATCTGTATAGTTGTAGTAACATTGAACCACAAGATGCATTTTGAAGTTTTCTGGCAGCATTTTCATTCGATTTTCGCGAAGAAAAGCCTTGAATGTACTAAATGTACTTTTTAAAAGGTAGAAAAGGCAAAAAAAGGCAAATATCTTAAAAAAGGCAAAAAAAAGGCAAATATCTTAAAAAAGGCAAAAAAAGGCAACATCAAATGGTGACAGGAATAAGATCAACGGAAATAAGGTCAATTGACTTTATTTCCCACCCTGGTGCGAAATAAAGTCAATTGACATTATTACCTTTTTAAAAACGAAATAAAATCAATTGACGTTATTTTTCTTTCAAACATTAAATTTGCTTAGCTTCGCGGCGGCCCGCGTCAGCGCGCCACACCGCGCGCGTCGCGCTCGCGTCCCGCGTTCCCAGCGCGACCGGCGCGCACACCACGTCACGCTACGCCGCGGCCCCCCCGGCCCCCCCTTCCCCTTCTCACAACGTGCTGTAACGCAGGTAGATTTATTTTTTGTATACGTTGAAATAAAATTTTTATATATTTTAAACATCGAGGGTTTATATTCAATAATACTCCCTATCTGCACACTTTTCACAAAGATGGGATTCTGATATAAAAATCCACCTAAGCTTTAACTGTCATCAGTGATATTAATGTTACCTTATATAACGACAGGTAATAAGTCCCAGATGGTTTCTAAAATCACAAATTAGTTTTTGTGCAAATTGCAGATAGAGGGTATTAATGAATTCAAGCCCTCGATATTTCACATTTTTATATTTGTAAGTTATTGGAAGCAGGGATGCAAACTTGGCTCAAACCGTGCCATTTGTTCCTATTTTACTTCAAATGGCACTTAATTTTTCAATTTGGCACAAAATGCCAAAATGGCACTTTTGTAAAAAAAATAACATTTCAATACAGTTTTGTGAAATCCTTTGCGTGCACTTCTTTTTCTCAACTAAAATTTTCTAATTTATAAAGGCTTTTCGACTGGTTTATCTTATTTTATCATTGCACTTTTGTTTTGAAAATGTGGCTTTATTTTATTGCTAAATGTGAATGATTAAAAGGAATTACACCTTTTTTGGCACTTTTATTTTTCTATTTGGCACATTTTGGTACTTTTTTTATCCTCAATATGGCACCTCATAACTAAGGAGAGTTGGCAGCCCTGATTGGAAGATTTCTGCTGTGTTTTGAGGCAACAACTTGTCTGCAGTAAAAAAGCATATAATTTGTGTTTCAAAAGTGTGTGAAAACCAATCAATTAACTTATATCATCTCGGTTCCGATATTAAATAATAAATAATTGTTTATACCCGCATTTTGGCACATTGGCTCGTTGAATGTGCCATCTAATAAGTAGTGTCGTCGTTCTCCTTAGCGCTTTTAAATGACTGCTGGCGGAGGCATAAATACAGTGTAAGAAAATTCTTTTTTTATAATTGTTTCCTTATAGAAAAGTTGGGTTCTTTTCCACCTTAGACATGCCGAATTCGTTCAAAATATGCTAATTTAAAACACAGAATTCTTTCAGTGCTGCTCCGGGGTTTTTGGACATGTACTGTTTCTTCAATTTAATAGTGTTCGCTTTATTTTTGTAGAAACGAAAAATGTTTTGCAAGTTATGGATCATTTCTCCACTCTTTCTTCAAATATTTCTCATATTCCAGCTGTGCGCAGGCGTTTAGTTTTTCGCATCGTGTTTTTACATATTCGTAATTAAAATTTTTTTTAATAGAATCACTTGGTGGTAGTTCATGATTGTGTGTGGATTAATATCACAACACTGAGGATTTGGCAAAAGCCTTTTTTCTTCTATTAAAAAACAACACTTACGGGGCAATGTTTATTGTAAGAACAACATTTTTTTCTATGAATCGACATACTTTAAGCATTGTTGACGCTATTTCCATTTGAAGGAGGAAATAGCGTCAATGACTTTATTTCCAAATTTTTGTTGACTTTGTTTCGCTTTTGAAAAGGTAATAATGTCAATTGACTTTATTTCGCACCAGGGTGGGAAATAAAGTCAATTGACCTTATTTCCATTGACCTTATTACCTGTCACCGAATTTTCATATAACCTAATACAATATAAACAATTTTCATATTTTTT
>NW_023458557.1:42244852-42246261 GCF_013731165.1 Rhagoletis pomonella
AAAAAAAAAAATACCGAAGTCATTTTAATTGGAACCGTTTGTAACTGATGAACATACATGAATATATGTAGATATTCAACTTCATTCTCCACACAACGCTCAAAAAATCGCTCTCCTTTACATGATTTTGGAGTACGGGGTCGTTTTTCCTGTAACTTCCTGCAAGTTCGTGAAAAAACCTCTAAGTTCATTGAGTACTGGATCAGAGTTAATACAAGATCGCAAAAAGAGAAGACGAGAGTAAGAGGAAATGCCGAACAAATGAATTTAGCTCCCCGTCTTGCAAACAAAAGATGCTATGCTATATGTATTCATGACTAACGTAAACCTAGCGACAGGTGAAGCAGAACCACAGATTATATTCCTAAAAGAAAAACTAAATGCCCAAACTACAAGCTTAAAAACAGTAATTGATGCGGTGTTTTCAAGATATTTTAACGCCCTTGAATCACAAGTTTGTATATACAAGTATCATATTTATCAATCATAACGATAATTTCGTGTATTAAAAGAATTAAAAATGAAAATTAATAAAAAAAATTTCAATTAGCAAAATGAATAAAATGAAGTGAAATTAATATTGAATTTCTAACCTAACCTACATGTGTACGTATGTAACTGAATCGTCCAATAATAGGTTTATATCAGGGACCGTAACGGTTATAACTTTTATTATAAAAATCACTTTTTAATCTTTATTAACTGAGTTTTATTTTTTGCTCAAAACAAAACGATAATTTTTTGAGTTTTATTTTTTGCTCGGAAAATAATCGTTACGTTTTAAGTTTTATTTTTTGCTCGGAAAATAATGGTTACGTCTTAAGTTTTATTTTTTGCTCGGAAAATAATGGTTACGTTTTTACGTATGCGTATGCGCAGGAGCGGCTACATTGAACTTTTAACGCCACTGTGGAGTGGGTAATGCAAATACAGAGAGCAAGATACAAGGGCACAAAGATAAGGGCATAAAGGTGAAGAACAGGACAAAGTTAAAAGTAAATAAAAAGACAAGGATAAAGATAATGATGGAGATGAAGATGGGGATGAAGATGAAGATGAAGATGAAGATGAAGATGAAGATGAAGATGAAGATGAAGATGAAGATGAAGATGAAGATGAAGATGAAGATGAAGATGAACATGAACATGAACATGACGATGACGATGACGATGAAGATGAAGATGAACATGAACATGAACATGAACATGAACATGAACATGAAGGTGAAGATGAAGATGAAGGTGAAGATGAAGATGAAGATGAAGATGAAGATGAAGATGAACATGAACATGAACATGACGATGACGATGACGATGAAGATGAACATGAACATGAACATGTACATGAACTTGAACATGAAGGTGAAGATGAAGATGAAGATGAAGATGAAGATGAAGATGAAGATGAAG
>NW_023458557.1:42246361-42252068 GCF_013731165.1 Rhagoletis pomonella
AGATGAAGATGAAGATGAAGATGAAGATGAAGATGAAGATGAAGATGTTCAAGAGTTACAGTAAGGTATTGGCCACAGGCAACGTTGGGCATCGTTAGTACAGGAACATACCTACATTCAGCTCTGCTCATCAACACCCGCTGAATGCACCAATACAACCAACATTAGTTCATTTTTGCAATGTCATCGCTTAACATCCATATTATGCGTATTATTATTGTTCTCGCTCTAGCGTTAGACGTTGTTATAGCTGATGTACTTAAGAGTAGAACACATATGTATGTATTTTGCTCATATACTTCTGTATGTATATAAAGAGTATCTGGTGATCATAGGGTAGAATATTCAAGAACGTGAATCAATAAACAAGTGAAAGTCACTTATTCGTTTTTATTTTGGACAACGTGGTTTCCTACTTGCCGAATTCATTCCCAAACATTTTTTGGTGCCTCCTGTGAGGACGATCGCAAATATACTGCGATATGGCGAGTTTAAATCTGCGTGCATCTGCACAATCATCAATTGTTCGTCTTGGGAAAATTACCGAGGCGGCCAACTTTGATCCAGATCCCATAGAGTGCGAGGTTATGCTGGCGCAAGTGAACAAACATTTTGAAAGGTTTGCAGAGTATCACGCGGATCTAGTATCTCTTGCACAGGCCAGCGAATTGGAAGCCCACGACGAATGTTTCGCTGCTACTGAAACGCTCTATACCAATATTTGTGTTCGAGTGCGTAGGAGAATGGGCGGTAAAGGCAATTCAGAGCCCAAGCCTCCTGTGACCAGTCAACAGGATATGCGGTTAGATCCAATTAAAATTCCAGTCTTTGATGGTGATCCGGCGAATTGGTTGTCTTTCAAAGACCTGTTTGAATCACTGGTCCACAACCGCACTGACTTAGATTCCAGCTACAAGCTGAGTAAATTGCGTCAACATGTCAATGTAGATAACGTGCCATTGGTTGGAGGCCTATACACCGGTGGCTACGAGGACATGTGGAAGGAAATGAAACGTAGGTATGACAATAAGCGTTTGTTAGTTGAGGCGCAGGTTAACCACCTCCTGGATTTGCCGAATCATCCAACGGAATCACAGAAGACCCTTCTTCGAGTTGTCGACACCGTACAAAACGCTATGCGAGCGCTAGCTGTAATGGATCTTCCAGTAACTCAATGGGATGCACTCACAGTGCCACTTCTGCTGCCCAAGCTACCAACTACCACGCGGTATGAGTTGGGCATGAGTCTCCAGACTAACAACATTCCCAATTTGCATGACTTCATAACATTCATTGAGAAGCGCGCAAACAATTTGCTTCAGGCGGCTTCTAATGTAGCAACGACGCATCGACAACCAGCAACACGGTCTGTCAAGGCACATGTAGCAGCCGTTAATTCATCTCAAGCTTCCCGTTCAAGGAAGGCGGCCAGTATTTCTTGCCCATTGTGCGCAAGTTCACATCGCCTTCACAAGTGTCAGCGGTTCCTCAACCTTCCGGTAACAGAGCGCTAGGACACCGTGAAGCGGCTCTCACTGTGCTTCAATTGCCTCAGCGTCGACCATGGGGCGCGAGATTGCCCGTCGCGGGATTGTATACGCTGCCATCACCGGCACCACACACTTCTCTGCAGAGAAGAAGATACAGTCAGTGCACCAGCAGCCGAAGTAACGAACACATCAGTAGTGCCGACTCGTAACTCTAAGCCAGGTATATCTGTAGAGCACACGCCGCAGGTATACTCACGACAACAATGACAGTCAGAGCCGGTTCGGTCTATTCTTGTCCACGGTGAGCGGACCGTTTTACTAGCCACAGCAAAGGTTCGTCTTGTGGATCATAATGGACAACAACACACTTGTCGTGCCCTCTGTGATATGGGTTCCCAGGTGAGCTTAATCACTGATTCTTTAACTAAACGTATGGGTCTCCGTAGAAAACCAGATGAGGTCCGAATCGAAGGCATCGGTTCTAGCACCGCGGTTTATACCAGAGGCAATGTGACTGTTAAGATGCAACCTACAATTGACAGCAACACTGAGTTCAGACTGGAGGCGTATGTTGTGCCGATGATAACCTCAACTACACCAAGCGCAACGATCGATCCGGCAGCCTGGACTCATTTGAAGGATTTGCCGCTGGCGGACCCAACGTTTGGTAGCCCGGGTCGGGTGGATTTGCTTCTCGGTGCTGAGGTGCTTAAGAATCTCTTTCTGGAAGGCTTAATTCGGGGATCTGCAGAACAGCCTTGCGCCTTGAATACACGGCTTGGTTGGGTAGTGTTTGGGCCAGCTCATGGTAGTTCACCACAATCCGTACAGCTCACATCGCATGCTGTCAAACGCGTCAACGAACAACGACTCGACAAACTACTTCGAAGCTTCTGGGAACTCGAAGAGCCAGCTGTGGTATCAGAAACTCGGGAAGATGATTGTGAAAGGGTATTCACCAACACCTTTACACGCGCAACGGATGGCCGGTATCAGGTGCAGATCATATTTAAACCAGATGCACCCTCCATTGGTGATTCCTACCAATCGGCATAACGTCAGTTTCTACAACTGGAACGGAGATTAGCGAACGACGCTGATCTACGCGAGCAATATACGGCTTTCATGAGGGAGTACATAGCTCTTGGCCATATGGAGGTAAGCCAGGAGTTAATTACGGACGCTCATCCTAGTTACTTTATTCCCCATCATGCTGTTACTGCCAAATTTCGGGTTGTGTTTAATGCCTCTGCAAAGACCTCGAATGGCGTATCACTGAACGACGTGCAATTCTCGGGCCCACAGCTACACCCAAACTTGGTC
This sequence comes from Rhagoletis pomonella, assembly GCF_013731165.1. NCBI lineage: Eukaryota > Metazoa > Arthropoda > Insecta > Diptera > Tephritidae > Rhagoletis > Rhagoletis pomonella. Next base: position 42,249,175 of record NW_023458557.1, read on the forward strand.
GACATTCTTCACCGTTTTCGCAAATTCAGCGTAGCCATCACTGCAGACGTGAAGAAGATGTTCCGTCAAGTCTTGGTCGACCAACGTCATAGAAAATGGCAAAAAATTCTTTGGCGTGAAGCTTCCGACGTTCCTCTACAAATATACGAATTGACAACGGTGACGTATGGAATGACTTGTAGTCCATTCAATGCGGTACGAGCGCTGCGTCAATGTACGCAGGATAATTGTAAGGCCATCAGTGAACCCAGCCGGGCTGCCGCAGCGCAACATAGCATCCTTTATAATTTTTTACGTAGACGACTATCTGGACAGTGTCGATACGTCCGAACTAGCAATCACGCGGGCACAAGATGTGGAGACCATCTTGAAGCAAGGTCAATTTGTGTTGGGGAAATGGAACTCCAACTGCTCACACACGCTTGCTACCATCACTGGTTCGACAATGTCTGCATCCGAGCTGGAGTTGAACTATTCAGCGACGAAGGTACTCGGTTTGCATTGGGATCCGTTGCATGACGAGCTCTTCTTCACGGTACGGGGGTTCGACGAGTCAGCGATGCCTACCAAACGGACAGTGCTTAGCGACGTAGCTAGATTGTATGATCCGACTGGCTTATTGGCACCGGTTGTCATTGTGGCAAAACTCTTTATCCAGGATCTGTGGAAGGCGGGATTGCAGTGGGATTCGGCACTGCCACCGGACCTGCTCAATGCTTGGTTAATATTCCGCAACGGGTTAGCGGACATTTCACGACTTCGGATTCCACGTTGGCTAGGCATGCGTGCCGATTCGATGGTGAGGCTCCATGGTTTCTGTGATGCTAGTCGTAAGGCATATGCAGCTGCGGTGTGTGTCCAGACGGTGGATCACAATGGTAATTCAGGTGCAGTTCTGGTTGCTGCAAAGACGAAGGTCGCTCCGGTCAAGGAAGCGACCATACCACGCCTTGAGCTATGTGGTGCCCACCTACTTACAATCACTATGAACCACGTCCGCCAGGCTCTTGATCTACAAGATGTCCCTTGCATATATTGGTGCGATTCAACTGTTGTATTATGCTGGATCCGCAAGGCACCTTCAGCTTTCAAACAGTACGTTTCGAATCGAGTCGCTTTCATCCAGGCCAATTCGGATGTAAATTCCTGGAACCACATCCGATCGGAGCTTAATCCGGCGGATTGCGCAAGCAGGGGCTTGGCGCCATCTGGTCTAGAAAGTCATCGACTTTGGTGGGCCGGACCGACATGCATCCATCAACACACAACCGTAGGATCGGAACCAGTTACGATGACGGAGGAAGACCAGCACATTTTTAGATCCGAATCTCGCCCTTTGTATACGCTAGTATCTCGTGTTGACTGCCAGTGGCTCATGACATCAGGTGACGGTAATCGTGTACCTCTCATAGAGAGGTTTAGCACGTTGGGGCGTCTTCTCAACACCACGGCGCGTCTTAGACGCATACTACCGTTATTTCGAGGCAACAGAGGGGTTGTGGTCTCCGCCGAAGAGCAGAACTGGGCGCTGGTCTTACACATTCGTCAGGCACAAGGTAATACTTTCAAACAGGAAATTAAAGCACTTGTATCTAATTCCAGAATTGAGGGTCGCAGTCCACTTCGACCCCTAAACCCGTTTCTGGATGAAAATGGAATATTGAGGGTTGGCGGCCGACTAACCAACGCTGACATGAGTAACGATCAGCGACACCAAAACATAGTCCCACGCGGCACTCTAGCAGATTTGATGGTCGCAGATGCACATCAGCGCTGCCTTCATGGTGGCATACAGCAGATGCTCCAGTTTCTCCGACAACGTTTTTGGCTCATATGTGCGCGGGCCCAGGTAAAATCTTACATCTGGAGGTGCACCGTATGTCGTAGACATCTGCAAATTATGCAGCGTCAACAGATGGCGTCGTTACCAAAGGAACGTGTCCTTGTTGCACCACCATTTTACCGCAGTGGCTTGGATTACTGCGGCCCCTTCCATGTTCGAGTTGGCAGCAAGCGCTCAGCAGTTACGACAAAAACCTATGCAGCCATTTTCGTTTGTATGGCATCGCGTGCAGTTCATATTGAGCTGGCAGAAGACTTGAGTACACAAGCATTTATAAACGTGTACGACCGCTTCGTGAGTCGACGAGGCATCTGCGCTACCTTATACAGCGATAATGGTACTCAGTTTATTGGTGCGAATCGACAAATGCAGGAGGATTTACAGGCATGGGTGAACGTGTTTGCACAACAACACCTGGTGGCTGTAGGAACCCACTGGAAGTTTATTACACCATCGTCACCTCATCACGGTGGCCTTTGGGAAGCAGCGGTGCGTTCTGCCAAAAAGCATCTATTGCGAGTCATGGGTCGTCAAACAATGCGCTTCCCCGAGCTCTACACTCTTTTGACGCGTATAGAAGCCTGCCTCAACTCACGGCCATTGCTGGCTTTATACGATGACCCAGAAGGTGGTGTAGCGCTCACTCCGGGTGATTTCATTATTGGCCGCCCGTTGAATTGTCGTCCGGAACCTCCATTACCAGAAGTTCCAGGAAATCGGTTGCATTATTGGCAACGTCTTCAACGAATGCTGGAGCACTTTTGGCGTCGCTGGCAAAGCGAATACATAAATACCCTTCAGTCTCGCAGTAAATGGACTAGACCGGAGCCAAACATACAGCGCGACGACGTCGTTCTCATACGGAATGAGAATCTCCCCCCAACATTTTGGCGCATAGGAAGGGTCATTGACGTGCATCCGGGTAGTGATGGTTTGGTTCGCGTGGTCACCATCGAATACAATCCTAACCAGAAAAACTCGAACGGACTTTTTACCAAACACCGATCTTCATCTTCATCTTCATCTTCATCTTCATCTTCATCTTCATCTT
>NW_023458557.1:42252168-42255501 GCF_013731165.1 Rhagoletis pomonella
GTTATTTAAAGCGGCAAATGACCACCAAACCTTAATCTTAGCAGACAAATGTGCCAATGAAAATCGTAAACGTGAATTGTTGGTGAAAATGTTGGACCAAAAAGTTTCAATAAAATATATAAAAATTTTGGGCGGGACGAAGTTCGCCGGGTCTGCTAGTATGTAATACTTCTAAATTGATAGTAACGTATCTTCACAATGTATTTTTATTCCGCAATCAAAGGGAGACAGCCTATCAAATAAATGTTTGCTTGTGTTAGTATAAATGTATAGTTGTGAACTATTACAAACAAACAACTGTCAAGTCACTCCAAGAGCGGTTTAAATTAAAAATATTAAAAAAATAGAAAAATAAAATAACCAAAAATTTTTCCCTGAGCGTGACTGGGGCGAGCTTTGTGGTAACCGGCGGATTTGAATAAGCAGCAAGATATGTATAAGTTACACTTGAGGCGATCACCATATCCACTATTGAAAGATGTAGAGGATCTGTGCCTTCCTTTCCAGCACCTTAGACAGCATGTAGCGTCTGCCCGTTTTCCCTGATACGGCTCATTTTTAAGTAAACAGTGCAACATACCGACACGTGCAATACGATTCCTTTTTCCTTGCTTTTTTGTTCAAAAGTTCCACACACATTTTTTTTCTTTAATTAAAATTTAATTGTGTAAAATATTGACGGTTACTGCACCGCTCCTGATTTTTTATTCTTTTCAAACGCCATTCTGGCTGGTTGGTTTTCTCGTTCTCTCATTATATATCTGCACTCTAATGTTGGCGGATGTACTTTCAGCGTACTGCCAATATAGAAGTATTATATATATGAAAATTTTATTAACCTAAAAGTTTTTGCGAAGTGTTTATCGAATTTAATGTAAAATTTAAACATTTTTAATATAAGATGTTAACTATTTTTAAAATGTAAATGTTAATACAACTGTTTTATATATAATCCCAAATTTATGATATAAAATCCCCTCTAATAAAAAACTTAAATTGCGTAACACCGCTTCGAATTTTTACAATTGAGCAATTGTCAAAAATCTGCCTTTTTATCAAGAACTTGTTTACCAGGGTGTCTTTGAATTAATGATTGGTACTGAATTAAATAATGCACACATATAAAAGATTGCAGCCTTTTCAATAATTATTCAGTGTTAAACCTTTTTTTGATTTGGCATTGGTGTTTTCAATCTTGCTAAGAATATGTTGATGTGTGAATTCATAACTGCTTTGAGTGAATGGAAAATTTAAAAATTATAAACCCCAATCTGAAGCGAGGAATAAGTAATGAAAACTAAATAGAAAAAATTGTTAATTTAAAATTGAAAATGAGTTCACACTTACACAGCTCTGATGTGTACCAACTTACAGCCATGGAAGGGTGGGAAAAGGGCAGCCCTAACCCACACAGGCGCTGTCTAGCATTTTGGCTGTCCGAATATGTAGGTATGGTGGGAGGTCACAGTGGATTGCAAGTGTAAGTATAAATAGGTTTCCGCATGTGTTTTCCTTCCAAGTGTGCAATTTTTATACCCGAGAGCACTTGTGCACAAGGGTATATCTTTTTTGTTCATATAACGGTTGTTTGTAACAGCCAAAACGAATCGAGATAGATATAGACAAATGTATACATAAATGCTCAGAAAGAATTCGATTCAGCCATCTCTGTCTGTCCGTCTGTCCGTCCGTCCGTGTACACGATAACTCGAGCAAAAATTGAGATATCTCAACGAAATTTGGTATGTAAGTTTCCATTAATCCAAGGTAGGTTAGTATTGAAAATGGGCGTAATCGGACTGCAACCACGCCCACTTCCCATATAACGGTAGTTTCCAGAAATACGAAAACTGCGATATTTTAATAACTACTGAAGATAATTCACTCAAAATTGATATTTACAATAATTTTCAGACGAAAAATAAGAATATTATAAATTTTTGAAAAATGGGCGTAGCCAAGCCTACTTATGGTTACATGTGTATATCTTGGTAACCGCAGCCCCAATTTCTTCCAAGCTTAGCACAGTTGTTGGCCTTGGTACAGCATACAAAATAGCCGAAAATTTAAGAAATCGGACAATAACTACGCCCACATCCCATATAATGGTAATTTAGAGAAATACAAAATCTTCGATAAATCAGTAAATATTAAAGCTAATTTATTCAAAAGTGATGCTTGCAATAATTCTTTACCAGGAAATGCGTTTATGGTAAAATTTAGGAAAATGGGCGTGGCCCCGCCCACTTATGATCAGATATATGTATATCGGTAACCGTTCTACCAATTTGTACCAAACTCGGTATTTTTATTGTGCTTGCCACATAAAAGCAAAACGTTGAAAATTATTGAAATCGGACTAAAATTACGGCCGCTTTTCAAATAACAAGGCTCGGGTGACTACAACATATATCTTCCATACATCTGATTGTTCAGATATGGGATTTTACTGTAAAACTCCTTTATTTGAACAGCTAAAACCGATAAATTTCGTAAGATATTTTATAAATAATAATACAAAGTCTACTGAGAAAATCGTCAAAATCTATGCTGTATAAGCTTTACCTCCTATAGCACTGATTGTTCTGATACCAGTTTTTGCGATATATCTCCTTTATGTAGGAAACTAAACCCAATAAATTGTGTTACCGGTTTACATACCGATCACATAGCAGTGAAAATCACTTAGATTGGTGCCATATAAAGTACATCTTCCATATCTCTGATTGTTTAGATGCGATTTTTTATATAAGTATGTGTTTAGACGCGACTGCTAACACCAGGCGCCTAAATTCATGCTATGTACTGCTGCATGTGCAAAAATTTCCTTCATTAAATTAATGAAATTTATGTACATGCACTTCTCAACTGCCATGTAATAAAACTTTCTTAAGTTATAATTTGATGGCAGTTCAAAGTATGCTCTGCCTAGTCGGATGCATCCTCCGGACACTGCTTCCGGAGCATTCTGCGGACTCTGCATGGCTTACAACCATGCGGAGGTGGTAATAGTTGATTACCATTGGCCACAGTGCCTAACCACTACTTTTTGGTCCAATAAATATTTTTTTTATATACATACATGCAAACATACTGGTCTCCCCTCTCACTGAGTTATTCAGTATGTAACTCCTCTATCGATGTATGCAGATGTATTCAAAATCAGTAATCTGTCAAACTAAAATTTGCAGATGTTCATGAAAGGTATGAAGCCTTCGGCATAGCCGAAGACAGCGATGCTCTTACTTGTTTTTTTTTTTTTAAATTTCATTACAAGGAATTTCATATTGTAATTGGAATAGATTACGTGTAATGTTGGGGGGGGGGGGGGGG
>NW_023458557.1:42255601-42257139 GCF_013731165.1 Rhagoletis pomonella
GTTCATAAACTCTAACCGTTAAACTCGAGTTAATATTTTAACGTGAATATTTAAACGGCACATAAGTTTAATTTTGGATTGTTGCGTAAATGCCATTTAACTTCCGTTGGGTTTCAGATCAACTTTATTTAAATATGCCAAATAAGTGGCAGCACTGTTGCTTCCCCCTTGAAATTGTTGTTGCATTTGCTTGTTTGTTTACATTTTGTACTGAACAGCTGATTGTTCTTTGGCAAGATTGATAAAACAACCTACCTATCAATCTTGGTTGTTTGGTACAAACACAGGGTTGCATGAGATATGCATTTAAATAACCAATATTGGCCATTTAAGTGCAGATTAAATGGGTGATCTGAAAATGAATTGCGGAAGTTAAACAATAATCTCTACTTAAGTAACAAAATAATATTTGATATGAATTGAATTAATCTTAGAGATACATACATATTTTACAAACATTTTTTATATATACTTCTACATAAATCTTTTATTTAAAGGCCCGATTTTTTTTTACTTAACCTTCAAGTTTGATTCTTAAAAATAATCTCAAGTGACAACACTATTCCTAAATCGCAAAATTAGGAGTGTAAATAATTTTCAGTGTCCAGAATCCAGCCCCAGATCAGGCTATAAATTGAAGGCTTTTCTCATTAAAAAATTAAAAAATTTATTTCAGATTGCAGTCATAGATATATCAGGCACCTGTATGGCTGATGATTAACCCTCTAGCAGGCAAGACCGCTTTAAAGCGGTCAACAGTTAGACACCAAAATTCACCTAGTGGGGCGTGATTATTTATAGTTTGGTAATTTTTTTTTTAATAAATCAGCCTTTATATAGTCGTTGCAAAAAAAATTATTCAAATCGGTGATCTCAATTCTGTGTCATATTCATTTAAAGTTGTGAAGTCAGTGCAGGTGCGTGTAAAAATTGGTGCAGTGTTTTTTCAAACTTTTCTGATAAGAACAAAAAAATCACCTGTTTTTTTTTAATTAAAAAAATTATAGCTGGTAAGTAAAAATAATATATTTTTACATGGGTATTTTATTTATTGTGATATTTTGACTGGAAGAGTCGTACCTTCCATTATACATAGACCGCTTCTAAGCGGTGTTGCAAGGTGCAGGCAAAACGTCGCTATTGAATTTGAATGATCATGATAGTATGGTGATTCGTAATTTTCCTGCAGAAAAATGTCTACGAGACGTAGTAGAGTGACTGGACGGAACAGGTGGACTTTTGCAGAAATCCATGCTCTGACTGATGAAGAAATCGACGATTTGATGGCTGGAGACCCGGAAGAGTTTGAGTCGGATTTTGAAGACGATGGTAAAGGTATATTTGAAGACAGCGATGATAGTGTTGACGATCCAGATTATCAGCCAGAAATTGAAGAGCTTGATTCTGAAAATAACGGTAGCACTTTAGTGGAAGAAATTTCCGCCGAATATGAAGCACAAATTTCACGATGTGTTTCCAATTTAGGACGATGTAGTTCTTCTGAATATCTTTCTCAATCAATCAATATAATCTTAAAT
>NW_023458557.1:42257239-42260115 GCF_013731165.1 Rhagoletis pomonella
TCAGAAGAACTACCATCTACATCATCAGTACAGCAATCGGCATCAACAACAGGAATTGAAAGAGAAAGAATAACAGCAACAGTAGTTCGTCTGTCAAAAAAACCTGTGAAACGGCCAAGATCTCCACTACCACAATACGATGCAGAAGGTCCACAATTTCAAACAAATGCTATTGGTTTTGTTGGTAGTGCTATGGAGATAGACACTCAATCGATTGAATTAAAAAATATTTTGTGGCGTAAGGGAAACATGCAGAAGCATGTAAATGAAATTGCATTTCTCGGTGATTTTTCACTACCCGACGAAATAGCATGCTTGGACACTCCATATAAGTGTTTTGCGTTTTTCTTCACTGACGAAATTTTTGATTCTATTGTTCATTATACAAACCTGAATGCTAAAAGACAAAATATTGGCAGCTCTTTTTGTGTTACGACTTCGGAAATGCGCAAATTTGTAGGAATCCTGATATATATGTCTGTAATTCGAATGCCGTCTGCTGAGCGCTATTGGGGTCGTCATGCGGTAACCCCAGTCAAGCAAACGATGTCATCAAAACGTTTCTATGAAATTAGAAGATACCTATGTTTTAATGATTTGTCTAATATGAAGAAAGTGGGAGAGCCAGGTTATGATACACAATTCAACATTCGTCCAATTATTGGTCATCTAAATCAACGCTTTGCTATGGTTCCGAAAAAGCCACGTTTGTGTGTAGATGAGCAAATGTGTGCTACTAAGATGCATTCACGTTTTCGACAATATCTGCCTAAGAAGCCACACAAATGGGGAATGAAATTATTCGTTCCATGCGATTCTGATGGTTACGCGTACAGATTTGAGCTTTTCCAAATTTAGGAGCTACGTCTAATGTTGTTGTCCGACTAGCGGCAACGGTTCCAGCTATGGTGAATCATATAATTTATTTTGATAATTTTTATACTTCACTACCGTTGCTGGTCTTATTGAAGAGCAAAGGTATATATTCCCTTGGAACTATCAAACGTGAAAGAATCCCCAATTGTAAATTGCCAAGTGACAAAGAGTCAAAAATGAAACGTGGTGAAGTGATCGAATACGTCGGTAGCGCGTACGGAGTTGACATGACCACTATACAATGGAAAGACACAAAAAACGTATGCCTAGCTTCTACATACGTTGGTAATCTCCCATTTTCTAAGGCTAACGATGGACAAATGCAACTTGCAAAAGCTATCAGATATGACCGCAAAGACAAGAATTATCTTGAAGTCGACTGTCCGCATATTATAAATGGTAGTTTTCATTGTCTTATATATGTCAGTTGTCTCCTTATTTTTTCTAATTACATTATTCCCCAGAATATAATGCGCATATGGGTGGAGTTGATACTATGGATGGACTACTGGGGAGGTACAGGATTCGGCTAAAAACATGTAGCTACTCGCATCGCTTATTTTACCATTTCATCGATATGACTGTGGTTAATTCGTACTTATTGTATCGCCGAATACACAAGGATGACACGGATCATGAACATGTCGAGCTTCCTGATTTCAGATTCCTTGTCGGTGATGTCCTTACTACTTTTCAGCCGCCGCAGGAAAGAAATCCTGTTGGCCGACCACCAAAAGACGTAGTTCGTAGTTGTGCTGGTAGAACTAAGACATATCTACCACCGCCAGAAATACGATTTGATCAGTATGACCATTGGCCAAACGTAAAGGACGTGAAAGGAAAACGAAAATGTAAATTACCTGGTTGTAAATATAAAACACAGGTAACATGCATGAAATGTAACTTAAATCTTTGCTTGCTTAAAGACAGAAATTGTTTTGTACAGTTTCATAAGAAATAAACTTTCCTCTAACTGATATTTTCATGTTTATTGTATATTTCCTCTTCAGTGCCAATTCTTTCCTCTACCAGGCAACACCGCTTAGAAGCGGTGTAACGGTTTTTTCACTTCAGCTGATTAAATATTTGCCTAAGGTGAAAAATGATCTCATTTTCGTTTTTCTCGATGCAAAATTAGTTTGTAAAAATTTTTTTCGCCATCCTAGGCCTCACCAAAAAAATTCGCCTGCTTGAGGGTTAATGTAAGTGCCATATTCAGTGGGAGAGCTTGTTATGGTTTACTATCATGATTGTTTTGAGGTAACCATACAAAATCAAGCAATCCATAGCATACTATGATTGGTTTTCCAAACACTCCCCAAATACAAACTGTGTGGCAGCTTTTTTTTTACAGTTTCAGCTACGGAACAATTACATTTGCCGCAGTTTCCGTTACTTTTCTCCAAATGCAGAGTTTCTCTTAAACCTAGTGCAACATTTTTTTCTTCGGGAAAACTTACAGTGTAATCATCGCATATTATTCGACTTATAATATTCAAAATCTGAAACTTAAACTGCATTAAAAGAAAGCAAAACTAAATAAGAGGAAACGGTATGTATGTAATACAAAAATAGCAGTGCCCAGTGCGGCACTCCCACCCGCGCGTTAGTGCGGGTCACTAGACCCAATATTTTCATAAAATTCCTCTTTTGCCTCTATCTCGCAAATAACAAGAGGTACAGAATAATTGCATCTCACGAAATTGTAGGTCTTTCAATTTCCTAGCTTAATCAATGAAAATTCCACACTACCTCAATTTCAAAGCCTAATATCTCAAGAAACAGAGATATTAGCGACTTGTAGGAAATTGAAAGACCTACAAGTTCGAAAATTGCAATTTTTCTGTATCTAGTGTTATTTACGAGATAGGGGCAAAAAAACGTGAATTTCATGAAAATATTGGGTTTAGTGTGCCGTTTAAATATTCATTTGAAATTGGCCCTAATACTATGTTCACGTTAAAATATTAACTCGAGTTTAACGGTTAGAGTTTATGAAC
>NW_023458557.1:42260215-42274116 GCF_013731165.1 Rhagoletis pomonella
CTTCATCTTCATCTTCATCTTCATCTTCATCTTCATCTTCATCTTCACCCCCATCTCCATCCTCATATTTATCTTGATCTGCACCTTCATCATTATCTTTATCCTTGTCTTTTACTTATCTTTAACTTTGTCCTCTTCGTCATCTTTATCATTGGCTTGATCCATCTATACAGGGTGTGGGTGGCTGTGGTTTTGTCGTTGCCCTTGGCTTTGTTTCTGCCCTTGTATATTGTATTTATATATTTTATTTTCATTATCCACTCCTAGTGCTGCCGAATTGATGATTTCGTCGAAATTTTGACGTCTTTTTAGTTCAGTGACGTTTTGGCGATTTTTCCCCCCGTAATGACGATTTTTTATTTTAGTTTTTCCACCAAATTACATATATACTATGTAAAAAATTTTTTAAAGGAAAACGTAATCCAAAATACAACCATGCATTTATCTGGTTTTGTTCTACAACCGTGCTTTTAGTTATATTAAATTTGTTCTAGAATTGTAACCAAATCGCTAATCTTCTCTGTTGACACTGATTTGAAATAGACAGAAAAATTGCAGAGGGAAATTGTTCAGTCAAGATTATCTATCAGTTAATAAATACTAATGTTACACTTTAAAACTGGATTAAAATTGTCAAAAACTTCAAACCAATAGAGTTCAACAATTTAAAAGCAGTTGTGTTTTAAAGTGTAATTTAAAGTTGTCGTTAACAATTACAAATCCACTTTTATTAACCCATATGCAATGTGGGTTCCCTTTGGTTTTAAAATGTGTGGTCATATTTATTGTATGTAATTTATGTAATTTTGTTTCTATGTTTTTTTTTGTTAAAAAAGTTTGTTTGACCGAAATTACGATTTTTTCAGGGTAAATTGAAGATTTTTCAGCAAAAGCTTTCGGCGACGCTGACCACTTCACAGTGGCGTTAAAAGTCCAATGCAGCCGCCCCTGTCTATTGACGCATGCGCATACGCATACGCAAAAATTAAGTTTATTTTCTTGGCAAAAAATAAAACTCAAGATATAACGACTGTATTCCGGGCAAAAAAATAAAACTCACAAAATAACGATTAGAGATAGAACTTTTTAGAAAAGTATCGATACTAGTACTCATATAGAAAACTCTAAAAAAGTATCGATGCCAGTACTCATATTTACAAAAAAGTATCGATAATACTCGTACTTCCAAGTATTCTCAAAGCAAACGCAAAAAGTTAACAAAAATATGATCGCTTTGCTTTCTCCCGTCTTCGTATTTGTAAATTGAATAGTCACTGCTCTTAATAGTTTTAATCTGATCTAAAGGAGTTTTTGGAATAAACTTCCGATAAATTAGTTTTACTTGCGTAAATTAAATGCTTATTTCCAAGTTTTTAAAAGCGAATACATGTATTTATAAATAACTTTTCTTTGAAAATGAAATGCAAATGTAGAAGACGAGAAGCAAATGTGTTGAAGCCCATTCTCTATTGGAAAAATAAGATCTCTTTTATAAAATTTTTCTTCAAGAATGGGCTGGATTTCACAACGAAGGTAGCATACATGGGTTAACGACGGCTGCCTTACGCTGGAGAGTGGCCAAGTTGTCGAGTTAATTATCAAAGGGGAGGCAAGATATTCGTTTTTCAATTATTTAAACATTTTGACCTGAAGCCAATGTAGAAATGACCGCTACATTTTCTTCTAGGTTGTGTAAAAATTTCATAACTGTGTCAATTACCAGTAGCTCACTAGAGCAATCAAGTTTGAAAGTTTTTTTGCGAGACTTAGCTCTACGTTTATGGAATTGAAATTGTAAAATATTTACTTTCCGTGTACGCATGATATTCTGGGTTTTGGTATAACATAGAAAATCCAAAGATTAACCAAGTCAACCCAATAACTCAAAACTGATAAATTTGCACATTCATGCTTCTGATATGAGGGTGACGATATGTGAATTAAAAAGTTTAAAGGCGTGTTTCCACGTTTTGGGTTTATTGAGTTATGACAGTATTGAAGTAAATGAGCTTTATGTTCATTTTCATAACATTCAAATTGGATATTGAAGTTAATATTCGAACGTTTGCCACAATATTTATTGGGTAATTAAAAAAAAAAATTACTTAAAAAAGTTCTTAACTCGTCGATACTTTTCGTCATTCGCGATATTTACTCAGTACTTGTGAAAAAGTATCGAGTTCTCGATACTACTCAGGACTCATGAAAAGTATCGATATTCTGTACTCGGTACTCGTATCGTTCTATCACTAATAACGATTATTTTCCGAGCAAAAAATGAAACTATAAACGTAACAATTATTTTCTGAGCACCAAATAAAATTCAAAAAATTACCAATATTTTCCGAGCAAAAAATAAAACTAAAACGTAACGATTATTTTCCGAGCAAAAACTAAAACTCAAAAAATAACCCTTACTTTCCGAGCAAAGCCTAAAACTTAAAACGTAACGATCATTTTCCGAGTAAAAAATAAAGCTCAAAAAACAATGTTTAAACTTGATTTTTATAAGTAAAAATTAAAAAATAAAAATCAGCACCGCTGAAGGTAGTCCGAGTAATAAGAAATATATTGGTTTACTCCTTATTCACGTAGCATTTCTCTTTCAGTGTGATTTTTTGATTTGAAATTTCAAAAATAATCGTTATTTGCGGTCCCTGGCAGGACCGTAACGGTTATAACTTTTATTATAAAAATCACTTTTTAATCGTTATTAACTTTTATTATAACAATATCCATAAACATATAGAAAAATTTATTGATTGCAAAATCGATTAATCCATTGATAAATATCGCAATCATCAGTATCGATTATTATACATATCGATAAGAATATCAGTTACTAAATCGATAACAAAATCAATTATTTAGTCGATTATTATACCGATAACAATATCCATTATTGTATCGATCAAAATATCGATTATTATATCGATAACAATATCGAGTTACATATCGATAGCAATATCGGGTTTTATATCGCTAACAGTATCGAACTTCATCCTCATCCTTTTCTTCATATTTATCTTTATTTTTGCATATTCCTCTTCACCTTTACCTTAAAGTGTTCGAATTTACCTTGATCTTCGTTTTTGCCTGTATCTCTAGGCATCTTTGGTTTGTTTTTCTTCTCAAACCGCTAAACCGCTGGGAACCACTTCCATGTGCATTATTCCCCTTGAATTTGACAATTTACTCCCAATCAACCAACTGGCGCTAAAGAAGTTTCACTTCATAAATTCAAGAAATGTTCTTACCCTTTCAGTTACCCTAATTCTTACGTATCTGTCATTGTCTCCATTTCCGTCTTTATCTTCACTTTTGCCTTTTTTTGACTTCATCGTTATCATTTATTTCTTCATCTTCATATTTATCTTTATTTCAAAGCTTAATTTCAAATGCGAAGTGAAACAACATGGGAAATATGTCAAATGGAACATGTTGCAGCAACATCTATACACAAACACGGAAATGTTTAAACCATGGTTTTGGCCGTAATTTTGAACCAATTTTGAAACCATAAAAACTCTGCTTATCTACGGAGAAATACCTTTCCAATGGTGTTCTTGGTTTTGAAATCGGTTCGGTAGAATCGCAAAGCGAACGGAGACAAAATTTATGATGGCGTATTAATATATAGATATTATACTTAACCTACATTTTGTTCATAAATAACACATAATTATGTGTATTTTATCCTCGAAAAGAACTTTTCTAATCAGGAGGCGAAATTCCCCACGAAAACGCTGCACACAACCCAAAAGTACTCCTCGGGGACCAAATGGTGAAAAACTGCGAAAAGGTTTATTACTGTATATACTGTGCTAAAAAAACTGACCTAAGTCTCTGATTTTGAAGGTTGCTACATCTGGAAATACAATTTATTCAGAGAGAGAACATACACTAGCATCATTCATCACCAATATACATAGGTACATACATACAACATCAGCACTAACCCAGTGGAAAAATGTAATGTATGATAACCGAAAAAATAATTATTTATTATAATCAGTAAAAGTGTTCTTACACGATGTGTATTTGCATCTGTAAATGTGACTTTTTCAATACATATGTAATTGCGTCTGTCTGTCAAATTCACAGTCTTTATTTAACTATTTAAAAATACGTTCTTTGCAAACGAAATAAACTAAACTCAGATGATTCTATCTGTGTGTCAGATGAAAATATAAACATTTCTATTTCGTATGTGAGACATTCTTTTTCATATCGGACACAAAATTTGGTGTCGCACTTTCGATTGGCTCCAACTTTTTTTTATGGGTTCTATACATGAAATAAGCTAACGCATGTTCGAGGAATTTTGTTTTCGCTTTTTTTTGGAGATATGATCTGTCAAAGTTTGCATTCTTTCGTGATTCTTACTAATCATGTACTTCTTCAAATCGTTATATCTCGGGTTCGACTAAAGTGTGCAAAACGCAAATTTTATTGCGGATTTCGGCAGAATATCGCTTCATTAACAACATTTGTTCCACAACTTATACAATCAAAGAATATTCTAGAAATGGGCGTGGCTATATTAAAACCAAAGTTCAAAAATTTAGACTTTATTGTGGATTTCGCCAGAATATCTATATGGATTGAAAAAGGTATGGAACAAATATTGGTAACGAAGCGATATTCTGCCGAAATCTGCGTTTTGCTAATTTTATTCTGCAATTGCCACGCCCATTTCTAGGGGTTCGTCGCCTTAAAGAAAAATATTGCCATACAAATATTATATCTGGATAGGTATTCTATCGGGATCCGTAATAAAATTTTACTTTTTGCGAAAACCCGATGTTTAACACCTTACCAAATATATCTATCGGGATCCGTAATTAAATTTTACTTTTTGCAAAAACCCGATGTTTAACACCTTACCAAATATATCTTAACATAAGTTTTCGAAAAAAAATTACAAAAAAATGTTGATTCTCACAAAATAAACCATAACGTCATAAAGAAAAATATTTAAAAAATAGCCAATTTTTTTGAACCACGTTTTTTATAGAGAATTAAACAAGGATTCCGATGGTATAATTTTAAATCCCTAATTTACTGGTCTTCACTATACAAATCAACTTCAAAAAGTTCAACTGTTAATAGCTAAGTTGGCTTTAGGACAATTTTGGCCATCCTATATATAGAAATGTTAAGCCCTTAAGTTTAATTTCTTAGCTTTAAAATGACGTCAAGATGAAGGCTCTGCAATCAGCAGAACCCGAGATATAACGATTTGAAGAAGTACATGATTAGTCAGAAACACGAAAAAATGCAAACTTTGACAGATCATATCTCATGTATAATAATAATAATAGATTGGCGCTTACACATATGTTAGTGTTTGGCCGAGCTTCTCCTCCGATTTGTGGCGTGCGCCTTGATGTTGTCACACAAAGCGGAGGGACCTACAGTTTTACGCCGACTCCGAACGGCGATTGTATTTTTATGAGAAGCTGTTTTTCATGGCAGAAATACACTCGGAGGTTTGCCATTGCCTGCCGAGGGACGACCTTTTTTCTATATTTTTGCGATGTTGCTTTGACCAGGGTTTGAACCCAGGCATTGTGGAGTGGAAGCGCGCACTGCTTACCACTACACCACAGCGGCCGACATATCTCATGTATAGAACCCACAAAAAAAAGTTGGAGCCAATCGAAAGTGTGACAGTAAATTTTGTGTCCGATATGAAAAAGAAGGGAGACGTGAACCTGATGAAAAACTTGGTCGGTTCGGTTCAGCGGTTCGAACCGTTTTTGCACTTTTGGATTGGTTCGACAAAGCGTTTTTTTTGTCTTTGAACCGGGGTTTTGGTTCGGTTCATCGGTTCGGAAAAAAAATAAAAATAACGCGCAAGTCTAAGTGTAAAGTGACAAGTGCAACAACGCGCAAGGTTAAATTTCAAGTGTATGTTAAATGAGATGAGTTGCCTTTACATTTGATATTGCCACATGGTAAACAAACATGGCATGTATTAACATATTTAACGAAAAGAAACAAAAGCGTGTAAATTTATCTATTGAAAATTGGTTTAAACGAACCTTTAAACCTTTATGAAAAGTGGTTCGGTTTTCGGTTCGAATCAAACATTTGTGAAAATTTCGGTTCGGTTAATGGTTCAGTTAATTAATAGAAAAAATCGGTTTTCCGGTTCAAAATCGGTTCACGTCCCTGAAAAAGAATGTCTCACGTACGAAATAGAAATATTTATATTTTCATCTGACACACAGATAGAATCATCTGAGTTTAGTTTTTAATTATATTACATATTAAGCGAATCGGAGACACGAGATAATTTTGTTTACGAAATCCGTCCGACTTAAAAAAGAATGGCTCATGTACGTGCATCTGCTTTGTACAGAAACAAATCTAATTTGCCTTTACACGTATGTTGACATTTCCATATTTAAAAAGTGGCAGGTACACATGCAAATATGTACATATGGTGCAAGAATACCTTAAAGCAGCTGTTTTCACATTCGAAAATGCATTTTTTCACTACGGAAATGCCCTAAAAAGTAGGGCATTCAATTTTGCATTAGCTAGTAATCGATTAATGTATGCAATTTAATATGATTTTTTTTTTTGAACTGTTTGGATACATTAGAATTCTGATTACATATTAAACAGTAATATAATCAAAAAGCCTGATTATGGCAACTTAACTTAACTTAACAGAACGTAGAACTTAGAGAATCAAAATGAAACAGATTTCGACGTGGCATTAAGTTATGTTAAGTTTCGGCTGTTCAATTATAAGCAACACCCATTTAACAGAATTTTTAAGAGAGAGCCGTAAGTTACGTTAAGTTGCCATAATCAGACCATAAGACTCCTAAGAATAACATTACATTATTTATCATGCATGCTTTACTACTTTTCCACTGGGAATATTTTTACTGTCACGATTAAGTACCTCCCCTGTGGGGAAAATCTCTAGTTCTGAATTAGTGCGCTTCTAACTAGTACATTTAGATCCAGTATTGGGTCGCGATAAATCTCTTTTGTATGCAAACAACTGGCGAATTTAACATGGCGATTTCCTAGGAAGTGTCAATTCCCCCCGCTGCACTCCTTTTTCGACAGTTCCGAACTACTCCCAAATTCTATACTTCCGAACCAGTTCTAAAATCGACAGACGAAAGAAAAAAGTATCATGATTTATTAGTCTTTTCGGTTCTTCCGTGTGTGCGATTTTAAATTATTTTCAATTTGAACTTACATTTGTTTTAATTATTGTAAGAAATGTATGTTTACATACCTTTGGCTGTAGACAAGTTTTTAGTGGTGCTCGCTGTTATTGGTTAGATTCCAGAAGATCCCGAGATGTTAAAATGGTGACACAAATTTTTTGTTTTGTATTACCAAGCTATGAAAAGCAACTGCGAAGTGCAGGTGAAGGGTATTTGAACGAAAAGGGCGCCAAACACATATCTATGTAAAGTAAACAAGCCCCCCGCTGCATCCCTTTTTCGATAGTTCCGAACTGGTTCTAAATTAGACACATAAGATTTAGTTCGTTCTGCATTCCTTTTTCTATAGTTCCGAACCAGTTCTAAATTCGCCACCGTAGATATAGATTTTTAGTGAAAAAAGTGAAATAAAATAGTTTTTTAAAAGTACAGTGAAACCCGCTTAAGTACCCCCCGCTTAAGTACCTAACCCACTTAAGTAACCAACATTTTTGGGCAATGTGAATTTTTGAATGTAATCTGAAGAAAATCTCCCCGCTTATTTACCCAACCCGCCTAAGTACCTAAATTTTTTGTACCCCATTTACCATTTTACCTATAATTTTCCCCTTTTAAGTGCTCTTTTAAAATTCCTTAAAATATTTACATATTTTGAAATTCAGTAGCAGCGTTACACATCTTCAGCAAAAAAATTATAAAAAATCAACGGTAATTTTTAGCCACTTGAAACTTGCACATTATTGCACTAAAATTGAATGGGCTATAGGACTGTATACTCAAAAAACACTTCTGAGAAAAAAATTTAAAATTTTGGTGAATTTTTTTCTTTAAGTGTATGGTATTTATTAGGTAATGAACTCTATTTTAATTGAAAAATCTAAAATAATGCTACGGTCTTGCTTTTAAACTACACTACTACTTCATTAAATGTTCATGTTTTATTCAATGATTTACATATCTATGTAAGTTAACGAAAAGATGCAACTACATCAATAATTATGTTCGCTTAAGTACCCGCATCGAGGTACTTATGCGGGTTCTTTTAAGTACCCAACCCGCCTAAGTACCTCAAAAAGCTGAAATTTTTTGTGAGGTACTTAAGCGGGTTTTACTGTACCACATTTTGTTGATTTTGAACTAGTGGGGATTTAGTTACTATCGGATTGGTGCGTTTTCGGCGATAAAGGACTAGTACGGAACTAGAAATTTGATTCACTAGTCCGCGGTTTCCCTGCAGGGTCTCTGCCAGCTAGTATGTGTATGTAAAGCTAGTGCCAGATACAACTTTGTAGCTTTGCGTGACATTTATAACTTTGCCAGCAAAGCGCCAGACGCAAAAGGTATGCCAGAATGAACGCCAAGAAAACAATTTTGTACCGCTTTTTTACTCGTCAAAGTTGCTGTGGATTTTATAAATTTTGCTTTAAAATTATCAGCAATGTAATTAAGTTTTATGTTTCTGCATGAAAACTCGAATTTGGACGAAACAAAATAAATATTAAACCGGCTGATAGTCAAAGGGCGCAAAAAGATGGGAGTTGGCCATCTTTTCCCTTCGCGCTGCAGCTTCAACGATTTATGTGGCGTGCTTTGTGCATTTTCATACAATTCATCTTATCTGTCAAAGCGAATCTGTCACGTAAAGCGAATCAAAAGTTTTATGTGGCATCAGCTTAACTACCCTGCAGTAAAATTTAGAGACAGCCTGTTAACCCTCAAGCAGGCAAGACCGATTTAAAGCGGTCATCAGTTAGACACCAAAATGCACCTAGTGGGGCGTGAGTTTTTATTGTTTGGTATTTTTTTTTTAATATATCAGCCTTTATATAGTCATTGCAAGAAAAAATTATTCAAATCGGTGCTCTCAATTCTGTGTCATATTCATTTAAAGCTGTGAAGTCAGTGCATGTGCGCGTAAAAATTGGTGCAGTATTTTTTCAAACTTTTTCTGATAAGAACAAAAAAATGAACTGTTTTTTTGAATTAAAAAAATTATTACTGGTAAGTAAAAATAATTTATTTTAACATGGATATTTTATTTATTGTGATATGTTGACTGGAAGAGTCATAACTTCCATTATACATTTACCGCTTCTACGCGGTCTTGCAAGGTGCAGGCAAAAGGTCGCTATTGAATTTGAATGGTCATGAGAGTATGGTGATTCGTAGTTTTCCTGCAGAAAAATTTCTACGAGACGTGGTAGAGTTACTGGACAGAACAGGTGGACTTTTGCAGAACTCAATGCACTTACTGACGAAGAAATCGATGATTTGATGGCTGGAGACCCGGAAGAGTTTGAGTCAGGTTTTGAAGCCGATGGTAAAGGTATATTTGAAGGCAGCGATGCAAGTGTTGACGATCCAGATTATCAGCCAGAAATTGAAGAGCTTGATTATGAAAATAACGGTAGTACTCTAGTGGAAGACATTTCCACCGAAGACGAAGCACAAATTACTCCATGTGTTTCCACTTTAGGACGATGTAGTTCTTCTGGATATCTTTCTCAATCAATCAATATAATCTTAAATACGAACAACCTTAGTGATGTTAATAACGGTTCCAATGCAGTGAATACTTCTCTAACGCACACATCATTATCAGAACTACCATATACATCATCAGTACAGCAATCGGCATCGACAATAGCGTGGTCCGAAAATCCGATTTTTTAGAATTTTGATTGGTAATAGCAAAAATATGGTTCATTATGCTCTAAAAAACATCTCTGTGAAGTGTGAAAATTTTTGGTCAATATCCTGGGCTCGCCCAAGTCCATCAAAGTTTTTTTTTAGCTAACTTCGATTCTCTACTAAATAGGTACATATACCATATTATGTAGGAAATTTTTCTTAAAGCATAATTAACCATATTTTTCCTATTACCAATCAAAATTCTAAAAAAGCGGATTTTCGGCACACGCTAATCAACAACAGGAATAAATATCTATATAGCGGACATATCTAACACCGCCAGAAACACGATTTGATCAGTATGACCGTTGGAAAAACGTAAAGGACGTGAAAGGTAAACGAAAATGTAAATTACCTGGTTGTTAATATGAAACGCAGGTAAAATGCATGAAATGTAACTTAAATCTTTGCTTGTTTAAAGAAAGAAATTGTTTTGTACAGTTTCATAAGAAATAAACTTCCCTCTAACTGATATTTTCGTGTTTATTGTACATTTTCTCTTGTGTGCCAATTTTTTCCTCTACCAGGCAACACCGCTTAAAAACGGGTTTTTCACTTCTGCCTATTAAATATTTGCCTAAGGTGAAAAATGATCTCATTTTCGTTTTTCTCGATGCAAAATTAGTCCATAAAAATTTTTTTCACCATCGTAGCATTCACCAAAAAAATTCGCCTGCTTGAGGGTTAAGGCGCTAGTTCCGCCCTATACATTTCAGAACTATCTCTGAACTTGTGCAAAACGGCTGCAGAGAGGGACAGTTGAAACTTTTGGTGTGCTAGTTGCGCTCTGTTAAGAAGTAAATGCACAAATTCTCACTTTTCGTACAATACTAACATAGCTCAGCGAGAAGACTTCCGACTCTAACGTCGTTGGTCGGGAGTTCAAATCGCGGTAGAAGCAGTTGTGATTTTCAGATTTAATAAATTTAAATTGTTGAGTGCCGCTTAAAAATTGAAGAGAAAATGATCAAATTTAATATAAATAAAATAAAATAATAAAAAAATTGAATAAAATGCAATCTGCAAAAGAACAGAAAAAATTAAAAAAATATCAAAAAACCGAATCAAAATTTTTTTCATAAAAAACTTATTGTCGCAGATCCAAAATGGAAACAGTTCAGAAAAGAAAAAATATCCAGTAATCCAGTTTTAAAATTTTTGCTCACAAAAAACTTATTGTCCCAGAAATGTCGAAAATGGAACCACTTCGGAACTAGTTCGAAAGTTCCGCAGAGGTGGCAAATTCCATTTCGTAGGACATCGCCATATAAAAAGAGACATATCGAGAACCAGTACCGCCTCTTTAAGAGCAAGTTCTGCGCTAGTTCTGAACTATCGCGATTTACTACAGGGTAGTAGCCCCTGATGTTGCTGGTAGCTTGAAGATGTTATCGAATACCGCTTGATACCAGTGTGGCCGCGAATCATTTTTAGTGGTAGCCAAATAAATCCCTTTAAAAAAGGGCTAAAAAAGTCGTTGTGGCTAAAAATGGTAGCTATAATTTTTTACTTACATATACATATATAAGTATACACGCAAACATTTTCAATAAGTAATGGTATAGAAAAACAACGAACTCTGGGAAAAAAGCAAATATTTTATTCAACAAAAACCTTTTTGTATAAAAGGGGAAATATACGTCATCAGCTTGCTGGCTCCATCAAATTATGGTACCATCAGGTTCGAAGCATATCACTTACCAGCATGCTGGTACAATATTTATTTCTTAACAAATGAGGTCGAGGAAAGATCGAAATGATTACAGACGAAATTTCATAATTTTTCTATCATTTTGTTAAACATTGTTTTTTTTTTTTAATTCACAACTGCAATATCGTGAACTTAATCTTCCACAAACACGGCTTTGACTCATATAGTGCAAGAAATTGCCGCCAAAATACTTTTTACTTAGAAAATTGAGCTAATTTCACCACTCACGACACCAGCAGCTGGTACAATCACACCACAAGAACATACACAGTCAATCGACTTGATGGGCCTTTTAACAAATTAAGCATCTTAAGGGGCGTAAACTTATCTATTTTAAACTATATGTATATATACCAGTCTTTCTTAGTTTAAAAATTCATCTCTTACATAAATGAAAAAAAAAAATTAGATCATATTAAGCATATACAACTTTTTCATGCCAAGTATAAGTAAATTCTCCAAAGGGCTAAAAAAGGGCTAGGGGCAATTTTAAATGTATGTGGCCAAAAAAAGTATGTAGTAGCTAAATCTAGCCACCAAAGGGCTAAAACGGCAACACTGCTTGAGACGTCAATAAAGTTATCCACTTGCAGGCATTTCTACACAGCGAATACTAAGCTTGGGGGCAGTGGGCATTAGCCGCTAATGCTGAAAGCGCAGGTGGGCTACGGAGGTGTCGGTTGCGCGCACGAAAAAAGTTCTCCAACGATTAACTGCGGGTAATTTCAAACATGAAATGCTTTGAAGCTCATAGCTCAAAGTGTTTATTTTTAAAGTTTTTTTTTATTTTGTTCTACGATTCTAATTGTTTCTTGCTTAAGTTTATTTTTCTACTTACTTTTTTCTGCAGTAGCGTTTCCTTTTATTATTATCAAATAACTATCTATGTACATAAGTACACACAATCGTATTGAATGATTGTTTTTATGTGTACTTAAGTAACAAGCAAACAGCTCTGTGAAGTATTTGAACAATCGGATGCGTTAGTTGTTAGGTAACTTCAAACGTGAGCGGCTAAAATCGTTTTGTAAAATTCCATTTTTCAAGTGCTTAACTGAACAAGATTTGTGTACAGAGTAAATATTCTTATAATTCGATAATTTCCGCACAATGATTGGGCAACTTTCATCTAGAACATCATCAATATGTTTATTCTCGTTATTGATTGCCGTTGTTTTGCTGCCGCAAAATGTCAAAGGTGCTCGTAAGAAAGGTTTAATCTGTTAATCTTTAAAACGTGTTAATTAGAAATTAAAAAAAAAATATTTTTCATCACGACTTGTCATTAAGTGCAGTTAAAAGTATAAAGTGCTCGTTTACAACCAGGGACGTAAAATAGTCATTATTTTTTAAAGCCAAAAAGATCAACATGTTGTAAGCGTCGTAAACCAATTTTAACTACAGTGGAAAAAATACATCGAGGTATTTCTTTGATGCTAGGTATGCATCGAAATGTACATCGATAGTTTTCTATACATCGAAGGGCATACAGGGATGCATAGAATCATTATTATACATATATAAATATGTAGTCGCTTATACTTTGTTCCATAGTCTTTTTCTTATTCAATGCAAAATAAATAGTTCATTCGGAATTACATTTCCTATTTGTACTCATAGTAGTAAAAATATGCAGCTTTTGCTGACTATAAATGTGTTTTCAATACAATTTTTTAATAAACAGGGATCGTAAATTTTAAAATAATGACGAAAGTATTGTTGTAACGTTAATAATTTAACAATGCAGTGAAAAGAACCCGAAAGGTTTAGAAATTCACCGATTAATTCAAAGATAATCGTAATAATACATACAGTGACGAAAATATAAATACGGAAAAGACATTTTAGCATTCTTTGGCTATTTCCCTTTCGTTTGTTAACAGAAACCATGTAAATAAAAATTAGTGAAATTCGACAGCTTTTTAATTAGATTTTCTAGAACATTCTGAGCATGCAGCTTTGTAGCCCATTCAATTTTATTATACGAAGCGCAAATTTTAAGTAGATAGGACTTACCGTTGATTTTTGGTAACTTTTTTTTGGAAGGTGTTGCTGATTTTCACCATACAAAAAAAAAATTGAGAAATTGAAAAATTGAATTGATACTTTGTGTGGAACAAAATGGTGAACAAAAAATTGCCAAAAATCAACGATGAGTCCTTTATTATAACAAAATTTAAAAAAACTGCATACTCAAAAAAGTTGTATAAAACCTGATTAAACAGTTTCAAACTTTGATGAAAATTTGTTAAAACTTGTAACGGGTGATTTTTTAAGAGCTTGATAACTTTTTTTTTAAA
>NW_023458557.1:42274216-42280099 GCF_013731165.1 Rhagoletis pomonella
TATAATTTTTATAAGTGTTCTGCAAATTTTGATTCACAGGGTTTTGTTAGGAGGACTCAGATGCATTCATATTTTAGATCTAAACAAATTAAAAAAGTAAAAAATAAATAACATGGAATGAAATGTGAAAAAGTAAAAAGAATCGGCTAATAATCGGCCAAAAACGGCCGATACCGATGCCGATTCATTTGGCCGATACTAGCCGATGCCGATGCCGATTAATCGGTCGGACTCGTCTTAGAGACATGCAAATTATTTTTATTTGCAAATACCTTACATACGTATAAACGTGTAATGTTTATGTTTCTAAAGGCCAGATTTTCAATACGAGTTTAAACTTAGATCATTTAAACTGCGTTTTTATTGAACAACTGGCTGACATTTGATTGGCTAATCTTAGTTTAAACTAGTCAGCAGCGTTGCCAAACTTGGGCGTTTCCGGCCAAATCTGGTCGGCTTAATTTGCTTTGGGCGGTTAAGCGGCTAGAACAAATTTGGGCCGGTTTTGTAATATGAATATTTGTTAGTGGACAAAATTCATTCTGTGGCTACAAATTTGCAATCTTTTTCGTATGTATACACAAAATTACTGTACTGTTAATTAAACATAGCTCCAAGTTGGTGTTCACAACTATGGGCAGTTCGACACTAAAATGAGAGAAGTATAAGGACCGGGTTATAGTGGAAGTAACGGGACGGAGTGAACTGTCACTTGTTAGTTATACGAGAAATTAATACAAATTATCTTAATGCAATCCTTAAGAATTCGCCACGATTTGTTACGATTCGCCCCGTGCATTTTAACCAAGGCATTATTCGTACTAAAGCTGCCAGATCGAAATAAAAAAATCTATTTTTAAATTGATTCGAATCGAAATAAAAGTAATCGATGCAGGAAGAAATCGCCAAAAAGTAAATCGATCTCCAAAGATCGATTCATATATTTTGCCAATTAATATATTTTACTGACTAAACTTTTATTGTTAGTAATTTTTAAAACATACATACATTATCTATAACGATTTCAATATCCAGATTTATTCAAAAGCTATCAAATAGCTAATATAATTGGGCTGTTCAGGATCTTATGCATATCGTCACTAGACACGAATAAAGGCGCGAGCTCAAAAATTTACCGCGAAAAAAAGGCACATAAAAAAACTTCAGCGAAGAAAAATTAACATAGTTGACGGCGAAGAAAGACGCGTTAAAATATTTGACGGCGAAGAAGGACGCGTAAACTTATTTTCGCGGTCAACTATGTTTGCGGGTGTAATAGTATGTACATTCCGTTAATAGTTCTTGGGGAATAGTGCTGAAGTGGCAGCCCTTCGCCAAGTATAAATCTATGATTACGCGTCTTTCTTCGCCGTCAACTAGGTTAGGCGTCTTTCTTCGCCGAAGTTTTTCTTAAGCGCCTTTTTTCGTAAAATTTTTGTATGCGTCTTTTTTCGCCGTCGAAACACTAGCGCGCCTTTATTCGTGTCTAGTGACGATATGCTCTTGCATTTGCACACGGTGGCCACGGCTACAGGCATAAAAATTTCAAATGCAATTCCAACTGCAAATCCAAGACCACTTCCATAACATATTCAATAAAATTATTCTCGTGTAATTCCTGGTGTAAATTCTGCATTACATAGATTTTTTTCAATATGGACTTTTTTGTTTTCGCTAAAAGAATTTTACATATAGAAATGCAAACATGTCGGGGAAAAAATTAGATTTGCTTCTGTACAAAGCTTTGATCTCGTATGTTAAAACACATACATATTTCTTATGTATTTAAAAAACTGTGAATTGTTGTGTGAATTTTTTTTTGGGCGGTTGTTGTCGGATTTGGTCGGAGAAAACAGTTTTCAGTGGCAACACTGCTAGTCAGCTCGACCGTTTAAACGAAGCGTAAACCACAGCCGTGCACTGAAAAACTGGCTCTAAGAGAAATTTTGGGTGCAATTTGTACATCGAGTAGAGAATTTCGATGCCTAGAAGCAAAAAAAAACCATACTTTTGACGCATCGATGTTTTTCAGACATCCCTGTTCGTACGTCCCACTGTAATCTGCAGTGGTATTTATTCTTCGATTTTAACCGATAAAAATTAAAAATAGTTTTGAGTTTGTGATTTTCTGGCCTAACAACAAGTTATATTGAAAGTTTGAGGCTGTTATCAAAGAAACAATAATTACTGTACTGCAACAATAATTATTTACAGTTTTGGTGGAATTTATAGCTGCCATTCCTCACCAGAGTTCTTCATCGAGTTATTGTTGTTTTTCCATACAAATTTTCAATAATAACGGCCTCAAGCTCAATAAAAATGTTCAATATAAATTAATATTAGGCCAGAAAATAACGAAAACAGAATACTTAAGGACGAACTCGCCTTCAAGTTAATATTCTAAGAATAGAACACAACTAAAAATAACAACAACCACTTGATCAAGTCTAAATAGCGACAGAATACTTTTCCTTGGTTGTAGTGTAAATTAAAATTAGTAATTAATATTTAAATTTTATTTTTTCGCTAAGAAGAAATTATTATTTCTTTATTTTTGTTATTTCGATCAAAAATAATGATTATTTTATGATTTCTATTTTTTCGCCCAAAGATAATAATTCCACAGCCCCACAAAATAGTGTGATGTACTTTTGGCAGGTATACTATATCCCCATGTGCTTTGGTCCCCTGAAAACGAATCTGAAGTCCGTTTTGCTCCATCACGTCAGGATTTTTCCTAACCTCAAAAAACATGGCGGTTATTAAGCAACAGGCACGATTTTTTAGGTTAGGAAAAAATCCTGACGTGACGAAGCAAAGTGGACTTCATATTTGTGCTCAGCGCATAATGCTGCATAAGGAAAAGTAGTCTGATGGACCCGGCCAATTTTTTTTGTCTGGCGACGGGACATCTCTAAACAGCCACACACTTAATTAAAAAGGTGTCGGGGTTCGGGGATCAGACTATCCTTCCCCTATGTATTTTGATGCGCTTAACACGAATCTGAAATCCGTTTTGCTTCATCACGTCAGGATTTTTTTCTAACGTGTCTGTCACAAAATAACAGCCATGTTTTAAGGAGGTTGGAAAAAAATCATGACGTGATAGAGCAAAACGGACTTCAGATTAGTTTTCAGGGCACCAGAACACATGGGGACATAGGTTATTCCTGTCGAAAGTACATGACATGACAATTTTTGTTTTTGTGTGCTGTGTTATTATTGGGTTTCATTTTTTCACTTAAGAACAATGATCATTCAAAAAACTCAAAAGCTATACTAGCGTGATTTCCGGCGTATCTTTTACAGAGGTAGCGATACCCTGAAACAGAGGTGGGCACTTTTTGCCCGCGCAGCAGCGAAAGTGCGAGCGCGATCTAGATAAAGGGAAAAACAGTTTACGAGAGGAAGGATATGAAAAGTTGCGAAAAAATTATATATATCCCCACCGACATCATGTTCATCGCAGTACGGCTGCGGTAATACTGACTTCGTGCACCAAACAAAGAGCGTACATTTTCGTCATATACACAATAAGCCATCGATCGGCTGCGATAGGAGTAGATTTGTTCCGTTTTGTAGAAATAATTTGAAACATAGTCCTCTACTCCGCTCAACTGAAAATCTGCTCCGTTTTGTTGCATCAACAAATTTACTCTTCAAATAGAAAGGCGGTGGGATTTTTAAAAGCAAATTAAAAGTTATATTTTGCCTTTTTATCGACACGATTGTTACATTGTTACAGCTCCTTTGCAAACATACTTGAATTCGTGAATAGGCCCTCAAAATCGCCCGATTTGAACCCGATCGAAAAAGATTGCTCTGTTTAAAGTTCTGTAATTGCGTCGTTGCCCACCGATGTAACAATTGTCTCGGTAAAGAAAGAATGAAATAACTTCTTATTAATTTTAACCGAGGCATTTTAACTTTAATGATAATTGCTCGCTGGATTAAGGCGCCTTTACACGGGTCGATTTTCTAGTAGATTTTTGTTATCCAAAATCGACCCGTGTAAATGACATCTCAACCGTAAAATGTAAATGCTTTGGCTAGTCGATTTTCCAGTCTACAGAAATGGACCCCTGTAAAGGCAGCTTTAGCCCCTTATTTAGTCCCAGAATACAGTGATACGAGGAGAAATGAATCGTTTTTTATAAAGATAAGAAATGCACATCTACTGCGAAAACCTGATTTTTACTCCCATTTTGCAGTCCGAACCCAGCAAAGAGCCCTCGATGAGGGTCAGCTACTGATCAGTATTGTCAAGTTTTTTATTTAAAAAAGCACCAAAGCACTGAAAATAGCGCAATTTTCAAAAAAAAAACACCAAATTTGTGTTGCTGTGTTTAATGGTATTTTTGCATATAAAGCTGTATGTTCAAATATTTTAGGTAAACACGCAATGTCACTTGTAAATATTTCCAACTATGCGCAGTTAATTAATTTAATTAGCAAAATGTTTTTTTTTATTCATAAAAAAATTTGCAAAACTTTACTTGGTTTCTCTAGCGGCTTTATTTTCATGCAATTGCTTACTTTTGTACAAATGCGCACACCCAGCTAATTAGCAAATTATTCTATGAATTCCGTGATAGAGACTGTGTGAAAATAATGTATTAGGATTATCTGGGAGCATATTATCCAGAGGAGAAGCTCGGCCAAACACTAACATATGTGTAAGTCAACGGATAAAGTTGTCCGTACGTTTGGAATGAATAAATGAATGAACAAAATAAATACAATGTCATCAGAGAATCACGCCTTTATTATAAAATTACCTTGAAAAGAGCACCAAAGAGCGAAACAAGCGCTAAACTAAAAAATTGTCGCGTTTTAATTCCCTAAACGCACTTAATTTATTGCGAACCACGAGTGAGAGAATACAAAGGTTGCGCCGATCTCGGACCGCTATTCCTCTCTTAACGAATTTGACAGAATCGTGGTTTGCATGACGTCACACTTGTGCAATTTGTTTACGTTTTCCTTGCAACATTTTTTCTTCTTCTTCCATTCTTGCTCACGTTTTGGCATTTCTCTCTCGCAATTGCACCAGTGTGACGTCACACAAAAGTTATTCTCAAAAATCCTCTCTGATCGGCGCAATCTTGTATTCTATCATTCTTGATTGCGAACGGCACAAAGTAGCCAACAGTTATAGCGATGTCAAATTTGCTCAGATACAAGCATGGATAGAGAGTGAGCGCCTGCTTAAAGAGCGTAAAGTGCTAGTTATACATACTTGCATTGCAGCGTTGCCGAATTGCCGATTTCGTCGTCATTTTGACGTTTTTTTTTATCTCAGGGACGTTTTCACGATTTGTCCCCCGAAATGAGGCTTTTTTTATTTTAGTACATACATATGTATGTGTGAAGAAAAATTGTTAAAGGAAAACCTAGTCCAAAATACAACCATGCATTTATCTAGTCTTGTTATACAACCGTGCTTTTAGTTATATTTCATTTGTTCTAGAATTATAACCAAATAGTAAATTTTCACTGCTGACACTCATTTGAAATTGAAAATGAAAAGCGTGGGGCGCATGCAATACACTTGAATTGATATGAAAAGTAATATATGTATGTATGTATGTGGGTATATGAATAACGACCGCTTAAAATCGATTTCAAAGTTCTACTTTCGCTGTAGAAATTTTAGGTCTACGTTATGTAGTTTGACTATTGTCAATTAAATCGAATGCTTTGTATTGCATGCGCTCCACGTTTTTCATTTTCAATTTCATAGATTGTTTATAATGACTTTTGCTAAAATTTCAAAATCAAAAGTTATCAAAACAAATTCTATGGGACTGAGAAATATTATTTTCTACTTTTTAGTCCATTTATAAAAGCGTTGTATATTAAAAAGTTTTTTTTATATTATTT
>NW_023458557.1:42280199-42283712 GCF_013731165.1 Rhagoletis pomonella
TGCTCCTCCCTTCCACCTTTCGCCACTGATTGCATCTTCCGCCAACTTCTTTACTAAACTGGCTGCATCTAACGTTGACCGCCCCTTTCTGAAGCCGAACTGTGTCTCTGAGAGGCCTCCCTTTTCCTCGATTGCTTCAAGCAGTCTATCGCTGATTATGCGTTCGAACAGCTTGCCCGTCGTATCCAACATGCATATAGGACGATATGCTGAGGGATCTTCTGGTGGCTTCCCAGTTTTCGGCAATAGAACTAGCCGCTGGCGCTTCCATGCATCAGGAAATACTCCTTCTTTAAAGCATTCGTTAAAACTATCGACGAACACTTTAGGGTTCGCAGCTACAGCAAGCTTGAGGACACGATTTGGAATTGCATCCGGCCCCGGCTATAGCCGTGTGCGTGTGCGTATGTGTATATATTGGCGTTCGGGTGTGTGTGTGTGTGTGCGTGCAGGGAAAAAATAAAATGCAGCCGCCGTGCGACGGCCCTATGACAACAAGAAGAATGGCAACCAAAAACTCAAATGCCAACTCAATCGCCCCAACGCACGCACAATTGCACGCCAACACCAATCTCTGCGCTATAGCCCGTTACACTTTGAAACCACATCAAAATCTTTAAGAAACCTCAAAAAAGTGGAATTAAACAATTTAATAGCAGTCAATACGTCGGGATATTATTCCGCCTGAGTTTCGCCCGAAAAAATATTCACCCGAACATTTTTCATCCGCCCATAGTAAATACATGGAAACGAAATGTGAAAAGTAAACCAGTTCGGGAAAAATTAAACTCATGATAAGGCTGATTATTTTTTGTTATATATCCTCACCTGAAATGCAAAAAGTCGTAACTTATAAAAAATTCAAAATTCACTTTTTGATTGCTATGGTGGATTTCATCAAATTACAACTCCCCACATCGTTTTATGAAAAAAAAAATAGTCACGACTTTTTCCATTTCAGTGGCGTTGTTGTTACGTTATTTTGCATTTCAGGAGACGATATGTATGTTGTTATCGCATAACTTTGGACCACGTTAAGCGATTTCTATAAATCTTTTTTTAAAGAAAAGGGTGTACCTCAGAGGTGGTCCCGTACTAATTCGGTTTAGATGCGCTCATTTGAAAATGAAGAAATTACGGGAATCTCAAATGTTTACATGAGGATGGAAGTCGGTTTGGTTCTTGCTCAAAAATTACTTGTATTAACCCATATGCAATGGGAACCCAAATTGGATTTATAATGCGTGGTCATATTTATTGTAATTATGTATTTATTTTTTATTGTTAAAAAAAGCACAGTAAATAAAAACTTGACTTTTTTGGCAGAAATTACGATTTTTTTGGGGTAAACTGACGATTTTTCAGCGAAAGCTTTCGGCAACGCTATTGCATTGTACTGCAGGGCATAACATGAGGTTTTTGTTGTTGTGGCTGTTAATTTGGTCCCCATAAAGGACTTGAGGGTTGCGAGCAACTGTTTTGCCGCATTCAGGGTGCTGTACAGCAAAATAATGTGATGAAAAATTTTAACATCGGATAAAGGGCGATAGAAATATTGTTATGCGCTTTATAAGTAAACATGAACGTAATAAAATATTTTATACTTCAATACCACGATTGAGAGAAATAGAGATTCCGCCAATCGCGGTACCGCTAATCCGCTCTTTGTGATTTTGACAGAATCAGCTGTGTTCGTGACGTCATCTTGGTGCAATTGTTGATTGTGAGAATACGAAAAAACCAAATAACAATTTAATACATGTGCGTTAATATTTCTGCGTGGTTTTAAACAATTATTGAGACATTACAAAGCAAAATGAAGTGTCCTGTGGCAAAGTGTAAAAGTGAAAACAAAAGGAAAGCGTGCGATATAAGTTTTTTTTCGTTTCCTACGGACGCAAATCTGGCGAAAAAGTGGAAGCAGTTCTGCCGGCGAGGAGATGCATTAACCACCAAATCGAGCTATGTGTGCATGAAGAACTTTACTAGTGAAGATATTCACAAGTAATTTTTAGCAAAAAAAAAACCGACTTCAACTCCCATATAAAAAAAAATATATATATATATATCTCATGATCCACTGATCGGATCTCAACCAGATTAGTATGGGACTACCTCTGAGACACTGCCTTTCCGATGCAAAAAGAATTATCGAAATCGGTTGAC
This sequence comes from Rhagoletis pomonella, assembly GCF_013731165.1. NCBI lineage: Eukaryota > Metazoa > Arthropoda > Insecta > Diptera > Tephritidae > Rhagoletis > Rhagoletis pomonella. The sequence goes on from NW_023458557.1 coordinate 42,282,366, forward strand.
GTGGTCCAAAGTTATGCGGTAACATACATAAAAAAAAAAAAAAATATTCCGACGAACTGATAGAGGTTGTCCTTTTTTGGAAGTCGGTTAAAAATAATATTTTTAGTGCTGGTATGAGGTATTGCACCAGTGGATAAGGTCGCCAGGCGCTAATTCAAGCGGCATCTTACCGCGCTGTTACGTACCTAATACAAAACAGTGCCCAAAGGTAATGGACGACATTCGCCCCGCTTTCGATAGCAAATTTTTAACAATTTTGGTACTCTTAGACTTCTCTAAAGCTTTCGATTCCGTCAATCACAATATTCTACTCTTAAAATTGCAACATTACTTCGGGTTTACTAAAACATCGGTTAAATTAATAGAAAGCTACCTTTCAAATAGACTCCAGCAAGTCCAATGTGGGAACGTGTTTTCTAGTCGCATGATAATCCCGTCAGGAGTTCCTCAAGGATCTATATTGGGCCCTATACTCCGCTTTCATTAATGACATAGTTCACTGCTGTCAAAATGCGTCTATACACCTTTACGCTGATGATACTCAGATTTATTATTCACGCCCGATTGGGCTTGGCGAAGACTTAGTTTTCAGACTTAATGATGATCTAAAGAGAATATCAATTTGGGCGAAAACAAATTGCCTTTATTTAAACGCAGCCAAAACACAGGTACTTCCAATATCGCACGATGCTTTCGTCCTTACTCACTTATCGCCTATCATTCTGGAAGACTCGGAAATCCAATTTCGACCAGTAGTAACCAACCTAGGATTTAAAATGAACACTAACCTTACTTGCACGGATCACATAAGTTATAGCGTATCAAAAATATATTACACGTTAAGAAATCTGTGGCATACTTGCTACTGCCTACCAACTAATACAAAACTTAAATTAGTGAAATCTCTCATCGTTCCTCAAATAACCTACTTCGAATCGGTATATTGCAAGCTAAGTTACGAATCTAAAAATAAACTAAATTTGGCTTTAAATAATACTGCTAGATTCGTATATTGTAAAAGAAAGTTTGACCACATTTCGCCGTACACTAAAAACATTCTCGGTTTCAGCTTTGAAAATTACTTAAAGGTCCGAACTATTTTATTTATTTTCAAAATAATTAGACATCGCCAACCAGACTACCTTTTTAGAAAATTCACTTTTGTTCAGTCCTCTCGCACGTATAATATTATAGTCCCAAAATATAAAACATTAACGGCCTCCAGACTGTTCTTTGTTAGTGCCATCAGACAATGGAATTCGCTACCAATTTCTGTTGAAAGCATTAAATCAGAGAGATGTTTCAAAACGGCAATTACATATATTTTTACTTAGTAACCTATGTGCC
>NW_023458557.1:42283812-42288206 GCF_013731165.1 Rhagoletis pomonella
TTTCAAAACGGCAATTACATATATTTTTACTTAGTAACCTATGTGCCTCCCTCTCTTAACTTCTTCATCTTTAGTAATTCATTTTACCTATTCTTATCCTTTACTAAAGATTATGATATATTACTGTTAGGTTAAGTCTAAAATAAGTTTAAGATCTGTAATTTAAATGTTAAATTTGTGCAATGAAAAGACTATATGTCTTACCGTACATCTGTCATAAATAAAATAAAATAATAAAAAATAAATTATTATACATTTAAAAGTTCAGCTTAAATTATATTATACTTACATAGAATATTTGTTTCCAAAGAAGCCAAACTCATGCATCCTCTCGGAAATGGTACAAAAGTCATCAAATAAAAGCTGTGGAGTTTATGGTGGTTGGCTACCGTCCACAAATATAAATACGCACTTTGCATTGTTTTTTACAATGGCGAGTCCAAAAATTCTTTTTGCTGCACACCTTCCTTTTGGTCTACATGAAATTCCAAACACTGTTAACACATCAATTTTTTCATGTGCTAAAAATCGTACTTACCTGAAGGGCTACATGTCCAAAATTATTGCTACGTGTTCCTAATTAATCAATCTATGTATATTTATTGATTCCTGCAAAATTGGGGCATGTAATATTAAAATTAACACATTTTTCTGCATTGTTTACATATTTTTATATGCGTTTTGGCATTTTTCCCTCGCAATTGCACCAAGATGACGTCACGCAAAAATTACGCTCAAAAATCCTCTCTCATTGGCGCAATCTTGTATTCTACAATTCTTGCTCCAATACAACTAACTTGCGCAATTTTTGCAATTCGAAATGATCTTAAAAATATTTGTAGTGAAATATGTACTTTATGAGTTAAATGGAAACTATCTTATATGTAAAAATATATTCCGATTTACTTCAAATGAATGATGTAAAATGTTTTATATATGAATCTAATTTTAATAATAATATTTATTACTTTCATCTACATTATTTTCACGAGTAGTTGCAGTTTTCTGCGATTGTCTCTAGCCGCTATACATGTTAAAGCTAAATAATTTCACAATTTCTACCCTATTAAAGGTTTACATTTTAATAAAGTGTGATCAATTACTTAAGAATATATTAATTCCGATCAAACTATAGCACTGAATGCTTGAGAAACAATTATTTAAATCAAATGATCAATAGTGAACGCACTCGGAGCGAATTATGCATATTAAGACTAAATAATTTATAACTTTCTACCATATTATACGTATATATTTCAATATAACATGACTAATTACTAAGAATATATAAACTCCGATCAAACTTCACTACTGAATGCTTGACAAACAATATTTGAATCAAAAGATCAATAGTGAACGCGCTCGTAGCGAATTTCGGAACACGATATAAAATATGCATGTTAAGACTAAATAATTTCTCATAAACTTATGTTTAAATATAATATAATTAATTACTGAAGAATATGTTAACTCCGATCAAACTATAGTAAATTGTTTGACAAACTATTTAAATCAAATGATCAACAGTAAACGCGCTCGGAGCGAATTTTGGAACACTTCATAAAAATTTACAGAGGAAGTATATTGTTTGGTAGAGATCAAAATTGGGGTATTCACAACCGTGTCGTAAGTGTCGTATTGTTGTATGTCGTAAACTTTAAACGCCTAAAAAATATATTAAGAGGGTTCGCAAAGTACTATCACAGTCATATTATGAATTTTCAGTGTTAAAAAATAGTTAATTGTGGTTTTAAGTTCTCTAAACATTTATTTAAGCTTTTAAAGTTTACGCCATGCAACAATACGACGCTTACGACACCGTTGTGAACCCCCCCCCAATTGTATTTAACAAAGTGTGATTGAATTTGACATTGCTCTCAGAAGAACCATCCTGTAAAGTCAAATTGAAAAAAATTTGTATGAATTTTGAATCGTTTGTTTATATTTTTTGACATAATAGTATCTTAAAAGAGAGTCGCACTGAGTTGTAAATAACACCTTGTTTAATACACCCATGATACAAATATTTAAAGGTAAAACCGCTTGCTCAATTCGTCGGCCATAATTTATTTTTTGAGGTTTGTCTACCTTATAAAATTCAAATTTTGAGAGCAACTCAAATGACAAACAAAAGTAAAACAAAAAACAAATAGATGAAAATATTGAAATTTTCTTTTATTTGAGACTGAAAATGAAAATGTATTTGTGAGATTTGAATTTTGAATTAATTTTTGCATGATAAAAATATAGTAAGGTAGAACCGCTGAAAGTCACTTTTAAAATTCTTGACGTTTCCAAACAATTTCATTTTTAAATTTACTCACAAACTCACACACACATTTTCATTTTCAATCTCAAGCAACAACAATTTCGAACAATTTCAATTTTTTATTTTCACTTTTATATGATTTTAAAATGTTGGCCTTCAAAAAAAATCATGGCCGACAAATTGAGAGAACGGTTCTACCTTGCTATGTTTTTATCATGCATTTTTGTTATGTTAGAAAACTTAAAAATGTTCAGGCTGCCTCTCAGCGCTTTTACATTAAAATTTTTTTATCATGAATACACCTTGGTCGAGACATCACGAAAAAGTTTTCCGTTTTTGTTATTTTTATGGCCTTATAACAATTATATTCAACAATTTTTATTGAGCTTGAGGCCGTTTTAATGAACTTATAGTGGAAAAGCAACAATAATTTGAAAAAATGGTAGAAGTGATAGTTATTTGGGAAATCACCACATTTCCTCATCAGACTTCTTTCAGTAGGATTCGAACCGACAATCCCACTGACTCAGCCAGTTGCCTACGCACTGTGCTTCGTTCGTCTTGTAAATTATCGTTGCTTTTTTCCACTTTTTCATTTGTTAAGCCAAGACAATCAAGCGCAGCTATTCAGCTGCAATTCCCGCTTGATCATGTGGTTGTTGGTTTTTGTTAATAATTCTACTTTTAGAACGTTTAACTTTTAAGTGTGCTCGTCCTTAAGTTATTTGTTTTTGTTATTTTTATGACCTTATAATAATTATATTCAACAATTTTTATTGAATATAAAAGTTGTTGAATAGAAAAAGTTTTCCTTTATTTATTTTTACTTAAAATCCTCCAATATGTATCTTGATTTTTTTTCTGTAGAATACGTATTAATTTTTATAACGATTTAAAAAAGGGAGGACAGTCGGGTCTACATAACCAGAACGACCTGAATGTTTATATGTTTAGGACTTACTGTAGGTGCTTTAAGATTCCTTTTGTAAATATGTATGTAAATTCAACAATTTTTATTGAGCTCGAGGCCGTTTTTTATTGTGGAAAAGCAACAATAATTTGAAAGAATGGTAGAAGTTATAGCTATTTCGGAAATCACCACATTTCCTCATCAGACTTATTTCAGTAGGATTCGAACCGACGATCCCACTGACTCAGCCAGTTGCCAATGCACCGTGCTAAGTACGCCTTGTAAATTATCGTTTGCTTTTTTCCACTATTTTCATTTTTGTTATGCCAACACAATCAAGCGCAGCTGTTCCGCTGCAATCCACTTGATCATGTGGTTGTTGGTATTGTTGTGTAAATATAAAAAACAATTGCGATATTTTATTTTATTTTAAATTATGAATTTTATACGTGCAATTTTTTATGTTTAATAGTTTTGAGAACATTTTTTGGTTCTATTGTATTCTTTTATTACATGCCTTAAACTTTTTTACTTTCAATTATAATGTTGAAGATATGCCTTCTGCCTTTGTCAAGCACTTTAGCTAGGTGCGAGAAATTTAGCACATCCGCGTAAAATCATAGAGTAGGTATACGGCTGTGTTGCCGCGATTCTCCAACATCTTGTCAAAGGAGAATACATATTGGTGGCTATCACGGAATCCATCGTAGTCCGATTTTTCATAAAATCTACGAAAAAGCGATCACTGAATAGGAACTGTTATGAACGTGTGTATTCAAAGCATACGCTGCGTTCGTAGCTACTCGAATTCAATAGCATTTTCGTAGATTTCACGGAAAATCGGACTACGATGGATTCTGTGATAGCCTTGAATATTTCGTGCGATTATGACTTATGGATCGATTATGGATGGCAACGGAACCTCAGTTGGGTTGCCGATGGACAGCGTCACTGAAGTTCAAGGTGATACAAATTTAAAAAAAGTTGAAAAAAGAAATAAAGTATCTCAATCAAAATTTCCCGGCAGCCACAAAAATGCAGTTGCCAAAATAGCAACTCAGTTGCCAGCTTTCAGTTGCTAGTTGCCATCTGTAATACCATTTCAGCCACTGGCCAACCAACTGAAGTTCGGTTGTCCTCCGTAATCGACCCATAAAATCGGAATTGAATATGCATGGACGTTCTGCAGAATGATAAATATTTTGTATATATATA
>NW_023458557.1:42288306-42290229 GCF_013731165.1 Rhagoletis pomonella
TAGGTTTGAAGAATGTTTGACAAGCCGCTTGTGTGGTGTAAACTTCGGAAAGTTTTTTGTTCAAAAATTTGCAGAGCGATTTAACAACTCTCTTGTGTAAAACATGGTTAAATTTGTTATCTGCAAATATATCAAGAGAAAATCTCTCAAAAATTCCCTAAAATAAAAATCCTCAAAAAATACTCAAGTGCACCCGAAATTCCTCACGTTTTGAGGAATTACTCACAAAGTGGCAACACTGCTGACATTTCAAAAAAAGATGAGGTGCACCTTAAAATTCATTATTAGAATCGAAACGGTAATAGCCCGGGGCACACCGTTTTAGTTTTCTCTTACCATATTATGCAGCATGATGTAGGTGCAATCCACTTTTTAGTAAAAGACCGCATTTATTTTTTATAGATCCTTTTTCATATTGCTTACAAAAAAATTTTTTGTAGATGGGCTCCTCTGGCCCTCATGGCCTCATATGAAATTATTATTGAGTTTTATTTTTCGACTTACTTAATACTAATGAAAACTGAAATTTTGAGACATTTCGCAAGCCATTTCGCGGGCTAGATCAGGGAAAATCATGGGCAAACATGAAGGGGGCAACGAATATTACTAATACACGTATACCAATGAGAGCCACTGCACACGCATGCTGGAGTAAAAAGGCACATACTCTCAAACGTACGCCACCCCACCAGCAAAAAGTTTCACTTCTGAAAAATGTAAGTGAGTTAGTAATAGATCGCGGAGTAGGGAACGAGGTCATTTCGTTGCAAGAGAAAACTATTTTTTGTTTTTGTCCTTTTCAAGAAATTTTAATACTAAATTCATATGAACCAGTGTAGCGCTCAACTGATGGAATCATATCCCTGCATATGCGAGTTGCTGATTTCTAAACTTCCTAGGAAGATGCTCAGCTGATCATTTCATTTTCTTGAATATGCGAGTCAGATATGCAAACAACTGATAAACTGATATTCCCAGGTTTGCAATTTTGTAAGATATGAATTTCGTAGGACATTGGCCGTGTTAAAATTCATCAAAGAATTCAGTAGTTAGGCCCTCACTTTTGCTATTACAGATTCATTTCCTATCTATTACCTTTTGCTACTGGGCACATATATAAGCAGCGGTGATCACTACCACAAGTAAACACGAGCTGAGATTTCAGAAAATAATATTGCGGATCAGAATGCTCTGAGCGCTTGTGTTGTTTATTAAGAAAATGCAGCCCTGTTGGGTTTTATTTCTGTATCGCATCGCGGTGAGTTTCTATTTCTTGGTAATTCGGTTTGTGAAATGGTAAAAAAATTATTGAAATTTATTTATTTGATGTGTTGATTAATGCAATTTTCTGTCTTTTCAAACTATTAATTACAAGCACAGCATCATCAACGGTGATTGCAAAAACTACTGCAATCCCTGCAGTTTTTCCTCTTGGTAAATGCGTTCTGGTCGTGACCAAGGGTGGTCTCCCAAATAAGCCGGGACTAAGGTTAGACATTTTCAATTTTATATCTTTGTTCGTCGACATTATAGGACATGTCATCATTGCAGGCTATTGTTGCAGAACAAAACGCCCCAACCACTGCTGTGGTAAATACATATGTACCAGCAGTACTGCTCACCGCCGTCGGTGCAATCATTTCGATAGCTGAACAAACGCCATCTTCTGGGCATTCCCACAGCTTGCCGACACCAGCTATTATATCACTTATGAATGAAACTGCGGCTAAATTTGGTTATTAACAGTGCAATAGTGCCATGCCATTGGCAAAAACACTAAGGGCTGCTGGCATATAGAGGTTATAAAGTTTTTGGAATCGAAGAACCTACTCGCAAATCTATGATCAAACATCTTCTGGCATGCCTTTGACAATCGTTAAATAACGGGTGATTTTTTTGAGGTTAGGATTTTCATGCATTAGT
>NW_023458557.1:42290329-42323192 GCF_013731165.1 Rhagoletis pomonella
CATTTCGCCATACACCATGCAAACATGACTCGTTCAAGCAAAGAATTATAGTTTTCTTCCGGTTCACAATATAAAATGGTTTGATTTTCTTCGATTTAACTCTCTTGCGTCCTCATTTTGTAAAAATTCCGTTGCGAATGAGGCGATTCTATCAGACCCAACATAAGCAGTTTGATCAAACGTCAACATGGCGGCCAGAACATCAAAAAATTTTGATTTTTGTTCACATTTCCCTCAAACGGCTGGTCAAATCTTCAAACACCGCCATACACAACATAAATAGCTTTAAGGAAAGGAATATTTCGCTTGGTTTTTTAAGCAGCTTATGTGGTATTTTTCGCTCTTAAGCATATCTGCATTTGCTGCTATATATTCAAAATGTGATCGATAATTTTTTCATTCCATTGTTACATTTTCAACTTATTTTGAACTTGCAAAATCTCGGTAACGAATGGAGAGAACACGCATTGTTCGATCATAAGGATATTCATTCTGATTCTTCATTAGATCCAGAAAAGTAAAGCAAACAAGTTTTTGAATTGAAAGAATTCTTCAGGTTCATATACATAAGTTTCCCAAATAAAAAAAAACTATCTGCATTACTAATATAGCACTTTCCTAATTCTTTAGTGTCAGAAGAATTGTATTGAATTTTCAGGTTTATTCTACGATTCAATAATAGAAAGGTTTTGTAATAAAACAATCTTCTCGCTTTCATATAAAATCGGCTCCTTTACTAGTGCAGAATGTTGCTCACTCCACAGTTTCTAGTTATATTAGTAGTAAAACCTAAACTTCTTCATACTACATAAATATATGTTGGCATCACCTTCGTTTGCGTAATTTTCTGGAACAAGTCTAGAATTGCGAAAAGGTCCCTATAAAAAGCCAAAATTGTGGATTGATAGAACTTTTTACGCTGATTTCAACCATACCAAATTTATTGGACGCAGGTAAAAAATGAAGAAGGTATAAGAGGTTTATTTGCTTTGTTTATTTATATTTTTTATTATCACTAAATTCACAAATAAAGAATGTACACGAAAAAAACTGGTCACAGTTAAAACGTTCTAAAACATAAATATATTAATGGAATTCAACGATATTTACATATATTTACATCTAAACTTAGTTTTATTGAAATTCGTAAAAAAAAGAGTTAATTCTCCTTGTAATAAGCAAACGATCGCAATTTTGGCTTTATGTCCTTCATTAACACTTGCACAGAAGTTTCAGTGATTTCCTTGGAAACCAGCTGCCATTTATTTTTGAATTGTTGTGCGTTTTTTACAGCTTTGTGGGTCTTAAGAAGTTTGGATTTCATAACGGCCCAGTAGGTTTCGATCGGCCGATGCTCTGGACAATTAGGTGGATTCACCTCTTTTGCTACAAAATACACTTTGTTTCTATGTTACCATCCTAAAGCCATTTTTCCGTAATGACATATCGCGAGATCAGGACAAAAAAGCACTGGATCTTTATGAAGCCGTATAAGAGGTAAAAGTCGCTTTTGCAGACACTCCTTAACATAAATTTCTTGGTTAATTGTACCAGTGCTTACAAAAGGATCACTTTTGAAGCCGCATTGGCAAATTGCCTGCCAAATGAGAAACTTTTTGGGAAATTTGTCAAACTTTTTGTTTTTATATTTATCTGCAACATTGCCTCTTTTATTTGCAGTGTGAAATTCGCGGCCCCGGACTTGTTTAAAATCGGCTTTTACGTACGATTCGTCATCCATAACAATACAGCCAAATTTTTGTATGAGACTGTCGTACAATTTCCGAGCACGTTGTTTCGCCAACAAATTTTGCTTACCGTTGCGATTAGGTGCTACATTCACTTTGTAAGAACGTAGTCCTGCTGTTTTGCATACTTTTTGTATATAAATACGAAGACGACATGTTTAATTTTTTGCCGACATCTCTTACCGAAAGTCCAGGATTTTTCTTAAAAGCAGATGACACTTCCTTTGCCTTAATTTCGCAAGAAAATCCTTTTTTTTCTGCCACTACCAGGGTTCGTTTTTAAAGATAAACATTCATTGTATTTTTTAAGCACATAAGTAACGGTAGACTGTGGAAATTTTAGCTTTTTTGCGATGTCGTTATGGAACATGCTGGGATTTTCCAGCTTCTTGCGCAATATTAACTCGCGATCGATTCCTTTCTTGGTCCTCGTTTCTACACTGATTTTTGTTACTAAAAAGAAATGATTCAGTAAGGTGGAAAATGCTTCCAGCTTTTTAAGTGTCTACCGATTTTTATTTTAATGTTATGATTAACCGAGCTATGCTTGGTTATGTGCGACCAGTTTTTTTCGTGTACATTCTTTAAGTGTAATGAAGTAGTTATCTTATCTAAACCAATTTTTGTGATGCCGTACCTGAAGTTTAAAAAGGCTATTTTTTACATAGCTGTAGTTTTTATGAAGTAAGGAAACACTGAATTTAATTTTTTTTATGCATTTGAAAATGTATACACTACTCGCGAGTTTGATATGAAGTACATAATGAGCATGTTCATTTAAATTTGAAATAAACATATAAATATGAAGGATTTTTGGGTTTCAATTTAAATTAGTAAAATAGTAGTCGGAAATATTTATTGATAAATGCAGTTCTGTATGCTCTTCCTGAATTTGAAGTGATTTCTAGGGTGTCTCCGCTTTCTGCAATTGATACTTGGGTAATATTTTTAATGTAGTTAATTTTGCAGGTTTTAATTCAAAGTATAGGACTCACATGAGAAATTTCGTTCTTTGGCATTATTATGAAGCACAGAAACAGCGACAACTACATTTTTAGCTGGATCTAGGTCAACCCTCAACCTCTCGACAATTGAACGAAACTTAGGTTACATCTGTCCATTCAGGAACGTGTAGCAATGTGGCTCCTATTATATCTAAAATGAATCATTAGAAAATTCAATATTTCAGTAATCCTTTTTATAAATTCTACCTTTCTTCTTTGCTGTGGACGGATTTCTAACTGGACTAGTACACCGTTATATTCAGATTTGCTTTCCAACAAACGAGTTTTTAGCTAGCAGTTGTTCCAAATTCGAGCGTCACATCTGGAGCCACGTAACCTTGCAACGATGTAAAGAATCTTGCAATCTGCATCACAAATAATCTACGAAATGTGTGTACGTTATTGTCGCATTTGCTTATAACATTATGGTCTTTATGGTTAGTTACCTGAACATTTAGAGAATAGTACCCCCTCCTACTCAGAAAATAACCAGCCAAAGTTGGTCGCACATTTTTTGAAGGATATTTAATTCGCACGCGGGTGCAGTCGATGGCTCCGATCACGGCAGGAAACTGAGCTAGTCGGTAAAATTAGTTTTTTACCTCGCTCATTTCATTTCTACTTGGGAATCGAACAAAGCACGGCAGCAACATTGCAATCCTTCTACTTATTTCATTCATTATCCCTCCAACAGTATTCTGGGATAAACCGTGCAGATCAGTTATAATACAGTAATATTCATGAAATTTTATTTCGAAATTTTAATTACACTCTTTTAACATACGAACGTCACTTTAATGAACATTTCTTCCCAGAAATTTAAGAGTACAGAGTACGTGTGTACTCACCGTTACCGGGAGACCTCTATTATTTCTCCATATTTAAATCTCGAATAATGAATTCCACAGTGGCTTTGTCGAACCGATACCGAGAATAGATTTCGCTGTAGTCTAATTCAAACGGATATACTCTGTTTTTATACAGCGTGGCGACGAATAACTGTTACCCATGTTTTTTTGAGAAATAAAAGAGTCCTTTATAGATTTTGCGAAAAAGGTATTTTTTGGTTAATTTTCCACAGATTTTACTTTAGTTGTATTAATTAGTTTTTAAATTTTAATCCTTATTCACATTTGCCAGCAGTGTAAACTTTGAGAGAAAAGTTCATTTGGCACGCAGGTCCTCGTCAGTTAATTTATTCCATATCTTCTGTAACCATAGGCTAATTTTCTCCATTTTGAATCCCTTATACTCCCCCTTCTGTCCAACATAAGGTCTCATACTCAAAAATCGAATAGACTCGGAACTGGAGACTAGGACGTCCATTCATTCGACCAACCTTATACACTTTTTTTCTTTTTTGTACTTTTTTATACAAAGCCTAAGAAAAAATACATCTGAAAAAGACTTGCGTGCCAAATGAACTTTCCTCTCAAAGTTTACACTGCTGGCAAATGTAGATAATGATTAAAATTTAAAAACTAACTAATACAACTAAAGTAAAATCTGTGAAAAATTAACAATAAAATACTTTTTTCGCAAAATCTATAAAGGACCCTTTTGTTTCTCAAACAACAATTATTCGTCGCCACGCTGTAAATCTTTGGTCGCCTAAGTAATGTAGCCTCATCAATGATGCTGAAATCCCTTTCAATATTATCAAAATGGTTCATTTTCTCATTAAATTAACTTTTTTTCCGAAAAAACACAACTTTTGAGCGACGAAATGTAAATTTATCAGTATTTTGACAGTTTGCTAAATGGTTTAGTTATAGCTTTTCGTTGCTCTAACTTTAAAGCAGACTCTAAGCGAAAAAGCCGGCTCTAACTCGACTATGACTAAGATAAAGTATACATACATTAAGCATGCTCAAACTTATTTAGAGCCGACTTTAATTTGACTATGAATACGGGCCATTGATATGAAAAAACGAGTTTTGAAACGTGGGTCACAAAATATTGCAACAATGAAGCATTACGGGACGAAAACACTTTGAAGACGAGTTTTAAGATTGTGGGCTTTAAGCTGTTCGCACCGGCTGTTAGTGTTTTCGTTGACATTTCTTTCATCCTTTGTTTACAGTTTTACTACGAAAAAACAAAACCAAAATCTTTTTCTTTCATTTTCTTATCATTAGCAAGCTTTATATTTTAATTTGGGCAGCCAATTTGCAATAAATCCCAACTAGCATATTAGATATGATAAAATATGACTTCTACTTCGATAAATATATCTAAAAAACTAGTGAGGATACCAATTGGAATGAGTGGAATGTGAGTTTTCAAGCAGTTTTCAGCGAAAACTAGTTTTCGTTTGAAAGATTTTACATGGACGAAAACACAAGTTTTAGTTTCGAAAACCAGTTTCAGCAACGAAAACATGTTTTCGATGGCAGTCCGAACATGGTATAAGCATGCATATTAAGTTGTGTTCCTTTACAAATTATCCAGTAACTTGCCAGTAACTCCTCAGTAACTGAATTTCTGAGAATTCGCACTCATAGCACAAAAGTACAAGAACGCAAAACCAGTAATAATTTGCAAGTTTTACGAACAGCTGATTAATTTGTTGTTTATTCGCAGCTAGTTGCTAATAAAACAATGTATATTATATTTAAATGGGTTTATTTTTTCAATTTCAACTATAAAAACCTCATAAACATTTCTTTTATTAGTTTCAATTCCACCCAGCAACATGCGATCAGCTGTTTTTCTCGCTTGCAAGTTCTTACTAGCAAAAATTTATCCAGTAAAATCCAGTAAAAACTAGCCACTTCTCCTCAAAAAGAAATGTCACTTTGCGCTCTCAATTTCCCCTTTCTTACAAGTTTTTTGGATACAAGAACACCAAAACGTGATAGTTAGTACAAACTGGTACGAACTATCGCGTACAAGAACGCTACTATAAATAGTTAGATTTTCATCACATCTATACATATGTTTAATAAAATTGTAACAGGCCGATGTCTGTACATTACAGATATTAAAGCAAAATGAATATGGGGGTCTTTATTAGAGCAACAGAAGCAAAATGAACAATTTTAGAATTTTTGTGTGTCTGTCTGTCTGTTTGTCCGTACGCGCATCACTCGAAGACTATCGCATGTAATTGAATGCGATTTTCACTGATGTATTGCTATTTGTCTAACTTAAATTATAGGAAGAAAAAAATTATATAGTTGCCACCTGTTTGAAAGTTGCAGTTTTAGTAAATTGATAAGATAAAATAAATATGCAAAACGGCTGTCAACAGAAAAAGGTTTAAAAAGGCTTACAGCCGAAAATATTTTTGTTGAAGGTTGCCAGCTGTTGATTACTTGTTAAGAAAAATTGAATACCACAATATGGTTATCAAACTGAAGAGGTTTAGGAAAGTTTACTGCCGAAAATATGCTTGAAAAATTGTATTCAATTAAATTGATAAAAAAATGAAATATTGCAATTTGGGTATCAAACAGCACAAAAATACTTTTAAGGCGCAGTGAATCTCGCCGTGTATTTTCTAGTCTATACAGACATATAATAAAATTGTAACAGGCTGATGTCTGAACATTATAGATATTAAAGAAAAACTAATATTAGAGCAACAGAAGCCAAATCAACAGTGTTTAGAATTTGTGTCTGTCTGTCTGTTTATATTTCTCTCTGTATATTTGTACGCGCATCACTCGAAAACTAATGCATGGAATTGAATGCAGTTTCATTTGTGTATTGCTAGAAGTCTAACTTAAAATATAGAAAGAAAAAAATTAGAGAGTTGGCGCTTCTTCGAAAATTGTTGTTATGGAAATTAACAAGATAAAGTAAATATGGCAATATGGCTGTCAAAAGAAAGACGTTTAAGAAGGCCCACGGCCGAAAATATTTTTGTTGAAGGTTGCCACTTGTATGAAAATTTTAATTTAATTTAATTGATAAGGTAAGTTGAATATTGATATATGGGTATCCACCTGAATAGGTTTAGGAAAGTTTATTGGCGGGAATATATTTAATGAGGGTTTCCACCTGTTTGAAAAATTGTATTAAATTAAACTGATAAAATAAATGAAAAATGCAAAAATACTTTCAAGGAGCAGAAGAAATAAAACAAGTAATTTTTAGCAAAAAAAAAACCGACTTCAATTCTCATATAAAAAAATATATATATACATATATATATATATATCATGATCCACTGTTCGGATGTTAGTACGGGGCCACCTCTGAGACACTACTTTTCCGATGCAAAAAGAGTTATCGAAATCGGTTGACGTGCTCCAAAGTTATGCGGTAACATACATAAAAAAAAACAAAAAAAAATAAATATTCCGATGAACTGATAACCTCCTCCTTTTTTGGAAGTCGGTTAGAAATACACCAACCACGCGTGTTTGCTGAGCAGCGTTAATTGTTTTCTACCTCTTATTTTTGACGTTCTCTATTTACTAAAATTAATCGCTATATCAGGTTTGCGTAGTGAGAAGTTATCTTTTTAATACAGGATTATTTTATAGCTTGGATCTCAGAGGAGAAATTTTGTGTTGTTAATTACGTACTGTAGTTCAGCACGTGAAAGCAGATAATCTGGTCATAAGTAGGTCGCTACACAAAAAAAAAAACTAATACAGCAATAGATATTGTGAAATTTATAAAGGACAGCACAATCTACCGGATATCTGATCGGATATCCGAATCCAGCTCTTTTTTACTTGGTATCCGAAATCCGGTTATCCGGCACATCCCTAATTTTAAATCAAAAAGTTGTTGCAAAAATTTGCTAGAAAATCCGTTAGAATTATGTGCTTGCAATAGAAAAGAAGTTATGAAGAGTCAAATTGGCGTGACTCCTTTTTTGAAATTCTGATACTCGTGGCTTTTATAGTACACTGTGGCTGGTGCGTACCTAAAACTGTTATCTGACAACTTGCATAGTGTTCTGGAGCATAAAAGGAATCAATCTAAACGTGGCAGGCCTATGTGCTCTCATTAGAAGATAGTTAAAAACAAACAACTTATTTATAAGGTTACGATGCGTGCACCAAAGTAAAAATGCATATTTTATATTAGCACACCGTCTGCAATTTAAAAATTTAGCCAATCACGTGTGTGCTCTATTGTACAATATACTATTGAACTATGATCCTCGTGCACCACTTTTTTATTTGTTCACTAAAAAGTTACAGAGCGGAAAAGAAAGAATAAGAATAATATTTTTTTCCGTCAGGTTCTATATTAAATTCAATTAAAAAAATAAATTTTCATTAAATTGCTTTTATTAAACTGGCTTTTAAGGTATTTCGACAGGCAGTGGTTTGAGATTTACCACTGCACACATCAACCCTGGTATGTCCGAATGAAGCTTTAACGCATAATAATATTGGCAAATCACATCCATTAGGCCAATCGTAATACACGTAGGGATTCAAGTTTTGAGGAGTAACATCGATGTTTCGATGCATCGGAAAAATGAACATCGATGCTAAAATACATCGCCAGAAAAACATCGATATATCGATGGTTTCCGATGTTTCGAAATTTTATAGGAAAATTAATACTTTTCAATTCCAACTCTCTGTAATTCAATTATTGCTTTTATTTATTTACCATTCCTTCCCAATAAATAGATTAGAAATGCATGCCGTCGTAAGTTGGCTGGGTCTAAAGTTCCAAGGCCCAATTTCGTAGAAATTTCAACGGGATCCCGGTCCTTTTTTAAAGACTAAGTATGCATTTTTAATATCGAAAGATAAGAGTAAACTCAGAATTTCTGAATGTTCCTTCTAAAAGAATAAATATTAAAATTCATGGCCAGTCAAAAAATTTTAGGAGCATAATTCGATGTTAAAACATCGCTGAAACTCGCATCGATATATCGTATATTTATCGATTTTAGGAAATTGTAAACATCGATGGTAAACATCGAATTTCGAACGATATTATCGATGTTTCAAAAATAACGATGCATCGTTTGCATCCCTAAATACACGAGAGTTCGATATACTCAATGGTGCAACAGGTCGATTTAGTCTGACATTCACGGCACCTTTTCTCACTTGTCGATTTTTAGTAATAACTCGAGCTCAGCATCACCTCACATCTCTTTTTTGCAATTGGACTTCCTTTACTGTTTCCAATACATGTTTTGAATATTCGTCAAAACGGATCTTAAAAAAAGATTTTTAGTAATAACTCAACTCCAGCGCCAACTGGCGGGTTAAATTGTGAAACTAAACTATCCAGAGACTCACTCAAATACACACACACACACACAACTTTTTTGAAATTCCTCCAGCCATTTCGGATTTCGCTCACAAACATACCTACAGAAGAATTATATACACATTCAAAGATAAGGAAAAGTCACTTTGCCATGCCCTCTTTTCAAAGAGCCTACTTTTCTCCGTGAGTATGGGATTGATTTCATATACATAGTACCTCCATACCAAGTTCCAGTACTCTACCATGAACATTTCCAGAGATATACAGTGTGAGGTGCCACGCTCCTTTTCCAATAGCTCCAATTTCTCTCCATGAATATGTGACTGATTTGATATATTTTCGTACCAAGTTCTAAAATTTTACCATGAACGCTTCCACTACTTACTTAGTTAGGATTAGACATGGGTTAGCCAAGGATTAGAGACATGAGCCTGTTAAAATTAATAGGGGATTTAATTTTCTTAAATTTTGAGTTGCGTCGTTATTGCAGACGACCATCGGCATGTGAATTCATATATTTCGATAATGAAATAAATTCGAGCATAAATACGATTTTTAGTTAGATATACATATTATTTTTCCTGTTATCAATACATATTTTGAATCTGAGGATAATCGGACCATAAACCCGATTTTTAGTAATAACTCGACTCCAACGCCACCTGGAGGCTCTTTTTTTGCAATGGTATTGCTTTCCCTATTGTCAATACATATCTCGAATATGAGGCGAATCGGACCATAAACACGATTTTTAGTAATAACTCGACTCCTACGCCACCTGGCGGCTTTTTTTGCTGTGGTATTGTTTTTCCTATTATCAATACACATCTCAAATATGAGGCGAATCGGACCATAAATACGGGTTTTACTCGACTCCAGCGCCACCTAGCTGTTGTTTTAATAGTTATTCTGCTATTCGGATGGTATACAAATCCAAGAAACATATATCATAAAAATCGGTCCAGCCGTTCTTGAGTTATATATGGTGTAACTAACACGACTTTGTTTTATATATATAGATGTACATATTATACATATATGTATACATACTGACCACTTTACTAGAATATGTACACATATTCAGGGGCGGACCCAGCAGCAGTTCCTGGGGGGGGGAATTTTTTTTACATACATCGTGTACATAAATTTAAAAATCACCGCAGTTTAAAATTTTTAGAGTTTTGTTAGTTTTTAATTTCTTGAAGTTTCCCCTTTTTAATAACTTGAGTGGAATTCCAAAATTTTCTAAACTTTCAAAACTTTGTTAATTTGAGAAATTTTAGTAAGGCCCAATAATTCAATATAATGATGAATACTAGATTTCTAGAAATTTTTTATTTTTCAAAAATTTTGAGAATTGTAGAAACTAACAATTTTTTTTTAAGTGAAAGTGTCGAATATACAATATTGATCAAACGAAATTAAAAGTTTTCGAATGTTGAAAACATTTTAATATTTCGTCGTTTTTGAAAATTTAAAAAATTTTCGTAATTCTTGAAGATTAAACAAATTTTTGGACGTTGATGTTTTCAAAATTAACAAAAAAATTTAATTCTCAAACTTTGTTATATAATATCAAATTTTGAAAAGTCCAGAAAAGTGGAACAATTCTGGAATTTTTCAAAAATGGTAAAATCTCTTAGAATTCTAAGAATTTTCTATTTTTTACACACAAGTACATGAACATAAGAATTTTTCGACAATTTATGATGTTTAACATTTTTACGTTTTAGGATGGATTTTAGGATAAATAAAATTCCCAAAATTTTGGAAAATATAGAAAATTTTACCAAAATTTCTAGAATCTCCCGGATTTCGATAGTTGTTGAAATTTTGGAAATTATCCTAAAAATAAGAAATCTAAAGAAGTATAATAACATTATAAAATTCAAAATTTTGGAATTTTCGTTGTTTTCTGAACCTGCAAAAATATTCAAACTTGCTGTGACTTTCAACTGGGTAAAATAATACAAATTTGAAAAAATAACAAAAAAAGTAAAAATTGAAAATTAAGTGCATAATTTCAACATTTTGAAAATTCAGTGAATTCGAAAAACTGATAGGCCTACTTAAATAACATAATACATCGAGCTTAACACACAGCTAAAATTTCAAACTCAAGTGAAATTTGACACACTTTCCATGAATTAAAAAATTTCCCCAATTTCCCCTACCTGTGTCCGCCACTGTTAAAAACATTAGAAGGTAAAATCATTAATTTGTTTCTGACGTTTACAAACATTTTAAAATCATATAAAATTGAAAATAAGTAAATTAAATTGTTCACAATTGTTGTTGTTTGAGATTAAAAATGAGAATGTGTGTGTGAGCTTGAGTTCGAATTTTAAAGTTATATTGCTAGCAAAGTCAGACTGCCACTCAATGATTTTACCTTGTAATGTTTTTATCATGCATTACATTACATTCTTAAAAAGAATTATGGCTCCGTCTCCCTCTGCAGCGCCATCACAACGGCCGTTATGCGCTCCATAGTAATGGTTTGCTTTGTAGCGCTCATCTGCTTGGTTGATGCCTGCATCATCTTTGTGAAGTTATCAACAACGTCGTTTTCACCTGCCGCTTCAGGAGTTGTGCACGCCTGCTTGAACATCTCCACTCTCATAGAATAACTTGTCCATATCGTGTTCGTTGCCCCTCTTTTTTTACCCGCTTACGATTTGCTGACATGGAGCCTGACGGGGAGGGCGATAAATCGCTTTGACACAACTCTGGAACCGTAATAGGTGATGATGATAAATGCTGCGCACTTTGCTCCAAAATTGATGGCGATGGACTAAGATCCTGCGGCGATGGCGGCAAGGAATCGATAAGGTTTTTGCTCGTTCTACACCTGCAATTATGATTTTTTGCATTAAATATGCATCTTACTACCATCTTATACCATATTTAAAACGCTTACCTCCGTGGAATTATATGCTTTTTTAAAAACTGTAGCGAGTCCATTAATGGCCAAACTTTTTCGGCCGATGCTCCACTTCCAGATGGAGCATTGAGTCGTCGTATCTCCCTGGCGTACCTTTCCCTCAATGCCAACCACCTTCGCGAACACTGTTCATCTGCAAAAGAAAGTCCATAACCACAAAGCCCTACAATCCGTCACAGTTCCACTTACCTATACTGTCCATCTCCTTTGCTATGTGCCTCCATATATCATTTTTTCGCTCCAACAACTTATATCCAGCGCAGGATTTGTCAAAAAGCTCCCTGTTGGTGGATACGAGCTGAATCAGTTTTTCGTCATCTATCGCAACAATTTGAATTTGCAAATGTTTTGTTTTGATTTATATTTTTCTTCTCAGCTGTTTGGCAGTTCGCCGCCAGGGATGCCACATCAAAAAAATTCATGCAAACAAAATGTTTTGCGTTAATTTATTGTAAAGAAATACAAAAATGAACATATGGCAAAACCGATTCTCTCACCGTTCTAAATTTATGTAAGGCCGTAACTTAAGAATCTAAAACCTACAGGTTCTTAAGTTTCTTAGGTTAAGTTAGGTTTTAACTAACCGCCAACACAGATTCTCATATAACAGGTTGGCCAAAATATTAAGTTAAATTAAGTTAAGGAAATTAAGTCTAGACTAACTGAGCTTTTATAAGTAGCGTTCACTTGTGGTAGCTGTATTTGCAAGCACTGTACGCTATGCTCTGGTGTTCGTTCATCCCCCATTTTTAATGTGAGCAGGCTTAAAGCTCAGTTAGTCTAGACTTAATTTCCGTAACTTAACTTAATATTTTGGCCAACCTGTTATATGAGAAACTGTGTTGGCGGTTAGTTAAAGCTTAACTTACCGTAAGAAACCTAAGAACCTGTCGATTTTAGGTTCTTAAGTTACGCTCTTATAGAAATTGAGAGCGGTGAGAGAATCAGGCTTGCCTGACTCTCGTTTTTCTATTTCTTAAAAATTAATGAAAGCAAACATTTTTGTTTGCATGCATTTTTTTGATGTGGCATTTAAGGCGGCGAACTGTTAAACAGCTGAAAAAGAAAATATAAAAACAAAATATTTCCGCTCTTGGCTTAAGTTGACGTGTTGAGTAATCATTGATGATTTCTTACGGTAAGTTAAATTAAGTGAAGTCTAGAATAACTGACCCTACAAGACGCGATTGATAGAAACTCCAACACATTCACAACGAAAACTAACACATATGCAAAATTTTATATGCCAGTTTGGCTCTGTAGGGAATGACTGTCATTTGATCGATCAAATGAGTGTCAATACTGATAGAAGTAACGGTAGTTGGTTGCCATAGTAACCACAAGATTCACCAGGGTTGCATTTTGTGCTCAACAAAAGTAGTTGTACCTGCCAAATAATGTCGAGTACTGAAGTACTTGGATATAATTTTGAACTTAATTAGTTTAATTTTAATTTTATCATTATTCGACCCCGCTCATAGCAAAAGTAAATAAAAATAAAAGTTTTGATTGTGGTATGACATTCTTTTTATATATAAACGTAATAAATAAAACCGTATTATAAAGTACTTGGTACTGAAGAAGTTCAAATGCACACATCAACCGAAAAAAGAAAGACGCAAAACGAAAAGATGCTCAAAACTTAAAGTGCTGTGGAAAAATAAAGATAAGTTTTATAAAATATTTCATTTAAAATGAATAAAAGAGCTTTTAATACCGCCATGAGCAAGAAAAACGGATTTAAATCCAATACTAAAAAATTGCATCGCATCGCCAGTTCTCTACCACTGCAGTCCTATTGCGCTGTGGATTTAATAGAAACAAAATTAAAAGATCCAGAGTATGCACAAGCCATGATAATGAATTATACTATGGAATACATATTTCACGTTCTAATTGCTGTACATAAAGTTTTCAAAGGTCAATTACATATATCAAAAATAAAAGCTGTGTCTGAGGACGTAGCCAGCGGTATTAAACATTCATTTTCAAACGAGGCATTGCTGCGGCTTAACTGTGACGGCAGATGGGAGAGAAAACCACTAAACAAACTTATACTGGTTGACACAATCCTACGAGGTAATATGTACACATATTAGGGACACAACAAGTTCTGACCATTTATTTTTTCGTTATTTATTTATAACTATATACCTATATATAAACCTTTTTAACATACTTTGTCAAAAATTCTCAAAAATCGACGCAAGTTCTTAAATAAATGGTCAAAACGTATAAATAAATATTATCACTAATTATGTGGCCACTACCGTATACATATGTACATATCTTTTAACAATACAAATTTTTTGATAATCTATTTCAATCCACTTAGGTGCATTTAAAAAGAAAGGTTCTGTTGAGTTCGAAAAGAAATCAGGAAGGCAATTGAGCTCAATGTAATGTATAATATTAGGATATTAGATTTAAGTATGTACATATGTACGTTGGTGGCAAAAATAATAGAAACGCCTTATTTTGCTTAATTTTTGGCCACATTTCCTCCCTTATTAATGTTTAATGTACTGTGCTTAAGGTAATGTATTTAGCTTCTAATTTGATGTAATGTACTTAGCTTCTAATTTTTGACGATCAATTATTAGTTCATAAGATTTTATGAAAATAAAAGAAAAAACAAGTATTACATGTGTCATTAATGATAGATTTCTATATCGTGGGAGAGAGATCAGACTAGACGAATTTTTACATCAACTGTGAGTAATCAACAATGATATGAAAACATGACAGACTTGATATGTCATGATTGATCGGTTATTACATCAAATTTTATTGCACATTACTAACTTATATTTCTATCAAGGTTGATCACTCATAATTGTCGAAGATTTACATCACTGATGATTAAAATTTGAAGGCCGAACTCAAAGGCAAAGGCAAAAGCATCACACGTACACAAAAGTTTCCATCAGATTTTTCACACTGCCCTTTAGAATTTGATAGAAACTTGTAGGTAGCCAGTGACAAAAATCTCTATCAGTCTTGCTACTCAAATGATTTGTCAAATGATAGTCACTGTTCTTGTAGGGGAGCTTTTAAAGTCACAAAATCAGCATCGTTTGCCAATCTCTGAGAAAAATAGATTCGACGAATATTAGGTTAGGCTGGGATTGTGAGCATATGTACGAAAAACCAAATAACAATTATAATATTTGTGCGTTTATATTTCTGCATGGTTTCAAACAATTATTGAGACATTACAAAGCAAAATGAAGTGTGCACTGGCAAAGAGTACAGTAAAACCCGCTTATGTACCTCACGAAAAATGGCAGCTTTTTGAGGTACTTAACCGGGTTGGGTACTTAAAAGAACCCGCTTAAGTACCTCGATGCGGGTACTTAAGCAAACATAGTTTGTGATGTAGTTACATCTTCTTGTTAACTTACATAAATAAGTCCTTGAATAAAATATGAACGTTTAATGAAGTATACTTAATTTAAAACCAAGATCTTAGCATTATTTACACTTAAAGGAAAACTTTATTAAAAAAACAGATAACGCAACGCCATGTCATTTTCACAAGAATTAAATTAAAAAGTCATTGATTATACATATTTTTACATACATACAAACAGGGCATATCATTTTGGACCAAAATCAAAATTTTTCAGAGCACTTCAAACTGGTTTTTCAGTAGTGTTAAATTTTTTTATGAGTATACAGTTTTGTAGCCCATTTAGTGTAATAATGCGCAAGGTTCAAGTGGCTAAAAATTAGCGTTGATTTTTAAGAATGTGAGATTGTGATTTTTAAGAGAAGATGTGTAGCGCTGCCACTGAATTTCAAAATATGTAAATGTTTGAAGAAAGTTAAGAAAAGCACTTAAAAGGGGAAAATTATAGGTAAAATGGTAAATGGGGTACGAAAAATGTAGGACTTAGGCGGGTGGGGTACATAAGCGGGGAGGTACTTAAAAGAGGGATTTCCTTCAGAATACATTAAAAAAATTCACAATGCCCAAAAATGTTGGGAACTTAAGCGGGTTAGGTACTTAAGTAATAGTGTAATAGTGTAATAGTGAAAACAAAACATGTAAGTAAGTGGGCGTGGCTAAGCCCGTTTTCCAAAAATTTATAATATTCTTATTTTTCGTCTGAAAATTATTGTAAATATAAATTTTGAGTGAATTATCTTCAGTAGTTACTAAAATATCACAGTTTTCGTATTTCTGGAAATCTTATTACATTAAACGAGCAATTCTTGTTTATATATATATACTAGCTTATATCCGCGGGTTTCACCCCGCGCTTTTATACAAATATGAAAAATAATTTAATGATGTTAGATTTTATTTCTGTGCCCATTTCGTTATAGCTCGTTATTTTTTAAGCGAGTTAAGGTATTTAGGCCGTATGAAATTATAAAATCTCGTCTGCGCGCTAGGCATACGAAATATATGGCCTGGCCTTGATAAAATACCACTTCTAATTACTGTAGCAAATGCCTCAAGAGAGCTGTAGATTATAAGGTCGAACCCGGCTCTCCCTTTTCCATTTAATGAAATGTATTCTGTCTTCCACAAACATCTCCAGGGATATGTGGCAAGAAAAAGTAAATTTGTACTGGAAGTGCCAAGCCTGTTTTTCTTATAACCCTAATCTTCTTCCATGAATTTAGAATTGATTTTACATACCCCAGTACCAAGTCCCAGTACTCCACCATGAACACCTCTAGAGATAAGCAGTATAAAACAGTAAATTTGTACGGCAGGAACCATGTCCCCTTTTCGAATAACGCAAATTCTTCTCTATGAGTATGGAATTAATTTTGTATACACATCTCGGTGCCAAGTTCCAGTCCTCTGCAATAAACAGCTCCAGGGATATGCAGCATCGAAAAATCAATTTGCATGGGAGTTGCCACCACCTTTTCCAATAATTCTCATTTTTCTCCATGAGTATGGTATTAGTTTCACATACATACATGCATACATATGTATTTCCATACCAAGCTTGAGTGCTTTACCCCAAACATTTGAAGAGATATGCAATATGAAACTTTCAGTCAGTATGGGAGGTGCTACGCCTCTTTTCCAAAAACGTCCATTTTTCTCCGTGAATATGAACATGATTTCACACAGTGTTGGCAAACTGTTAATCTGATTAACGATTAAAAATTAACGATTAAAATGTTAATCGCGTTTGACGATTAAAATTAATTAGTCGTAATCAACTGTACGATTAATGATAACATTTTTTTAATCGTTAATCTCTGGCTGCGATTACGTTTAATTAATTTAAAACATTAATCCAATTAAAACTAAAATCTGATTAATTTGTCTAGTTGTCCGAGCTTGAAACCAAACACCAGTTATAGTAATTTTTTTTGTTTTACGCTTATAAAAAGCACGTAACATAAAAAAATAATAATTATTGTTATTAGTAATACATAAACTGGGAACTTTTACAAACCTAGTTTGTAAAACGTTTGTTGGTATATATCTTAATGAAAATGCACACCAAATTGCTTAGATTGATGAGGAAACCCGACTTAGCCATACCAGATTAACTTGCTTTGTGTGCACAGGGAAATTCCAGCATAACTTAATTAATCACCAAACCTACTTGATCAAATTAAGAGTTAATGATTAAAAATTAATTTTTTTATCGCGGTTACGATTAACTGTTTAGTCGGATTAAGTTATATTGTCACACCAAAAACGTTCACTTATTTTTATATTTTAGTTAGTATGGGTGGTGCCACGCCCCCTCTTCCGAATTCGGGAAAACTTCGCATAAACCATCCGCATGATAAATCGAATATGCCACATAAATTTGGTTGAATTCGGTGAAGCCGTTCTGAAGTTATAAGCTCACACCAAAAACGTGTACTTATCTGTATACATAAGGTACATACATATGCCACGCCCCTTTTCCAAATTTGGGCAAACTCCACATAAAATATCTGCATGATGGCCCGAATATGCCACATAAATTTAGTTGAATTCGGTGAAGCCGTTCTTAAGTTATATCGTCACAACAAAACGTTCACTTATTTTTATATTTTAGTTAGTATGGGTGGTGCCACGCCCCCTCTTCCGAATTCGGGAAAACTTCGCAAAAACCATCTGCATGATAAATCGAATATGCCACATAAATTTGGTTGAATTCGGTGAAGCTGTTCTCAAGTTATGAGGTCACACCAAAAACGTGCACTTATTTTTATACCTTTCATGAGCATGAAATGGTATTATAACTTTGGTCCGATGTTTGGAAGTACCAGAATAAAAAGAGATAGACCCATTAAAATTTATACTTATATGATCAGAACGTCGAGCTGAGTCGATTTAGCCATGTCCGTCTGTCCGTCTGTTTGTATGCAATCTAGTCTCTCAGTTTTCTTGATATCCGGATAAAATTTGGTAGGTGGGTGTATTTTTATAATGTATTAATCATTTGTCGGAACCGGAAGAATCGGACCACTATAACATATAGCTCCCATACAACTGATTGTTCAGATATGAGATTTTTCGTTATAACATCTCCATTTATGCAGCTGGGAACATGAAATTTTGCAGTACTTGCACCCATTATCAATAGAATACTTACACTGAAAATTACAAAGATCGGGTCACGATAACCAATAGCTCCCATACAACTGATTGTTCAGTTATAAAATTTTTCGTTATAACTCCTCCATTTATATAGCTAGGAACATGAAATTCCGCACTGTTTTCAATAATTATCAACAGAAAACTTACAGTGAAAATTAAAAAGATGGGGTAACTATAACCTATAGCTCCCATACAACTGATTGTTCAGATATGAGATTTTTCCTTATAACTCCTCCATTTATGCAGCTAGGAACATGAAATTTTGCACCATTTTCACTCATTATTAACAGAATACTTACAGTGAAAATAACAAGGATCGGGTGACTATAACATATTTGTATCTTCCATACATCTGATTGTTCAGATATGGGATTTTACTGTAAAACTCCTTTATTTGAACAGCTAAAACCGATAAATTTCGTAAGATATTTTATAAATAATAATACAAAGTCTACTGAGAAAATCGTCATAATATAAGCTTTATCTCCTATACCACTGATTGTTCAGATACCAGTTTTTGCGATATATCTCCTTTATGTAGGAAACTAAACCCAATAAATTGTGTTACCGGTTTACATACCGATCACATAGCAGTGAAAATCACTTAGATTGGTGCTAATATAAGGTATATCTTCCATACCTCTGATTGTTCAGATGCGATTTTTTATATATGTAGGTATGTAACTCCTCTATCGATGTATGCAGATGTATTCAAAAGCCGTAATCTGTCAAAGTAAAATTTGCAGATGTTCATGAAAGGTATGAAGCCTTCGGCATAGCCGAAGACAGCGCTGCTCTTACTTTTTATATATAAGATGTAGGTAAAAAAATTTAGCTACCATTTTTAACCACAACGACGATTTTTAGCTCTTTTTTAGCCCTTTTTTAGCTGGAATTTAGCTACCACTAAAAACGTTTCGCGGCAACACTGGAACTTACCCTGTAGGGAAACCCCGAACTGGTGAACCAAATTTGTAGTTCCGTACTAGATCTTTATCGGTAAAAAACGAACCAGCCCGAAAGTAACTAGATCGCCACCAGTTCAAAAGCAGCGACATGTGGTACTTTTAAAAAACAATTTTAGAAATCTATATCTAAAATGACGAATTTAGAACTGGTTCAAAACTATAGAAAAGGGATGCAGAACGAACTAGATCTCATCTGGCGAATTTAAACTAGTTCGAATCTACTGAAAAAGGGATGCAGCGGGGGGCTTGTTTACTTTAAATAGATTTTTGCTTGGCGGGTTTTTCGTTCAAATACGCTTTCAGTCTGCACGTCGCAGATGCTTTTTTATAGTTTGGTAATACAAAACTAAAATTTGTGTTAACATCTTAACATTTTGGGACCTTCTGGAATATAACCAATAACAGTCAGCGCCTATGCAAATTCAGCTACAGCCAAAGGTATGTAAACGTGTTTTCAAATGCACAATTTAATTTACATTCATTCAAACAAATTTGATTTCAGATTGAAAATACATTTCTTTGCAAATAATTAAAAATTGGTACCATGGTAACCCAAAAAGAAAACATCTTGTTACTTTTTTCGTTTGCAACTGGTTCGAAACTATAGAAAATGGGGTGCAAAGCGAACTAGATCCCATATCTCGAATTTAGGACTGGTTCTGAACTATAGAAAAGGTAATGCAGCGGGGGACAATTTCCAATTCCTATGACATCGCTGTGTTAAATTCGCCAGTTGTTTGCATGCAAAAGAGATTTAACGCGAACTAGTAGTGGTTCTAAATGTACTAGAAATGCACCAGTTCAAAACTAGAGATTTTCCCCACAGGGTAGTCATTGTACATGCTCTCGCTTTGTGTGCCGAGCGTAAAATAGTGTTAGTGCATATGTGTGAAGATTCTGCAATGAATAATATCCACTAACACTATTTTTTGTGTTATTCAACCAATTACTTAAAAACACGAATAATTGCAGTTCCCTGCTTCATACGTTTTAGTATATTCCAAATAACTTTTGACAGTTCTCAAAGCGAAGCAAGCCTTTACTTATTAAACACATTACATCATGTTAAAAACAGGGGCGGACCCAGCAGCAATTCTTGGAGAGGGGGAGACATTTTTCAACATATATCGTGTACATAAATTTAAAAATCACCGCAATTTAAAATTTTTAGTTTTGTTAGTTTTTAATTTCTTGAAGTTTCCCCTTTTTAATAACTTGAGTGGAATTCCAAAATTTTCTTAACTTTCAAAACTTTGTGAATTTGAGAAATTTTAGTAAACCCCAATAATTAAATATAATGATGAATACTAGATTTCTAGAAAACTCAAAACCAAAAATTTTGAGAATTGTAGGAATTCTAACAAATTTTTTCTAAGTAAAAGTGTCGCATATACAAAATTGATCAAACGAAATTAAAAGATTTCGAATGTTGAAAACATTTTCATATTTCGTCGTTTTTGAAAATTTAAAAAATTTTCGTAATTCTTGAAGATTAAAAAAATTTTTGGACGTTGATGTTTTCAAAATTTAAAAAAAAATTAAAATTCTCAAACTTTGTTATATCAATATCAAATTTTGAAAAGTCCAGAAAAGTGGAACAATTCTGGAATTTTTCAAAAATGTTAATATCTTTTAGAATTCTAAGAATTTTCTATTTTTTACACACAAGTACATGAACATAAGAATTTTTCGACAATTTGTGATGTTTCACATTTTTACATTTTAGGATGGATTTTAGGATAAATTAAATTCTCAAAATTTTGGAAAATATAGAAAATTTCTAAAATCTCAATAATTTTGTACACTTCATAATATTCTAATTTTTCCAAAATTACTAGAATCTCCCGGATTTCAATAGTTTTTGAATTTTTGGAAATTATCCTAAAAATAAGAAATCTCAAGAAGTTTAATAATGTTATAAAATTCAAAATTTTGGAATTTCCGTTGTTTTCTGAACCTGCGAAAATATTCAAACTTGCTGTGACTTTCAACTGTGTAAAATAATACAAATTTGAAAATATAACCAAAAAAGTAAAAATTGAAAATTAAGTACATAATTTCAACATTTTGAAAATTCAGTGAATTCGAAAAACTGATAGGCCTACTTAAATAACATAACACTTCGAGCTTAACACACAGCTAAAATTTCAAACTCAAGTAAAATTTGACACACTTTTTCCATGTGTGGATTTCCCCAATTTCCCCTACCAGTGTCCGCCACTGCATATTTTCCAAAGTTTCAAGCTGTTATCTGGTCTTGTGGGTATCAGTGAAGTTTATTTTCAATCTCATTGTCAATAATGATTAATTTCTAAGAAACATGGTGAAAAGGAAGAAAACACCTTGATTACTTTGACTTTTATTCCACTTTTTATCAAACTACACGAAAATTGTGCTTTTTATTTTGAGTCACTTGTATAGGATCAGTGGCTTTGACACAAAGAAAGAAATAGATTTAACCAACAAAAGCATACCATTAATTTTAATTCTACTATATAAAACTTTTAGTATTGAATACTACATCCTTAATTACAATGTATGAAAAAAAAATTTATCCAGAAGGCAATTCTAGAGGCATTTTGAAAAATCAAGGACATTTCGCTGCTTACCTCTTTGATCGGCTGAACGAACAACTGCCAATCATCACATGGATTATCTGACACACTTCCAATCCAATTCTAAATATTTTCAATTGAGTTTAAGTTCTGTGAATAGGGCGAACTCTGGAAAAATTACGACTTTGCTTCGTTATCCTCGTTTCTACAGCTCCTGTAGTGCGAATACGTGCGTAATTTTGCTGGCCTATTCAATATCAAGGTGCGAAAATATGCGTCAAATGTTAAAAAAGTATCCTTAGTACTTGTTTTGCATGAATTCTTCGTAATTTTGGAAACTTGAAATATTATCTCAACTGCTCTGCACTACGAAATCGTAGTTCAGACCGCCATACTCTCTTCGTGATCATGGAGGGGAAACAAACAACGTTCGTCCTTTCAAAAACCGTGACAATTATTACTAAATCTGTTGTAGCCATCAAAATTAAACTTTTCGTCAGAGAAAACCACCATTTTCTAGTTGTCCTTTTAGGCATGCGAGTTGTAAAAAATTCCAATTGACATTTTCTGAACACAAGTGTATAGAGTAATCCATAGTTCCCTTGTGGTGTCGTCAACACCAAAGTTATTCTTTCATTTTGATCCATTATCTCGACAATAAGATGCTGATCTCTTAAAGGACTTTTTTATTTCCGTCGAACTTTTGTGTTCTTACTCCATTTCTGTCAAAAGCATTTGAATTTCCTTCAGTTTTATTTCCAACAGATCGCCTGCAAAGTCCTGGATCCGTGAAGCCCTCCATTTATGCATTTTTTGCAGTTGAACGTGCGCCTGTTTTGCCCATTCTGGCTCTGTATAGTTCTAATTGTCCTTTAAATTCTTAAAGAGGTTTTAAGTGTAATTGTAATAACTTTTCTAAACACATAGGGAGGCTACGTATCCTTGTCCCTATTCAAGCGAATCAAAATAATACGCATAATTTTCGTGTCGTTTGATAAAAAGTGGAATAAAATCCAAAGTGATCAAGGTGCTTTCTTCATTTTCACCATGTTTCTTATGAAATTAATCATTCTTCAAAATGAGATCAAAAAGAAACTTCACTGATGCCCACAAGTCCAGATATCAGCTTGAATCTTGAGGAAAATATGTGCACATATTCAAGTGAAGCGGGCTATACATATGTAGGTATGTATTAGGGATGTTGCGAATGTGGAATTTTAGCATTTTTCGCATCCGCGGATGTCAAGTATTTTAAAGAAATAATTTAGGTGAGTAAATTAGGTGATTTAGGTAAATAAGAAATGGAGAAGTTAGCAATTTTTAGTAATATTTTTCTTTTATTTAGTACTTCAATTTAAATATTGGAGCATTGTATTTAATCAAAAGTAAAGTTGCTGCCTTTTCGGGTTACAGCCTGTTTCTTGAAAGGTCGTTAATCAAACCTGTGCCACTAAATAACTACTCGCTCGAGCCGACAAACTTGAAACTTGAAAAAATTTTAAATTATTTTCGATTGACGCTGCACCAGTTGACTTTCCGTAATATTTATTTTTTTTTTATTGTAGTGCAATAACTCCTTTTTGAGAATTTCATTGGGCTGCAAATGTCGGATGTTTCCTTACTTTCATCTTCACAATCTAGCATCATGGCTAATGTGACCAACTATTTCATAGCTCAAAGAAGTACAGGTTAGGTTGGGTTAGGTTAACACCGCAAGCCGATTACGAAATTTCGAATGCGGCTAATTTCTATTCCTGAGAGCTCAGCGTCTGTTCAGAAGAGCGAGCCAAAATGCTTCCACCTTAGCCTCGTGAAGGTTGGGCAGTGTAAAAGAAAGTGTGGAGATGATTCCTCTTTATCTTCCTCTTGACAGCTGATACAAAAGAGATCAGTTGAAATTCCTAGTCTTACCGAGTGAATATCAATCGCACAATAGCCTGTCAGAACCCTCATCACTAGCTCTTAAGGGGTAACGTGGTATTCGGCCCCATCGTTACCACTCGTTACTTGCGCTGCAAAAGGTATTTTAAAGTGCCTTATAAAACATTTTCTGCAGCGGATAAACATCTTATTTTCCTCTTTTATGTCATAAAAGGAGCATCGCTTTCTTTTGTCCATCTTATTAGGTAGTAAGTAAGGTAATGGCCGAGCTCATACTAGGCCCAACCATCCAAGAGTGTACCGCAGGAGGACAGTGGCGTCCGTAGTTGCTCCTTATCTAGGGATAACTATTTAAGGGTGCCTTTTCAACGCCAGGTCATGAGCCACGCAGTTTTCAACGATGTCACTGTGACCCGATACCATTCCTTTACCGATTCTAAAGCACCATCACACCCTTTAGCAGTGAGTCTACCGCTTCCTTGATGGCAGCTAGAGGCCGGACAAGGACTCCGTGTAACAAGATAAGCTTAAATCTGGTTCCATGGAGCTAGTAAATTAATTTGGGCGAGAAATCTTACCTTTTACCGATAGCTCCCCTACAGCTGTACAAGACAACCGACGCCTTTTCTTATCCTTTCCTCAATGTTAGGCTTCCACGACAGCTTCTTATCCAGGACCAAGCCTAAGTACTTGACCCTATCTGAGAGCCGCAGACGAACACCCCCACTCGAGGAAAGGGCCACAACGGGTATCTTATACTTCCTGGTAAACAAGACCAGTTCCATCTTACTGAGATACACTGCGAGGCCGCCGTTTATCGCCCACCAGTTACCTGGCTCAGGTAACTTTGAGTCTAATCAAAAAGGGTGGGTAGAAGTCGTCCCTTAACCAAAAGTTCCACATCATCTATATAGGCGATCACCCGACAGCTCACTCTTTCCAGCTCCTCTAGAAGGTCATTTAAAATCGCAGTCCAGAGCAGGGGGGAGAGAACACCACCTTAGGGAGTGCCCCTATTGACTCTGCGCTGAGTGCAGGCGCTCCCCCACTCCGCCGCGACAGTTCTGTCACAAAGTAAGCTGTAGATAAGCCTTATTCGGTTGGTTTCAACCCCCAGATTATGAATAGACTTGACTATTGCCTCTGGAGTGACATTGTTGAAGGCCCCGTCGACATCGAGGAAGGCCCCTACTGCGTGAAGGCTTCCTCTGACCACCTTTGCAATGTGTGCAACACTGCACCGCAACACTGACTATCCTCCAACACTGACTATACTCCAAGCCTTGGGGATGTACCCGGTCCTCACGCAGTTCGCAAGTATGATGTCATCGGTCCCAGGCGAATGGTTTGAACGAATTAATCGCCCAGGCCATGTGACGATCGTCCGGAAGATCGGAGAACTACAGGACCTGAAGTACAAAATATTGCAACGAAGTACATTTGACTGTACTTCGAAGTACGAAGTACAAGAGCTAAAAAAGAAGTACTGTACTTCCGAAAGAAGGTATGAAAATTTCGAAGAAAATTCTGTTTTGAAAGTCGTGGCTGCCAGCCGAATTAGTTTAAAGTTTTGTTGTTTTGTTAAAAGGCAGCCCTTTTTTTATAATAATTTCAATTATGGGAATCTCGGACGATAAAGGTCTCAGATCTGCTTAGTTCCCGGGTGACTTCATGAAAAGGTTCACCTGTAATCAATAGCTAGTAATTAGTTTTTTTATTCGTTGAGCTCGACTTTTCCTAGCTGCAGGCAGCCAGAATTAATTACTAACCGCTGTTGGTACTATAATCCATCAAAACCGTTTTGTTGTTCCATTCCATGCATACAATGTGCTTTGATATTTTGACGCAAATTTTCAAAATATCGTTAATATAGTATGGAAAGGGCGTAATTCACATTGTCGCTGATATGAAAAAAAGCCACAACTAAAAATTGTTATTGCATAAAACGATGTGGGAACTTATGATTTGATGAAATGCATCATAATCAATCAACAAGTGAATTTTGCATTTTTAGTTAGTTACGGCTTCTTTTATTTCAGCGACGATGTGGGTTACGCCCTTTCCATCCTATACTGACGATATATTCCATGCCAAGTCGCACTCCTCAATAGATATTAAATTCGCCTTGAATTGTTTCTTATTGGATTTCTGAACTTGGCTGTAAACTTTTTCACATTTCATTTTATTTTTATTCCGCTGCGTGCAAATTTCGACAATTATCACAAAATTAAAATTAATGTTGTTGTTTTCGAGCGCACAGAGGAGTATTTGCATAGTAAAACCGGTCAAAATTATTTGGTGTATTCTTCTGCTAAGTAATAAAAGAAAACACGGAACTTAACCATAAAAAGCCGTTTAAGAAAAATAATTATTACACTTTTCTAAGAAAAAGCAGAAGCGAAAACTAGCGATGCATCCAGATTTCAACAGACCTTTGACAAATAATGTTTAATAGTTACATAATTCTTACCTAATTAAAGGTTAACTTTTACCGCACGAATAGTCGATTCTCTTTATAGCTAGATGTTGAACATTTCCACTGGAAATACCTATTGAAGGATCTTACTCTTTGACTTTAAATTACAAAAGAATTGGGACGTACGGGGACAGTTTTAAAGTAGCATCTCCCAAAATAATTGGCTACAATTTGTCATTTTGTTGGCCAGATATACGTTTTATCAGTGTTATTGCACAACATTCGCATTCGTAAAAGCTCCGCATTGATTATTGCGAATGCAAATGTTAAAATTAATGCGGAAGCTCCGCGGTCGCGTATGCGAATGCCAATATTCGCAACAACCCTGGTATGTATGTACATATCAAGGAATAATATTGCTAGCTTAGAGTAAAAAGTTGCTAAGTCCATTTGTATGAAAACTTATATTTTGATATAGGAAGCAAGGGATATTAAAAATGCATTGCTTCGTTGTTTTATTTTTTCTCGCTTATATTCAATGAAAGGTAAATTTATTAAGTCCAAAGAGGCCCCGAAAATCCGACAAAAGCAAAATAATTCGAAATATTTTAATAAAGTTCGAATTCTTCTTATTCATATGGGGTTTTGCTTTGCTTTAAACACGCCAAATGTTTTATTCAAAGATATGCCAAATACTTGAAGGAAATGACTATAAGAAGTTTTTTTTCTCCTCCAGTAAAATTTAAAAAAAAGTTACTTAGCAACTTTGCACTCTAAGCTGATGATATGAGAAATATTTTTTTGTCATATCATCAGTAGTGCTATTCTCTATCTATCGACCGAGTATTTTCTACCGGCCGACAATCATCGTTTGCGTTCGCGACAAGTTTATTCTGTACGCTAATATATAATAGGCACGTTCATAAGACGTAGCTGTTGCCTAAAGGCCGGTCCACATAGAACTTTCGCGTTGGCTTTGGCGTTGGCGTTGGTTTGACAGAACGCACGTTAAAAGCATGCTTGCTACAATGAACGCTTGGCAGCGAATGCTTGGGTTACGAAATTCACATACTAACAACAGATAAATTAATATTTCATATCAATACATAATTGCATTAAAAACGATATTTCTTGCCCGCACTTGATTAAAAAGGAAAAATATTTCACATAATTTTATTTATTTGCAACAGCTGACGAGCGACGCACGTGAAAAGTTGAGAGTTGGCCATCTTTTTGCTTTGTGTTGGCGTGAGCGTTGGCAAATTTTGGCTATGTGGATGGCTGCATTTGAATTCATGTATTCATAGTCAGCTGTTGAAGCGACGCCAACGCCAACGCAACGCCAAAGTTCTATGTGGACGGGCCTTAACCGTTGCCTATTTGTCTTAGAAACGCACAGTTGAGTAGTTCCGCTCAGCTCAACAGTTGGCAACTTTCCGCCATTTTTTTCCAGCGGAACATTTTCACGCTGCCTGAACTCAACGTGTTGTGCTAAGCCTAAACAGCTGATCGAAAAACTTACGCCGCTTATATTAAATTTAACGACGCTTTTTTAGGTGGCAGTTGCAAACAAATTGATTCTGTTTTATATTACTGATGTGATAAAGTACCTAAAATATTTAATAATAATACTACGTTTCTTAGTATATGTTTTTAAGATGTTTGCTTTATAATTTTACACTGTTTAATTCATTGTAACATTGAACGATTTTTTCAACACGGCGGCAGCTCAGCGTTGAATTCTAAATACTATCTCTTTTTGTTACAATTTCATTTGTTTACATTTATCAGCTGTTCATTTGGCAGCATATTCATTATGCCTTTTCTAAGACGTAAGTGTTGGGTTCAACATTTGCCAGCAGTTTCATAGCAGATGAGCTAAACAGCTATGTACGTCTTATGAACGCGCCCAATGCTTATAAATTTTCAAAAGCAAACAAAAATATTGAGAGTTAATTGAAATACATATGTATTTTTCCACTTTTTCTCAACAGCTGCTGTAGCCGAATGGATGCGTGTTCGACTGCCAACTTCTTGGTCATGGGTTCAAACCAAGGCGTATTTAACAAGTTGGTGTTAGCCGTATATAAGTAAAAAATTACACTAACAAATTACACGCAGATATCCATACTGTCATTGGTATGAGTTACAACAAACACATCATTTTGACGTAATGCCCCCCACGGCGAACAACTCAGCTGTCACCCCAACACCATCTTGTTAAATACACCTTGGTTCAAACCCTGTGACACGGACAATTTTTATTTTTTTATTTATCTATTATTTTTTTATTTACCTATACTAATTTAAAATTTGCTAAAAATAAGCTTAGCAAAATGAAAGTGGAGTGCAATGGGGTATAGTCGTTGTGCTGTGTATGCAGTTACAGTTGCACGGCTATACTCAATCCCGACTCTTGCGTCCTCGTTCGTGCACTGTGGGCACCCACCCATGAGATGCGTTAACCAATCCGAGTGGAGCCTTGGATCACGGCAGAAAGAGAAGGCGCTTCGATGGGGCCTTATTCGGTTTAAGGGCTCTGTTTACGCGGGGATTTGGTAGATAACTGACGCTCTGGTGTCCCAGAGCCTTTATTTATAACAAAAACTCTTAACCTACACATACACAATTATTACCCTAACCATAGTATATCTAAAGCATGTGTGTTGCACTACACATGTAGTAGGTAAGTATAACTTATCTAGAAAAACACTTAAACCGACAGTGCCAGGAAGTAATAAAAATAGTCTACGGTTTCACTTGCATCTTAAGCCAATCGCATTTCATAACATTTAAGAAATACATACATGACTATTCCCATACACCCTGGCATTGAATTCTAATGTCTATAATTGCCAACTAAACAACCCTTAGGTGATGTTGTGCGCATGTGCACTATGTATGTATGTGTACAATGCCGTTGCACGTGCGCACAATTGCTGCTTTCTATTGTTCTACTTATCGGCCTTACAATCGTTACCACATGCTGAGGACATGCGCATCCTAAATGTGTGCCCTATGAAAGTGCGTAACTAATCTTAAGACTTGTGCAACAAGACTTAACAGGCTCACTGAAGTCTGCAGTGTCTGTTCACCAGTAGGTGCGGCTGCAAGCTTGTGTCTGGCTTGGAGCAAGCGGTTCGCTATATAAACATGTATTTGGTTGCGAAACCACCCCCGTCCCAGCAATGGGTTGTGCGCTGGGTTTGGGACGCGCCACATAAAAACCCCTTCCAGTGAAAAAGCGAAGCAATGCCTCGGATGAGACCCTCCCTTATTATGACGACCACGGCAAATGTTTAAAGGGCTACGATTTGAGGGCATGCACCTGGAATGTTCGGACCCTTAATGCCGAAGGTGCCTCTGCCCGGCTGGGTGATGTCCTCGTAAGAACGAAAGCTGACATCACCGCTATCCAAGAAATGCGTTGGACGGCGCAAGGCAAGCAATGCCTGGGGCCTTGCGACGCATACTACAGTTGCCATCTAAAGGAGCGCAAATTCAGTGTTGGATTTGTGGTGGGAGAGAGACTCCGTCGCCGAGTACTTTCGTTCATCCCGGTGGACGAGCGTCTAGCCATAATCCGCATCAAAGCGAGATTCTTCAACATCTCGCTCATCTGCGCCCATGCCCCGACGGAAGAGAAGGATGAGGTATCCAAGGATCTCTTCTATGACCGCTTGGAGCGCACTTACGAGCGTTGCCCCCCTCCACGATATCAAAATCGTGCTTGGCGGCTTCAATGCCAGGGTGGGCAAGGAAGGGATATTTTGAACCACCGTCGGAAAATTCAGCCTCCACGACGAAACGTCCGACAACGGACTGAGGCTGATCGATTTCACCGGGGCCCGAAACATGGTAGTATGTAGTACTAGGTTCAAGCATAAAAATATTCATCAAGCTACGTGGCTGTCTCCGGATCGAAAAACAAGAAACCAAATCGAACCTGTTGTGATAGGCGGAAGGCATGCTTCCAGTGTTTTGGACGTATGTACTCTCCGAGGCCCAAACATCGACTCGGACCACTATCTTGTTGCAACCAAGATACGCACCCGCCTCTGTGCAGAAAAAAATGTGCGCCCGAATACGCAAGGAAAGTTTAACGTCAAAGTTGCAATCACAACAGACAGCCAATGCATTCGCTACTCGACTCTCACACCTGCTCTCAGAGAGCACTCTTCAACAAACCGACATATGCGAGCAGTGGAACCACATTTCCCGCTCATTAAGAACCGCCGCCGAAGAAGTAGTCAGATTTCAGCGAGCCCGAAAGAACAACTGGTACGATGAGGAGTGACAGGAAGCTGCAGAGAAAAAAGATGCCGCCTGCAAGTCCATGCTTCGATTCGGCGCAACGCGCGCTATGTGGGACCGCTATAGGGATCTGAAGAGGGAAGCGAGACGTATTTGCAGCAATAAGAAGAGAGAGGCCGAAATACGTGAGTGCG
Source organism: Rhagoletis pomonella (assembly GCF_013731165.1). Lineage (NCBI taxonomy): Eukaryota > Metazoa > Arthropoda > Insecta > Diptera > Tephritidae > Rhagoletis > Rhagoletis pomonella. The sequence goes on from NW_023458557.1 coordinate 42,321,063, forward strand.
AAGAGCTTGAAATGCTGGCCGACAGGAAGGATGCCCGAAAATTTCACCAGAGAGTTAGGCGACTTACGGAAGATTTCAAGACCAGGGCGTACTCCTGTACGGACAACAATGGCGACCTGGTTACCGATGTTCAGAACTGAATGGTAGCAGCACGGAAAGTTGTGGAGAAGAAGAACCCGATCCCCCGTCGATGATTACGGAGTCGATGTTCCTCCGCCCGACCATGACGAGGTACGAATAGCAATAACGCGGCTAAAAAACAAAAAAGCTGTTGGAGCTGACAGCCTGTCAGCTGAGCTATTCGAGTACGGTGGCGAGGAGTTGATAAGGTGCATGCATCAACTCTTATGCAGAATATGGTCAGATGAACGCATGCCCGATGACTGGAATTTAAGTGTGCTCTGCCCAATCCACAAGAAAGGCGACCCCGCCATTCGCGCCAACTACCGCGGGATGAGCCTTCTAAGCGTAGGTTACAAGGTCTTATCGAGCGTATTGTGGGAAAGACTGAAGCCCACCGTCAATGAAATGATTGGACCTTATCAGTGTGGCTTTAGGCCTGGAAAATCCACCATAGACCAGGTATTCACAATACGAAAATCTTGGAAAAGACCCGAGAGAAGAGAATCGACACTCACCACCTATTTGTCGATTTTAAAGCCGCTTTCGACAGCACTAAAACGAGTTGCCTATACGCCGCTATATCTGAATTTGTAAAATGACGTTGAGAAATACCACCAGCTCTGTCAGAATTGGCAGGCAAAAAATTTTAAGTGATGCAAAATTATTATTTCTTTAATTAATTTTCAGTTATTTTTCTATTAGTGGGCAGACTGCCTTAAAGCTCAAACAGTCAACGACGTAACGTAGACGTAGGTTGACGTAGACACGATCTACCTTATGGGATTCGCGTGTTAAGGAAAACTCACCACCGCATGGCGGTGACGTTGCCATTGCCTCTCTCTCTCTCTGTCAACAGTAAATTTGATATACTGCTACGTACGTCAACCTACGTTTACGCTACATCGTTGACTAACTGCGCTTTTAGTAGTATCGATACCTAAAAGCAATTATAACGAGAAGTTGAACCGATAACATGCATCATGCAATAATACAAGGTGTTATCGGTTGGCAACTTCCCGTTCTAATTCCGCCATATTGACTGCCTTAGGTGAGACAGTGTTCTCAGTATACACAGTTTTTTTCTTAAAAAGGTATTTTATCTTATTTTACTTCATTTCATGACGAATCTACTATAAAAAAGCAAATTTTGTTTAGGAAAAAATGTGAAATTTTATATTTTCCCCCCAAATGGGGCTTAATTTCTTCCCGTTTTTCTTCGCATTCTACTGAGCTAAGGCAGTGTCAAATCGAGCTGTCACAATTGATACCACCTTGTATTATTGCATCATGGTATTATTGCATCATGCACGGTGCCACTGCTAAGGGAGCGGTGCGAAAGAAACAACTGTCAGTTTATCGAACCTTGTATTATTGAATCATGACTGAACACCAGGGCATAGCGTGCTGTCTTGCAAATACAGCCACCACAAGTGAACGATATTTATAACAGCCAGTGTTGCCATTTTGGTGCTTTTGGAGCTAGATTTAGCTCTTTATTTTTCTATTTAGCTCCGAAAATTGGGTTTTTAGCTCTTTTCAAATTTATCTAGCACTTTTAAACAACAGAAAGTTTTAGTTGTATTTGGTATATATGTATAAACCAAAAGTTAAGCATTGATAAAATGGAAATTTCAAGATGCAGTGTATTCACCATAAATTCTTGGATCTAAGCTAAAGAATTCAAAAATTAATTAGAAGAAAATTCTTTTCTTTTTCCGTAATGAATTCAACAAAAACTAAGATTCGAAATTGGATGAGGTTGGAAAACCTTAATTCAATAGTTCGAATAAAGCGTTTTATGAAGGCTAATAGTTTCTGCTGCAGAACGTTTCCAATATCAAACAGTATATCGAGCCCTAACCGCCAAAATAACGTAGGCGACACTTTTTTCAAAATTTTCTTTTTGATACAGAAATATTCCTAGACCATCTAGATGCATTTCTGCATCAAAAAGAAAATTTTGAAAAAAATGTCGCTTACGTTATTTTGGCGGTTAGGGCTCGATAT
>NW_023458557.1:42323292-42324628 GCF_013731165.1 Rhagoletis pomonella
TGAAAACGACGTTGTTGATAACTTCACAAAGATGATGCAGGCATCAACCAAGCAGATATGCGCTACAAAGCAAACCATTGCTATGGAGCGCTTGGCCGTTGTGATGGCGCTGCAGAGGGAGACGGAGCCATAATTCTTTTTAAGAATGTAATGTATTGCACGATAAAAACATTACAAGGTCAAATCATTGAGTGGCAGTCTGACGTTTGCCAGCAATATAATTTTAAAATTCGAACTCAAGCTCACACACACATTTTCATTTTTAATCTCAAACAACAATTGTGAACAATTTAATTTACTTATTTTCAATTTTATATGATTTTAAAATGTTTGTAAAAGTCAGAAAAAAATTAATGATTTTACCTTCTAATGTTTTTAACAGTGGCGGACACAGGTAGGGGAAATTGGGGAAATTTTTTAATTCATGGAAAAAGTGTGTCAAATTTCACTTGAGTTTGAAATTTTAGCTGTGTGTTAAGCTCGATGTATTATGTTATTTAAGTAGGTCTATCAGTTTTTCGAATTCACTGAATTTTCAAAATTTTGAAATTATGCACTTAATTTTCAATTTTTACTTTTTTGTTATATTTTCAAATTGGTATTATTTTACACAGTTGAAAGTCACAGCAAAATTCAAAATTTTGAATTTTATAATGTTATTAAACTTCTTTAGATTTCTTATTTTTAGGATAATTTCCAAAATTTTGGGAATTTTATTTATCCTAAAATCCATCCTAAAATGTAAAAATGTGAAACATCACAAATTGTCGAAAAATTCTTATGTTCATGTACTTGTGTGTAAAAAATAGAAAATTCTTAGAATTCTAAAAGATATTAACATTTTTGAAAAATTCCAGAATTGTTCCACTTTTCTGGACTTGTATTTTTGTATTGATATAACAAAGTTTGAGAATTTCAATTTTTTTTTTTTAAATTTTGAAAACATCAACGTCCAAAAAATTTTTTAATCTTCAAGAATTACGAAAATTTTTTAAATTTTTAAAAACGACGAAATATGAAAATGCTTTCAACATTCGAAAACTTTTAATTTCGTTTGATCAATTTTGTATATGCGACACTTTTACTTAGAAAAAATTTGTTAGAATTCCTACAATTCTCAAAATTTTTGATTTTGAATTTTCCAGAAATCTATTATTCATCATTATATTGAATTATTGGGGTTTACTAAAATTTCTCAAATTCACAGTTTTGAAAGTTAAGAAAATTTTGGAATTCCCCTCAAGTTATTAAAAAGGGGAAACTTCAAGAAAGTAAAAACTAACAAAACTCTAAAAATTTTAAATTGCGGTGATTTTTAAATTTATGTACACGATAT
>NW_023458557.1:42324728-42327068 GCF_013731165.1 Rhagoletis pomonella
TATAAGTGTATTAAGAATAATTATTTTTCTAATAAAATTTTTTGTTTTATTTTATTGTGTCGTGGTCGTTGAACAAATATTTGTAATTTAGTATTTAAGTTAATTGTGAAATATATTGAATGCACAAATTAAGTTATGGGAGCGATTTATTCATAGAATTTGAAATAAGGTTGATGATATACTTTAAATAAATTGTGAGTCTGCGAAAATATCTTTTCAGCATATGAATATACTTATTAACATTTTCCCGAAATTTTACATACAGGCTCGAAATTATGCCGGTAACATTCAAATATCGTCGCTTGGATGGAAAATTTCCGTAAGCGTTATTTTGACAGTTTTTAGTTAAAGATGCAGTTATATATTTTAAAATCAGATATTTCGCTTTTTTTTAAACAGTTTTTTGGAAAATCATCTGGTACAAATTACGTTAGTAATGCTGTCGTACTAAACTAATCAAAATCTTTCAAATAGCGTCATCTGTTTTTAAATATCTGCTTTAGTTTCCGACATATTCAGCGTATCATGAGTTTAATTTTCTCGAACAGGGCCACCTTTTCACTTTTCGTTTCCGTGTATTCACTATGGGTGGGTGAAAACATTTCTGGCGATTGACAGTAAACTAAAAAATAAGATGATTTAAGAATTTCGTGAACTAGTACATAGCATTCTCTGACACTTTGGAGAAAATATGTAGTCGAGTTTCTGAGAAATTGCATTCCAAACTTCAATTGTGATTTCCCGAAACCTGCCGAAAATAACATGCAACGATCTTTTATCTAGGCGACGATATAACATTTAGCTAAAATATGCATCTAAATAAATTATAAATGTCATTATTTTCGCATTTGAAGTATATGCCATGCGAGTAACAGGTTAATACATACATATGTAAGTATACCTAAATTACCACGTTGAGCTTGTATAATATCTCTCTCTAATGCTTCATTTCATATAATAATATTGACCTGATTTTTTTTTTTAATATACCAGGAATAAATATTTAATAAAAAACCATTTCACTTAAGCTTAACCAACTTTTAGTTGCTCGGAGCTAATTTTGGAACGCTTCATGAAATATCCTGGGTGCATCGTTAATGAGCTGAAAAACCAAAACAAATTAAAGTTGTGGAATGGAGCCTTTTGAAATGGCCTTTACAAACGGCAATGGAATTCCGACATTATTCATCGTGAATATAAGCTGCCTTCCATTTGGCATATTTGCGGGATAAACCTTCAGAAAGTTAAAAAAAAACATTTTCTTTTTTTATATATTATATATTTTTTTTGTGAAATAAAAAAACTTCTCCCTGTACACCAAAAAATTTCTTTAAACCATCTTGCGCATGCAGTTTGTTGATCTTATCTTCACGGTTACCGAAATCACCAACCTCAACGTAGTGATTAGCCCTCTTGCGCCAGCCACCGGTTGGTGTTGAGCTTGAATGGCCACAGGTAGTTGGATGCTTTCTTGAATTGGGATCCAACAGTGAATATTTCGTGCGCTATATAATCAACGCACTTAACATCGTGCGCTTTGTGCAATTTGCGTTCGATCACAAAGTTGTCAGAGATTGGGCCACGTTGATGGTTGTGCTTGACAATTCCAGGTTTGTAGATCAATTCACGAACTGATTTAAGATTTGGATAACCCCATGTGATATAGGATTCGGCCATGCGTAGCATATTAACGGTTAAATTTGATGAACAAACCGTGGTTAATGTGGCGCAAAAGGACAAACTGTCGCACTTTTGGTGCAACTTTGTTGATGCCACGGATACAGATCACAAAAGCCAATTTGTCTTCCGCAGGCACGTAGAATGAGCCGCGTTCCTTTGCCAGGCGGCGCAACTTATTCTCACGGCGCTCATCACGGAGATATTTTGCTTGATATTTCTCAGATGGAACAAGTTTTCACGTTTGCGGAGTGCAATCACAGCAGAGCGCTTTAGTTTACGCTTGATCAGGGTAGCACGTTTGCTGACCTGCTTCTTGCCGAACTTCTGCTACGACTCATCGGCAGCAGGCAGCTTCCTGGAAGGTTGTTTGCCCTTTGCTTCGGGCTTCCTACCGGCCGTGGTGGCAGTCATCTTAACTTGTAACTTGGCACGTTGAGAAGGCGAAATGTTTGGAGCACATCTTAACTAACGCCACTCGATTAACAACATTTCTATTAAACACAATTTCATTTAATTAACTACTTTTTTAATACATAGATATGCTGCAACCAGGCACTAACTTTCCCAAATTCTATCTTGCTTATCGGCATAATTTTCCAAAAGTGCCTGCGCTGCTACTTCGTACTAATCACTTCATTTTCCAACTGCGCCTTCTTTTTT
>NW_023458557.1:42327078-42328880 GCF_013731165.1 Rhagoletis pomonella
TTGTCGGTTCTCGCGACACAAAACATTCCCACTGATAGTTGGGACCCTATTCTGGTAAACGTATTCGCTGCAACTTTACCAGAAAAATCGTTACTCCGATGGGAGCAATAGCAAATGAGCAAAAAAATGCTCAACGTGGTAAAAAATGATAGACTTCCTCACTACCCAATTCGAGATCGCAGAAAGAGTAGATAAAAAAATATCAAAGTCGAAAAATACACAGCTCGACCTCAATAGAAGCTACAATAGACCCCAAGCCAGTAACAATAGGTTTGTATGGTAACCAATAGTCAGTACTAATTTGTACTGGAACCTGTAAATTTTACTGGAAAAGTGTATAATAACCCAAAAAATTTGCAAGAGAGCACTGAATCGAGAGCGTAACAACACGGGAGAGCTGCAAATTCTTGCTAGTAAAATTTTTACTAGCAAAAATTAGCTAGCAGAAGAAGAAGAAGAATAAATGTCAAAAGCCGCCATTTGTTGAATTGGTTTAGCTCAAACATAAGTAAAATTAGTAGATATCAAAATGTTAATGATGGACTGTGTAAGTGCTTGTGTGTAAAGCAAAGAGTTTAAAATAGGGATGTCGGGAAAATATCGATATTTTGCTTCGATGCATCGAAAATTTTCCACTCGATGTATAAATAGTCGATGTATCGATGTTTTTTGAAAACTGACATCTACGGTACATTGAACCGTCATTCCAGTTTTTCAATTGTTCAATAAAAACAAGTGACTTTGGCCAAAAAGTTTAAATGGCTGCAAGAAGTTCCGTTAGAAACATAACTCAGTTGCAGTAATTTATTTAAAATTTTCTGCAATTTTGCTAATAACATATTTTGTTGTCAAACATTATCTGAAAAATCCTATGCAAATCGATGCATCGATGTATGCCCTTCGATGCATCGAAAAATATCGATGTACATTTCGATGCATCGAATCAAAGAAAAACATCGATGTATTTTTGCCACTGACATCCCTAGTTTAAAACTGATTTATAAGTAGTAAAATGTTAACAGCAGAATCTCGAAACAGTGCAACAACTGGTTACTTGCAAGTTTTTGCTAGTTTTGTGTTTAATAACTTTTTCTGCTAGTTTTCTCTTCTCAATTTTACGCTCGATTTTGCTTTTACGCTCTCGCAATGTTTTACTGGAGAAGTTACTATACAAACCTAATAATTTACATATTCGAAGTTTCAACAGAACTCAATCGTTCATCTCAGAAGAAAACAAACGTTTGTCATGCGAATTTTGTAAAGGAGGTCTCTCATTAATCTTTGTTGGACTTGGGCGAGCCTAGGATATTGACCAAAAAATTCCAAATTTCACACAGATTTTTCTTAAAGCATAATGAACCATATTTTTGCTATTACCAATCAGAATTCTAAAAAAGCGGATTTTCGGCCCACGCTAGTGGATACTAAGCGATCAAGTAAAAGAAAAAATATCGGTATTTACAACTCAGGTTGAAGATATTTCAAACGAATACCTCAACTCTCAATTAAGGAGATTTTGGGAGTTAGAAAAACTCCCCCAATGCACGTAGGCTTGCCAGACTTTTTATGCGCGAAATCAGTACGTCATACTCTTTCATGCTAAAAAAAGCAGTACTTTTCAGTACATTTTTATTCAAAGCAAAATTATGAATGTAAGTAACAGATAATACTTTAAAACGCCAGAGTACTTGTTTTTAACAATATTTTTGTATATAAATAAAATATAGCTTATAAAAAATAAAAGTGTTATTCACTTGAGTGTACACATCATTGTACACAGAAGTCAATAAATTATTTCATAT
>NW_023458557.1:42328980-42351296 GCF_013731165.1 Rhagoletis pomonella
GCGGCAGACACTCAACATTTTAATTCAAGTAGGAAGTAACGTAATTTAAATTTAAAACTGCTTCAATAAATGAATTAAATACAATTACAATCGGAATTGGCATGGCGAATGCCTAACGCTGACGAGATGACATGATAAGATTAGTAGCCTCGTGGCTCTTTGGATTCTACCTTATGGGCAGGAGCGCCGGCGTTTCCTGACGCGCCGCTTCGTTTTGAAGTTAACCACGCCGCCGCCGCAAAGCCTGTCGGCGTAAACCTCTAGTACACATGCAATTGGCAAACTCTTTGGTGATTTGTCGTCGGCATTTCAAAGGGGCTTTTGGTCGAAAAAATCTATTTTTTTTCTTCTTATGGTAGCTGCTATGCTATTTACATATAATGCAACAAACCACACTTTTCTAGCTGCTTTAGTTTTTTCACAATTTCACTTTAAACATGGACACATTGACAAAAAAAAAACGAAAATCATTTATTGATAACGTTCTTACACATGCACATACTATAACATACATATAATAACTTTCTTTCTTATTTCGGGTTGACAAACTTTAACTTCAGAGTCGTCTTTATTTCGTCTACGAATATGCCGCAAAAGTTTTGCAGTCAAATGAAATTGCATTTCCCACGCATATGTATGTAAATACATACTCCATTAATTGATAACATAACTACATACATGCATACATGCATATATAGATAAGTATGTACATACATACATACATACGTAAGTGCATATTTCTGCCAAATACTACGCACATGCATACATATGTACAACTCAGTATACATACATAATCACGCACATATTCAAGTACAACAAGAACTATTTCATTCATAAACGCATTCGCGTATTTCTCAAGGCCAAATAAATTCATTCATACAACCGCAGCACATCTCCCCTCATATTCATCACCAACAAGCGCAACTTTTTCAGTCCGACACAAAAATGCTAAAATCTAAAATTTAAGAAATCTCGGCCAGTGAAAAGTGAAAAGTGGCAATTATTTCTCTATATCCAGTAAAATAAGTTATCTCGAATTTTGGCAATTTGTGGTAATTTTTGACAAAACACTCAATTTCTCTGTTCCCTTCCAATATTCCAACCACTAACTAGTATTTTAAGGTGTAATTTTAATAAACATTAAATAAGAGTGTACGTTTTCTGCAGGAAAATACATTTTTTTTTTTTTAATAAAATCAAAACTTCTAAAATCACAAACATATGTGGTTTTATCGGAAGCTCACAACTGTAACTTGGCAACTTTGCTCGTTTGCACATTTTTCGGTCCGAAATTGTAAAATTTTTGTCCATGACGCGCCACGATTTTTGTACAGGTGGGTCAATATGCCTTGAACACCAATTGTATATTTGCAAAAAAATTATTCTATTTATTTTTGAATATTAAAAATTTCTAAACTTCAAAGCGTTTATAAAAATATATTTACATATATCCACGGATGATTTTTAATTTTTTTCACCCGTAAGCAATCTTCAGTACCATAAAAAGATTCAACCACATCAAAGTACAAGATATGCTATGTCCAAGCTAGTGCTAGTCCACTGTATATGTCCATATGTATGTCTGCATGTATGCGTGTAAATATGTCAACTCAAATTTGATTTTAACCCATTTTAGCGGACATAGTTTTTTTCATTCCAGCTGTTAATATAACATGAATTTTTTAGTTAATTTTCATGAAAGTTACACGCATCGTCGAGAACATGTTTACATGCAGAATTTTAAACGAATTATTATTATTCTCCATATAAAATGTACGAGTATGGCTTTATTAAATGTTAACTTATGCGAAAACCTAAATATTTCGTAACCTGATGGCGTCGTGGCAATTCGCAGAAATTTAATAATTTGTCTGTGGATGGAGGACAGCGAGGGGAAGACGAAAGCAGATCAATCGTACATATATATGCACACATTTACATTTATTAATGCATACATATTTATGCGTTTGTCTTTTTGGATGAATGAAGAATGTATGTAGTGATTTAGAGATTGCAATTTGAATAATGTACTGTGGCGCGTGTGCTAGAGGCGGTGCAACTTTTTGGCGTCTCGCCGTTTGTCTTGGTTCAAAACCCGGACGGACCAAGTAATAATTTTTGTTTTGTTTTTTTTTTTTATTGTCAAATCCATATTCCATTTTAAATTTTACTATTAGCTTTGTTTAAAATATTATAAATGGGTATGTAGGTACAAACGCATGTATAATTTCACATAATCGCTCAAATTTGCCAAAAGTTACAGAAAGCTTTATTGTAAATGTTTTCACTAAAATATTAGTTATTGAAATTAAAATTTTATGCGAATCCAATTTTTATTCCCATTTTAAGAAAGCAAGTATGTATATGTTCGTGCCACACAAATTATTTCATAAGTACTTAATTTTAAACACAAATATGTATGTACACTGGCAATCAAAAGTGAGTGCATCCTGTTTTTTGTTTAATATTTGCAATGTTTTTCAGTTAAAATTTTTTGTTATTTTGACGGGTTTTGCGGTTTTATGCATATAACAAGTGCAATTTGTAAAAAATAGCGCTAATTTTTTTATTTGTTTGCAAACGGTCATGTGCATTTTATTCTACAAGAAATTCCCTTTTATTTGGTAAAAAGTGCAAAAAGCCTTCAGCAATAAAAAATCATTAAAAATCAATCCGAATTTTTAGCCGCTTCAAACTTGATCTGGTTCCACTAGAATTAAAAAACCGATCTATCTGCGTACTCAAAATTTTTCTAAATATTCAGATTAAACAGGTCAAAATTTAGGCGAAAGTTCGTTGAATTTTTCTAAGTTCTGTATAAAGCTTAAAAGTTTGACTTGTATAGTTTTGATTAAAGCATGAACCACATTTTTATAAAAAGATAATAAAAAAAAATTTATTGAAAAACATTGCAAATATTAAGCAAAAAACACCATGCACTCACTTTGGATTGCCAGTCTATGTATGTATGTACATATGTGTGTAAACTTTATGTCAAACTATCATTATTTTAAATTGTATTTGCATCTTCATAAAAGGAGAACAATATAAAAAATTAAAAAAAAATTACAAATTAATGAAAATTATGTGAAGATTTACCATATTTTCGTTTATTTGCTCGCAAAGAACATCACATTTCATGTTGCTCAACATTGTATTATTTTATCAACATTAAATTCAACAGAATTTCTACATTCCGACTTGAACTTTTCTAACGCTGTAAATTTTTCGTCCGCGAATAGTTTCCACTTTCAGTTTGCACCTTCTCTATCTATCTAAGTTCTCTGGTCTTGCCTTCGCCAACAGGGTTGCCACTGAAGAAAAAAATACTTACCATCCACTTGAAAAAAATCTACCGATTGTGGAAAATATCTACCAACAATGTTTTTTTAGTCATTTTAATGAAAACTATAGTTTTGTTATTTTTTCAGTTAATTCCATAAGAATTCAAATTGTGTTTAAGGAACTATTTCAACCAAAAGCGAAAGTGATTAAACTAAAGGCAACAACGAAACTTCATCATTTGAAAAAATTCAAACTGGAGTTATTATAGATAAATACAGTGACTCGAAAAACGCTTGGTGATTTTTTTTAATATTCACCTTTTTTTCAAGCCACATTTTTTTGGTATTATTTTATAAGAATATTGTTTACGCTTTAGCCAAACATTCAAAAATTTATCGTTAAAAATCGTTAAAATTTCGAGTTTTTTAATTAAATTCTGAGTATGTAGTTTTGTAGCCCATTGAATTCTAGTAGAATAAAGTACACGTTTCAAATGGCTAAAAATGTCGATTGATTTTTTAGAATTTTTAAATGTTCGAAATTTGTACGACAGTTTGTTGAATTTTTTTTTTAATATTGCACGAATGAGTAGTCCACTTGCAAACAGCGTTATGTGATTTTATAATAGTGATCCATAAATAAAAAAAAAAACGTCTACAACAACAAGTAACATCCAAATTGTATATTTCACTTTATTATCTGAAAATTTGGATAAACAAGAGCCTAATAACATTAAAAACAATATGGCAATGAGGTAGTTTTTGCAAATTTTATATATAAAAATTGAATATAGCGAGTTTTGAAACAGTAACTTTTACATAGCTATCTTTTTTTTTGCTTTTCGCGTTCGCTCTTGAATGAAGATTGGTCTGCTTCTTTTTTACGACGCCTTCCACTAGGCACCGAAACTACCAAGTTTTCTTGCAGTTTTCTAAGTTCATCAGAAGATGGAGACTTTTGAAAGTGTATAAATAAGTATTATAGCGACTTTTGCAATAGTAGTTAACATTTGATGCTATTTTTTCAGAAAATAGAAAGATTTTGCACTGTATTGTTAGTGGACATGAAACTACTTTAAATAATGGTACGTTACTCACCAAAAACTAAAAATCTAAAAAAAATTACATAGCGCCTTTGCAAGTGGACTGCTCAAATTTGGAAACATGAATTTCCACGGGTTTTGTTAAAGAACGAACTATATTTTTATTTAAAAATATAACAAAAGTTCAATAACAACAAATATAATACGTTAAAATTTGGTAAAAAAGTGGTTTGGTTATAATTTTACCACTGTATGTATTTTTTATATCTTAAATTGGACCTTCACATTGTACATAAAGGAAGTACATAACAAAATTAAAAAAATATATACCTTTTTGCCTTTTTTTGAAGCTCGTTTTGCCCTTTTCAAGTTTAAGTGCCTTAAAAACCTACATTTCTTAATTTCGAGGGAGGTCAGAACCCCTACATCCCCCTCCCTAAATACGATTGAAGCTAAATACAACATTTGGAAAAATTCAAAAAATGTTCGTCTAAATTTCGAAATTTTAACTCTGAATTTTGTGAACAATTTAAGGTATGGAGTTTTATAGCCCATAATACTTGAGACTAATCAACAATGTGCAGCTAAAAATTGGCAGTTTTTAATTTTTTGCCGCCAGTATTTTGTGTTTTTTTTCATTTAACAATTGCCATTGATAAAAACATGCGTTCATTTAATTTTTTTTTCGAAGGCTCGAAGTGGGTACAGTATATTTTGCTTTGCTGCCTCTATGCTTAAGTGCACATTTAAGATACCTACCTCAAAATGCGCATCAAAAGCATTATTTTTAACATTTATAAGGAAACTGCTCCGATAGATGCATTCAACATAACACCACATTAGCGATACCTGCCTTAAAAATAGTGCGACTAGTAGCAATTACACTATGCGACAGTCAAAATCGGGATGGGATGAAACCAACGGGAAATGTTATATCGGTCAAAAACAAGTTATACGTGTCCCGGCGTTTCGCTGGGTCACGTCTAGGAATCGAGATATATATATAACTATCATATAGGGGAAATTGTCACCTTTGGTGGTCTTTTTTTTTGACATAACTCGAGAACCCCTAGTCCGATTTCGCTCAAACAAATTTAAAAAAATTAAAGTTCCTTTAATCTGTTCATATAACGTTTTTCTATATAATCAACAGTTTTGCCGGTAAAAATAAATGTATGAAGAAAAAAAAATATTTTTTGCCTAAAATATTAAATTTTTTTAAAACTGTCGATTATGTAGAAAATCGTTATATGAACAGATTAAAGGAATTGTAATTTTTAATTTTTTTAAATTTGTTTGAGCAAAATCGGACTAGTGGTTCTCGAGTTATGTCAAAAAAAGACCACCAAAGGTGACAATTTCCCCTATATGATAGTTATATACATATCTCGATTCCTAGACGTGACCCAGCGAAACGCCGGGACACGTATTACTTCTTTTTTACCGATATAACTTTCCCCGGTAGTTTGAACCCTTCCCGATCACTGACCCCTACCATTTGTCTCACAGTGTTATCAATGAAAGTATTACCTTTACCTGCACTGGCCCTACAATTACCTAATTTTACAACATTTTATTTATTTTGCTCATCTCGCAGAACAACGAAAATGGCTATCAATTTATGTAGTTATATAGATAATTAGATAACATTCGGTAAAAATTTCGCTTGCAGTAATTTCTACATGGTAAGTGCTCCGCCAATATTTGGTTTCATAGGGATTCGGATACCTTCCTCATTGAAGTAGTAAAGAAAATTCGCTTAAGTGCCTTTTTCGGTTACGTGCACAAGTTTTTCGTGCAAAGAAGGATGTGCAGCTAAGCAAAATATAGTGTAATTACATACTTGTCCGTTCTTTTTTTATTTAAATAATCATTTAAAATATTTAGGTAATCAAAAGCTTCTCGGAATTCCAGTAAAAAGAGTTTTGAATGTTCGCCTTTTATCGATATGTTCGCCTTTTACCGATATACATTTATTCGTATGTATATAAAAAGTGTACATTAAAGTGTTCGAAAATTAATGCAATAAAGTACACTGCACTTTTGGGAAGAAATTTCTAATAAAAAGATAACTACGAAAAATAAAACGGGAACGAAAAGTTTTATTTGTTTTTCAAACTAAATAATTCACTCCACCACTTTACCATCCCAAATTTTGTCTACCAATTTTGGTAACAATTTCCCAAAGTGGCAACCCTGTTCGCCAACCATCCAAATGAGCTCTCATGCTTTCGGCATCCATCCAAATGCAGTATCGTTACGGTGACCATAAATATGGATTCAAAAATATGCCTACATATATTTACGTAGTATAAAAATATCAAAAGAGTATATATCATTCTAAATTCTTAACACATTTTAAACTTAAAAAATTAATCACGTTTTTTTCATCGATATTAATCTTTTTTTACATAAATATTTATGAAAGTATAGTAAAACATATTATAATTACAATAGCTTACACGAAGAGTGAAAATCTTTAAAAGATTATTTTATAGTCAAATTTTGAGTTTTTTGGTACTTTTCGCAGTTATTTGTCAAAATCGACGTCAGGAATCGACGTAAACGACGAGTTACAAAGTACCCTTTACAAAAATATATAATTTGTGCAGATTACGCTCCATAGCATCTACATACCTAATCCGATTTTCATTATCTTTGACTCAAAATTTACTGTAATGATATATATTCTTTATCGAATTTTTAAAATAATGAAAAAAATAACCAAATGAATCTGCGTATTTGATTGAAAATCTCACTTTTTTCGACTTTGACGACAAAATGCAAATGGTCGCCTGTAGCACTAATAATTTTCATTGAAGTCGCCACAAGTTACATATATATTTTGGTAAGAGGCATATCAATACCCTCATGAGATATGAAGAAAAGCTACGAAAAGTACCAATATAATGCGGGACAAATGCAGGACACTTGGAAAAAATCAGTACATTTTCAGGTTTTTTAGGTTTGAGAAACTACGCAGGACCGACCTTTGAAAAACAGTACGGTCCTGCAAAAAACAGAACGGATGGTCACCGTAAGTATCGTGCTCAGTGTCTACTAGCAACGAAATGTCAGACTTTGGTGTCGATACTGAGTACTCATTCTGGCATCGAGCTCATGGTATCGATACTCCAAAAGTATCAGGGAAAAAGTATCGATACTACTCAGTATCGGACTCATTAAAACACGTTTTTTGGGATACTAAAATTATTTCATTCTTCAATCGTATATCTATTTATTTCCTGAAATTAAAGCAATAGAAGTTTAAAATATTTGATTTTTATTTTATTGCAGAACTTACTTTCATTCAATTTTAGTATAATAATGTGCAAGTTTGAATTAAAAGTCAACGGTAGTAGGCTACTCGTAGATTTGAATAGGTTACAAAACTGCATACCCAAAAAGTTTCTAAAAATTCTGCATTTTCGTGAACTTTGTTCATAAAAAATAAAAAAGGTTTATAAACTGAAAAATGTTTGAAAATGTCATTTTATTAAGCTCGTTAAACCTACTTTATTTTTTATGAATAAGGCCATTCAACTTTAACTTCTTTGGTTTATGTTATGCAACAGGCTACACGCAATTTCAGCTTATTTTAAATTATGGACAAAATTGAATGATAGTAATCCATATAAGCGAAAAAAGCACTGGAAGAAAAAATTTAAAAAGTGTGTTTTATAAAAAGTATTCGATACTACGAATACTTTGCAAAGTATCGAGTATAATCACCAAATAAGTTATCGAGTATTTAAATACTCATTTTTATCACTCAATATCGATAGTATCGTTCGATAGTATCGTTCGATCCCTAGTTGCTAGGTCTTCGGCATGAGAAAACGTCCTTCTTGGTGTGAAAAAACGTCATTTCCTACCCAAAAACGTCTTATTCAAAATACATACAAAAAATTGTTCTTATTAAACTTTTATTATATACAAAGGTACATATGTACGTAAGGTATATTAAAATGTCATTTTTACAGAGCACATTTAAAATTCATTGTAAACTGGTTTGAGATAGTTAATATAAAAAACCTTTTAGACATACACTTGTGATCAGTTGATTAAGTCATCACCATCTTGATCGATTTTGGCTGTTTCTCTTTTGTTTATTTAATGTTTATTATTTTTCCATAAAGGCAAAGCTCATTATATAACAAACAAAATATAAATCCATATTTCAAACTTTGTGCAAAGATTATAAAAAATCTGCAAAGCTTCAGCTAGATTTTCAACTTTGTATTTAGATTTTTTAGAAGTGTTTGGAGTATGCAGTTTGATAGCCCATTAAATTTCAGGTCAACAATGTGCAAGTTTAAAGAAGCTAAATAATCGCGTTGATTTTTAATAATTTTTTTTCATGTAGACATTTGGTAAGGGGGTCGGTTGTCGAAAATTCTAAATTACGTTCTGCTAAGGAGGAGTATAGCAATATTTCTGCCTTTTTTGCGTTCATTACATTTTCAATGAAGTCTTAAAAAAGTTGCCTACTTTTTTCTGACTTTTTATGCTGCTACAGCTTTTTTGATGCTTTTGCGAGCGTGCGTGTTGCAAGAGATCAGCTCTTCCTGATTTAGCTTTTAATGTGTAATTGCAAACATTACACGAAGCCTCGTAACCTCAAGTGTTTACACAACCAGTCTTTGATCACGGGATCCTTAGTCCAAGAATCCAAAAATAATGCGCATACGCTTGGTATGCATCATAGTTAAGTCATCTGCGTCCAAAGAATAAATATCTTTTGAAACAGTGCTGCAAAACACAAAGCTTATAAAGATTTATTACGAAAATAACTCAAAATCAGTTCTACTTACAAGAACAGAGACAAATAACTGGGAAGTTAAAAAACGTAATTTTTACACAAAAATCGTCCAAACGTCAACGGGATACAAAAAACGTCCAAATGACGTTAAGAACGTCAACCTGGCAACGCTGATCGTGCTTTCGCCAGTCGATCAAATACGATTTGCTGGTTTCGTGCACGTTCATTCGGAATACTGTTAGCTCAGTTACAGCCAGTTTCACCAAACTTTTTAAGTGGAAATTAACTTTAATTTAATTTTTTATTTAATTCTCATTTAAATTATTTTCAGTTTCAATAAGCTATTTATTTAAGTGAGTAAAAAGTGGTTGTAAAACAGACTAGGCAAGCAAAAGCTTTCATTTGTATTGAGAGCTTTTGAAAGCTTTGGCACGCTGTGTTGTAATAGCAGGGCTGGTATACAAGTAAGCAGCAGATACACAATGGTCAGGTGATTAAACGTGTAACACCTCTGAGTGTGGTTATTCTGATTTAATTTTTATTTAAGTGAAGAGCATAGGTCACTTAAATCAAAATTAAAATTGATTGGTGAAACCAAAAATTCGAAAATTAAAGTAATTTTCACTTAAATAATTTGGTGAAACTGGCTGTTAGTCTTGACTTAATTTCCTTAACTTAACCTAACTTACCGTAAGAAATTGGTGACGATTACTCGTCATGTCAACTTATTTTGTTAACATTTCAGTATTCTTGTGTGTTCCTCTTTGAGCGTCTTTGTTGAAATTAACTTTTTCTAATAATGAAAATGTTACGAAAAAGGAAATTGTGTGCCATGTTCTTAAGTCTTGTACAAATGTACAAAGTATGCAAGATGCGTTCACTAGGCTGAAGGAGAAGACGCTGGCATATTCATCCAATAAACAGGGATTGGTCAAGTGGAGGATACCAGCGAAAGGTGTTTGCCAGAATCAAAGAAATGGGGGAAGACCAACTTTTTGGGCACACAAGAATGACCAGACCGGTGTATGATTTGCTATTGAATCTGGTTGGTAATTCATTGCGCAAACTTAAAAAGCGTATTGACATCGAGGAGCGTATTTCTCTGACTCTTATGTGAGTTTATTAATGTCTTCTTTTGTAATTAGTATAATATTTTCCTTTTAAATAACCAAGGCATATGGCACATGGAGAACCTATCCAAACGATCGCATGGAAACATAAGCTCGGAAAGACAACCGCGCGTAACATTATTTTGGAGACGTGCGAAGTTTTTTGGCGGCTGCTCTCACCTATTTATGTCGCTGAGCCCACCGAGGCTCAATACAAAGACATAGCACAGGTTTTCGATCGTATGTGGAAAATGCCAAATTGCGTAGGTGCTATAGATGGAAAGCATATTGCCCTAAAATGTCCAGCCAATTTCGGGTCCATGTTTTACAACTATAAAAAGTTCTTCAGCATCGTTCTAATGGCCGCTTGTGACGCAAAGTATACATTTACTGCAATTAGTATTGGAAGCTATGGAAGCCAAAGCGACGGAGGTAAATTGTGAACACAAATTGACATTGCAGTGAGCCAAAAGTTTCAATAAAATAATTCCATTTCAGGCATATTTAGGATCTCACCATTTGGGCAGGCACTACTTTCCAATCGATTACCACTACCACCTGATAAGCCGTTGTGCAGTGAATCTCAACTTTTTCCACACTACTTTGTTGGAGATGCCGCATTTCCATTAAGGAGAAATATTATGCGACCATACGCAGGCACGAACTTAGACAGAAGCAAGCGCATTTTTAATTATAGAGTGTCTCGAGCTCGGAGAGTAATCGAGAACAGTTTCGGCATTTTAAGTGCACGTTGGCGCATACTTCTACGCACAATGGAGTGTAGCCCAGAAAATTGCGAAAAAATTGTTCTGGCACCACCAGCGCTGGTATTGCCCTGATAATTATACAGACAGAGAAGGAGCAGACAATGTTGTATACCAAGGTGATTGGCGACGCGATATTAACGACAGTCGTGGTGCTTTCCGAACTGTTACCACATTTGTACGTAGGGGTCCTGCAGAGGCCTTCCAAGTGAGGGAGAGACTTGCACATCATTTTTTTAATGCAGGAGCTGTTTCCTTCCAAAATGGAATATATCATACACCTCAGCGGAATTGAGATTACAAAATAAAACAAAGCGTTTGTTTCAACATTATTTAAATTAACATTAAACAATGCTTTCAGATTTAACAAAAATTGTATTTCATTTGTAATTGAGTAAAAATTTAATAATAATTCACGTATTATTATACGTATTATATAAGAAACTAAAAATGTGAGGCAAATGATACATATAATGAGATCGTCAAAACAAAATTCATTGATATTACATGTACAGTGAGTCACACTCAAATCATAAATGATCTTCTATATTCATAATGTTTCTCATTCAGATTTTTTTTTTTTTAACATAACCCATTTAACAAAAACCATACAAATTTGATTGAACTTTGTTAATTTTTTCTATCTTTCGCGCAAAGTTTGCAATTAACATTTGTATTGATTTTGTTAAATGGGCTATATTAAGAAAAAAAACCTCTGAATGAAAAAAAGTTTAATATTGTACATATGTATACAGTGAGTGTCAGTGAAAATCTTAAAATTTTTTCTGAAAATATTTTGTTTTATTTAAATTTTATTAATTTTTAATGGAGGAGTAGTTCACACAATAACAAAATCCACAAAACCCAAAGTTTGTAAATTTATAACAATTATAAAATCTTTAAATTTGAAATTTGCACTTTAATATAATATTATTGTTACAAATTTAGAATTTTTGAGTTTTATGGATTTTATTGTAGTGCGAAGTACTCCTTCATAAAAAATTAATAAAAGTTAAATAAAACTAAAGATGTAAAAAATGGGAAAATTTTTTATTTTTTTTTGTTTTAATTTTTTATTTATTGAATCTGCCCTGCCTAAGAGCCTAACAATAAGTTTTTGAATCTTAATCTATTCACTTAATTTACATCCCCTAGTTGGGATGAGTATTTCCTTAACTGGCCCTAAGAAAAGATTACGACTGGGCTGGTAAGTCATTCCTACGTAGTCTTGAGGTCCTGTTGACACGCAATAAAGATCTTGCTAAATTATTTGGGTGCGCTAAAAGCTTCGATACATATTTCGTCTTCCGTTGTTCTATTTCGGTTCGTACTTCTGGTATTCTCAAGTCGCGGTGAATGTTCTCATTTCGCATATACTAAGGTGCTCCGGTGATTGTTCGAAGGATTTTAGATTGCGCACGACGAAGGATTTCGATGTTGCTGCTGCTCGCGTTTCCCCATAACTCACATCCATAGGTCCATATCGGTTTTAAAACTGTATTGTAAATAAGCACTTTATACTCCAGACTCAGGGGTGAGGGAGAGTTAATAAGCCAGTGGAGAGAATTAGCCTTCAGCTTGAGATGAGTCCTTGAGATGATGTCATCGGCAAAAGTGGACATTATCAGGCGGTCGTTTGTAGGAATATCCGCGGTGTATAAGACATACAACATCGGGCCAAGGACACTGCCTTGTGGCACTCCAGCTTCGATTGCATGGGCTTCAGAAATGTTGGTGTTACATCGAACTGCAAACTTTCGATTATAAAGGTATGACTTAAGCAGTTTGTGTGTGCTTTGTGGGAGTAGCATTTGTATTTTATACATAAGACCATCTAGCCAGACGCGGTCAAATGCCTGGGCGACGTCAAGAAATATTCTTCTTTTTCTTCTTTTTTGGCGCTGTAACCGCCTAAGCGATTTTGGCCGAGTTCAGGAAAGCACGCCAGTCGTTTCTCCTTTGTGCTAACTGACGCCAATTGGAAACGCCAAGTGAAGCCAAGTCCTTCTCCACCTGATCATTCCATCGCAGTGGGGGCCTCCCTCTTCCTCTGCTACCACCAGCAGGTTCCGAGTTGAATACTTTCAGAGCTGGAGCGTCGGTGTCCATTCGAACGACATGACCAAGCCAGCGGAGCCGCTGTATTTTAATTCGCTGCACTATGTCCATATCGTTGTAAAGCTCATACAGCTCATCGTTCCATCGTCTGCGGTACTCGCCGTCGCCAACGCGTAAAGGCCCGTAAATCTTCCGCAAAATCTTTCTCTCAAACACTCCAAGAGCCGCCTCATCGGATGTTGTCATTGTCCATGCTTCTGCGCCATATACCAGCACGGGCATGATGAGTGACTTATAGAGCGTGGTTTTCGAACGTCGAGAGAGGACTTTACTCCTGAATTGCCTACTCAGTCCAAAGTAGCACTTGTTGGCAAGAGTGATTCTGCGTTGGATTTCAATGCTGACATTATTATCGGTGTTAATGCTGGTTCCCAAGTAAACGAAATTCTCTACTTTCTCGAAATTGTAACTGTCAACAGTGACGTGGGTGCCAAGGCGTGAATGTGCTGACTGTTTGTTTGATGACAGAAGATACTTCGTCTTGTCCTCGTTTACCACCAGACCCATTCGCTTTGCTTCCCTATCCAACTTGGAAAAGGCAGAACAGACTTCGCGGTTTTTGTTACCGATGATGTCGATGTCATCGGCATAAGCCAGCAATTGCACGCTCTTGTAGTAAATTGTTCCTGAGCGGTTCAGTTCTGCAGCTCTATCTTCTCCAACATCAGATTAAAGAAGTCACATGAAAGGGAGTCGCCCTGTCTGAAACCCTGTTTCGTGGCGAACGGCTCGGAGGGGTCTTTCCCAATTCTGACGGAGCTGGTGGTATTGCTCAACGTCATTTTACACAGCCGTATAAGTTTTGAGGGGATGCCAAATTCAGACATAGCGGCGTATAGGCAACTCCTTTTAGTGCTGTCAAAGGCGGCTTTAAAGTTGACAAATAGGTGGTGAGTGTCGATCCTTTTCTCGCGGGTCTTTTCCAAGATTTGGCGTATTGTGAATACCTGGTCTATGGTGGATTTTCCAGGTCTAAAGCCACACTGATAAGGCCCAATCAGTTCATTGACGGTGGGCTTCAGTCTTTCACACAGTACGCTCGATAAGACCTTGTAACCTATGCCTAGAAGGCTGATCCCGCGGTAGTTGGCACGAATGGCGGGGTCACCTTTCTTGTGGATTGGGCACAGCACACTTAAATTCCAGTCGTCGGGCATGCGTTCATCTGACCATATTCTGCACAAGAGTTGATGCATGCACCTTATCAACTCCTCGCCGCCGTACTTGAATTGCTCAGCTGGCAGGCTGTCAGCTCCAGCAGCTTTGTTGTTTTTCAGCCGCGTTATTGCTATACGTACCTCGTCATAGTCAGGCGGTGGAACGTCGACTCCGTCATCATCGACTGCGGGCTCGGGTTCTTCTTCTCCACAACTTTCCGTGCTGCTACCATTTAGTAGGGCGGAAAAGTGTTCCCTCCATAATTTAAGTACGCTCTGGACATCAGTTACTAGGTCGCCATTATTGTTCTTACAGGAGTGCGCCCCGGTCTTTAAACCTTCCGTAAGTCGCCTAACTCTCTGGTAAAATTTTCGGGCATTCCTCCTGTCGGCCAGCATTTCAAGCTCTTCGCACTCACGTATTTCTGCCTCTCTCTTCTTGTTGCGGCAAATACGTCTCGCTTCCCTCTTCAGATCCCTATAGCGGTCCCACATAGCGCGCGTTGCGCCCGATCGCAGCGTGGCCCTGTAGGCGGCATCTTTTTTTCTGCAGCTCCCTGACACTCCTCATCGTACCAGTTGTTCTTTCGGGCTCGCTGAAATCCGACTACTTCTTCGGCGGCGGTACTTAATGAGCGGGAAATGTGGTTCCACTGCTCGCATATGTCGGTTTGTTGAAGAGTGCTCTCTGAGAGCAGGTGTGAGAGTCGAGTAGCGAAAGCGCTGGCTGTCTGTTGTGATTGCAGCTTTTCGACGTTAAGCTTTCCTTGCATATTTGGGCGCTCATTTTTTGCTGCACAGAGGCGGGTGCATATCTTGTTTGCAACAAGATAGTGGTCCGAGTCGATGTTTGGGCCTCGGAGTGTGCGTACGTCTAAAACACTGGAAGCGTGCCTTCCATCTATCACAACATGATCGATTTGGTTTCTCGTTTTTCGATCCGGAGACAGCCACGTAGCTTGATGGATCTTTTTATTCTTGAACCTAGTACTGCATACTACCATGTTTCGGGGCCCGGCGAAGTCGATCAGCCTCAATCCGTTGTCGGACGTTTCGTCGTGGAGGCTGAATTTTCCGACGGTGGTTCCAAAGATCCCTTCTTTGCCCACCCTGGCATTGAAGTCGCCAAGCACGATTTTGATATCATGACGGGGGCAGCGCTCGTACGTGCGCTCCAAGCGCTCATAGAAGAGATCCTTGGATGCCTCATCCTTTTCTTCCATCGGGCATGGGCGCAGATGAGCGAGATGTTGAAGAATCTCGCTTTGACGCGGATTGTGGCTAGACGCTCGTCCACCGGGGTGAACGACAGTACTCGGCGACGGAGTCTCTCTCCCACCACAAATCCAACACCGAATTTGCGATCCTTTACATGGCAGCTGTAGTAGACGTCGCAAGGCCCCAGATATTGCTTCCCTTGCCCCGTCCAACGCATTTCTTGGATCGCGGGGATGTCAGCTTTTGTCCTTACGAGGACATCAACCAGCCGGGCAGAGGCACCTTCCCCATTAAGGGTCCGGACATTCCAGGTGCATGCCCTCAAATCGTAGTCCTTTAAACGTTTGCCGTGGTCGTCATCATAAGGAGGGGTCTCATCCGAGGCTTTGCCTTGCTTCTTCACTGGAAGTGGTTTTTACGTGGCGGGTCCCAAGCCCAGCGCACAACCCATTGCTGGGACGGGGGTGGTTTCGCAACCAAATACACGTTTATATAGCGAGCCGCTTGCTCCAAGCAGACACCCGCTTGCAGCCGCACCTACTGGTGAACAGACGCTGCAGACTTCAGTGAGCCCTTAAACCGAATAAGTCGGAGTGGCCCCACCGAAGCTCCCTCTCTTTCTGCCGTGACCCAAATCTCCACTCGGATTGGTTACCGCATCACGCACATGGGTTGCTCACGTTTCCCAGAGTGCGCGAACGAGGACGCAAGAGTCCGGATTGAGTATAGCCATGCAACTCAACGTCAAGAAACATTGCAGCGCAATATTCCCTCTTTTTAAACGCTGTTCGGATTTCGGTTGTTATGCGATTTACCTGCTCGATTGTTCCATGTTTTTCCCTGAAGCCAAATTGGTGAAGTGGTATTATATTGCGGGCTTGCAGATGTGGGGAGATGGCTTGGTTCGATACCTTTAATTACGATTTGTAGACCTTTTGCACTTTTATGTTGGTATGTATAAAATTTTGTGTTTGTGTCGTTCAGGTATTTGGACACTGTGCGAAAATCCTGTTCGGAATAAATTTGTACTTTAGTTTCGCGAATATTTCCCTTAGATAGTGGGATAATATGAAACTTATTACTACCGATTAGCTGTGTGAATTTTTTTACAAGAGCGCTTGGATTCTCTTCTCTTATAAAAATGGGCAGAGGTTTGGCATTAGTAGCTTTTGCAGCACCTTCAGAAATTTGGCTATTCACATCATCGGCATTGTCACTTAGCAGTGCAAATCTATTCGTACTGACTTGCTGAGTTGAGGTAAGGCGGTTTATTTTTGTCTTACTGCCCGTTGAATTTTGCGGACTAAGTTTTCTTTTTATTGTAACATATCGGTCCATTCCAGTCTGTATGGCCGCATTTTTAGTTGTTTCGTTTTTCAACTTTTCTTGCGCTTTACCTTCGTTGCCAGTGCTTGCACTCAAGCAAGAATCGGAGTCGTCAATGGTAAGTTCGGAGGACAAGTCCGCTGACCTGAATCTTGAGGGGTTTGAGGGTGGTCGATGGATTGGGCTTTGCGCTTTCGCTGTCACCCTGGGACCGAATAGAGAAATATGCGTTGTTGCGTTGAACTGAAAGCCGGCGCTCATTTTGCTCGCGTTGCTTCTGAGCTCGGATTTCAGCTTGACTCATCGCGTTCTGTTTTCATTTGGTTTGTTTGTTTATTTTATTTTTATTTTAGTAGCACAATATTTAATGACTACGGAGCGAACTTAAAAACACGTCCGCACTCTTCGACTGTCCAAATATAAAAAAAAAAATTACTGTTCGATTTTCACTCAATGTATATGTATACACATATAAGAGTATTTATAGTCAAAATTAATTTGGTACTTAAAAGTTAGTTGTAGCTTGTAGACCCAGGTTTTAATGGGTTATGTGTTAAAAAAAAGCTACAACTAACCTTAAGTGCCAACATAATTTTCACTATGAATATGTCCCATAGAGTTATATTATAGTTATATGTAAGTATATATCCACTTAGAGTAGTATTTCGTCGTATAAGAATTGATTTGGTGTACGTATACATATGTGTATTCTGAGGTGACGATTTGTACTACCATATTCCAGTCTTAAGGCGCTGGCTTGCTTTGCATGCCTTACTTACTTTAATTTGCTTTGATTTACTTACTCGTTTGGGCAAATGGCGGCTTGGAACTCTGTCAAAGTTACCAGCAAATCAAGGTCTGTTCCCTTACACTAAGAATAATTTTCCCACAAAATTTCAGAAAATTAAAAATAAAGAAATGCAAAACAATCTCTTCGGATTTATTTTTAAATTAATGCGATTTAATTTTTTTTTGGGGTGACAGGTAATAAGATCAACGGAAATAAGGTCAATTGACTTTATTTCCCACCCTGGTGCGAAATAAAGTCAATTGACATTATTACCATTTTAAAAACGAAATAAAAACAATTGACATTATTTCTCTTTCAAACATTAAATTTGCTTAGCTTCGCGGTTGCCCGCGTCAGTGCGCCACACCGCGCGCGTCGCGCTCGCCCCAAGCGTACCCCGCGCGACCGGTGCGCACACCACGTCACGCTACGCCGCGCCCCCCGGCCCCCCCTTCCCCTTCTCCCGACGTGCTGTAACGCAGGTAGATTTATTTTTTGTATACGTTGAAATAAAATTTTTATATATTTTAAACATCGAGGGCTTATATTCAATAATACCCCCTATCTGCACACTTTTCACAAAGATGAGATTCTGATATAAAAATCCACTTAAGCTTTATCTGTCATCGGTGATATTAATGCTACCTTATATAACGACAGGTAATAAGTCCCAGATGGTTTCTAAAATCACAAATTAGTTTTTGTGCAAATTGCAGATAGAGGGTATTAATGAATTCAAGCCCTCGATATTTCAAATTTTGGCTCAAACCGTGCCATTTGTTCCTATTTTACTTCAAATGGCACTTAATTTTTCAATTTGGCACAAAATGCCCAAATGGCACTTTTGTAAAAAAAATTACATTTCAATACATTTTTGTGAAATCCTTTGCGGGCACTTCTTTTTCTCAACTAAAATTTTCTAATTTATAAAGGCTATTCAACTGGTTTATCTTATTTTATCATTGCACTTTTGTTTTGAAAATGTGGCTTTATTTTATTGCTAAATGTGAATGATTAAAAGGAATTACACCTTTTTTGGCACTTTTATTTTTCTATTTGGCACTTTTTTTATCCTCAATATGGCACCTCATAACTAAGGAGAGTTGGCAGCCCTGATTGGAAGCTTTCTGCTTTGTTTTGAGGAACAACTTGTCTGCAGTAAAAAAGCATATAATTTGTGTTTCAAAAGTGTGTGAAAACCAATCAATTAACTTATATGATCTCGGTTCCGATATTAAATAATCAATAATTGTTTATACCCGCATTTTGGCACATTGGCTCGTTGAATGTGCCATCTAATAAATAGTGTCGTCGTTCTCCTTAGCTGCTTTTAAATGACTGCTGGCGGCGACATGAATACAGTGTAAGAAAATTATTTTTCTATAATTGTTTCCTTATAGAAAGGTTGGGTTCCTTACCTCCTTAGACATTCCGAATGCGTTCAAAATATGCTAATCTAAAACACAGAATTCCTTCAGTGCTCCTCCGGGGTTTTTGGACATGGACTGTTTCTTCAATTTAATAGTGTTCGCTTTATTTTTGTAGAAACGAAAAATGTTTTGCAAGTTATGTATCATTTCTCCACTCTTTCTTCAAATATGTGTCGTATTCCAGCTGTGCGCAGGCGTTTAGTTTTTCGCATCGTGTTTTTACATATTCGTAATTAAATTTTTTTTTAATAGAATCAATTGATGGTAGTTCATGATTGTGTGTGGATTAATATCACAACACTGAGGATTTGGCAAAAGCCTTTTTCTTCTATTAAAAAACAACACTTACGGGGCAATGTTTATTGTAAGAACAACATTTTTTTCTATGAATCGACATACTTTAAGCATTGTTGACGCTATTTCCATTTGAATGAGGAAATAGCGTCAATGACTTTATTTCCAAAGTTTTGTTGACTTTATTTCGATTTCGAAAAGGTAATAATGTCAATTGACTTTATTTCGCACCAGAGTGGGAAATAAAGTCAATTGACCTTATTACCTGTCACCAATTTTTGGATTTCAAAGGAATGATAACAATTATACATATATAAATATATGTACATTTATTAAAAACAAAAAAAAAAACGGTTTTTCCAGAGACGACTGATCACTAGTTTAACATCATAAATATTGCTAGCTTTGTGTGTGTTAGTCGATAATCCTTGAAACCTCATATTTTCATAAAGGAAGCAAGAGAAATTAAGGTACTTGTTTTATTTTTTCTCGATTATGTTCAATGAAAGGCAAATTATCTAAGTCCAAAAGAGGCCCCGAAATTCCGTTATGGCCAAAGTAATACCAAATCTTTTTTAAAGACCGAATCCTTCTGGTTCGTATAGAGTTTTGCTTTGCTTCAAACACGCAAAATGTTGTATTCAAAGTTCCCGTCAAATTTGTAATAATGGACTTAGCAACTTTTCAGCCAGCGATATGTTAAATATAAATATGGAAACATAGAATCATTTTTATTAAACTTTGAATTACTTGTATTATATATTTTGTTTTGTAATTACGTAAGAAAATTTTTGATCATAAAAGTGTGCAGCAGTTTGTTTGAATTCATTATAAACGGGAACATACCTTTTTGTCAAAAGCCTACAAAACGCCTTCAAATAAAACATTTGCCTATTTGAAACTTTGAGGCGCTTAAAGCAAGTGAAGCAAAGCTGCTATTTGGTCAGCCTTCAAACCAGAGACCGGCTTTGAGTACTAATAAAATTAGTGTACTTATTCATGATCCATAAAAATTAGTGCAAATGAGCACTTACACTAATTCAAAAAATTACTAAGAGTAATTTCCACCAAAACAAGAACACACTCAAAATATACTAAAGCTCGGAACACTTTGACGACTGCAACTTCACGACGTAACGACAGCGACATCATTTTGTCGACAAATGTCGCCTTGAAGCCAGCTTCTTAAACATTTTGAAGACCTCAGCGACATAGCAAACAGCCGATTTTAAAGTTTGACATTTTGGTATATTTATTTCACAAATTGTGTATTTTTATTTAAGTAAATAAGAAAAACATGAACAATCAAGAATATGTGATTAATTTTGCGACAATTTAATTTTGCAGCACTACATCTACTCATTGTCGCCGGCAAAATTAGAAATAGATTTAATTTGGCGACGTCGACAATTGCAGTCCTGCAGCCAAGATGTCGTGCTGTCGTCAAAATAATTGTGCCCGTAAGAACGTGTGTATTTAAAATTTGACAGATGCTGCTTGTCGCTTGCTGTCGTCAAAGTGTTCCGAGCTTTACTCTTATTTGTGGCGGCAATTTTTGTCTCTATCGAGTATAGTCTACCCAGCTGGATTTTACTCATTTGGTCGAGTGAGAGGCTGAAAATAATTTCAATGAGTTTAATACTATTTGTGTTCTGCTTTGTTCTACATCAGTGTTGGCATTTTTGGTACAATTGTACTTTTTTGATACAATTTCGTTTACTACGCAGTACTTTTTAGTACAATTTTGTGATGAATACTATAAATATATACGTAGCTCTGAAAATTCTTTGCGGGAATTCGTTTTATCTTTTTGTCTTCGCCTTCTCGTTTTTGCCTTTGTAAGTTTTGAAAAAAGGTTTTGAAATAACCATTATAACATAGCAAAAGGTGTGCTATCAACCTCACATTCCTAGGCAAGTTTTGAAAGAATATTTTCGATACTAAATCTTATTAAAACAAAATGTCGAAATCAGCTTCATATAGTTAGAAACAGTGTCACCGTTAATTCTTTATGTTCTTAAATATGATAACTTCACGACACTCATATATTGACTAGAGTTGACTATTTATTTCATAATTTTTTAATTCTAATTATTTGTTTATAAAAATGTAGTTAATTCCTTAACAAAAACTGTATGAAAATAAGTTTAAATCTTTGAACAACATTAAAAAAATCGACAAACTTTCGTAAAAATGTGGAACTTTCTATTTCAATTTTAGTATAATAAAGTGGAAGTTTAAAGCAGCTGGAATTTGCCGTCAATGTCATATTATCTAAACGCGATTTTTTCATAAAAAAAAATATATATATATATTAACAATCAACGATAAGTCGCAGCTATTTTAAACTTGCACTTCATTTAAATTCATCGGACTACAAACGGCATTCTCAGAACATGTATTTCGAGTTAAAAGCCCGAAATTTTTACGAAAGTTTGTTGATTTTTTAATGTTGCGCAAGAAGAACCTTGGGGTTTTATTAAAGTATAAACTGCATTTTTATAAACAAATAATTAAAATTAAATAATTTTAAGATAAATGGCCAATCTTGTCAATATGTGAGTGTCGTAAAGTTTTGATAAGCACTTGAAATACTAAAAATAAAATGTCAAACTTTAGTACTGAATTCAAAGAAGATGTCTCCTTTATCCATGCATAATAACTTCAAAAAATTTGTTTGTTAAGAAGTGTACCTTAAAATATGTGCATACACATTTATGTTCAAAGCGTAAAATGTACCTACATAAACTTTCCCATGAATACCATCAAATCATTGATCTTGAAGGGAATCTATGTATGCATGTACTAAGAAAATATATGAGCAAATTAAAAAGTCGATGCAATTTACAGTCGAAAAGTATAGTTTTTGTATAGATTTCGTACTGAAGGAACAATTTCATTTCCCAACACTGTGCGACATGCGGGCGCCACCATAAACAAGTGTGAGCTAAAAGTGAGAGTGTGTTAGTGTGCATGCTGTCGCTTTCTCGTCGTTTGTACATGTTTTGTTGCTATAAACGA
>NW_023458557.1:42361296-42411052 GCF_013731165.1 Rhagoletis pomonella
TTTTTCGGCCGATGCTCCACTTCCAGATGGAGCATTGAGTCGTCGTATCTCCCTGGCGTACCTTTCCCTCAATGCCAACCACCTTCGCGAACACTGTTCATCTGCAAAAGAAAGTCCATAACCACAAAGCCCTACAATCCGTCACAGTTCCACTTACCTATACTGTCCATCTCCTTTGCTATGTGCCTCCATATATCATTTTTTCGCTCCAACAACTTATATCCAGCGCAGGATTTGTCAAAAAGCTCCCTGTTGGTGGATACGAGCTGAATCAGTTTTTCGTCATCTATCGCAACAATTTGAATTTGCAAATGTTTTGTTTTGATTTATATTTTTCTTCTCAGCTGTTTGGCAGTTCGCCGCCAGGGATGCCACATCAAAAAAAATCATGCAAACAAAATGTTTTGCGTTCATTTATTGTAAAGAAATACAAAAATGAACATATGGCAAAACCGATTCTCTCACCGTTCTCAATTTATGTAAGGCCGTAACTTAAGAATCTAAAACCTACAGGTTCTTAAGTTTCCTACGTTAAGTTAAGGTTTAACTAACCGCCAACACAGATTTTCATATAACAGGTTGGCCAAAATATTAAGTTAAATTAAGTTAAGGAAATTAAGTCTAGTCTAACTGAGCTTTTATAAGTATCGTTCACTTGTGGTGGCTGTATTTGCAAGCACTTTACCCTATGCTCTGGTGTTCGTTCATCCCCCGTTTTTAATGTGAGCAGGCTTAAAGCCCAGTTAGTCTAGACTTAATTTCCGTAACTTAACTTAATATTTTGGCCAACCTGTTATATGAGAAACTGTGTTGGCGGTTAGTTAAAACTTAACTTACCGTAAGAAACCTAAGAACCTGTCGATTTTAGGTTCTTAAGTTACGCTCTTATAGAAATTGAGAGCGGTGAGAGAATCAGGCTTGCCTGACTCTCGTTTTTCTATTTCTTAAAAATAAATGAAAGCAAACATTCTTGTTTGCATGAATTTTTTTGATGTGGCATTTAAGGCGGCGAACTGTTAAACAGCTGAAAAAGAAAATACAAAAACAAAATATTTCCGCTCTTGGCTTAAGTTGACGTGTTGAGTAATCATTGATGATTTCTTACGGTAAGTTAAATTAAGTTAAGTCTAGAATAACTGAGCTTTTAAAGTCACAAAATCAGCATCGTTTGCCAATCTCTGAGAAAAATAAATTCGACGAATATTAGGTTAGGCTGGGATTGTGAGCGTACGAAAAACCAAATAACAATTATAATATTTGTGTGTTTATATTTCTGCATCGTTTCAAACAATTATTGAGACATTACAAAGCAAAATGAAGTGTGTACTGGCAAAGAGTACAGTAAAAAAAAAAAAAAAGTGTTAAAATTTTTTATGAGTATACAGTTTTGTAACCCATTTAGTGTAATAACGCGCAAGGTTCAAGTGGCTAAAAATTACCGTTGATTTTTAAGAATGTGAGATTGTGATTTTTAAGAGAAGGTGTGTAGCGCTGCCACTGAATTTCAAAATATGTAAATGTTTGAAGAAAGTTAAGAAAAGCGCTTAAAAGTGGAAAATTATAAGTAAAATGGTAAATGGGGTACGAAAAATGTAATTACTTAGGCGGGTGGGGTACATAAGCGGGGAGGTACTTAAAAGAGGGATTTCCTTCAGAATACAATAAAAAATTCACAATGCCCAAAAATGTTGGGAACTTAAGCGGGTTAGGTACTTAAGCCGGGGGTACTTAAGCGGGTTTTACAGTAATAGTGAAAACAAAACATGTAACCATAAGTGGGCGTGGCTAAGCCCATTTTCCAAAAATTTATAGTATTCTTATTTTTCGTGTGAAAATTATTGTAAATATCAATTTTGAGTGAATTATCTTCAGTAGTTACTAAAATATCGCAGTTTTCGTATTTCTGGAAATCTGATTACATTAAACGAGCAATTCTTGTATATATATATATATACTAGCTTATACCCGCGGGTTTCACCCCGCGCTTTTATACAAATATGAAAAATAATTTAATGATGTTAGATTTTATTTCTGTGCGATTTTATTTTTAAGCGAGTTAAGGTGCGCGCTAGGCATACGAAAGATATCAATCCCTCTAAGTTTACCTTAAAATGTTTCCAGGTATACGACGCGTGAACGTGTAACCTTCTTGGAGGTGCCACGGCGAGTTCTAATATTTCCAACTCAAATTTAGTAACCTGGCCTTGATAAAATACCACTTCTCATTACTGTAGCAAATGCCCCAAGAGAGCTTTAGATTATAAGGCCGAACCCGGCTCTCCCTTTTCCATTTAATGAAATTTATTCTGTCAGTACGGCACTTATAAAATAAATCTCCATAACAAATTTAAAATACTTCGAGTGATTTTCTATCCTTCCAGAGATATGTATTAAGAAGTTTTTAGTATGTATGGGAGGCGACATGCCCCTTTTTTAATAACTCACATTTTTTCCATGAGCAATTGATACATTTTGTATACACAACTCCATACCAAGTTCCAGTATTCTTCCACAAACACTTCCAGCGATATGTGGCAAGAAAAAGTAAATTTGTACTGGAAGTGCCACGCGCCTTTTTCTTATAACCCTAATCTTCTTCCATGAATTTAGAATTGATTTTACATATCCCAGTACCAAGTCCCAGTACTCTACCATGAACACCTCTAGAGATAAGCAGTATAAAACAGTAAATTTGTACGGCAGGAACCATGTCTCCTTTTCGAATAACGCAAATTCTTCTCCATGAGTATGGAATTAATTTTGTATATACATCTCGGTGCCAAGTTCCAGTCCTCTGCAATAAACACCTCCAGAGATATGCAGCATAGAAAAATCAATTTGCATGGGAGTTGCCACACCACCTTTTCCAATAACTCTCATTTTTCTCATACATACATACATATGTATTTCCATACCAAGCTTGAGTGCTTTACCCCAAACATTTGAAGAGATATGCAATATGAAACTTTCAGTCAGTATGGGAGGTGCTACGCCTCTTTTCCAAAAACGTCAATTTTTCTCCGTGAATATGAACATGATTTCTCACAGTGTTGGCAAACTGTTAATCTGATTAACGATTAGAAATTAACGATTAAAATGTTAATCGCGTTTGACGATTAAAATTAATTAGTCGTAATCAACTGTACGATTAATGATAACATTTTTTTAAACTTTAATCGCTGGCTGCGATTACGTTTAATTAATTTAAAACATTAATCGCTAATCCAATTAAAAATAAAATCTGATTAATTTGTCTACTTTGTCCGAGTTTGAAACCAAACACCAGTTATAGTAATTATTTTGTGTTTTACGCTTATAAAAAGCACGTAACATAAAAAAATAATAATTATTGTTATTAGTAATACATAAACTGGGAACTTTTACAAACCTAGTTTGTAAAACGTTTGCTGGTATATATCTTAATGAAAATGCACACCAAATTGCTTAGATTGATGAGGAAACCCGACTTAGCCATACCGGATTAACTTGCTTTGTGTGCACAGGGAAATTCCAGCATAACTTAATTAGTCACCAAACCTACTTGATCAAATTAAGAGTTAATGATTAAAAATTAATTTTTTAATCGCGGTTACGATTAACTGTTTAGTCGGATTAAAATTAATCATGATTAACTGTAATCAGATTGAATTTAATCGAATTAACTAACTAATTAAAATATCAATCGATTAATGCCAACATTGATTTCACATACATATCACTATACCAAGCTTCAGTTCTCTCTCACAAATACTTCCAGAGATATGTATGTAATATGAAAATTCCAATTTGTATGGGAGGGGCCTTGGGTTATCGGACTTACTTTCAGTCTAAGACCATCCTTCGGAAATCCCTTGTAAGCGTACTAAATTTCGTTCT
The DNA here is from genome assembly GCF_013731165.1 of Rhagoletis pomonella. Classification (NCBI taxonomy): domain Eukaryota; kingdom Metazoa; phylum Arthropoda; class Insecta; order Diptera; family Tephritidae; genus Rhagoletis; species Rhagoletis pomonella. The sequence goes on from NW_023458557.1 coordinate 42,365,173, forward strand.
GATCGGAAACCCGGTTAAGGAAGTAGCCTATTTTTCAGTCCGGTCATAAACCATCTTTGAGCAAAATTTCATTTTCAAACAGGTGGAAATTCTTAAAAAAGTATCCTATTTTCCAGTCTATGTCGTAAGCTATCTGTGTGTAAACCTTCATGCAAATCAGTTCAGTCATTTACGCGTATTAATTTAATTAAACTTTTTTAGTAGGTGGTAACTCTTAAAAAAGGTAGCCTATTTTTCAACCTAGCTCATAAGCTATCCGTGTGAAAACTTCCATGCAAATCAGTTCACTCATTTCCGCGTATTAATTAAATTCAAAATTTCTAACAGGTGGCAACTCTTAAAAAAGTAGCCTACTTTCTAACCTAGGTCATAAGCTATATGTGTGCAAAATTTCACGCAAATCCGTTTAGTCGTTTCCGCGTATTAATTTAATTAAACTTTTTTAACAGGTGGCAACTCTTCCAAAAATTTTGCCTATTTTCCACTGTAGGTCATAAGCTATCTGCTTGCAAAATTTCATGCCAATCCATTCAGTCGTTTCCGCGTATTAATTTCATGCGACTTTTTTAACAGGTGGCAACTCTTAAGAAAAGTAGCCTATTTTCCAATCTAGGTCATAAGCTATCTGTGTGCAAATTTTCATGCAAATCCATTTTTAACAGGTGGTAACTCTTAAAAAAAGTAGCCTATTAACCAATATGCCCCATAAGCTATCCGCGTACCAAATTTGATGCAAATCCGTTCAATCGTTTCCGCGTGATGATTTCCCAAACATCCAAACATACAAACTTTCACACTTATAATATTAGTAAGAAGTAAGATATATATATCCATAGGGTTCTCGGAAACGGCTCTAACGATTTTGATGAAATTTTGTACACAAATAATATTTTGGATTCTAGGCTATCTGAATAGGCACTATCTCCGAAAAGACTCGTATAAGGTTGCCACCCATTCGAAATTAGTTACAAATTAATTAAAATATCCTAATATGGGTATCAAAAGGAAGGTATTTTAAAGATCCCTAACTCAAAAATATTTTTAATAGGGTTGCCACACATTTTGATTCACATATTTATTTAATTTTTTGTTTAGAAAAAGAGGTAAAATATGACTATATATATATGGGTACCAAGAGAATGTTCTTAAATAATGCTTTCCCTATATACGAAATGTTATCCCTTAGGATAATAGTGTAAGGTTGCTACTTATTTTCGATTCTGCACAATTTACCTAAAACAACGCAATATGGTTATAAAATGAAAGGTATTGTTGAGAACTTTGGTCAGAAAATATTTTCGATCAGGGTTGCCACGCTTCTATGTAATAAAAATTTTTATTTTGTAAATTTCAATCATTATTATGTATACATAGTGCATATACGCTCGAGATATGTACCATTCGTTCCAGCGTATTGTGGAATAGGGTTGCCACCTAAATTTTGGAGTAAGAAACTTGCTTAACAGATATCGAAATCCAATGTTTTTTTTATTACCAAAATATATTTTCAATGCTATCCAAATCTTGAAAACTCTAAAAAGTATATGCACTCCGGGCAAAGCTCGGTCAACCTGGTACTTACCGTTATCGGGAAGTGGGCGTGGTTACAGTCCGATTTCGCCCATTTTCAATACCAACCTACCTTGGATTAATGGAAACCTACATACTAAATTTCGTTGAGATATATCAATTTTTGCTCGAGTTATCGTGTACACGGACGGACGGACAGACAGACATGGCTTATACATTTGTCTATATCTATCTCGATTCGTTTTGGCTGTTACAAACAACCGTTATGTGTACAAAATTAATATACCCTGGTGTACAAGTGCGCTCGGGTATAAAAATGTACGTGTAAAAAATACAGGTCAACCTTCCTTGAAAGAAAAAGTTGCGTGAAAACTCTAAAAAGTATATGCACTCCGGGCAAAGCTCGGTCAACCTGGTACTTACCGTTATACGGGAAGTGGGCGTGGTTACAGTCCGATTTCGCCCATTTTCAATACCAACCTACCCTGGATTAACGAAAACCTACATACCAAATTTCGTTGAGATATCTCAATTTTTGCTCGAGTTATCGTGTACACGGACGGACGGACAGACAGACATGGCTTATACATTTGTCTATATCTATCTCGATTCGTTTTGGCTGTTACAAACAACCGTTATGTGTACAAAATTAATATACCCTTGTGAACAAGTGCGCTCGGGTATAAAAATGTACGTGTAAAAAATACAGGTCAACCTTCCTTGAAAGAAAAAGTTGCGTAATAGGCCTTTCGCACGAGGCGATTTTTCAGGCAACAAAAGTTGAATGCGGAGTTGAATGAGAAGTTGAAAGTGAAAAAGTTGCCATCCCTATTCAGACGAGGCGATTTTCGATTCAACTCGAATTGTTGTTTACATTATTTAAAATGAGTTTAAATCGCCAAATTTTATCAATTGGCGTAAATTTGGTAAGCCAAGCGTTGGTATAAGTGCTTTTAGCGAAGCTGAAAGATAAAATAAGAGTAAAAAAGTAAAAAAGAAAAAAAATATGTATACACAACAGTGTTGGCATTTTTTGGTACAATTGTACTTGTTTGATACAATTTCATTTACAATATACTTTCCTACTACGCAGTACTTTTTAATACAATTTTGTAATGAATACTAAAAATATATAGCTCTGAAAATTCACAGCAAGAAATTTTTTGTATTCTCTTTTGTTCGCCAGTTCGTATTTACCTTTGTAAGTTTTGAAAAATGGCTTCAACGAACCAGTATAATACAGCCTAGGCAAATTTTTAAAGAAACTTTTCGATACTAAGTTTTATTAAAACAAAATGTCGAAGTCAACTTCATATAGAAAGAAAGTCTTCGTTAGTTATAAGAAGAGATTTTCTTAAATATAATACCTTTACGGCACTCACATATTGACAAGATTTACTATTTATTTTATTATTCTTTAATTTTAACTATCTGTTTATAAAATATAATGTATTCTTTAAGAAAAACTGTATAAACCCAAGATTAAATCTATGCGAAACATCCAAAAACCAACTTACTTTCGTAAAAATTTCAAGCTTTATCAATATTCTTTAGTTTTTAGCCCATTCAATTTTAGTATAATAAAGTGCAAGTTTAAAGTAGCTGGGACTTACCGTTGAACTTGGCATTTTTTTTTGTCGACGATGTCAGTCATTTTCTTCCATACGAAGTGTGTTCGACGATTTTTTTTGATATGGAGAAAATTAGCAACACCTTCATCAAAGAAATCTTAAAAAACTTACTTATATTAAAATTTAATTGCTAAAAAACCGCACACTCAAAATAAATCTAGGAAATCGAATTAAAAAGCTCGAAATTTTTAGGAAAGTGTGTTGGTTTTTTTTTAATGTTGCACAAAGTTTGAACCTTGGATTTGTACGGCTTTTCTTAAAATATAAACCGTATTTTTACAAAAAATAATTAAAATTTAATAATATTAAGATAAATGGTCAAATCTTGTCGTAAAGTTTTGATAAGCACTTGAAATGCTATAAAAATGTCAAATTTTAGTACTGAATCCAAAGAAAATGTCTCTTTTATCCATTGATATCAACTTAAATATGCTTTTTGTTAAGATTTATACCTGAAAATGTGTGCATACATATTTGCGTTAAATGCAGTACATGTGCACGTGGAATCAATTTGTAAAAGTGTAAAATACGTAAACGTATGTACATAAACAATAAAACTTTCTCATGAATACCATAAAATCATTGGTCTTGAAGGGAATGTACTAAGAAAATATATGAGCGAATTAAAAAGTGTATACAATTTAAGCCGAAAAGTACATTTTTTGTATAGATTTCGTACTGAAGGAACGATTGCATTTCCCAACACTGATACAGAATGTAAAGAAACACAGGGTTGCAAGGAAAAAAAGTTGAACGAGCTCAAAGTTGGCAGGCGACCAACTTTGTTGAAAGCGATTAGTTGAAAGGCCGTTCGGACGAGGCGATTTTTGCTTTCAACTAAAAGTTGCCTGAAAAATCGCCTCGTGCGAAAGCCCTATAAACGCTGAGGAGTGGTAATTTTTACACCAGCATCAGCATTTCCCACGCTACACCTACCACAGCAAAAACCTAACTTATCAATAACGACAACGAAATGAGAAGATACTGAGAGAATCAAGTTGCTGGAGCGCAACATAGGAGAGAAATTCAAAAAAATTTAAAGAGGGGGTAAATTTTACCACCACCTCCACAGTTAAAGGTTAAGAAACATTAAACTACACAACGAAATTATTTGCGTTACAAAAATATATATTTTTTTGCTTTCCAATCATTTTTTTTATGAAAAATTTAACTATTAAGCAATTTCTGCGCCACGTGGACGAAAATTTTTAACAATAACTTATGTAATAAATATTTCTGCATTTATCTATGAAAAAAAATGCGTGCATTTCGATATAGTTTGGTCGGAATGAATTTTTAATTGCCACCGTGCGGGTCGACTCGCGTGGCTGGATCGCGCGCAATCCGTGTTGACTTCTTCCGCAAGAAAGAAACGCACGTTTCAATCGTTCCACTTTTATTTCTCATGCTCGAATTTCGCATGCCCGCGCAGTGTTGCCAGGTCTTCGGCATGAGAAAACGTCCCTCTTGGTCTAAAAAAAACGTCATTTCCTACCCAAAAACGTCTTTTCCAAATGTATGCACACGAAATTGTTCTTATTAAACTTTTATTGTATACAAAGGTACATACATATGTACGTAAGCTATATTAAAATGACATTTCGACAGAGCACATTTAAAACTCATTAGAATCGAATTCATTAGAATTGCTCAATTTGGTGAATACCACTATTGTAAACTGGTTTGAGATTGTTAATATAAAAATTACTTTATACATACACTTGTCATCAGCTGATTAAGTCATCAACATTTTGATCGATTTTGGTTGTTTGTCTTTTGTTTATTTAATGTTTATTATTTTTCCATAAAAGCCTAGCTCATTATATAACAAACACAATATAAATCCACATTTCAAACTTTGTGCAAAAATTTTAAAAAATCTGCAAAGTTTCAGCTAAATTTTCGACTTTTCATTCAGATCTTTTAGAATGTTTTTGAGTATGCAGTTTGATAGCCCATTAAATTTCAGGGCAATAATGTGCAAGTTTTAAGTTGCTGAAGAATCGCGTTGATTTTTAATTTTTTTTTCTGCTAAGAAGGAACACAGTAATATTTCGGCCTTTTTTCGTTCATTATATTTTCAATGAAGTCTTAAAAAAATCGCCTACTTTTTTCTAACTTTTTATGCTGCTAGAGCTTTTTTGGTACTTTTGCGAGCGTGCGTATAGATCAGCTCTTCCTGATTTGGCTTTTAATGTGCAATTGCAAACATTGGAATAAGCCTCGTAACCTCAAATGTTTACACAACCAGCCTTTGAATGCGGGATCCTTAGTCTAAGAATAAAAAAAAAAGAAAATGCGCGTACGCTTGGTTTGCATCATATTTAAGTCATCTATGTTCAAACAGTAAATATCTTTTGAAGCAGCTGGTGCAAAAAGCAAAGCTTGTAAAGATATATTAAGAAAATAATTCAAAATCAGTTCTACTTACGAGATTTAGTAACATATTTGCCGAAAGTGTGAGCGTAAGTATTTACTCTACAAACAAATAGTACGCTATACATTGAATATATCGCACGTTTAATAATATAGAGATGTAACTCAAAATTTACGTTTTTGGAGATCTCATTATGCAATTAATAAGCTGTTAAGTAGAATATGTTCAGTATAACAGATAACCAACGTTCCCAAATATGGTGAAGATATGTGTCCTTCCATCTGTCTTTTTGTATATCACCTGTATGAATTGATTGCGTTATCCCACAAAATTGAAATTTTGAAATACTTCGTTACATTATTAAACGTGCGATATTGTGCATAGAGAAAATTACTGGGAAGTTAAAAAACGTAATTTTTTTAAACACAAAAAACATCCAAACGTCAACAGGATACAAAAAACGTCCAAATGACGTTAAAAACGTCAACCTGGCAACGCTGTGCCCGAGGGAGTCGGGCCCGCACGCTGGCAATTTATCATATTTAAATATCTTCATACATACATACATATACATACCGAACCAATTATGCATGCACGCTGAATTCGCCGACAAGCTTTTTTAAAAACGAAGTAAATTAGTACAAATTGTTAGTAATTTTCATTAGAGTTTGAGTAACTCCTTTCACTAAATGGCTTTCAGTAACTTTAACGAGACCTTAACTTATTTTATTTTATTAATTTTAGTGCAGTTTTGACAAAATTTTCTTGCTAAAAAATCTTTTGTTACACTACTTTATTTTATTCCTTTGATTGTAAATGTTAAATAAAAGCTTGTTTTTAAAAAAATACTTTCTTTACATTATTTTATTTTGAGCTTTTTAGTTTTATTTTATATAACCAGGACATAATATTTTTATTAAGGGCTGACTCTCCATTTATGAGCGTAGTACATTTAATATAAGCGGCGTAAATCTGTTCGATCATCTGTTTAGGCTGAGCAAAACACGTTGAGTCCAGGTAGCGAAAAAATTGTACGATGGAAAAAATGGCGGAAAGTTGGCAACTGTTGAACTGAGCGTTTCTAGGACAAAGAGTTTACGGTTAGACAATATGAACGCACGCAATTTGTCACGAATTAGGAGCATAATCAGAAACAAATCGGTGTGTTATTTAATTTAAGCATTCATATCAAGTACAAGCCACACACCCGGTAGGTGCTCTACAGAAATTCGTATAGAAGATCATAAGAAGTGCATAATATACATTTAGGTTGTATGTTTGTTGTGTATGTGGAGATTCCTGCAAATTGGTTTGAAATTTATACACACACTTGTATACACAGCAGCAAGCTCATGCCACCAACAGCGTATGCATAGAATTTCTACTGGGTATGTATGTAAGTTAACTACCCAGTATAAATTTTATACATACGACATCGCTGTTGGTGGCATGAGCCTGCTGCTGTGTATACATGCCGGTATAAATGAACCTTCATTTCCATTTAACACGTGTGGTGTCTCAGAGCGTTTGCGTAACCATACACTTGTACTACTGCTGTATGCATATGGCTGTGTTAATGTTTCAAGCATACAAAAACGCATTAATAGAACAGTATTAAAGCATTCTTACAATATATGTATCCCCATATGTAAATGCTACTTTTCTGATACATTTTAATATACGGGGACATACAAAAAAGTAGTATTTACATATGCAACTGCATACCTTGTAAAAGCCCGCTAGTGCTGAAAATATTATCGCACAACACGTCCGTTCACTAAAATTTTTGTACAAGACTGAAAATATTACAAAAATTCCACTTCAAATTTATCAAGAAATGTACTTAAAACAACAACAACGTACGTTCGCTTGCAGTTCGCTAGAATTCGAATATATTTGAGGAAATTCTTGACCACGCATGAATTGTTCACACTAATTCACTAATACAGCATGCATACTTCATGAATGCATACAACCGATTTCTACTGGGTACATCTAAATGTATATATGTATATCCATACGTGGGCAAACATGCCATACGGAGTTATACCGCGCGGTACCATACCAGAGACCGGCTTTGAGTACTAATAAAATTAGTGTACTTATTCATGATCCATAAAAATTAGTGCAAATGAGCACTTACACTAATTCAAAAAATGACTAAGAGTAATTTCCACCAAAACAAGAACACACTCGAAATATACTAACTCGGATTTGTGGCGGCAATTTTTGTCTCTATCGAGTATAATCTACCCAGCTGGATTTTACTCATTTGGTCGAGTGAGAGGCTGAAAATAATTTCAATGAGTTTAATACTATTTGTGTTCTGCTTTGTTCTACATCAGTGTTGGCATTTTTGGTACAATTGTACTTTTTTGATACAATTTCGTTTACTACGCAGTACTTTTTAGTACAATTTTGTGATGAATACTATAAATATATACGTAGCTCTGAAAATTCACTGCGGGAATTCGTTTTATCTTTTTGTCTTCGCCTTCTCGTTTTTGCCTTTGTAAGTTTTGAAAAAAAATTTTGAAATAACCATTATAACATAGCAAAAGGTGTGCTATCAACCTCACATTCCTAGGCAAGTTTTGAAAGAATATTTTCGATACTAAATCTTATTAAAACAAAATGTCGAAATCAGCTTCATATAGTTAGAAACAGTGTCATCGTTAATTCTTTATGTTCTTAAATATCATAACTTCACGACACTCATATATTGACTAGAGTTGACTATTTATTTTATTATTTTTTAGATCTAATTATTTGTTTATAAAAATATAGTTAATTCCTTAACAAAAACTATATGAAAATAGGTTTAAATCTTTGAACAACATTAAAAAATCGACAAACTTTCGTCAAAAATTTGGAACTTTCTATTTCAATTTTAGTATAATAAAGTGCAAGTTTAAAGCAGATGGAATTTGCCGTCAATGCCATATTATCTAAACGCGATTTTTTTTTACGAAGAAAATGAGCAACACCTTCATCAAAAAAATATATATATGTATATATATTAACAATCAACGATAAGTCGCAGCTATTTTAAACTTGCACTTCATTTAAATTCATCGGACTACAAACGGCATTCTCAGAACATGTATTTCGAGTTAAAAGCCCAAAATTTTTACGAAAGCTTGTTGATTTTTTAATGTTGCGCAAGAATTGAACCTTGGGGTTTTATTAAAGTATAAACTACATTTTTATAAACAAATAATTAAAATTAAATAATTTTAAGATAAATGGCCAATCTTGTCTATATGTGAGTGTCGTAAAGTTTTGATAAGCACTTGAAATACTAAAAATAAAATGTCAAACTTTAGTGCTGAATTCAATGAAGATGTCTCCTTTATCCATGCATAATAACTTCAAAAAATTTGTTTGTTAAGAAGTGTACCTTAAAATATGTGCATACACATTTATGTTCAAAGTGTAAAATGTACCTACATAAACTTTCCCATGAATACCATCAAATCATTGATCTTGAAGGGAATCTATGTATGCATGTACTAAGAAAATATATGAGCAAGTTAAAAAGTCGATACAATTTACAGTCGAAAAGTATAGTTTTTGTATAGATTTCGTACTGAAGGAACAATTTCATTTCCCAACACTGTGCGACATGCGGGCGCCACCATAAACAAGAGTGAGCTAAAAGTGAGAGTGTGTTAGTGTGCATGCTGTCGCTTTCTCGTCGTTTGTACATGTTTTGTTGCTATAAACGACGAAAATTACTAAATTCACTAAAATCACTCAACTGGACTATTGGTGCTTCTTAGTGCTCCTACTCATTTCGGTATAACCAAGGCATACATATTCAACAAGGTAGAAGTGGCAATTCAGTCGAGCTCTCTCATACCTGACTGTAATGTCAAAAAATGTAAACAAAGAAATTAACCCTTTGTTATGCATTTACCATATTTGATAGAACTCAAGATCTTTGAAATGAAAGTTTTTGTAATTATGAAAATATTTAAAATCTCATTAGAATCAGCTTCATTTTATTTATTGAATTTTCGGTTTAATGTAAATATGGGAATGCATACTTACGCAAAATTACACACTAAATGAAACACACTCATTTATAAAACCGTTTTGACAATTTTCTTGCTTTTACTACCCCAATGTTTTTGAGCATTAATTTCTTTATTGAAATACTTAATTCTAAAGTATATTAGTCATTAAAAGAGTATGATTCTTCTAAATTTACATCAGAACTTAACTTCAATAATTTAGCTTTTAAATTTTTGCTATTCGAAATTTCCTTTCCATTAAACTTATAAAAATTACTTTCAGTTTCTTTATGTCAACAAGGAATACTGATTTAGGTTTTATCAGACCACCATTTGAAATTTGGCCTATCCATGTATGCATATGAAAGGGAGATTTTCTTTTCATATTCAATATGATAAATCCTGCACCTGGGACCAAACGCGTCCACTTAGAAATACTCGGCTGCGATGGGCAACAAATAAAGTCACGACCACACGTGAAGAGTCTCCTAATGAAACATCGCAGCAATTTGCCCACCGTTGCCGCTTAACTTGACAATTCTAATGCTTAAAATAACGCACAAGCTTGTTGTCCAGGCTCTTGACTAACACAACGCACCGCTCGCAATTCCTTTTCATTTTATTATGTATTTAAAATCAGTCGCACAGCTCACAATTGAAAATTTATATATAAAAAAAAAAATTTTGAATACTATAGGGTTAAGAGTTGACATTTCAGTCGCAGTTCAAAAGAGAGAAATGTCGAAAACACTTCTACCTTGTTATGCCTTGGGTATAACTAATTTGTTTAATGGCTCAATGAGAGAATTGAGCACTACACCAATGCATATCAACAGAGAACTTAGTCATTGTACATGCTCTCGCTTTGTGTGCCGAGCGTAAAATAGTGTTAGTACACAAGAATGATAGAATACAAGATTGCGCCAATGAGAGAGGATTTTTGAGCGTAAATTTAGCGTGACGTCATCTTGGTGCAATTGCGAGAGAGAAATGCCAAAACGCATATAAAAATATGTAAACAATGCAGAAAAATGTGTTAATTTTAATATTACATGGCCCAATTTTGCAGGACCCTATAAATATACAAAGACTGACTCATCAGGAATACGTAGCAATAATCTTGGCCATGTAGCCCTTTAGGTAAGTAGGTACGATTTTTAGCACATGAAAAAATGGATGTATTAACAGTGTTTGCAATTTCATGTAGACCAAAAGGAAGGTGTGCAGCAAACTGAAACGAATATTCTATGTAAGTGAAACATAATTTAAGCTTTTAAATGTATAATAATTTGGGCACTGTTTTGTATTAGGTACGTAACAATGCGGTAAGATGCCGCTTGAATTAGCGCCTGGCGACCTTATCCACTGGGGAATTACCTCATACCAGCACTAAAAAGAATCAGGTACTGACAAAAATAAGTAGGTAGTGAAGTTCATGTATCTATTTACTGTAGAAACTGCTTTTGTATGTATGCCATTGCCAGCAAACTAAACCAGCAACTACTTTCAGCATGGAAATATACCTACTACAACTCACCAAAGGAAGGCCAACATAGTTCCAGGTAGAAGCAAGCATGTAGTCTTGTTTATTTTATTAGAGTATAAATGTAATTACAATTATATGTGTACACATTTGTATTTATACATAATACATATTAGTTAAAAATGAAACTAAAATTAAATACTGAAAAACATATTACAATTGTTATGACGGACTATTGTCTAAACACAAACATAAGCGACATATATATGTACACATTAGGCCGGGTCGATTTGTGGGAGGCAAAAAAAACGCCCATTTCTCTGTGAAAATCATATTCTAGGGATCAAAATAAGAAACTTTGCCGAAGGAACCATACCTCTAAAACGAATTCTGATGTCCCCCAATTTGGGTCGAACTTTTGGGTAGGGGCAAATTTTGAAAAATCCCACTTTGACCCATTTAGAGTGCTCCAATCGAGTCCAAATGTATGACCGACCCCCACCAACTTTGGAGGCCCGACCCACCGATGCCAGTGGCACACCCCCTGGAACCCCCTGGGGGTTCACCATACAAACATTTCAAAAAATCGCCGGTTTTGCACTTTACATGAAAAAATCAGCGAAATGCCTATGTTTTTTCTTTTTGGAGTTTATTTTTCTCTTTAGAAATTTATTTAGTCAGAACATATGTAAATGAAAAAATGAATTTAACTTAGTAATAGAACAGAAATTAAAAAAAAATTATTAGAAATTAGCGTTTTTACAACCCTTTTAAAACCAAGGCATCACTGTGATGCATTTGCATGTCGTAAACATAGTTGTGTGGGTTTTTTATTCAACCGTTTTAAAAAATGAAGGTATCACTGTGACACAATTGCAAATCGGAAAATTGCTTGTGTGCGTTTTTTAAGACACAGCTGCATGTCGTAAACTTACCTGTGTAGTTTTTTTATAGCACCTACTTAAGAAATGAAGGTTGTTTTTCAACCCTTTTTGTGGGTATTTTAAGGCACCTTCTTAAGAAATGCGCGTTTTTTGCAACCATTTTAACAATTAAGGTATCACTGGAATGCACCGCAACCCTTTTAAACAATGAAGGTATCACTGTGACACAATTGCAGATCGTAAAATTGCTTGTGTTGTTTTTTTTAAGCCACCACAAGACACAGCAGGTAAAATTGAAATTACCATTTCATTCTTATTACCTCTTCTCGAAGACCATATATAACGCAACAGTTTTTGTGAATGCATTAAGTCGTTGTGAAGAACTCAAAGTGTGAAGTGCTAATTTCAGATAAAAAAATATTAAAAAAAAAATAATAAGTGAAGTGACCATTCCAAATCAAAAAGTTTACAATGAATCCACCATCCTCTACACCGCAAGATGAAGCAACTACATCAACAACTATCGAAAACCCAATGAGTCATATACCCAAGCATGATGTTACTGTTTTTGGTGTGTCTACTGATTTAACTGATCTTAATTTACCAACCCATCTGGATATCTTGAGATATTATTTTTACTTAAGCGAACGTGCTAAAACAGAACAAAAAAAGTTTTCCCATAAATCATTCACTATTCAAGTACAAGATAAGTTGATTGGAATTTGGGAAAAACTTGGTATGGAAATAATGCTGAAAAAAAGTGTATTTAATAAATTGAATAAATTGCTTGACAAGTATCAAGAGCAAATCAAGAGAAGAAACAACACCCAACAATTTACAGAGTATGTAAAATCTCTGGAAACAATTTTTTACATTGGAACATGTAAATGCGATTTGAAGGCAGCTCCATGTGCATGCGGCTGGGTTCCCGAACGCCTCAAAGAGTTCATGCACGATCAACATAATCAGAGAAGACTAACAATGGATGCATTTGTGATGGAAACTGAAGAGCAAGGAGCAACGTCTATGTCATCAATGCCAACATACCAAGATCCCGATGATTCAACATACGCACCGCCACCGGTTCAAGAAGATATGGATAGAAGCACAAGTTCACAATACACAGAGAGATACGATTGTTTTAACTTTGCCTTGGTATGTGACAGATTTGGTGTGCCTGACAGAGTAGCATCAGCATTGGGAACCGCTCTTTTGCAAGATTTTAAAATTAAAGATAAGCATGGGAAACCTCTCATCATGGATAAATCGAAAGTTCGCAGAGAAAAAGAGAAATGCACACAAGGAATGCTTCGCAAACTATTAGATGATACCAATTTGTTAGCGTTTTCATTCGATGGCAGAAAAGATGATACTTTAACGATAGATAAAATTGATGAGAAGTATCATACTAGGATGGTAAAAGAACCTCATCTTGTTATTTTGAGAGAACCCAATTCTGAATTGATTGGTTACGTAAGACTGGAACATGAAACCGCTGAATACAAAGCAACCAAATTAAATGGTTTTTTCAACGATAAAAATATATCACTGGATGCATTAATTGGAATATGCACTGACGGTGAGCCAACAAACACTGGCCCACACGGTGGAATTATACGACGATTCGAATTGCTGTTAAAAAGACCATTGCATTGGTTCGTTTGCCTTCTACACTTCAACGAACTTCCGTTTCGGCATTTGTTTGAAGCTTTGGATAAATCAACCAGCACTGGACCAAGATCGGCAACCGGAAAACTGAGCCGTCAAATCGAAACTTGTGAAACTCTTCCGGTAAGTTATTGCTATCACTCATTTATTATAATTGTCAACCATTTTTAATTATTTTATTATTATATATTTTCAGGTGGTGGACGGCTTCCAGAAAATTGAGTTGCAAAATATGCCCCCTGCTCCAGAAAAAATTGAATTTTCCACCGATTCGAAGTACATATACGACATGGCCCATGCAATTTCTAGCGGCGTGGTTCCGGTGGATCTGGCTAACATCAAACCAGGCAAAATTGTACATTCTCGGTGGCTCACCAAGGCCGCTAGATTATATGTGACAACGGAAAATCCAGATGCAAATTTAAGAATTCTGGTTGAATTTATAATTAAATGTTATGTGCCAATGTACTTCAATATCAAGTATTACAGCTCTGTCGTGTACGGCAGTGCATTATTTTTCAAGTTCATTGGTTGGTCACGATTTCTAGAACCTCGTTTACGCAAAATTGTCAATCAAGTAATTAAAGATAATTCATATTATGCGCATTCGGAAAATATCTTGGTATCAATGTTGTTTGATGATAGCAAAGAAAAGCGCGACTGTGCCATCAAGAAAATTCTACGCTATCGAACCGATGTTGACGAGCCAATGGAACTTAGAGTTTATAAAAAACCAGATATAAACTTTAATTGCACAAGTTATACGGAAATGATCAATTTGAATGATATAAATATCGTATTTGAACCACCATTCACGCGAAGCATTCCGTACGATACATTGAAAGAATATTTAAATCAAGATGATCCACCGTTTAATGATCCAAAAATTCGATCACACATACAAGGAACGGAACGACATGTTCAATTGCTAGCTAGCGTTTCCAAACGGGTTATACCGGAAAATGTAGAGGCTGTTATGGCGACGACATTAGAGAGCCGTGCGAAATTGCCCAGACTTGAAAGTAAAAAAGACTTCAAACAATAATTTTTTTTAGTTTCTTTTCTATAACTCACTTAAATTAATTTTTTCATTTACATATATTCTGACTAAATAAATTTCTTAAGAGAAAAAATAGATATTATTATAAATAAATAATAAATATTATTATAAATAAATAAATAAAAATAAAGAAAAAACATAGCCATTTAGCTGATTTTTTCATGTAAAGGCCAAAAATGGTGATTTTTTGAAATGATTGTATGGGGAACCCCCCAGGGGAGTTCCAGGGGGTGTGCCACTGGCATGGGTGGATCGGCCGTCCAAAGTTAGTGTAGGTCGGTCATACATTTGGACTCGATTGGAGCACTCTAAATGGGTCAAAGTGGGATTTTTCAAAATTTGCCCCTACCCAAAAGTTCGACCCAAATAGGGGGACATCAGAATTCGTTTTAGAGGTATGGTTCCTTCGGCAAAGTTTCTTATTTTGATCCCTAGAATACGATTTTCACAGACCAATGAGCGATTTTTAAATCGACCCGCCCTAGTACACATGTATTAGCTTTAAACTTGTTCTAACTACAATTTCCTCTGTTTTAATAGAAATATGTAAACCCAATACTTTCCTCAAGCATCTTTGTTTATAATAAAAAAATCGTATTTATTAAAAACTGCTGTGTACAACATATATGTATGTATAACAATACTATTTAAATTTTAAAGTCTGTATGCATACTTGTGTTCAATTTAATAGCAGTGGTTCATTGTGAACAATTTTGGCAATTTATTTTCCTAGTATTTGCTTCATTTTTTTAAATAAAAGTAGAGTTTTGTTTTAGTAAAAAAAATAATCAAATAAAAGGAAAATAAATTGCCAAAATTTGTCAAAATCGACCAAGAACTATGTATATCAGAGAACTTCTCGCAAAGTGTTCAAAATTCAAGGTACTTGAAATATGCGTAAATTACCATCCATGAAGATTTGTTGTTCTTGAGTTGATCGCGTTTTTGTTAAACATATTTTTTGAAACAATGTGAGGTAGTCAGATTTTTATACATGCAAAATGCTTATTTAGGGTTCTGTAAAATGTTGAATCGCCCTTACATTCTGTATATACCTACATTTGCGTATACATATGTACATATATGCAATTATCTGCTTTGTAGTTACAAACAATACTTATTGTTCTCATTTATGGTATTGTTATATGTTTTGACAAAATAAAGGACCACATGTAGCCGTTCGCGCATGTGCACAAATCTTTGCCTAACGTAGCTAATGTGCTCATATGCACATGATGCATGTACGTAAATAAGTGGTATTCACAAAAGTATGCAAGTGGCCTTGCAGTCTAGCAAAATAGCTGCTCTTTTACCAGAGTGCCAGGCCAGTTGCTCAATTTGGTGAATACCACTATAC
Organism: Rhagoletis pomonella; assembly: GCF_013731165.1. Taxonomy (NCBI): domain Eukaryota; kingdom Metazoa; phylum Arthropoda; class Insecta; order Diptera; family Tephritidae; genus Rhagoletis; species Rhagoletis pomonella. Next base: position 42,381,179 of record NW_023458557.1, read on the forward strand.
ATTTATGTGGTCACTAGCAAAAACCATTTAAGTTTATTAAAAAATTTGATCTCTTTGTTTGATACTTGCGGCCCTGAAAAGGGCCTTTTTTAAAACTGATGAACCATTTTGCTCTCTTTTCACACCACAGGCGGGTTGTATTCTGTAAATGCTAAAAGGAAAAGTGTTAAATTAAATTAGTTTTTGTAATTGATAATATTTTGTCATATACTCTACCTTGCACGTTAGATGAGCATTAATTTGAAGTGGTACCCCAAAGTGTAATGCCAGTTTTTTGGATCGATACAAGTTAATCTAGGTCAGTATTTTTGCATATTTTCTTTTTTTTGTCCGGGCGTTTTCAATGAGTTGTCTATTAAGTTTTCTTATCATAAGAAACATTCTTGCCCTGAAAAATAATTTTTTCACCTTAATGTCGCATTGTATATCGGAAGCTTGCTCAATATGTTTTTTTACAAAATTGTTTGTAATGAGCAAGCCATCTTCGTTCATTGCTCTGAATACTGACTCTAGATTACTTATATGTTCCATCATACTGCTGCTAGGTACAGATAAACCACCTTCACTTAAGTGATTTGCCCAAGTGTAGGAGGGATCATCTGCGCCTTTAAAGGATGTACTAGGGATATCATCTCGCAATCGGTGGCATATGTAACCAGCTAAATTCTCTAGACCATCGTACTCCAGATCTTCGAACTCTACTGGCTCTATATCGATCTTACATTCTTCAGGAACAAAGCTTTTTAGTATGAAACCTGCAGAAGTACAAGTTACTATTTATGCTATATTAAAATTATTATTCAAAATTTGTATTACCTGTAAGAGGTGGCTGCGATATTTCCAAGTCTGGTGTATCATCTTCTTCCACATTTGCCGAATTCGATATCACGCCTTCATTACGTCCAAGTAAATATCCTCGAAGGCGATATTTGAACTCTTGTTGGTCCGGGTGATCGTGTAAGCCGCCTTTTGCTCGAATGACTCCAAAGAAATTTCCGATCACATCTTGGTTCAAGCGATACGTTAAAATATACTTCATATCGAACCGGTTTTTAACGTTTTCGTACAGCATCTTCAACGCATTGGTCGACTGTATAATACCTGCAGGTAAATATACATATGTATACTTTATATATAATGTACACTTTATATGTGTGCCTGCAAATATACTAGTTTACCTCTTTGAAATGGTAGCAGGGTGTGTTTGCCTATAACCCTCATACTTTTCATCATTTCCGTCATCCCATCTAATATTTGAACTTGCTCATTCATCGCTACACCGTAGGCGTGGCAGCGTGCTCTTGCGTCAGCATGTGGTGTCCTCACGTTCATCACATCAAACCAATCGTTAGTCTAAAAATGGAATATTTTAAATGATGAAGTATACATAATTACATATATGAATATACACGTCTGTATGTAAATCTTACCTATTTAAACAGTTCGAAGCATTCTTTCCAATTGTGGCCACTCAAATGTCCCAAACCTGCTGCTCTAGTTATTGCCTGCGCTACTGTATGCGAAAATAGTTTTGCCGCTGTTTTCACTTTTTGTCTTTGCGGTCCAGACACATTCAAATGGTTTGCTGAAATTTTATGAGTTATTGTCAAATCATTAGAGGTGATAGACAATAACTCTAAAATTATTTCCTTCTTTACTGTTTTGCCATTTATCACAAATCCTTGGTCAAGGAAGTGATTACGGAGTAATTTGAGCATATGAGGAACGTCTGCAAACGTGAAAACTTGCTGCTCATCAAAAACAAACCTGTAAAAGAGGAATATGTTACAAAATATAAAATAAACTGCAAACGATTTTATATTTCTATAAACTTGCCACGGCCTGTCTTCATGCACTCCCAGCCCGTTAAGAAGAGACCTGTTAGTGCCGCCAAGATCGCACACAACCGCTACAACATTGCACCCGCAATCTTTAGTACTTTGTAATATATTGAAGAGCACTTCATTTGTCATTTTACAGTCGAAGTCGTAAAACACCGGCTGTTTCCATTTAGATACAAGTCCTAATGAAGAAAGTAGATTTATTCAATGTTTAATTCATTACTGTAAATTTCATTTAATGTTCTTTATAATATACATATATTTACCTCTGAGCATCGCTACTTGCACATAGTTGGCAGGTTCTAGTGTTGAGTCTGATGAGGCATCATAGCAGTAACTTTGCCTGGCCTTCATCTCGTCGAAACTCAAAACACATACTTTTTGAATAGTGTCCATTTGTGTAGAGGCTTTTAATAATTTAAAGACTGGGTTTATTAAACCTCTTGAAAGGTCGATTTTTTGTGCCCGTCTAGCGTTCGAACTCCAGGTAGCGGAAAACCTTTTTTGTACATTAATCTGTACGCTTTGGGACTAGCGGCGTACAATGTTATAGATTGCGCTACGTCTTCCTGCGTCCAGGTATGTTTCTTTATATTATGTTTAAATTTCGCAACCTGACCCTTCGTGAATATTCCTTGTAATTTGGTCTCCATACTTTTGCAAAAGTTTTCGCACTCCTCCAAGCGCTTTTGCAACTGCTCTACCTCGTAAGCGTGTTTTTTGGTTTGTTTTTCGTACTCGTGCTTGAGTTCTGCCAGTTCTGTGCATTACCTTTTGTTTTCTTTTCGCAGGTTCATATTTTCTCGCTTTAATGTTTCTCTAATATGCATGTAATAAAAAGAAAACTGTTCAATAAACCAATATTTTTAGTGCTGTATTGCTTTTAAAAACTTACAATTTTGCTTCCAACTCTTCAACTTCCTGCAAACTACTGTCATAATAAACTACTTTGCGAGGTGTTGAAGTCGTGGGAATATCGGAAAGGTTTGCTTCCGTAAGGCTATTTTCCTTATTATTCTCACTTTTATCAGATATATTTGCATCAACAGTATCACTCGCAACGGCTATAAAAACTTAGCTACAGTATAATGCAAAACTTTATATAAATGCAAATGGTTACCTGCAGTGGCAACGGCAGTCTCACTCTGCTCAAGTAACTTGCTAACAATTCTTTTGTTTTCCCTGTGCTAAGCTCATTCCGCACGCTGGGAGTCCCCCAGATTTTCTTCGTAAATGGTAGGCACCGCACCACGTTTTAAACGACGAAGTTTTGCAAAACCAAAGGCATTTACAAAAACAATATTAAATGCAATTATTATGAAGATACAAAATATATTACCCATTTCAAACTGTGTATTATTTTCAATATCTTCACTAGTAAAGTGCTTCATGCATACATAGCTCGATTTGGTGTTTAATGCATCTCCTCGCCGGCAGAACTGCTTCCACTTTTTCGCCAGATTTGCGTCCGTAGGAAACGAAAAAAAACTTATATCGCACGCTTTCCTTTTGTTTTCACTATTACACTTAGCCACGGCACACTTCATTTTGCTTTGTAATGTCTCAATAATTGTTTAAAACCACGCAGATATATTAACGCACAAATATTAAAATTGTTATTTGGTTTTTTCGTATGCTCACAATCAACAATTGCACCAAGATGACGTCACGCACACAGCTGATTCTGTCAAAAACACAAAGAGCGGATTAGCGGTACCGCGATTGGCGCAATCTCTATTTCTCTCAATCGTGGTTAGTACATACATATGTGTGAAGATTCTGCAATGAATAATATCCACTAACACTATTTCTTGTGTTATTCAATCAATTACTTAAAGACACGAATAATTGCAGTTCCCTGTACCATACCGCTGCTGCTTGAGCAAACCATTATAATGAAAACAGCTCTTATAAAGATTTTATTTTGTTGCTTTGAAAAGAAAAGTTCTTTATATGTACAGTCTATCTTAAAGTGAAGCATTTTCATCTAAGCTAACAGGCTAACCTAATATTCGCGGCTTGCGTTTTGGTACGCACGCCGTCGAATTTTTTTTTTTGCGTCACCCGAAATTGGCTTGCGTGCGTTTGCATTAGATTTCATTGAGCGAAACGTCAAATCAAAATGTCACGCAGAACAAAAATTGGAAATGGAGTTAGCTTCATACGCACGCCGTTCAATTTCGGTTGGTCCCATACAAGTTGTATGTGCATGAGAAATTTTTGACAGTAAATTGGCGGCGTGCGTGAATATTAGGTTAGCCTGTAAGGGCCCGCTGTTGATTTTGAAATTTTAGCAAAAGTCATTATAAACCATTTATGAGATTGAAAACGAAAAACGTGGAGCGCATGCAACACAAATAATTAGATTTAATTGACAATAGTCAAACTTAGGGTTGCCAGACTTTTTATGCGCGAAATCAGTACGTTATACTTTTTCATGCTAAAAAATCAGTACTTTTCAGTACATTTTTATTCAATGCAAAATTATGAATGTAAGTAACAGATAATACTTTAAAACACCAGAGTACTTGTTTTTAACAATATTTTTGTATATAAATAAAATATAGTTTATAAAAAATAAAAGTGTTATTCACTTTAGTGTACACATCATTGTACACAGAAGCCAATAAATTATTTTATATTTATGACATATTCGAATAGTCATAATGAGATCATTTCCATCTTCAGTGTTTAAGTAGTCAAAGAATTCTACACATTTAATTTTAAACTTACTTTTAATTTGCAGTTCACATTACAAAAATTTTAATCAGAAGCCGGTTTCTCTCTTTGCGCCAGGAAGCAAACTTTATTATTAAAATCCTCTCAGTTGCTTTGTTTGAGTGTGGTTTTAAAAAAACAAAATTACATATTTTTTCAAACTGTGGTAAAATACCACTATTTAGAGACTTCATCTATAATTCCTCATGGCTTAAATTAATTTATTGAACTACGCAAAAACTTTTAAAGGCTAATAATTCGCTAAAAAGAGTATCTAACTCTATGTCTTGTATGCAAAACTCGTTTACAATGTCAGTAAGGGTGCGTTCAGAAATGCATCAAGCCAAAGCATCAGTCTGTGTATTTCTATACTATAATTGATGGAAATGTCAAATATGCGCAACCACGTTTAAAAGCTGAATTTGAAGTTAATTGCGTAAATAAAACATTTTCATCAATAATAGTTTAGAAATAAAAGATACTGATGCTTTGGCTTGATGCATTTCTGAACGCACCCTAAATTGTGAAAAAAGAATTATTGGCAAAAGCATATTCAAATTTTTTTTTATTTAACTGAAAGTTATTTTCGAGGTAACTAGCAACACTCGACAAAAAACGTCGGTCTTCTTTTTAAATAATTGAATCTCCATCATATTATAGCAACTGGTACGTAGCGACCCGGCGATATGCCCATAAAACGATTGATCTTTTCGTTGTATTAATTTCTTGGGCATATCAAACATTATCTGAAAAATGTCAACTATAATTAAATTATTTTCTTCTTACTTTTTACTGTACAGTTTATGGAAGTTCCAACATTATGTGAAAACGTTAAGAAAATCCTAAAGTATTTTGTTTGAATTGAAAATTCAGTACAAATCAGGACATTAGCGTACTGATTGAAGAAATGAATAAAATAAGTACAATCAGTACTGTACTGATATAATCAGTACGTCTGGCAACCGTAGTTAAACTACTAGAGCTTTAAACCTATGGATGGTACTATCGATACTATCGAATGGTTCTATTTTTTTGCACCATCTAATGATCGTTGCCACTATCGATAGTCTTTGTTTGAGGAAATATACATATTGTTTATATTATATCTGTGGTCATAAGCAATAACCGCATAAGTCGACTTCAGAAACAATGGAGTTATATATGCTGTCGTATTCTTCAACCCCTATTGCATGCGTATGTAGGGTTCGAACGATAATATCGATATTGAGTAAGCATCGATACTGAGGGTATAAAAATGAATACTTTAATACTCGATACTTTATTTGGTGATTTTACTCGATACTTTGCAAAGTACTCTTAGTATCGAATACTTTTTAAAAAACACACTTTTTAAATTTTTTCTTCCATTGGCAACTCAATTTTCTTTGCTTATATGGATTACTATCATTCAATTTTGTCCATCACTTAAGATCAACTGAAATTTCGTGTAGTCTGTTGCATAACATAAACCAAATAAGTTAAAGTTTATTGGCCTTATTCATTAAAAATAAAGTAGGTTTAAAGAGCTTAACAAAATGACATTTTCATACATTTTTCAGTTTATAAAACTTTTTTATTTATTTTGAATAAGGCCATTAAACTTTACGCAAAGTTCACGAAAATGCAGAATTTTTAGAAGCTTTTTGGATATGCAGTTTTGTAACATATTCAACTTTACGTGTAGCCTACTACCGTTAACTTTTAATTCAAACTGCACATTATTATACTAAAATTGAATAGGCTACAAAAATGCATACCCAAAAAGTTTACAAAAGTTCTTAATAAAATTTGAAGTTCGTGAAAGTACATATATATATGTATTAGAGTGGTTCATAAAAACACTCTTTTTGGAAATTCATAAACGCTATATCAGAATATTGTTATTTGTGATAAAAAAAGAGACATGTATTTTTTATTTTGAAAAAAAGTTTTTTTATGGTCGCGCTGGCCGGCTTTTTATAAAAACGCTGATGTTCTCAATTTTTTTATTTTCTTGACATGTAAAATGCAGCTAAAAATGTGGTTTTTAAATATAATTACTCTGGTATTATTGGGGAACTTGCACTTAATAGCACACCTGTCTTGGACAGTTAGAATGGGTCTAGGTCCCGAAAATATGCTCTCGAAAAGACACTAGTATTATTAAAACGTTGAAACTGCAGGATTTACGCATTGTCATTGGTTGGAACTTGTTACCAGGGGGTTCCTGGGGTTGCTAATTAGGAAACTGAAGTCAGTTTTTCAAAATTCAAAATGGCGGATCCAAAATGGCGAACCGTTTTTTAAAAAAAATAATTGGATTTGTTCGAAACCCGGCACTTGAGAGTTTTCGGCGTCGCCGATTACGTATCTGAAGTCAACTTTTTTAAATTCAAAATGGTTGATCCAACAGCGATCAAATAAAAAAAAAATACTGGAATTAAAACGTTGATATTGAACGATTTACGCATTGTCATGGGTTGGAACTTGTTACCAGGGGGTTTCTGGGTTTGCTGATTACGAATCTGATGTCAGATTTTCAAAATTAAAAATGGCGGTTAAGAGTTTCAAACAAATCCAATCATTTTTTTTTAAGTTGGTCGCCATTTTGGATCCACCATTTGGAATTTTAAAAATCTGACATCAGATTCATAATTAGAAAGCTCAGGAACCCACTAGAAACGAGTTTTAACCCTTGACAATGTTTAAAACGTTCAGTATCAACGTTTTAATTTGAGTACTTTTTTTTAATTCGATCGCCATATTGGATCCGCCATCTTGGATTTAAAAAAATTGACTTCCGATTCGTAATCGCCGACCCCAAAAACTCTCGAGTGCCGGGTTTCGAACAAATCCAATAATTAAAATAAAAATATGGACCGCCATTTTGGATCCGCCATTTTGAATTTCGAAAAACTGACTTCGGATGCCTGATTAGCAACGCCAGAAACCCCCTGGTAACAAGTTCCATCCCATAATAATGCGTAAATCGTTCAGTATCAACGTTTTAATTATACTAGTCTCTTTTCGAGAGCATATTTTCGGGCACTAGGCCCATTCTAACTGCCCAAGACAGGTATGTAATTAAGGGAATTTTCCCCAATAATACCAGAGTAATTATATGTAAGAACCACATTTTTAGCTGCATTTTAACATGTCAAGGAAATAAAAATATTGAGAACATCAGCATTTTTATAAAAAGCCGACCAGCGCGACCTCTAAGAAAACTTTTTTTTTTCAAAATAAAAAACACGTTTCTCTTTTTTTATCACAAATAACAATAATTTGAGGTAGCGTTGATGATTTTCCAAAAAAAAAATTTTTTGAACCACTCTAATATGTATGTATGTACATTTAACGTTAAAATTACTTCTAACGTGAAAGTAAGTTCTGCAATGAAATAAAAATTAAATATATTAAATTTTTATTGTTTTTATTTCAGGAAATAACTAGATATACGATTGAAGGATAAAATAATTTTAGTATCCCAAAAAACGTATTTTAATGAGTCGGATACTGAGTAGTAGCGATACTTTTTCCCGGATACTTTTAGAGTATCGATACCATGAGCTCGATGCCAGAATGAGTACTCAGTATCGATACAAAAGTCTCAAATTCCGAACCCTATGCGTATGTGAAGTCCCCAACTCGCCAGCTAGGCTACTTAAAAAGTTATAGGCGAAAATATTTTGGTTTCCCCATAAGGCTAATATTACAATCCAAATGCTTAAAACGTTTTTTCTGCAATTCAGGTTTTTCGACTTAAGCCAAAAACATAGTGGAGCGGCGAGCAAAAAGCATCGAGCAAAGCGTCGATTTTAAACGCATATGTTTCAATGGGAGACCGCATAGTGAAGAGCACATTCGGTACGCATGAGTCTGGCTGGACCCACATGCAAATTGTATGAATTTATATAGAAATTATGTGCAACATTTGTTCAATTAAACTTATTTATTTTATGTTATTCAAATATTTACTTAATTTAAGGGCTTTCTTTTTTATTTTATTATTTAAATACACTGGCGATTAAAACCGGGTGCATGTTCGACATTTTATTACTTACAGTAACATAACTTTTTTAATAATAAGCGGATTGCTTTGAAATTTTCAGCAATTTTTCCTTATTATCTAGGGTATAAAGCCCAGTAAACAGAAAAATTAACAAGTGATTCACAGCAAAAACGCAAGGCAACTATCTTCACTCAGTTTTGAACTTTTAGGAGGTATATATCAAGAGGATTGTGGAGACTTCTTTGCTTTTAATAGCGATTTTCATACGTCCGGGAATGCTCTCTACTGAGTTTTCTATGATTTCGCTTGGAATATTACCCCATTATAATTTTGCTCACCTCCAAAGCTCTTTCATGTTACTGGAGCTCGCTTGTGCTATGCTAATCCTCTCTTGACCACAGCGCTCAATTTTTCGATAGCTTTGAGGTCTGGGATTTGTGCTGGCCACCATGTTACATGTTTTTCTTTGTATGGTGTTTTTGAAGATGTTGATAAGGTGTTTCCCAAAAATATGCCTTTTTATCGTTTTGGAAACAATTAATTTTCGTTCCATCGGACCATATTACCCCTTTTAAGGGCAAAAGCTCCAATTCTCGTGACTTTTACAAAATTTAAGTGGCAGCTTAATGGCGTGGGATGTTTTGCTTGCTGGCATTTAGTGTCTTGGGTTAATATAAAAGGTATAATGAACATATCCTCCAAATAAATTTGCCGGACTTTGTAGACAAAAGCGCAAACCCTGCGGAAGAAGTTGTTTGCCAGCAGGACCGAGATCCAAAGGATTCTGAAAATGTTCGACACCGCCGGCTGCTTGGGAAAAATTTTCTTGTAATGAAGTGGTCAGCACAAATCCCAGACCTCAACACCATCGCAAAATTGAGCGCTGTGGTCAAGAGAGGATTAGCATAGCACAAGCGAGCTCCGAGTAACATCATTTTAGGTAACAAGTAATTTTTTGAAAAAAAACCGACTTCAATTCTCATTTAAAAAACTACATATACTAGTGAACCCGCATGACGTCAAAACGCCAACATTTAATTAAACTATTTAAACAGGTGAAACCCTATTCAATAACCTCTAAAAATATTCCTAATGATTAATCTAAACCATTTCTCAGTGGTGCTTTTAAAGTTTACGACATACAACAATACGACACTTACGACACCGTTGTGAATCCCCCAATAATTTCTTGTAACTCTTTCATTTGACATCCATCGCTCATATTTCATATAACTTGGGTATAAAATAGTTCAATTAGACTTCTTAAATAGGTGGCAACCCTATCCAAGATATTTCCAAACTACTACCTTCTTAAACCTCTTTTATATGACACCCATATAGCGATACCTTATTCACTTGCCAAATTCCTTTACATAATTAAAATTGAATAATTTTTTTTTTACATGTGGCAACCCTCCTATACATAGTTAAGTTATAAAACCTTTTCAAAACCATTTCGATTGCTACCCATATTTAATAATTGATTTAACTTATTAATTAATTTGAGCTCAATTTCTTAACAGGTGGCAACTTTTTTCGAAAAAGTAAAACCTTCTTGAACATCCACACCCTAAGCCCTTTAGTTTGGTACCTCAGTTTTGAAAATCGAACGGAGGGTGCGGATCTGAGGGCATTGATTAGTAAATACCTTTCGAAAAAATTAAACCAGTTTGCACATCTACAGGCCAAGCGCTCATGATCCACTGATCGGATCTTAACCAGATTAGTATGGGACCACCTCTGAGGTACTACCTTTCCGATGCAAAAAGAATTATCGGTTGACGTGGTCCAAAGTTATGCGGTAACATACATAAAAAAAAATATTCCGACGAACTGATAACCTCCTCCTTTTTTTTGGAAGTCGGTTAAAAATGCAAATCATCTCTTGCCATGCTAATTCAAAAATTCAAAATAAAACTTTGAAAAACGGTTGCATTCCTTCATTTTAGGTAAAAATTACATAGGAATATATGTGGGTCCAGCCAGACCTATGTGTTACGAATGTGATGTATTAATCAACATCTCTATATATCTAGCTTTATATATATGATACCAACACGATTTTTTACAGATTGGTAACTCACTAAACTTTAGTAAGCTACCTGAAATTTCAAGCCTCTAGCTATATTTAAAGTACCCTTTTTTGTAATTTGAAAATGGAAAAGGCCTGGCTGGACTCATGTGTCAGACGAAGGGTTAAACATCAATATTTTGTACCTATTACTAAGGTGACCATCCGTCCTTTATTTTAAAGGACAGTCCTTTATTTTAACCCCCTGTCCTTTATAACTTTTTTCAAAATAAAGGACGCCTTTTGTCCTTTATTTCTTGAACTGTCCTTTAAATCAGCTCTGCATTTTTCAGAGGTAATTTTTTAAACACAGAATATGAAAAATAAAAATGTCCCTTATAAAATATAATGAAAACCTTCGTCAGTTTGTTTCGCACCCCACTTAAGGGCTTTTATTTAATCGCACAGGAGAAGTTGTGCTCAGGAACGTGTTGCACGCTGAGTTTCCAGTTCCACTGAAAGAGAACAATATACCCCCTGCTGCACAATGGTTCAAAACTGGCATTAAGTGTTCGTAATTCACTGAAGCCTTTATTTTTTGTCAATTGATTTGATCATTTTTTTTATGAATGCTTATAATATTTGCAAGAGACCAGTTGAGCCTGATTTGTGAATTTTTATTTGGTTATATTAAATTTTTTAGTGAAAAATGCAGAAAAAGTGGCAATTTCGAAGAAAATGTATTCTCCTGTTCCAGTTAATAAATATAACATAAAAAAACTAGTTGAAAACAGTTGTATGCTTCTCCCAAAACGAAAAAATTACAAAAAAAAATGTTGTGAAAAAATGTTCACCAAAAAATTTTTTTTTTGTTTTTTTGTTTTTTAAATTGGTTGAAAAATGAAGACTCCGGAACATTAAATTCCAATTTTGAACCACTGTGGGCTGGCTTCGGCGTGCAGTATGAATTATGGTAAACGCATTTTGGCAGCAAAGGATGGCGAAGTCCTGGAAAAGGATATGGCTTCATTTTTCGGAATCGGTTAATTAACTGGTAAATATCTGATTTAAATTACGATATGGGTAAGGTACTTTTATCATACAAGTTGTATGTACGTATTCCCAACTCATTTTGAAAATTATTTCCTTTATTTTACGTTGGTTACTATGGTCACCGTACCTATTACCGGGCTTTACACAGTGCAAGTATTGAATTTAATTCTGTTTACTAGTAGTAGAGAGGGGTTGAGAAGAAAAGGGAAGAGTGCATGTGCGTCTTCATCAGGGATGTTCCGAATATTTGCATTCGCATTCGTTATGCGAATGATTTGCACCATTTTACAAATTCGCATTCGACATTCGCATCAAATGATACGAATATTTTGGGAATGCGAATGTGTACCAGTCCACTCTAATATTGTTGAAATGGCTATAAGCCTGCCTAACCAGGGTGCGGACAATAACCGGCTTTTAGCTTCAGGCGCTAAACGGTTAAGTAGTATATCAAGCAAATTGATGGGCCTTCAATAAGTAAAGCGAAAGCAAAGGCTCGGATGTAGAATCTGGAGACATTGAAAAATGTGAAATTAAAACTCAAATGAAGGCCTATCTTAAAAAAAACGAGCTTATCTGGGTAAAAATCCTCTCGATTGGTGGAAAACTAAACTAAAATACGACGAATTGACAGAGCTGGCCCGCAAATATTTGAGCGCACCACCCGCCAGCGTTCTAAGTGAGCAATTGTTCAGTGCAGCCGGCCTTATATACGAGCCTCTAAGAAATCGCCTCATATATAATATGCCCCTTTTGAACTTGGACTACTAGATTAAAACACTGTATACGTTAAGCAATCGTTCAATGTTCTAATAACTTAAAAAAAATTTAAGTAATAAAAACGATGACTTAAGTTGATTATAGTTTTTTAGTTTTCCGCAAATTCGCATTCGCATTCGCGAATGTTAAAAATATGATATTCGAAACATCCCTAGTCTGTACGGTTAACTGGTTCCAAGTTTCTTGCTTTGCTTTTGACATTTTCATTATTGCCCATTTAAAGAACCACAAACTGAAATTCTTCAAAATTTAAGCATGTAAAAGCAAATAGAAAACACAAAGGAGAATTAACGAGTGATTCTGCGTCGATGGAAGAAACTAAAAATTTAATTTTAAAATTTAAAATTTTGGAGATTCTTGTATTTCCTTTTGATACTTTGAAGCCTGTTGAAGCCGTGGTACGGTTCGGCTATTTGTACAATGATTTGGGTTCTTGTAGCACATGCTTGAAATATGAACTTTTCCGTAAATTTTGGAGTGAGTTCTATACAAAAATACTGTGGCGTAGCCGGAGTTGGACTGATGAAAGTTTTTTGGTAATACATACAGTTTTCTTTACGTTTACAAGCGATTTTTTTCTACGATTTGGTATTTAAGGTTTTATTTTATCGGTTTAAAATATTATTTGTTTTTGTTATATTTTTTTTTGGCCTTTATAACAATTATATTCAACAATTTATATTGAGCTCGAGGCCGTTTTAAATAAAAATTTTTATTGTGGAAAAGCAACAATAATTTGAAAAAATGGTAGAACTGATAGCTATTTCGGAAATCACCACATTTCCTCATCAGACTTCTTTCAGTAGGATTCGAACCGACGATCCCACTGACTCAGCCAGTTGCCTATGCACCGTGCTAAGTACGCCTTGTAAATTATCGTTTGCTTTTTTCCACTATTTTCATTTTTAACCGACTTTCAAAAAAGGAGGAGGCTATCAGTTCGTCGGAATCTTTTTTTTTTTTATGTATGTTACCGCATAACTTTGGACCACGTCAACCGATTTCGATAATTCTTTTTGCATCGGAAAGGTAGTGTCTCAGAGGTGGTCCCATACTAATCTGGTTAGGATCCGATCAGTGGACCATGAGATATATATATATATATTTTTTTTATATGAGAGTTGAAGTCGGTTTTTTTTTGCTAAAAATTACTTGTTGTTATGCCAACACAATCAAGCGCAGCTATTCCGCTGCAATTCACTTGATCATGTGGTTGTTGGTACTGATGGTTTTTTTGCTAAAAATCCTATTTTTAGAATGTTTAACTTTTAGGTGTGCTCGTCCTTAAGTTATTTGTTTTTGTTATTTTTTTTTGGCCTTTATAACAATTATATTCAACAATTTATATTGAGCATAGGCAACTGGCTGAGTCAGTGGGATCGTCGGTTCGAATCCTACTGAAAGAAGTCTGATGAGGAAATGTGGTGATTTCCGAAATAGCTATCACTTCTACCATTTTTTCAAATTATTGTTGCTTTTCCACAATAAAAATTTTCATTTAAAACGGCCTCGAGCTCAATATAAATTGTTGGGTTTAAAATATTTTAAAAATCGAATAGGAAGGACAAAGTTCAATTCTTCAGGAACTAAACAAAAAGTTTATATAAATAGACTCGTCAATGCACTTGAAAACACGGTGCTGCAAAAAAAATCATGAAATACACCCGAAATAAAACCTAATGTAGGTTGTAGGTATGGTCGAGTACAACATTAAAATAGGTCCCGTATAGTTCCCGAACCCTCCATTTTTTTACCAAACAAAACGTTATTTTCGTACTTGATGCACTTATCTATTAATAGCTTAGCATTTTTGCATCCGATATTAAAAACCGAACAGGTTTGAAAAGAAGATTTATAGACCTTTAAAACGACGTATAACAATATATTATTAGACTGAGCTTATTGGGAGTTTTCATGGGGTAAATTTGAATGAGCCCCTATTTTTCTTCAATTTTTGAACTTTGATCATCGCTAATTTGAAAAATTTCTATGAAATTTGCCAAATATGTAGCATTTATCTTAAAGAATATTTATTTTCGAATAAATTGATACCTCATCCAATTGCATAAAAAGTGTTAAGCAATTTCAGCCAAAATACGGCCTTGAATGTTTTTTGTGTGTAGGTTCCGGACGTGCAGATTTTTTGAGCAGTGTGGCTAAGGGGTTAATAAATATATACTCAAAATTGATACATACACTGGCTCTTAAGCAAAAAAAATGTTTTCATACAAATTTAGGAAAATGGGCGAGGCACCGCCGACTTATATCATATATATGTGTATCAAAAACTACTTGGCCGATCTCAACCAAATTTGATATACACATTGCGCTTGGCCTCCTTAAGCGCTAACAAAACCCACGTGCTCCGCCCACATAACGGTAATTTCAAAAAACTCAAGGCTAGCTATATTTCAAAGGGGGTAATGTTTGGGCGATTTAAAGAGAAATCAAGACGGTGCTTAAGGAGGAAATTTGGTCAAGATCGGTCTAGTAGTTTTTGAGATACGCATATATGATATATGTGGGCGGTGCCACGCCCATTTTCCTAAAATTTTATGAGCAATAAATTTTTTTCCTAAGAGCCATTGCATATATCAATTTTGAGTAAATATTGATGAAACCCTTAGCCACACCTCTCAAAAAATCTGCACGTCCGGTACATACACACAAAAAAATTCAAGGCCGTATTTTTGCTTAAATCGCTTAACTTCGACAATTTTTATGCAATTGCAATAGATGAGGTATCAGTTTATTCGAAACTAAATGTTTTTTTAGATAAATACCATATATTTGGCAACTTTCATAGAAATTTTTTAAATTAGGTTTTGTTTTTTTGTAGCCCCGTGAAATTATCCGATACTATCGATAGTATCGATAGTTTCAATGCAAACTATCGAAAACATCGAATGGGACGACTATCGATAGTTCTACAGCTCTACAAACTACATAACATAGACCTAAAATTTCTACAGCGTACAAGTACAAATTTATTCATATATCCACATTCATACATATATTACCCTTCATATCAATTCAGGTTTTTTACATGCGCCCCACGCTTTTCATTTTCAATCTCATAAATGGTTTATAATGACTTCTGCTAAAATTTCAAAATCAAAAGTTATCTATACAAATTCTTTGGGACTAAGAAATATTATTTTCTACTTTTTAGTCCATTTATAAAAGCGTTGTATGTACATTAAAAAGTTTTTTTTTTATACTATTTATTTTCGACTTTTTAGTCTTGTCTGTACAAAATTTTGAAACAGATATTAAAATAATTATAAACATTATAATTAGTATAAATTAGTATAAACATACATATGTACATACATATATATAGCAGCAGTTAATTTCATTTAAAGAAATGGCCGTTCAGTTCCGCTGAAGCGTATGTAAATAGTGCATATATTTAGGCGCAATATTTAACTTCTTCGGGCGGGGCGACATCTAGAGTCTTCTAATTGTGTCTCGCTAATATGATGCCTACAATGAGGTTCATATCTAGATTAGGTTGATATCTAGAATTTGCCATAAATAGCTTTGCTACATTTATAGTATAAATGGTGGTCTGGACTAGGGATGTTGCGAATGTGGAATTTTAGACATCCGCGGATGCGAATGCGGATGTTTAAAAGCTAACATCCGCGGATGCGAATGCGAATGCGGATGTCAAATATTTTTAAGAAATAATTTTGGTGAGTACATTAAGTGATTTAGGTAAATAAAAAAAGGAAAAGTTATTAATTATTAATAATATTTTTTTATTTAGTACTTCATCAAAAAATTGTAACATTGTATTTAAGAAAGAGTAATTTTGCTGCCTTTTCGGATTACAGCCTGTTTCCTAACGGGTCGTAAATCAAACCAGCGCCACTAAATAACTACTCGCTCGAGGCAACAAAGTTGAAAAATTTGAGACTTGACAAAATTGTAAATTCTTTTCGATTGACGCTGAACTAGTTGAGAGGACTTTCAGCTATGTTTCTTTTTTTATTACGGTGCAACAATTCCTTTTTGGGAATTGCATCGAGGCTGCAAATGTCGGATGTATCCTCCTGACTTTCATCTTCACAATCTACTTAGCATCATGGCCAGATCGTTGTTTAAACACCATTGTGTTCCAATTTTGATTGTTTCAGAATTTGAAGAACCTGTTACGACATCAGCTTTTAGTTTTTATACCCGAGCGCACTTGTGCACAAGGGTATATTAATTTTGTTCACATAACGGTTGTTTCTAACAGCCAAAACGAATCGAGATAGATATAGACATATATATACATAAATGCCCAGAATGAATAGAGAAGTCGATTAAGCCATGTCTCTCTGTCCGTCTGTCCGTCCGTCCGTGTACACGATAACTCGAGCAAAAATTGAGATATCAAAACGAAATTTGGTATGTAGATTTCCATTTATCCAAGGTAGGTTGGTATTGAAAATGGGCGAAATCGGACTGCAACCACGCCCACTTCCCATATGACGGTAATTTCCAGAAATAAGATAACTGTGATATTTTAGGAACTACTGACGATAATTCACTCAAAATTGATATTTACAATAATTTTCAGCCGAGAAATAAGATTATAGATTTTTGGAAAATAGGTGTAGCCACGCCCACTTATGGTTACATGTGTATATATTGGTAACCGCTACACCAATTTCTTCCAAACTTGGCACAGTTATTGGGCTTGGTACAATGTACCAAATGGCAGAAAATTTTTTAAATCGGACAAGAACCACGCCCACATCCCATATAATGGCAATTTAGAGAAATACAAAATCTTCAATAAATCAGTAAATATTAAAGATAATTTATTCAAAATTGAAGGTTGCAACAATTCTTTACCAGAAAATACGTTTATGATAAAATTTTGGAAAATGGGCGTGGCACCGCCCACTTATGATCGCATATATGTATCTCGGTAACCGTTATACCAATTTGTACCAAACTCGGTATGGTTATTGTGCTTGCCACATAAAAGCAAACTGTTTAAAATTATTGAAATCGGACTAAAATTACGGCCGCTTTTCCTATAACGGTAAATTTCAGAAATGCTTGAAACTTCAATATTTCGAAATTTAAGGACGCTAATTTACTCAAAATTGATACACCCCGGCTTACCATGTAGCGGTGGCCTTCGGAAAGGTGAAAAAACATTTATTAATACTTGCGCCGGGTATTTAATGTTTGGACTTTCTTACTTGTTAATCCTGTTAGCGAGGTGAATATGGCAAATAAATTGTTATTTTCAGGAATGAAAATTTCGAAGAAAATTCTCTTTTGAAAATCGTGGCTGCCAGCAGAATGAATTTAAAATCTTGTTATTTTGTTAAAGAGGTACCGCGTTTTTTATAATAATTTGAATCATGGAATCACGGACGATAAAGGTCTCAGATTTGCTTAGTTCCCGGGTGACTTCTTGGAAAGGTTCTCCTGTAATGAATACCTTGTAATTAGTTTTTTTTATTAGTTAGCTGAACTCGACTTTTCCTAGTTGCAGGCAGTCACAATTAATTACTCACCGCTAACGGTACCATAAGCTATCAAATCAAATCCGTTTTGTTGTTCCATTCCATGCGCTCAATGTGTTTTGATATATTTTTTTGAGGCGAATGAACGCAAATTTTCTGAAATGCAAAAAACCACAACTAATAAATTTTTGTATTGCCTAAAACGATGTGTCGACTTATGATTCGATGATGCATCATAATCAATCAAAAAGTTAATTTTGGATTTTTAGTTAGTTACATATTTTTGTATATCAGCGACGATATGAGTTAGGCCCTTTCCATACTATAATAACAATATATTACATGCCAAGTCCCACTCCTCAATAGATATAAAATTCACCTTGAATTAATTCTTATTTAATTTGTGAACTTGGCTGTCGACTTATTTACATATCATTTCATCTTTATTTCGATGCAATTTAATTTAGACAAATTACACAAAATTAAAATAAATGTTTTTTGTTTTCGAGCTGATTAGTCTTTCAGGAAACACGGAACTTAAGAATAATAAGTTTTATGAGAAAAAAATAATTACACTTTTCTAAGAAAAAGTAGAAAAAAACTAGCGATGCATCCAGTTTTTTCAACAGACCTTTGACAAATAATATTCGATAGTTACATAATTCTTAACTAATTAAAGGTAATCTTTTAACGCGCAAATAGTGGACTCTCTTTATAGCCAGCCGTTGAATATACGAAAGAAGGTCGACGTAGGGGAAAGTCTTAACGTAGCATCTCCACAGGCAAAAAAATGTTGGCTAAAATTTTTTGTTTGCCAGCATTACGTTTTATCAGTGCACTTGCACAATATTCGCATTCACAAAAGCTCCGCATTGATTATTGCGAATGCGAAAGCGAATGCGAATGTTAAAATTTATGCGGAAATTCCGCGGTTGCGAATGCAAATGTGAATATTCGCAACAACCCTGGTCTGGATATACAATATTGCAAGTTGAGAAAAGCGTTGTAAAAAGCTGTTAAGTGAAGATCACACGATTTGTACATTTGTACGGATTTGTACATTTTGGCAGTGAAAGAGTGGTGTTGTTTAGAAATTTGAGTTCAGCTCAATAAAAAGATTTCAGAACAACACCACTCTGTACATGCCAAAATGTATAAATCGAGTGATCCCTGCTTAAGATGAAGACAAACAGAGGGAGCTGAGAAAACTTTAAAATTTAAAACTAACATAAGTGCATAGCATACATATATATCGTCGTATAAACTGCCCATCGACCAGTTGCAAAACCGCCTAAATAGCCATTGTGACAAAAACGAGATTTGGTAACCCTGAACTCCAGGCATCGAGATTTATGCATAAGAATCGTAAAATCGTTACTAAAACAACGGATTTGTAAAATAATAGCTAGAGAAAATACCGCCTATCAAGGCAATGCCTTCAAAGAAAAACAGTTTTTTCGCTCTAATAAAAAATTTTAGTGCCTAAAATAGCCGGTTTTGCAATTGGTCGATGGGCGGTTGTGCAAAAACATCGCCGATTTGTATATCCGTACATGTGTACATATGTACGCTCTTAAAACGAATCCACGGGAAATTAAAATTTTTGTAACGTTGCTAGAGCACTTTTCAGATTTATGTCTTTAACACCAAATTATTTCATTAACACATGATTGCGTAGACGCTGAAACCGAATCGCAAACGCACTGTAGAAAGTTTCACGCTGTCAAACGAAAACAATTGACTAAGGGCGGGTTAACACAAACCGGAGTTAAAATGTCTATAATGACGTCTAGTAACTTTGACGAAAGCTTAACTTATTTTATTTTATTCATTTTAGTGCAGTTTTAAAAATCTTTTGTTAAAAAAACGTTTGTTACACCATTTTATTTTATTCCTTTGATTGTACATGTTAAATAAAAGCTTGTTCTTAAAACCATATTTTTTTTTACATTATATATTTTATTTTTATTTATATAACGAAAACAGCTCTTATAAAGGTTTTATTTTGTTGCTTTAAATAGAAAAGTTCTTTAAATGTAAAGTCTATCTCAAACTTAAGCATTTTCATCTAAGTTAAGGGCCCGTTGTTTAATGTATGGCTATCACCAGTACATCACTATCGAAGATTTCGACATCATGCATATAACATGTGATCGATAAAGCAGTTGTTGTATTTAACCCGAGCTTCCGATTTGTGTTAATCAGACATTGAACAACGGGCCATAAGGGCCAATTTCCAATGAGTAGTTAAACGGCACTTAAGTTTAATTGTGGATTGCTGTTTAAATTCCATTTACTTTCCAACTTTATTTAAATATGCCAATCAATTTGCAGCCCTGCTGCTTGTTCCTTGAAATTGTTGTTGCATTTGCTTGTTTGTTTACATTTTGTGCTGAACAGCTGATTGTTTTTTGGTGGGATTGATTAAACAACCTACCAATCAATCTTGGTTGTTTGGTACAAACACAGGGTTGCATATCTCATATTTAAATAGCCAATATTGGCCATTTAAGTTCAGTTTAAATGTATGATCTGAAAATGAATAATGAAAGTTAAAAAACAATCTCTACTTAAGTAGGCCATCTGAAATTGGGCCTAAGCCTTTTGACCACTTCGGTATGTTAATTATAGACAATTATTTTCCGTTTACCTTTAGCATCCCATGGCACACGACTGTGCAGCATAAACCACATCGCCTTAACAGTATTCAGAAGAAACACATTGTACACAGGGCTGCCAACTTGGCTCAAACCGTGCCATTTTTGGCCGTATTTTACTTTCTTCAAATGGTACTTAATTTTTCAATTTGGCACTTTTGAAAAATAATAATATTTCAATTCATTTTTGTGAAATCTTTTGCGTGTACTTCTTTTTGTCAACTAAAATTTTCTAATTTCTATAGTGTATACAACTAGTTTATTTTACTTTGCATTGGACTTTTGTTTTGGGAGTGTATTTGTAATTTTAATGCTAAATGAGGAGAACTAAAAAGAATGACAGCTTTTTTGGCACTTTTATTTTTCTATTTGGCACATTTTGGCGCTGTTTTATCCTCAATATGGCCCTTCATAGCTAAGTACAATTGGCAACCCTGGTCGTACTAACTGAAATTTTTTCCGCAGCGCGGTAGTAGAAGTACCTACAGTGCCGAACAGAAGTATTGGCACAGTGAATTTTTCGCAATATATGCAAAGTTCTTTATTCTAATTTATTTCCGATAATTTTTTATAAAAATATTGTTCATTCTACACCAGAAAACATAATAATAAAATCTCTAAACTTTGTGCAAAACTCAGGACAATTTATTAAATTTGCACACTAATTTGCAACTTTTTCATTCAGATTTTTTAGAAATAGAAAGATTTTTTATAGCCCATTCAAATTTAGTATAACAAAGTGCAAGTTTGAAGTCGCTAGAAAATCGCATTGATTTTTAGTAGTTTTTTTTCGCGCAAGTTCTTCCATACAAAGAAATTCGACAATTATTTTTTGTATGGAGAAAATGAGCAACACCTTCCACTAAAAAAATTGCCAAAAATCAACGCGATTTTCTAGCAACTTTAAACTTGCACTTTGTTATACTAAATTTGAATGGGCATACTTAGAATTTTTCTAAAAAATCTGAATAAAAAGTTGCAAATTAGTGTGCAAATTTAATAAATTTTCCTGAGTTTTGCACAAAGTTTAGGGATTTTATTATATGTTTTCTGGTGTAAAATGAACAATATTTTTATAAAAAATTATCGGAAATAAATTAGAATAAAGAGCTTTTCATATATTCCGAAAAAATCACTGTGCCAGTATTTCTGTTCGGCACTGTATGTATGTATCTACACTTTTAAGATGCATGCATATGAATTATACATGGCTTTTATTGTATTTCCATAACTCCCTGTGTGATTAAACCAAATAATGTAATTCTTAACAGAAGTGCTTAGAACTTAAATTAGAATGTAAACACTGTTGAAGTTGATTTCCTTACTAGCGCCAGCAACTATACTTCTTGTTTACTACCGCCGGCAGCTTTAACAATTTTATAGTGGTTTTACGTTCTTTGGCAAAATACGCTCTGTTAGCCATAAATTTTACTATGTTTTGGCCGCCTTTGTATCAAGACCCCTAGACCATAGAGGGAATTCATTTATATCCTAAATTGCATTGTCATCGTGATTGGAACTATGCTGAAAATTTCAAGTCTTTACCTTGTCGGGAAGTTAATTTAAAATCGATTGGAAATTTCCGCGGGATGACCAAGTTAAATAAAAGCTTGTAAAAAATGATGGCTTTATTATACAAAAATTCCGAAAGTCCTCTGTCACGGGTGGGACAACGTTTGCCACAAGTAGGACACGTACGCATTTTTATATGAAAATAAGCTTTTAGTGTGGTCCATATATAAAGATTAGTTATTAAAAAACATAAGAAGCCAAGTAGGGGTTAAATTCATTCACGTTTTATCTTAGGATGGTGCCTTTTATATAGAAGAAAATGGTTAGCACCGTCAGCCAAAAAAAAAAAATATTAATAAATAATATAAAAAAACTTTTTAATATACAACGCTTTTATAAATGGACTAAAAAGTAGAAAATAATATTTCTCAGTCCCATAGAATTTGCTTTGATAACTTTTGATTTTGAAATTTTAGCAAAAGTCATTATAAACAATCTATGAAATTGAAAATGAAAAACGTGGAGCGCAAGCATTCGATTTAATTGACAATAGTCAAACTACATAACGTAGACCTAAAATTTCTAAAGCGAAAGTAGAACTTTGAAATCGATTTTAAGCGGTCGTTATTCATATACCCACATACATACATACATATATTACTTTTCATATCAATTCAAGTGTATTACATGCGCCCACGCTTTTCATTTTCAATTTCATAGATTGTTTATAATGACTTTTGCTAAAATTTTAAAATCAAAAGTTATCAAAACAAATTCTATGGGACTGAGAAATATTATTTTCTACTTTTTAGTCCATTTATAAAAGCGTTGTATATTAAAAAGTTTTTTTATATTATTTATTTTCTACTTTTTAGTCCTGTCTGAATAAAATTTTGCAATAGATATTAAAATAATTCAACGATATTAATAGAAAGGTGCACACACATGCATTTACATATGTGTGTACATACAAACGAGCACCAATTAATTTTATTTAAAGAAATGGCGTGTCGTCTATTTCCGCTGTAGCAAACGTAGTACATAGGGCGACATCTAGATGTCATCTACCTCGCCCTATTCACTACAGCTGTCGCCCTATGCACTATGCTTTTTTATAGGAACTTTTGAAAGCTTTGCTTTGGTGTCGGACACACAACATTGAAAGTTTCTGAATCCACAACATTGAAAGTTTTTGGACGCACAACATTGCAAGTTGATAAAAGCGTTGTAAAAAGGAACGCGATTTCCTAGCGTCTTCAAATTTTCACTTTTAAGTACTTAATTTTAATGGACTAAAAAACTGCATACCTAAAATTTCTGAACAAAAAGTTTAAAATTGTTGGGTGTAATTGTTAAAGTTTGTTGAATTTTTATAATTTTTGTAAGAAGTTTGAAATGTAGATTTATGTGGTTCTAGTTAGGTAATGTGCTAGACTTTTATAAAAAAAAAACTATAAACATTAGATAAACAAAATAAAAAACCAAAACTGGTCTAAATGTAACTTAACTTAATCAGCTGACCACAAGGGTATACAGATAATGGACGAGTCCGCGCATCCCCCTCCTCCCCTGCGCCCCCCGCAATAAACAAATAAAGCTTATAAGCCTCTACCTACCTCTGACAACTGTTCCACACATAGCTGTCACGGGTGGGACATGCTTACCTATTGAATTACTCTTATCTAACTACGTGGAAACGACAATGAAATTCTAATATCTCACAACAAACACGAAACACAACCTCAACTTCTGTAATAAAATATAAAAACTTTTAGCTTTTTTTGTCAGGGGTGGGACAAGACCAATACTGCTTAATAATAACTCATAATCTATATATTAATACGCTACCATACATTTTGTCTCCTTTCGTTTGGCGATTCTACCGAACCGATTTCAAAACCAAGAACACCGTTGGAAAGGCATTTTTTCCGTAGATGAGCAGAGTTTTTGTGGTTTTACAATTGGTTGAAAATTACCGCCAAAACCGTCGTTTAAACATTTTCGAATTGTGTATAGATGTTGCTGCAACATGTTCAATTTGACATGTTTCGCCTGTTGTTTCACTACACATTTGAAATAAAGCTTTGAAATAAAGATAAATATGAAGATGAAGGAATAAATGATAACGATGAAGTCAAAAAAAAGAAGGCAAAAGTGAAGATAAAGACGAAAATGGAGACAATGACAGATACATAAGAATTAGGGTAACTGAAAGGGTAAGAACATTTCTTGAATTTATGAAGTGAAACTTCTTTAGCGCCAGTTGGTTGGTTGGGAGTAAATTGTCAAATTCAAGGGGAATAATGCACATGGAAATGGTTCTCAGCGGCTTAGCGGTTTGAGAATAAAAACAAAAGCAAAGATGCCAAAGTAAAGATCAAAGTAAATTAAAACACTTTAAGGTAAAGGTGAAGAGGAATATGCAAAAATAAAGATATATATAAAGAAAAGGATGAGGATGAAGATCGATATTGTTATCGATATAAAACTCGATATTTTTATTGATATAATAATCGATATTGCTATCGATAAAATAATCGATATTTTTATCGATACTGTTATTGATTAAATAACCGCTATTGTAATCGATATAATAATAAATATAATAATCGATATTGTTATCGATACAATAATGGATATTGTTATCGGTATAATAATAGATTAAACAATTGATTTTGTTATAGATTTAGTCGATCCACGGATACTGCGCTGTATGCCTTAACGGAGGAAATACAAGGGGCCTTTGAGTGTGATGAGGTGGTGCTCTGTGCCTTCCTCGATATCGAGGGGGCCTTCGACAACGCCTCCCATTTGGGAGTCGACAGAGCTCTTGGGAAACATAACGTTCAGCCAACCATCCGAAGATGGATAGCAAGGTAACTTCAGACCAGGATTGCCGAAACTGAAGTCGGTGACAGCGTCGTTCAAATACAAACGACGAAAGGGTGCCCACAAGGGGGGGTATTATCTCCTCTACTGTGGAGCTTAGTTGTGGACGAACTCCTACAGATACTCACTAACGAGGGCGTCCGCTGCCAAGGGTACGCGGACGACATAGTGATTATCGCTAGAGGGAAGTTCGCAAGTACTCTCTGTGACATCGTCCAAAAAGGACTTAACCTTGCGAAAAGGTGGTGCACAGACGTAGGTTTAAATATCAACCCTTCTAAGACAGCCATAGTCCCCTTCACCAAGAAACGAAATCTCCAGGGGATGAGGAACTTGACCTTGGACGGGGTCGCAATCAGTGTCGCTACAGAGGTTAAGTATCTGGGGCTTACCCTGGACTCCAAGCTTCTGTGGAGGGCCCATGTTGATGCGGTCACCTCTAAGACCACGAGAGCGATGATGGTGTGCAAACGTCTGACGGGTAAATCCTGGGGGTGCACTCCGAGGATCCTCAGATGGATGTACACCATGATAGTGAAACCAATAGTGACTTATGGTGCGGTGGCTTGGTATTCCAGGACTACTATTGGAACGGTGAGGCAGACCCTCTCCAAGATTCAACGTCTGGCATGTGTTTGCATCACGAGAGCAATGCGCACATGCCCGACGGCAGCGCTAGAGGTAATGCTGGAACTCGAGCCACTGCATCTCTCAATTGAACAGGCTGCAAAGCGAACCCTCCTTAACTTTGCGAGAGAGGGCTTCGGCAAAGGCAAGGTGTTATCATCTAGGAACAGGGACAAGCTAGGTACCCAGCTCCCCCTGGCTTTGTTCCCCAGGGACGATATTAACAGAGAGGTGGTATTCAAGAGAAATTTCAGGACCCACACTTATAGCAAGGCGACCTGGTGTACCTCTATTATGGAGAGTCACATAAGGATAAAGGATACTTATACTAAGTGATAGCCAGGCGGCACTAAGGGCCCTCGCATCATTCGAGATCAGGTCTTCCTTGGTTAGGGAGTGTGTCGAGAGGCTCAATGCTCTGGCGGAGGTCAATGATATCCAACTAATGTGGGTACCAGGGCACATGGAACTGAGGAAGCTGATTATCTGGCCAGAACGGCCGCTTCCTCGACCCCGATAGGACCTGAGCCCTTTCTGGCAGTAGGACCAAACACCATAAAGGAAATGCTCAGAAGGGACAACAGCAAACTGAGGGAATTACACTGGCTTGGCACCATGGGCTTATTAGGAGGTTACAATCTGTCAAGATACAGGCTTCTCATGGATCTCCCAAAAGAGAAACTAAGGATTATTACAGGTTTTTTGACGGGCCACTGTAGGCTCAGAGGGCACCTGCACAAATTAGGTATCTAGTCCAGCGACCTGTGTCGCTTTTGCGATGCAGCCAAAGAGACTCCTCTACACCTTCTTATGGAGTGTGATGCCATTGCACGCAGGAGGTATAGGAGCATAGGGCATGTCTGGCCAAGAGAGGAGCACATACACTCACTGTCCCCGGGGTCTATTATGAAATTTATAGACACTCTGGGGCTGGTTGATGTATTGTGATGAGCTAGGGGCACAATAGACCTACTGGTCGCAGTGCCATACCCAACCAACTATCTATCTATCTATCTATAGATTTAGTCATTTATATGTTAATGATAGGTACAATAATCGCTACTAATGATTGTTATATTTATCGATGAGTTAATCGATTTTACAATCGTTGTATTTTTCTATATGTTTATGGATATTGTTATCGGTATTTTTCTCGACACAGTTATCAACATCATGATCATTGATCATGATATTGCATCACATAATATGATATCACATCACGCGATATCACGTGACATGACATTATATGATATGACATCACATTATATGGCATGTCAGCACATGACTTGACATCACATGATATGACATCGTATGACATGACATGGCATTACATGACTTTGCATCACATGATATGACATCATATGGTATGACATCATATGACATGACATCACAGGATATGACAACACATGACATGACATCCTCTCACATCACATAAAATCACGTCACATCTCATCACGTAATCGCACCTCATCTCATCTACGTGAAAAGAAAAAGAAAAGGACATAAGCAAAGATGTGAAAGATAAAAACAAAGATGAAGACCAAAGTAAAGTTACCGATTTCAAAACCAAAAACACCGTTGGAAAGGTAATTTTCTGTAGATGAGGAGAGTTTTTATAGTTTGGAATTTGTTTGAAAATCGTCGTTTAAAAATTTCCATATTTGTGTATGGTTGTTTTTGCAACCTGTTTAATTTAAGCTGTTTCGCATTTTGTTTTACTTCGTATTTGAAATAAAGATAAATATGAAGATAAAGAAACAAGTGATAACGATGAAGACAAAAAAAGGCAAAAGGGAAGATAAAGACGAAAATTGAGATAAAGGCGAAAATGGGGATAATGAGAAATACATAAGAATTAGGTTAACAGAGTTGAAATTTTCCGATAGGAATCGAAATAAAATCAGCCATAAAGGTTACTGAAATTTATCGAATCATCGAAGTTTATAATTATCGAAATTTATCCATGCTTATTAAGTTATCGCAACGTATCGAATTATTCAAACTGATCAATGTTTGCTAAGTTCTCGAAATTTATAGACACAGAAACTTAGTTGCCCAAATTTACGGTTAGTTATCGAGCTATAAAAACGTGTGGGATTAACAAAATTTTTCAAGTTAAAGAAATGTATTAAGTTATCGATATTTATTGAATTATCATTATTTATAGACTTAACGAAATATATCGAGGTGTCGTAATACATGGAGTTCTTTCAACTTACAGAGTTATCGATAATTATTGATCTACTGAAATTGGTTGGTTCAACGAAGCGAAGTTTATGGAACTTTCAAAATATATCGATTTATCGAAATTTCAAAGGTTATATAAGCTTATCGATTTATCACTGCTTATCGAATTTAATCGTCTTAACAGAGTGTAACGAGTTATCAAAATGTTTAGATAGTTTTCGAAAAATGTCGAGATGTCAAAAGTTAAAATTTATAAAGGTATCCAAAGTTTTTACATTTTTGAGTTACCGAAATTTATCGAGCCATCGAATTTCACAGTTATCTAAATTGGTCGAGTTAACGAATTTTGTTGAGTTATCGAATTTTAGTGTTCTTGACATTCATCGAACTATCGATATGTATCAAATCATTGAAATTTATCGATAAACTTGAATGTATCGGGTCAATTCCAAGTCCTGCCGAAATCCTCCAAAGACCTTCTCAGATAAAAAAAAGTTTAGTTACGTTTTAGCAGAAGATTTTCCGGTTAGTTAATTTGTACCGTATAAGTTTTGCTACGTGTTAAGTTAGAGAACCTCTCCAAGGCTTATAAAACTAGAAACACTGTCGAATTTCGACAGTAACTGGCACTCTAGTATAGATAAATCAGTCACATATTTTAGCATATAACAATATTTTATTAAAAGCAGATGAGTTCTACTATATATTTTTCTTAACAAACACTTGGATTATGAATCGCAAATTACACTGGACCACAAATTTCAACTTTTTCTCTTTACCAGAAACGCCGTTACGAAATTCTTATGTAAAATCACCCCCTGATTCCGAAAATCAAGGTTATTTTTAATTCTATGGTACCGTTTTTGAGATATTTGCAATTTACCGTTTTTGCAAAAAAAAAAAAAATTGGGTCCACTTTATCATATATATCTCAAGAACGAATTAAGCAATTCCAAAACGGTTTGAAGCTTTTAAAAGGTAATAAAATTTTCTATAAACTGTGCATACAACTTTTTGCTAGGCCCTGTAGATTCAAAGATAACGAACAATCATTACCGATTTTTTCAATTTTTTTTGTAAAAATATAAAAAAAATTGTACTTTGCGGGGAAGGATTTCGAAAACCTTTTATTTTTTTGCAGATTTCTCCCTAAGCTCTGTTGTATTACAAAAAAAATAAGCTATCATCGAAGAAAATCGATGCAAAACTACGTAAGTTATAAGCGATCAAATAAAAATACCCAGGTTGCGCAACTTCAATGTATGTACCTATACATACATACATATATTAAAGGTATAAAGTGCAAGTGAGATATTATCCGGATAAACGAATAACACCATAACAATGATAACACTTTTTCTTTAAATAAATCAAATAGTACTTTTAATACTCGAATTGTATTATAGTAGGTAGAGTGGTTGCATCGAAAGGAAGAGTGGTTGGGTTCGAAACCTGCTGTAGGCATGTAGTTATAAACATGTATTTCCGTCAGTTATGGGTAAGTATGCAGGTAGATTTTCAAAATTATAAGACACAGAAAATTTCTAAAGCCTACATCTAAAACAGGTAGTATTTTCTTTTCCCGGCTTGTTATAAAAAGGAACCTTTCTGTCTAGGTAAGATTTGATTTTTTCAATTTTATTCTTGTTCCGAGTATAAATATGAGTTAATGCGCTTTGAAACTTCATAACATCTTCAAGGCTCGCCGGAGATAGTTCAGTTCATAAGTCTAATTTCAAAACCGTGATTTATTAAAAAAAATAAAATGAGTAAAAGGAAGCGAGAATTTGAGTGTAATAAGGATCCAGATATGTTCTGTTTCATGTGTGGCCAATATACTATCATAAGGCGACGACGAGTGTTCTCAAATCATATCAAAACTTTATACTCCAAGTATTTTGGAATTGAGCCTAAAAATGCTGAAAAACCATGGACACCGAACACTTTGTGTACATCGTGTCGAGTAGAATTGATTCAGTGGGAATCAGGACAACAAACAAAATTTGATACACCAATGATATGGAGAGAACCTACTTGCCATTCAATAGAGTGTTATATTTGTCAAACAAAAGTACTTGGCGTTGGAAGATCAAGAGGAGTAACCTATGCTAGCGTACCTACAGTGACATTACCA
>NW_023458557.1:42416052-42454133 GCF_013731165.1 Rhagoletis pomonella
TTTTTTTTTTTTTGCAAAAACGGTAAATTGCAAATATCTCAAAAACGGTACCATAAAATTAAAAATAACCTTGATTTTCGGAATCAGGGGGTGATTTTACATAAGAATTTCATAACGGGGTCTCTGGTAAATTTTGGCCGTCGACCAGTGTTATTTGACAGTGCATTCAACACAACCTACTCAATCAAAAAATTTACTTAGAACATGATTTCAAAATGTAAACAAATGTAATAAAAGTGTATTTAAAGCTTTAATTTGTTATTTTTTGTTTTTATTGAGCTTTGTACCACGATTGTTTATTAGGAAGAATTGAAAAAGCAACAAAGTCTAAGCGGTAGAAGTTATAGCAGTTATTTCGGAGATCACCACAGCTCCTCAGCAGACTTCTTTTTTTCTAGACTTCAGCAGGGATCGAACCTGCGTAATCGATGTTCAAAGTCAGAAGCATTAACCACTGAGCTATGTACACCCCGTAAACTCTTGTTGCTAATTCATTTTCCTTATTCAACCAACTATTTCAAGATTTTTACAAATGCCTTATCCACACATTTGTTAGTTTTACAAAGAAAATAATTTTTGCACTGAGGTTCACTTTCCCATGGAACCTCCCATACGTTAAAATTTTTTATTCGGGTGACGTGTTTGGATACAATACGTACCCGAATTGTGTTATGCATTTTTCCAAAAACAAAAGTTTTATAAAATGAAACTGCAGTAGTTTTTATGTTATGTGGGTATTTCTTGTCACAAATACATAGTATTGGTTTTATAGTATATGTTTTATATGGTGTTTTTTATATGTATATGTTTTATATGGTATTTTTTAGGGAATGAAATTGACAAATCTTAAAAGTGAACAAATAAGCATAAGTGGCAAACAACATAATTTTGAATTTGGTCCGAACTGATAGATATGTCCAACACTGTATGTGTGTATAAATATGTATAATCAATGAATTTTTAAAGAATATAATTCTTTTAAAAATGACATACCATTGCTTTACCTATTAGTAAATTTTTTCTTTATTTGTTTATCTGTTAAAAAAATGCTACAATCTTGGTTTTAAGCTACGTATTATTCATTAAATGTTCATGTTTTAATCAAGGATTTACATATTTATGCAAGTTAACAAGAAGATGTAACTACTTCAATATGATTGTTCGCTTAAGTACCCGCATCGAGGTACTTAAGGGGGTTCTTTTAAGTACGCAACCCATCTAAGTACCTCAAAAAGCTGAAATTTTTCGTGAGGCATTTAAGCGGGTTTTACTGTACCTTCTGAATAAAACTGCGAATTGATTTGCGAATTGTAGTAGATTGTACACATGAGAATTTAATTTATTCAAGTAAATGTAAAGTTTTTACATGTGCAAATGAATTGGAAGTTAACGCATAGCATACATGTATATATGTATGGAATATTAATTTACGTGAAAGTATTTTATGCAAAAGATATTAAATAAATGAATGCTTGCACACAGCAATAAGAATTAACTTCAGAAATTATTCAATACGTATACTTTTGTGTTGAAAAGGTTAAAAAGATGATAATCATGAGTGGTGGTTGATTGGTGAATATAAATGCTCCTGATGCGGTTGATGAATTCGTCTCGATGCGACGAATCAAAAGGTGATGTAAAAAAGAGACCGTAGGTGCGAAATTCACCCGTATTTATGTCAGTTACAATGGCAACCTTTCGTTTCCATTGGAGCGAGTTCGAAAAAAGGGTGGACGTAGTCCGGCTGCGCAAGGATGCATTCTTAAGGGCACAGGTCCCTTAAACATGGCGACCCCGTTGCACTGGTGCAAGGGCCAACGATTTTTGCACCTGCGCCAATACCTTTACAGCTGCGGTAACCACCCGACGCGGTTCAATTGTTTGACGTGCATCCTTGAACGTCATTTGCTCACCTGGCTGTGGACGGTGGAGCAACGTATGGTGTGGACGGTCGCACGTTTTGCATTTATCAGGCGACGGACATTGGTTGATTCAATGAGTTCTAGCAAGGCAGTTGGTGCAATATGCGTATTTACGCACACAGTGAATCCGACCCCCCACGTTCAGCTTCAAAAATATCAAAATGCAAAATCGCAGGGCGTAGTATCGGTGACAAACAAGACATAGATGAACCGTTGGATCGTGACGTCGAGGGGTGGTGTCTTTTCCCCGTTGTGCGATTCTAGATATAAAACCCTGTTGCCACGGCGACGAGGTGGAGATGGGCTACGGTAACGTCCCATTGTATGTCTGTAAATGAAATTTGCTTTAGGGAAACTTGTTAAAACGCTTAAGGCTAGGATAATGCGGGAAGAAAAGGAAATATGCAACCGTCAGGGTTGTGAAAGAGATATGCCTGACTGAATAGGTAGAGGACACAATTTGACAATTGGTCTGGTGAAAAGGCCGTGTTGCGTTCGAACGTCGGCGACTCGCGCTTTATCATCGGAGACAAGATAGACCTTTTCAATGCATCCTAAACGGCATTCATTGGGTGGCGTTAGTTCGTTTTTGATGACGACAAAATCGTTCACTTTGAGATCCTTTTGTGGATATTTCCATTTATATCTTTTATGCAATTCCTTCAGATATTCTTCTTTCCAACGAACAATGAAGTACTGATGGAGAAGTTTTAATTTTTCCCAACGGTTAAGAGATAAGGGGCGAGAGTTGAGTACCGATTCGATGCGGGCGAGTAATGTAGCGAATCCTTCAAAGGTGAAGTGCATATTTCCAGCTACTCGTTTGAGATGTAATTTCAAACTCTTAACCGCAGCTTCTCATAAGCCGCCCATCTGAGGTGCGTTTGGAGGAATAAAGTGCCATTAAAATCCGTGAATAGTGTATTTCGAGCGGATAAGGGCACGACTTGCTCCGAAAAAGTTTTTCTCGCTGTCCGAAAAGATAAGTTGAGGTAGGCCACGTCGACCAACGAATCTAGAGAAAGCTGCTTGGAAGGCTTTTGTAGAAAGATCGGCGCAGAGTTCCAAGTGTATCGCTTTAGTAGAAAAGCATACGAAAACGCATACATACCCCTTGAGAAAGGCTGTCTTACGAGTGTTAGCTGCTGATTTTATATCAAAGGGTCCAGCAAAGTCGATGCCCGTTCGAGTAAATTGTAAAGAATAAGTGGATCTTTCTGGTGGTAATGCTGCCATAATTTGTTACTTATGAATCGTACATATTTTACAATTGAAAATAGTTGGTTTGACTTTAAGTTTAAGTCTCGGGATAATATATTCCTGTTTGGCTGCTCTGATCAGGAGTTTATGTTCTGCGTGCATTAGCAGATTGTGTACAAACTGGAGAAATAAGTAGCAGAATCTTGATGATTCTGGTAGAATAATTGGATGCCTTTCATTGTAAGAAAGCGAAGCATTTGCCAAACGTCCGTTTACTCTTAAAATGCCAACTTTATCCAGTAATGGATTTAACGAAAGGAGCGAGCTCCGTTTTGCGATTGGTTGAGAGTTTGGAAGTTTTAAATACTCGTCTGGAAAATGCCGTTTTTGGGCAAGAAATATTAGTCGCGTTTTCACAAAGTGAATTTCGGTTTGAGAGAGTACGGCGGTTACGTACGAAGGTTCTGGAGTGGACTGTATAAGATGTGATTTGATTCAGTTAAAGAAACGAAGTATATAAGAAATAACTCCAACGGCCCTTGGCCAAGATGAAAATCGACTCAGAATATCAGGTTCCTCTTGAAGGGTATGAAGAGTTTCAATTTTGCGAATCTCGGGTGGAATCACTTCTTGTTGAGAGGATATTGGCCATAGCTCCGGAGGTTTCACTAGCCATTCGGGGCCATGCCACCAAAGTGAGTTATGGACTAACTCTTGGGGCTTACACCCGCGTGTTCCCAAGTAAGCCGGGTTTGGTTGGATGAAATATGTCTCCATTTGACGTTGCCGACATTTGTAATTATTTGAGCTGTGCGGTTTGCCACATATACTTTCCAAGTACATGGTGGTTTTTCTAACCACGAGAGAACTATGGACGAATCGCACCAGAGGAATAACTCATATTTTCCGAGAGGAAACTGGGCAAGAACGTTTTTTATTGCTTTTGATAATAAAACTGCTCCGCTTAATTCTAAGCGCGGAAGGCTTATGGTTTTTAACTTTAGATTTCGAAAAGAGCAAGTGAGAAGTAACATGATTATCCTGTGACTGAGTGCGAATATAAATTGATGCACAGTAGCTTTCTCGGAAGAGTCACAAAACTCGAGAATTTGGATTTTTCAATCGGGAGCGAATTCTGTCCATCGGGGTATTTGAATTTGTTCAATTGCTGGCAAATCTACAACAAATTGATTCCACTTGTACAGTGAAAGTGGTTTGACGCATTCGTCCCATTCTGTGCCCTCTTTCCAAAGTTGTTGTAAAAGCATTTTTGATTGAATAATGATGGGCGATAGCCACCCTGCCGGGTCGAAAAGTTTCGACAGCGACGAAAGAATTTGACGCTTTATTGCATTTGTTGATGGGTTTATTGGCTTAATAGAATAGGAAAATGAATCGTTCAGGGCATTCCACCGTATGCCGAGAGTTTTAGTGGAGCTGGAACTATCAAACTTGAGGAAATTGAAGTCCAGCAAATCTTCTGTTGGTATATTTTTCAGAAGTTGTGGCTGATTGGCGGTAATCTTTTTCAGAGGAAATCCAGCCGATGATAAACACTGAATGAGCTGCAATTGTGCATTTAAAGATGATGAGATATCATGGCTCCCGGATAATATGTCACCGGCATATGTTTCCTCGATAAGAATACGTTTAGTTAATGGATAAGAGTGTGAGGAATGTTTTTCTAATTGGTGCAAAGTCCGGATAACCAAATATGGGGCGCAATTAACGCCGAAAGGGACTGTTTTGAGTGCAAAGTCACAGACTTTATTTTAATTTTTCCTACGGAAGAGGATGCGTTGAAATTCTTGATCCTGTTCGTGTACTAGGATCTGCCGGTACATTTTTTGGATGTCTCCATTGAAAACATAGCGGTAAAGTCGCCAATTTAATACTACGACCATTAAATCGGTGTGTAAAGTTGGACCTGTATGGAGCACATCATTAAGCGCAAGTCCGGTTTCCGAGGGCTTAGAGGCATTAAATAACACTCGTACTTTTGTTGACTTGCTTTCGGAAAGAATGACTGAATGGTGAGGTAAATAAAAAGATAGATATCTTCCATTATCATGGATTTCCTCAGAAGAGGTTGGTTTTATGTGCTCTAAAGTTAAGTATTCCTTCAATACTTGAGCGTATTCTTCTTTTAGGTCGGGATTTTCGGTGAGTGTATGTTCCATGCGAATAGCTTGCTTCATAGCTTGGGAACGAGAACGACCGAGACTGAGACTAGATGGAAATGCTTCTTTGACCGGAAGGTGAACAACGCAACGTCCGTACTCTTGACGGTAGGTTTTGTTGATATAAAATTGCTCACAGAAAACATCATCTTCGGATGGCTGACGTTGCTCGGGTAATTCTTCAATTTCCCAAAATTTTTGGAGTTGTGAATTCAAGTCCACAACGGGAATTTCTCGTTTAATGATTCCACTGAGGTACCAACCAAATATATAATTTTACGCCAAAAGATGTCCGAAGACATTATGTCGCACACCCTCCAGAAGAACTTGTGGCATTAAATCGCTGCCAATAATGATATCGATCTGAGAGGGTCTAAAAAAATATGGATCGGCAAGATTTATATCTGTTAGTTCGGAGAACTTTGGTTTTTCCATTTGGGAGGTTCGAAGAAAACAGTTGCTTTGGCTTCTATACGGATATTGTTTCTTTTTGCAAAAAGGATAAGATGGCGTACTCGATTGCTGTTTTCGACCATTGAACCGTCCATGCTGATTATGGAAAAGTTCTCTTTGGTTGTCGGAAGTTGAAGCTTTTTTTGAGCTTTCTCTGATATACAAGTTTTTTGCGACCCCTGGTCGATGAGAGCCCTGAGTGAGTATAATTCACTAAAGTGTTCAACCTGTATGATTGCCGTAGGCAATAAAGTAGTTTCGTTTTTGCTAGAGAAGTTAGGTTAGATCACCGCAGCAGAACCCTCGGTGGTGGGACTGCTGTGCTGAGATAGTTCGAAAATAAGATGTTTCGATTTGGTCTGGTTAAATAAGGTTGGAGTAGATTGGTTTGATTGCGTATGCAATAACGAAGTTGAGTTGTTGGATGCTTTTGTTTGCTGTGACGAACATCAGGTTGATTGGTTGGATTAGACTCAGAGTGCAACAAGCTGTGATGCGACTTTTTGCAACGGAAACATTTATGGGTGCTTTTGCAGTCCTTTAATAGATGATTATATGCCAAGCAATACGCTATTGCTGGAATGCGTAGAGTTCTTGGCCCGCTTACACACGTTTGCGTACGGTGCTACTTTTCGCCAACTTTACGTCTGACGTGTAATTGGCGCTCCAACTTCCAATTCCTGCCTTGGAAGCAACTGCTGTGACGCTGAACGATGTAGTTACCTTTGGGCAGTTTTTTTCGAAAAATTATTTTAAGTTATAGATGTGTACGCGCGAAACTATACATTTAACTTTGACAAAAATGGCAGTTGCGAACGAATAATATAGCGGCGAGTAGCAAATTTCGAACTTCTAATAGTTAGTGGTTGCTAGCTCGCAAGGACCATTGTACACATGAGAATTTAATTTATTCAAGTAAATGTATAGTTTTTACATGTGCAAATGAATTGGAAGTTAACGCAAAGCATACATGTATATGTATATGTATGGAATATTAATTTACGTGAAAGTATTTTATGCAAAGGGTATTGAATAAATAAATGCTTGCACACATCAATAAGAATTAACTTCAGAAATTATTCAATATGTATACTTATGTGTTGAAACGGTTAAAAAGATGATAATCATGAGTGGTTGATTGGTGAATATAAATGCTCCTGATGCGGCTGATGAATTCGTCTCGATGCGACGAATCAAAAGGTGAGGTAAAAAAGAGGCCGTATGCGCGAAATGCACCCGTATTTATGTCAGTTACAATGGCAACCTTTGGTTTCCATTGGAGCGAGTTCGAAAAAAGGGTGGACGTAGTCCGGCCGCACGAGGATGCATTTTTAAGGGCACAGGTCCCTTAAACACCTTCTATTTTTGTATCGTGGTTTTAATATACATTTTGTTAATTTTCTTTTTTCAGTAAGCTAACTTCTCAATGTGTAAGCATTGCGTAATCAAAACGAGACAGTCTAGTACCGTTTTTCCATGTTTATTTATAAACGTATCTGTACGTGTATTTGTACATGTTTATTGATATATCTATACTGTAATGTTTTCGGACGCTACTAGCTGCTACTGCCAGTATAATAGACTTACATATGTATATGGTCAACATTTTTCTCTTTAACGTTACAGTCGCACATATATTTATGGAAAGTTGTGTAAAAACCGGAAGTTTTTCATTTATCCTGATAACAATCCCCAAAAGCTACATTTTATATGCAGGCACTTGTTTCCTATCTTTTGTTGTTTTAAAGATAAATATGGTTTTAGGTGGTCTTTAACGTTACATTTTTTTTGAAGTCAGTAATCTATATATAACGTCACACGTAAGGAAAACTTGGCGAATCCTGCAAACCTAAAAATTAAACTAAAGTATTTTAATAAAGATCAAGGTTCAAGGAAACCAGTGATGGAAAATCAAAATTTAAAAATTTTTCCGAAAAAATGTGCCTAAATGGAGGCCAATGTGCCGATAAATTAAAAATCGCCGATGGGAACCATTTCGTCGATAGTTTTGCAAAACCGCCCATCGATCAATTGTAAAACCGCCTAGCTTACGGCACTCAAATTTTACAGGAGAGCGAAAAAACGGATTTTCTTTGAAGGCATTGCCTTGATAGGCGGTATTTTCTCTCGCTATTATTTTACAAATCTGTTGTTTTAATAACGATTTTACGGTTTTTATGCATAAATCTGGAGTTCGGGGTTACCATATCTTATTTTTGCCACAACGGCGATTTGGGCGGTTTCGCAATTGGTCGATGGCCGGTTTTGCAAAAACATGGACGATTTCCTATTTAAAGTACATATATTTATAGTGCTTATTGCATCAAGTCTCACGGAAAACCTGTGTGAAATGCATACTTTCTTTATGAAGAATAGAAAGATCATTTTATATACCCTTTAATATATACTTTATATTTTAATAAAATGTATTTAATTACAGAGTAGCACCCCATATTTCTATCTCTATTATAGTAAATTAAACAATATTTAAAAGTATTTCACTGATTTATCGAATTATCACAAAAATTATTGGGAAAATATAACTTTACAAAATAAAACGTAACAAAGTGTACATACATATTATATATATATATATGTACTCATTAGGGATGTTAATTTTTCGGCTTTTTGCGATCCCGGGATTTTCGGGATGGCGTTGTCACAATCCCGGGATCCCGGGATTAGTCCCGGGATTTAGATATTCATTACTTTTCAACAACTTGAATCGAAAAAATTGATTCTATATTGTTTGAGAAGCTCTCCTACCATGAAATAAATGGGTTTGAGACCCACTTTTTTATTTAAAGGGGCGTTTTATTTTATTTTTCTCTGACCGCACGATTTATTTTGAAGAACTTTGTAATTTCAGAGATATGATTAATTCCAAAAATTGTTAAAAAATTTTGAATAAAAGTATGGGTAACAAATGCAATAGGAAATTTCTTTAGAATTTAAAAAATTTAAATTTTTTGGATTCACAATGACGAATAGGTAATTTTTAAGCTAGCAAAGTTAGAAGACCGAAATTCGAGGATATTATCGAGTTTATATAAGCCCTTAACATATAATTTTTTTTCAAAAACAAATATTGCGAAATTTCAAGGAGAAAATTTTAACATGACATTTTCAATATCTACCAGCCATTCTGCACCAGAAACCTGAATCTGTTTAAATTCTACAGGATTTTCTCATTAATTTTATACCCATACTTCTTCTCTAAGCACATTTCTATGAGTTTTTAAAATCATTTTTGAATTACTGACGTCAGAGTAAAAAAACTAAAAACGCAATTTTACTATATTTGGCCCAAGGTTTCGCGAATATATTGATATTTGTGTTTAAAATTTACTATCGCGCGGTTTTATATGTATAATGAGCTAGACATTTATAAAAAAAATTCTAATTATTAAATTAAAAAAGAAATATAGCCAATACTGGTCAAGAAAAGAAGTTTCTATTATTGTCATCAGTGTAAATGACAATTCCCCGAAATCCCGGGATTACTTGCCAAGGGATTTTCTAGACCTTAAAAGTCCAGGATCAGGGGATCCCGGGATTAACTTTCCTAGTATTCATATGTTCATGAAAAAAGCTGCGTGACATATTAACAAGTTTTCACAATATAATAACCTTTTATGTAATTTTATTTTATTTTTTATAAAAACAGTAGAAGTAAACAACAAAACCATAAAAATCAAAGTTTTAAACTTTCTACAAAAAAAATTTCATTAAAATTTAAAATTTTGTTGTAAGAACCTTTAGAAAACTTTCGGGTATGCTGATTTATAGTTAATGGCCTATAGCAGGGGCTCCCAAACTATTTTCACCTCGGCACCCTTGTTGTGCTAAAAAAATTTCGCGGCGCCCCTACTCTTCAAATGTCTACGAAAACAAGAAAACACAATGCAAACTTTATGCTACTTTAGCTTTAATGTGAGGACTGAAATTGTTTTGATGATCTCATTATTTTCTTTAAGTTTATTGGGAGCTTTGACAATCTTACCTTGAAATCATTTGACGCTGAAAGCTTGCTGGGGTATTTGTTTTTAACCGACTTCACAAAAAGGAAAAGGTTATCAATTCGTCGGAATATTTTTTTATTATTTTTTCTGTGTATGCTACCGAATAACTTTGAACCACGTTAACCGATTACTATAATTCTTTTTTAAAGGAAAGGTGTTACCTGACAGGTGGTCTAATTTGGTTTAAATCCGATCATTGGATCATGAATAGATTAACGATAATCTTAAATTCATAGATGGGAATTGGAATCGGTTTTGTTTTTTTTGCTTAAAAATTACTTGTTTATATAAGCATTTGTTGAAAATGCAGTCTCACATAGAAATGTAAAAGTAAGGCCCCTATTATGAGTTGCTTTCGACTGTGGTCGAAAGTGCTGATCGAACGAATTTTCATTTGGTATTATGACGTTCATTCGATGAAGAATAGCGCTTAGGTTGTTTACAATAGTATATTTTTCACCGCTGAGAAGTTTTGTTTACAAATCGAGCAAACTAAATAGTGTGCTTATACATATGTGTGTAAATTTGTGCAAATTAAAATGAAATAAAAAAGAAAGCGAGTTTATAAAAACGTGGTAAAAATTAGTACAACGGAGTTCTGGTTCAACGATTCGTCAGAGGATGAGAGCTTGGTATTTTGACATAAAATATATTTAAGAAATTTGTCTACAGATTTATTATAAACTTCCGACTGTCTAAAGAGGTGTTTGTAAGCCAAATATATTTCGTCGCTAGTGGCGTAAGTCGGAAGTACTTCGTTCTACTTCGATTTTCATTGCGAATGGGTACCTCACTAACACCAGAAGACTGCCTCTAAAATCTTGTTGATTCGCTCTTTGACAGTGTGATTGTGAAGTTCCAAAGAATAAGTAAGTGCGCCTGGGCCACAATGGAGAAGTGAAACTTACATACATATCCATTTTGTCTAATAACCAGGGAACGGATTTTATGGAAATTGCCTTTTTTTCTGCTAAAGAGATAGACTATATTCGATTAAGAATGTCCACGATTTAGCTTTCCCTGATTCCATATATACACATTTGATTTTGCCTTTTTTTGCCTTTTTTAAGATATTTGCCTTTTTTTGCCTTTTTTAAGATATTTGCCTTTTTTTGCCTTTTCTAAAAAAGTGATTATAGCATTACAATTTTTTTTTTAAGATTAAAAAATATACACATTGCCCATGCGGCTTATAGAAGCGCAGAGACCTCTTGCCAAATTGGTGGTGGAAAAATTCAAAGCCGTTTTCTCAGCTAACGTAGGCTTGAAGACAATAAGGGGTGTGGATAATATAGTAAAGGGCGAGGAAAGCGCCCTTATTTCTGATAATATGAACGTCTCAAACGTTCCATATTTAAATTGGGCTCCACTTGTATCAACTTACGTCGAGCGCACATTTAGTACATTCAAGGCTTTTCTTCGCGAAAATCGAATGAAAATGCTGCCAGAAAACTTCAAAATGCATCTTGTAGTTCAATGTTACTACAACTATTCAGATTAAAGTTTTATGAGTTAGGAACTCGAAAGGATAAAATAGTCAAAGATTCAAAGTACAAATTTTTCATATAATGAAACTAGTTCATAGTTTTTCTCTTTTTACTTGTAATATATGTAAACATTTCTAAAATAAATGTATTTTTTGATTGTTCTTCGTATTTTCTGTCTTTTTTTAGTGCCTTTTTCTGCCTTTTTCGCTATTTTGTTTTGCCTTTTTTGCAACACCTAGTGCCTTTTCCTGCCTTTTTCACTATTTTATTTTGCCTTTTCCAGCCTATTTCGTTATTTTATTTTGCCTTTTTTATAGGTTTTTAGGTCCTAAAAATCCGTTCCCTGCTAATAACCAATATAGTACATACATACATATGTACATTAGACTGCATCGCTCCCCATACAAAGAAAAATCGGTACTATTTTTATTACCTTCCTTTTATTAGCTCGGGATGTAACAATGTAATATTGATGCGCCTAAAAGATGCAGCGATTTCTATTCTCAAGTTACATACCTGATGACGGTACGAATGGCAATTATAATAGGGAGGTTTGAGTTTTTTAAACTATAATTTTATTCCATTAGAATTATAAAATCTATTATATTTTAAGATATATGTATATTTCCGAAAAATATTAAGATTTAAGTGAGCTGGACCGATTTCAAAATACCTCCAAAAATGGAGTTTTCCATGAATAAAAATAGTCTCTTAAAGATTTTTTTTTGAAAAAATCCCCTCAAATGACAAAACGGTTTAAGCTTAAAAAATTTGCATGAAAATATTAAAAAAAAAAATTTTAACGGAATCGTAATGATGAGATTTTTTATGCTGTTAACTTTTTTCAAAGATTGGTATAAGAAAAACTTGAATAACTGAACCTAAGCTCTTCCGATTTAGACTTAAGATGTGTCATTGGAAAGGTATTTTCTCACTTTCTCTCTTTTTATTTCTTTGATAATAAACTCATTAAAAGGATGAAAGAGAAAGGTAGGATGAACGAACGTCATTCAGGGTTGAATTAAGATGTTGGTATTTGAAAAAAATAAATAAAATGGGACACGAATGACTAGTGGGAATACACCTTTCTACCGAGATCCCATAAGTCTAAATCAGAATAGTTTTGGCCCAGTTATTAAAGTTTTTCGTAAATCAATCTTTGA
This sequence comes from Rhagoletis pomonella, assembly GCF_013731165.1. NCBI lineage: Eukaryota > Metazoa > Arthropoda > Insecta > Diptera > Tephritidae > Rhagoletis > Rhagoletis pomonella. The sequence goes on from NW_023458557.1 coordinate 42,428,480, forward strand.
AAAAAGTAAAAAAACAGCATCAAAAATCTCATTACTACGATTCCGTTGAAAAGATTTTAAAATATTTTTATGCAGATTTTTTAAGCTTAATCTGTTTTGTCATCTGAGGGGACTTTTTTCAAAAAGTTCTTTAAGAAACTATTTTTATTCATAAAAAACTGCAATTTTGGAGGTATTGTCAAATCGACCCAGCTCACTTAAATCTTAATATTTTTCCGAAATATTTTGGCGGACGCCTTAAAATATTATAAATTTTGTAATCTTGGCGGAAAAACCGCAACTTTTTTTGGTGATGCAGTCTAATGTACATACATACATACATACATCTGCTTCTGCTAAAGGTTATATTTTTTGTCTTTTTTCTATCTAGATCCCTACTTCTACCCCTGTTCGTTCTAATTACATTTATTGTATTCTGTTTTCCTTTGCCTTCATTTTTATCTTTATACTCTATCGATAATAAAATCGATAGTAAAATCTAATAAAATATCCAACAAAACCCATAAAAATATCGATAACAGAATCGATGGAAAATTCAATAAAAATTTCGATAGCAAAATCGATAATAATTTTGGTAGCAAAAACTATCAGAAAGTCGATAAAAATATCCATAACAAAAAGATAAAATCGATAACAAAATCGACATATATCGATAACAAAATCGACATATATCGATAACAAAATCGATAAATATCGATAACAAAATCGATAGATATCGATAACAAAATCGACAAATATCGATAACAAAGTCCAAAAAACATCGATAAAAATATCCATAACAAAATCGATAAAAATATCGATAGCAAAATCGATAAAAACATCCATAACAAAATCGATAAATATCGATAAATAAATCGATAAATATCGATAACAAAATCGATAAATATCGACAACAGAATCGGTAAATATCGATAACAAAATCGATAAAAATATCGATAACAAAATCGGTAAAAATGTCAATAAAAAAATCGATAAAAAGGTCGATAACAAAATCGATAAAAATATACAAAACAAAATCGATAAGTTTCTATAAAAAAATGATAAAATCGATAACAAAATCGACATATATCTATAACAAAATCAATAAATATCGATAACAAAACCGACAAATATCGATAACAAAATCGATAAATATCGATAAAAAAAAATCGATAAATGTCGATATCAAAATCGATAAATATCGCAAACAAAATCTATAACAAAATCTGAAAATATCGATAACAAATATCAATATTTTATCGATAAGTCCCGAGAATCCCGAAAATCTCTAAAATCCCAAAATAGTTCCCAGATTGAGTCTCTGTATCTCTCTCTCTATATCCTTTCCTCTTTAATTACCTTTATTTTAATCTTTCCTCCCCTATCTTCATCTTTACTTTTATCGGTATCCTCATCCTCCTCTTTGTCTTTACTTTTATTTTTATCATTTTCTTCATCTACATATTGCCCTTCAATTTTGCCCTTATATATATAAGTAAAGCGTTAAAATTTACCTTGGTCTTCATTTTTGCCTTTATCTTTACGCATCTTTGTTTTTGTTTTTATTTTCACCTTTGCCTTTATCCTTTTCTTTATCTATGTACGTAGTCACCTTTACTTTCATTCTTGTATTGGTCTTTTTCTAAGTGTTATTCCTTAACCTTTTATTAGCAAATTTTTGTTAAATTAAACCATATGCATACCCACAAGAACCACTTGTTTCAGCGCCAACCATTTTCGTTGTACTATTTCCGTTGCACCATTTCCATGTGTAATTTCCTTTGAATTTGACAATTTACTCCCAACCAACCAACCGCCGCACAATGGGGCAGAACGACCCTATTGGTGGCAATAAATCGAAAAATGAAACTGCCCGTATGGGGCCATTGTTATTTTATTTTAATAGTCAAATACCCCACTGTTAATACTGTAAAAGTTTTAAACCGTTATCATAAACACATTTTGCATGATAAACATCGGCGCAAGCCATTCTTGTTCACAGATTAGCTTGAGTTTGGTGTGAAGAAATTTGTAAAGTGTTTTTAATTAAATAAAAAAAATAGAAATCATAAAATATTAAAGTTTTTGGTATGGAGCCTTCAAGTTCTGGTAAATGTTAATCTATTTAAGATCTTTTTTTGTGAGAAAGTGCTTTAAATTATATAAAACGGTAATTATCATAAAAAAACTTTAAAATTACTTTTTTTTTGCTTCTTTGTGCAAACATTGATCGGTTTAGTTGTGTTCCCAAGCAGTCCCAAGAACAATTTTTGTTGTTATTAATAGCATGTCTTAACTTAATTAAGGAACTGCAAGAAAATTCTGCGGTTTTTTGTGGTTTTGATAAAAAAGCTTCTTTACAAAATGTGCTTTCTGACAAAAAATGTGCTTTCTGACAAAAAAAAATAAAACATTGTAAGATTTTCTAATATTTGTTTTATCCTTTAGGTACTAGTTCAAACACAATTTTTATAACCCGGAGGGAGCTTGTCCACATAATGTGGTCAGTTGAAAATATTAATTTACAAGGGCGATTTGTGTTTCTGGAAGAAGAGTTAAAAAAACGAACAGGAAACTTCGATAACATAGGTTTAACTAAAACACTTTCTCGATTCAAATCTGAGTATAAAACTCGTTTTGAAAAGGCTTTTCGAAAATTAGAGACTTTTTTAAAACAAATAATTCATGGCTTAAGACATCTGTTTCTTTTCTTTGTTGCCCTGAAGAAAAGCTTAAGCGTGGTCGACCAAGTGTTTCATTCGATGAAAGTAGTGAACGTACAAAAAGAATGAAAACAGAAAAACTAAGAGAGTCTACATCGATTTCTATGTTGAGTTTTGCTACTCAAATGAGCTTGAGAGCAGTGGGACAGGTTAGTGCTTCTAAAGTGTTAAAGGATATAACAACAACTACCCCTGACCGAGCAAAAAAATATCGGAAGTCATATAAGGATTCACTGGAACCCAAAAGTTGTAAAATGTCAGGCCAAGAAGCACTAGGGGTTGCAGTTGAAGCGCAACTATCTCGACATCAATACAATGTTATCAGAATGAGTGCACCAGAAAAATTTCCTGCATATAAGGTCCTACAAGCTGCAAAACAAAAATGTTATCCACCCCCCGAATGCATCGAAGTTAGCGAAACTTTAGTAAAGGTTACCCTTCAGGCACTACTAGATTTAACCACAAAGCGTTTGTTGGAATCACAGATGGAAGTAATTGGTGTGTTAACAACATTTGAAACGGAAAATCTGAGCTTGTTTTGCAAGTGGGGCTTTGATGGAAGTTCGGGACACAGCTCCTACAAACAAGCTTTCCATGGCCTTGAAGAAACTGATTCTTCGGTCTTCATTACTTGTGTTGTTCCTCTTAGACTTTCTTCCAGTTCTAGGGTTGTATGGCAAAATCCACGTCCAGGTTCTACAAGATACTGTAGGCCATTAAAACTAGAGTTTGTAAAGGAATCTACACAAATGTCTATTGCAGAAAAGAATAGAGTTGAAAATGAGGTGAAAAATTTGCGAAAGACAACAATGTTAATTGAAGAAAGAGAAGTACAAGTCAAGCATACTCTACTTTTTACAATGATTGACGGCAAAGTCTGTAATGCTATTACGAAAACGTCATCAACACAAAAGTGTTTCATATGTGGTGCGTCATCTAGAAGCTTTAATGATATAGATAGTATGTTGACAAGGGAAGTTAAAACCGAAAACTTAGAGTTTGGACTGTCCGTTCTTCATGGATGGATAAGGTTTTTCGAAAATTTACTTCACTTAGCCTACAAATTGCCTCTTAAGAAATGGCAAGCTCGAGGGGATGATGACAAGATAGTTGTTGCTGAAAACAAAAAAAAGGATACAAAAAGAGTTTAAAGATCGTTGTGGTTTGATAATAGACAAACCAAAGCCCGGATTCGGGAACTGGAATGATGGCAATACAGCCAGGCGATTCTTTCAAAATCCTGAAATTTCCGCTGAAATTACAAAAATTGATGTACAACTCATAAAAAAGATGCATATTATTATGATTGTTGTGGCTAGTGGCTATGAAATAGATGTAGAGAAGTTCAAAAATTTCGCAATCGATACTGCCAGATATTATGTGGAAAAGTATCCCTGGTATTACATGTCACCTACCCTTCATAAATATTTCAATCATGGACCGGAAATAATAGCCCATGCACTGTTACCGATTGGGCAACTGTCTGAAGAAGCTCAAGAATCAAGGAATAAGGACTTCAAAAATTATAGAGAGCACCATTCTCGGAAATCCAGTAGAGAAAACACTAACCGAGATATTTTCAAATCTTTTTTATTAAGTTCTGATCCCATTATTACTAGCATGAGGAAACTACCCGAAAAAAAAGAACAAGATATCCCAATTGAAGCATTGAGTTTGCTTAAAGCTCCCCCTGTTGATAATACAAATTCTGAGGTGCAAGAAGATAGCAGTGATGAAGAAAGGGATGATTTTATTCTAAATTAATGAAAAATCAATACATTTATGCAATTCTCAATTATGTTCTATTTTCTGCATTAAAATAAATGTTATGTGTACTTATTTTTTGCAAAGAACAAATATATAATTGTTTGTATTTATAGCCAAATTTGACAGCCCTAGATGTTTATATATTAAATACGCTGGGTATCTTCATTTGACAATTTCTTCCGAAATTAAAAAAGTGGGCGTTTTGGTGGGCGTGGTCATTGTTGGGTTTTGAAATATCAATATATATTCTATAAACAATTTAAGAAATTTTCAGGTTGCTAGCTCTATTCCCTGATTTATTGCCACCAATAGGGTCGTTCTGCCCCATTGTGCGCCGCTAAAGAAGTTTCACTTCAATAAGTAACATATACACGTGCGCGAAGCTGCTGCGCTTGTTACGAGAACAGCCCAGCCAGCAAAAAATCCGAAAATTAATCCGAAAACGGGAAGAAAAGTGGATGAAACGCGGATTAGGTCTACAAAAGTACTGAAAGTGGTTGTGAAAAGGGCACTTTTCGGCTATTTTCTGATTCAATTTTACGTTGACAAAACATACTGGGGAACTACGCTTAAGAGCGAAATATCTCTTTCTGCAAGCTATTTGTGTTGTGTATGGGGTTTGACGAGCCGCTGAAAGTAATTTTAATAAAAATCAAAATTTTTTTATTTTCTGGAAGCCATGTTGAAGTTTGATCAAACCGCTTGCGTTGTGTATGGAAAGTCTAAGGAATTTGCCCGCACCACTAGTATACTCTAGCCACTAGAGGCACCCCAGGCATACGCCACTTTGGGAAGGCCTGGCCTATAGTATAATAAAGTGCAAGTTTAAAGTGCCTAAGAATTGGCGTTGATTTTTAATAATTTTATGCATTTGCATGCAATTGCATGTACAAAAAATTTGAGTATGCTTAATGTGGAAGAAAGAGTGCAACACCTCCAACAAAAAAAGTTCTCAAAAATCAACGCTAACTTGGAGCCACATCATACTCACTTTTTATACTAAAACTAGCAGACCCGGCGAACTTCGTCCCGCCCAAAATTTTTATATATTTTATTGAAACTTTTTGGTCCAAGATTTTCACCAACAATTCACGTTTACAATTTTCATAGGCACATTCGTCTGCTAAGATTATGGTTTGGTGGTCATTTGCCGCTTTAAATAACCTAAGGAAAGTGTTATATCCGTGAAGAAGTTCTTGAAATTTTCCAACTGTGCAGCATTTCATAGCACGGTTATTCGCAAAACGAAGTAAATTTGAAGAATTTTTTCCTCTTCACTCCCTGGCGGCAACAATGACCCGGTTCTATAGTGAATATGTTCTAGAAGCTTTACAGTATACTTGGTGGAAATTTCAAAATGGGTGCGAATCATTGTTCTACAGAAATGCAATATACATATACTTATTTCAGACGAAATACCTTAAAAGTTTGAACGCATAATAATATTGGAAAATCACATCCATTGGGCCAATCGCAACGCAGGAGCGTTCGATATACCCAATGGTGCAACAGGTCGATGTAATCTGACCTTCACGGCCCCTTTTCTGACTTGGCTATTTTTAGTAATAGCTCGACTTCAGCACCACTTGGCAGCACGTTTTTGCAATAGTATTGCATACATCTTTAAAACATTAGCCATAACATTAGTAATAACTCAAATACAGCGCCAACTGTCGGATTAAATTGTGAAACTAAACCATCCAGAGACCCACTCAAACACACAAAAAGTTTCGTTAAAATCCGTACAACCATTTAGGAGGATTTCACTAACAAACACGCCTACAGAAGAATGAAAAAATACATTCAAAGATAGTTAAAGATCGGTACGTTTGTAGGCCTCACACCCCCTTTTCAAATAGCACAAATTTTCTCCATGAGTATGGGCTTGATTTCAACTACATACATATCTCCACACGAAGTTCTAGTACTGTACCATGCATACTTTCAGAGATATTCAGTATAAAAATTCGATTTATATGGGAGGTGCCACGCCCCCCTTTCCAACAGCTGCCCTCTTTCTTCATGAGTATGCGATTGATTTCGTATATCTCCATACCAAGCTCCAGAACTCTACCATGAACACTTCCAAAGATAGGCAGTATGAAAAATTCGGTTTGTATGGAAGATGCCACACCCCCTTTTCCAATAGTTCCAATTTTTCCTCAAGAGTTAATTGCGTATATCTCCGTACCAAGTTCCAGAACTATACCATGAACACTTCCAGAGATATGTAATATGAAAAATTTGGTTTGTATGGAAGATGCCACGCCCCCTTTTCCAATAGTTCCAATTTTTCTCCAAGAGTATGCGATTTATTTCGTACATCTCCATACAAAGTTTCGGAACTCTACCAAAAAATTTCCAGAGATATGCAATATGAAAAATTCGGTTTGTATGGGAGATGCCACACCCCTTTTTACAATAGCTTACATTTTTCTCCAAGGGTATGCGATTGATTTCGTATATCTCCATACCAAGTTCCAGAACTATACTATGCACACTTTCCGAGATATGTAGCATGAGAAATTCGGTTTTTATGGGAAGTGCCACGCCCCCTTTACATATAGATTTTTTTAGCCTAAAACCATCCTTGGGACACGTGCGGCAGGTGGCAGTTTAAAAAAAAATCGGTTCAGCCGCTCTCGAGCCTTGCGAAAACTAAAAAACGGCTTTAAAAATATATATCAGTTGAGATTTATTATATATTATAATTATATTTTGACAGTATCCGTTGTTTCTGATTGGCGCAAAAAAATCTTCGCCCCTTGATATGGTCGTTGCTCAAAGCTATTTATATTCGAAATTGCATGAAAATTGAAAAAATAGGAATCTATAAGCTTATCCAGGCAAAAAGCTACCTACGTACCGAATTTTAAGCAGATCGGACCGTAAATAAGATTTTTTCGAATAGATCGGTCCCTGGTCCACTTCTCGGAAAAAGTGGATCATATATGCTAATATATGCTACTTACGTACCAAATTTTAAGCAAATCGGACCATAATAAGATTTTTTCGAATAGATCGGTCCCTGGTCCAATTCTCACAAAAAATTGATCATATATGCTAATATATGCTAAAAAGCTACCTACGTACCGAATTTTAAGCAAATCGGACCGTAAATACGATTTTTGCGAATAGACCGGTCCCTGGTCCACCTACCCGAAAAAAGTAAATTTTTTTTAGCCTAAAACATGGTGGTTACCGAAAGCTATTTATATACAAAATTTCATGAAGATCGGACCAGCCGTTCGCGAGATTACCTGTTACAAAAAAAGGGACTTCGCTTTATGTAATTAGTATAGATTTGCAGATTAAAATGTCCAGCTTGCGCAACTTTATTATTTGTAGCTATTATTCAGGCACGGTTGCGAATATTGCACAGTTCAATATGCAGTGGTCTAGACATGAAATGGCGTGATTCTTTAAATTTTTACATTACGTAATTCATAGTTCTTAAGCTTTTAAGATGATGGAACCCTTACTAAACACTATTAATTTTATGGAACCCCACATCAAATTACTAAAAATCAAAGGCATTGCAATTTATATATGAATAAAAACTTTTACTAGAAATAGTATACATACTTTAAATTTTAATGTAAAGAATGAAACTGTTTCACTGTTATTAATTATTGTATAAACAAGTAATTTTTAAGCAAAAAACCAAAACGACTTGAATTCTCATTTAAAAATTTAAGATTATCGTTAATTTCTTCATGATCCGATGATCAGATTTAAACCAAATTAATATGGGTCCACCTGTTAGGTAACACCTTTCCTATAAAAAAATAATTGTAGAAATCGGCTAACGTGGTCTAAAGTCACGCTGTAACGTACATAAAAAAATAAAAAATAAATATTCCGACGAATTGATAACCTTTCCCTTTTTTGTGAAGTCGGTTAAATAGTAGTTCGATATAATGTCTGAAAATTGTATGCGTTTTTCTAATTTCGACCTGGATTTGTTTTTTGTATAAGTGTAAGCTGAAAACCCGGTTGATAGAGTACGTTAGGATGACCTTTTTAGCGACTTCATGATATTTACTCTTAATACTAACCCAAAACTCTTTCAGAGACACAGATTCAAATGTGTGTTTCAATGTGGAAGTACTCTGAAAATCTATGAATGCTTCGTAAATGGATTTTGTACCAAACCAATATTACTACTACCATCCGAAAAATAATCTGAAGAAGATTTCAGGTGATTTACCAAGTGCCCAGTTATGACATTTCACATTTTATTTGCCAATTCATCGCGTTCCTTGTAGAAAGTTGTATACATATAACCCTTGGGCTACAGCGGCAAACAACACATACCAGTTAGAAAAAATAGCAAGCTATCAAGCGCAAGCTCAACGCTCTTATGTAGGTATGACACTCAGTACGGCAATCACACTAACTACGAGTACATATGTATACTTGAAAGTAGATAATTGCGTGTCGGTCAAGCTGTTTATAGAACTTTTCTTTCTGTGTGCAACCCAAAACGACCGCCGCGCTTATTCATACCAAATTAATTTCGTGGAACCCCGGTGACTTTTCTACGGTAGCCTTGGGTTCCGCGGAACCCACTTTAAGAAGCTCTGATGTAATTAAGGCCAAACTATAATTTAGTCAAGTGTATACCTCATTTTCACTGAGATCATTACTTGTTATATTATAACGCAGTACTTTTTTTCGAATAAAATTTAAAACAGTTGGTCATACAACATGTAATTAAGTATTTCGTTTGTATTTTTATTATGCTCAACGCAAGCTGAAGAATGTGACTTCGACAGTAAGTAATTAACCCCTGCGCGTTACGGAACACATTTGAAAACATCGACTCATTCAATTAATTTCTCAGTTTACCTACTTTGTCCAAATGAAAATCGGGAGGTTTTCGCGCTCCTTAATCTCTGCGTAGTCAGCTTATGCTTTATATTCCCGATTGATGGCTTCTGGATTTTACATCTCGGCTTCAGGAAATAAAATTATTCATAAGAAAATAGTGCCGAAAATCAATCGATTGTTCTTCAAGTGCCGGCTGCTTCCGAAAGGGCCGAAAATGGCACAATACACACCCATTTTCCATCACTGAAAGAAACTATAACAAGTAAAGAAGTATAAGTTCGGGCGAAACCGAATTTTATATACCCGGCGCAGGTATCAACTAATGTCGTTCCAACTTTCTTTAAACTATCTAAAAGTCTATAGCAGTCTTATTTATTGTTGAGATTGTTGTAAATATTAACTTGAAGTAAATTAGCGTCCTCAGTTATTGAAATATCCGAGTTTTCGCATATCTAAAATTTACCGTTATACGGGAAGAGAGTGTAATTTTAGTCCGATTTGAATAATTTTCAACAAATTGCTATTCCGTACCAAGGTTATTAAGTGCACCGAGTTTGGTGGAAATTGATGAATCGGTTACCGAGATACACATTTGTGGTCATAAGTAGGCGGCGCCACGCCCATTATCCAAAAATATGATATTCTAATTTTCTGCTAAGTGGTTATTGCAATCACCGATTTTAAGTGAATTAGCTCAAGTATTTACTGATTTATCGCAGTTTTCGTGTTTCTGTAAATTACCGTTATATGGCAGGTGCCCGATTTCAAAGATTTTCAACAGATTTCTTAGCTAGACCCTACCCAAGCCTCGTACAGAGCTTGGTAAGGATTGATGAAGCGGCTACTGAGGTACAGCATTTCATCATAAGTGGGCGGGGTCACGCCCATTTTCCAAAAATTTCATAACACTTATTTTTTGCCCATTTCGCCCATTTTCAATACCAACCTACCTTGGATAAAGGGAAATCTACATACCAAATTTGCTCGAGTTATCGTGTACACGGACAGACGGACGCACGGACGGACAGACAGACTTGGCTTAATCGACTTCTCTTCATTCTGATCATTTATGTATACATTTGTCCATATCTATAACGGTTACAAACAACCGTTATGCGAACCAAGTTAATATACCCTTGTGCACAAGTGCGCTCGGTTATAAAAGATTAATTAAGAAAAATCAAAACCAGAAAAAAAACTTTGACGGGTGAGTCAAGGAAATATTTTTTGTCACTCGCTCCTCGGTCCCAAAATTGTTACCATATGATTGAATCTTTTTTTCGATTTGAGTTATTATTCTTACAAGCTTTAAAATTTTCAATAAAAAAATTTTGGAAAATTCGAAAATTTCGAGTTAATTCGTTCACGTCTATTATAATCCGAAATATTCATTTGCTCGTTCACGACTGGTATGATTCGAGCCCAGCTCTCATAAAGTACAGGTTTATTCTTTTTACCTTTTCTCGATTTAACCAACTTCTGCAAATTGACACATTTTTATTTCTGTTCTCTGATTTAAAATTAGCCCAAGCAAACAAAGTGTCACCCAAGTTGGATTTTGACGACCCGGAGAATAAAAATAATTCAGATGTGCCCTTAGAGCCTGGCACAGGACAAGGTAGCAGGGTGGACGATAATCAAAGTAGAAGCGGCTCAGATGGTGGAACCAACGAACGAGGTAGCGATACAGCAACCAGAACTAACAGCGGTGCTGCTGGAGGTGGTAAATCTGGACCGAAAATACATGGCGTGCGAGTGACTGTTGATACGGGTGACGCACAAAAATCCAAAGGTTATTAATTTCAGAAATTAATTTGTAGGTAATTTCAAGAAGATTAATTCAAATATTTACCGCCATTTAGAGAACACTGAAAGTGTGGAAATAACTGATGTGGGGAAGCATAAGAAGCGTGTTGGCATTCATACTGATATAACATTCGAAATATCCACCGATGGAGACAGTGACGGCAATGGGACGAGTTCAGCGCAAGATGGTGACAAAGGTTGGTTCAGTTCAGAAAACACAATTTGCTTTTGTCTTATGTGTACCAAAATAATTAGCTTTTCCATTAGAGGACGCCAGTGTACCCATATTTAAGGGGCGCAGTGGACCCACGCATAAAACGCGCAATCCACAGGACCACAAAAGCCAATGGAATCAGAATTCATCTGAACGACGCAGTTATGGAGACAGCGGTCATGGAACAGGTCCAGCTTACTACTACCCACAGTATTACCCAAATAATGTGCCGGTTTATGTTTCCACTGATAATAGTAGGGGTGGAAATGGGGGAACGGCCCATAGGCGAGGTGATGGCTGGAACAGCTATATACCCTGGTCTAACGTTTGGACCACAGAGCGTAACTATAACGAACAATATCAACCCAACACTGTCGCTGGACATAGGGTGCCTAGCTGGAAGCCCTGCTATTGCATGACCTCTGTGGTGGATAACAGACGGCGAAGAGAATATAGTCGCGGCCTAGGAGTGGTACCTCAACCCACCAGTCCAATCATTAAAGTGGTCGATGCAAAATTTAAAAAACCTTTCTTACAAAGATAATTTCCTAAGTCCAAAACATCGAATTACAACTTATTTAAATTAAAAGTTTTTCTTTACTTTCTGAAGTAATATTTTTATGTTAGCGTTGAAATAAAAGACGCAGATTGTCTTAGCGTAAAGAACACATTAAAGTATTTTAAGTTTATGAAATCGAAACGGTTTTTAGGTATGAAGACTGTAGCTGCTGACCTTGCCGTTGTCGTCGAGCGTCGTTGTGGCAGCCTTGTAGCCAACACGCTGGCCATTAATGTCATAGTTTTCGCTTTCACCAGTTGACAGTTCCTTATAGTTTTTAACTTGCCCATCGGGTCCGAACTGCGATGAAAAACTTGTATGCTTAAATGCTCACCTACGTATGTAATAAATACTTACCTCAGATTGCGAGGACCACTTAGAAGCCTTCTCCCAAGACTTATTCTTGTAACCAGCACCGGAGCCTGCTAAGCCTGCTGAAAGTCCCAGATTGCTGCCATAGCCTGCCGACAAGTCAGACAACTGACCACCACCGGTGCGAACACCGCCAACACCAATATCCTGGGCTTGAGCCTTTGCCAATCGCTCAGACTCAGAAATGTAATGATGTAAGCCCGATGCACCGACGCCTACACCTGAGGATAAGCCTGAGTTTGCGCCAAATGCAGATTCTGCACCAAAAGATGAACCAAATTTGGAGTTAAAGCTGGACTCAGTCCCGAATTGTGACCCGAATTTCGACTGAGCTCCATATTGAACGCCCTGAGTAAGTGCGGCATTAGTACCGGCACCGAAATCACTAAGTGCGCTCAAACCGTTCTGCGCTCCAAAACTACTATGCGCACCAAAACCATGATGGGCGTTAAAGCCGCTCTGAGAACCGAAACGGCTTTGTCCGCCGTAACCCGAATTAGCTGCTGTTAGAGCGCTGGAACCTGAAATGTGATGATATTAAGGTAGATCAAATCATTTTCTGCGTTTGGTTAGCTGTAAGCCTTACCGTGTCCACCTGCACCCAAGTAGGATGTTTGACCAGTTATAAGTGCGCCACTTAATAGGTTGTTGAGTTGAGAAGCCACGTTCGAGGAAGCTGAGTGTTGAACGTATGACGAGTGGGTGCCACCGGCAGCTGGGACAATCACCTGCGGTTGTGCCGAAGTAGTAACTTTACGGTACTTAAGGTAAGACTCTTGACCACCAGCTGGAGCGGTGTATTGGATGGCAGGCAGCGCCTTGCTCTGCGTGCGGCGTTCCTCATGATGCACGTAGTTCTCTGAACCGCCACTGGGCACAGTGTACTGAATAACAGGTTGGGCCTGTACGCGACGTTCTTCGTGGTGGTAGTAGTTTTCAGACCCACCAGCTGGTGCCGTATATTGGAAGACAGGCTGACTCTGAACACGGCGTTCTTCGTGGTGAACATAGCTTTCGTGACCACCCGATGGCGCGTATGTCACAATCGGGGCTGCGGTTTGGGTTTGTACGCGACGTTCCTCGTGGTGTACGTAGTTCTCAGCACCAGCGACAGGTGCAGTGTATGTAATAACGGGTTGGCTCTCAGTGCGACGTTCCTCATGATGCACATAGCTTTCGTGACCACCAGCGGCACCACCTGATACAACTATTTCGGGGACAACTTGCTGCTGGACACTTTCAGATTGTTCTGTGAAACTGCTTGATGCACTACCAGAAGTTACGGGTATAACTACAGAAGCACCATTGCTGGCACCACTAGCGAAATTCGAATTGGCACCAAATGAAGCAGAGCTACCAAAGTTGGCCGAGTGAGTGGCACCAAACGAGGCAGCGCTGTTGCTAGAGGCACCGAAAGATGAACCACTTGCCAATTCAGCGGCAGAAAGGCCGGATAAGCCAGAAGAACTTGAGAGGCCAGATGAACTTTGAAGACCAGTGTAGCCACCGCCACTGCTACCGTAGCCACTGCTGCCACTTGAAAGTCCGACTGTACCGACTCCTCCATAGGAACCGACTTCTTCGAATGAAGCCTGGTGTTGACTAGAAATTAAAATCTTAAGGTTATAGAAGGACATAAAACAAAAGCTGGGGTTTTTAATCTACTATAAGAATCGGTAAAAAAGTAAAATTAGATTTTTTCAACCCGTTGATCCTTTTTAATTTAATTCGTATAAGTCAAATTTGATTCTGTAGAATTTTCAGTTAAAAATTCACCAAAAATGTGGTTAGCCCATCGAAGATATCGAGGGAAAACATAGCTCTACATAAAGCCTCTATCGGTATTCGGCCATTCTGCAATCAAAGAAAATTAACTGCGGTTTTTATAACTTTAGAAATGTTATTTTTTGATTGACGCTGTAACCGCCTAAAAGATTTTGGCCTACTTTTGAAATTTTCTCTGGTTATATTACTAAAAGAATTTTATGTAATGAAGTAAGTACAAAACATATCCACTTGGGAAGTAAGGATCTGAAATTGAAGCGTTTTTGTTTTCCACGTAAGTTTTTTGACTATGCGCGTATAACTTAGGAGGATTCCACATGTAATTCTAAGCCAAATTGCGAACATAGGTTTCGAAGAAAATGTGAAAACTTTCACTGTTGCACCCTCTGATGGAAGTTTTGAGAAAAAGATAAGTGCAGAAATGGATTCCTCATACCATAAAAAAGGTCTTATAAAATGTTTTTGTACAAAATTTAAGCACTTCTTTACGACACTACAGCAAAATGCTAAGAAACCTATCTTCGCAATTTGGCAAATTCCAAATTGATTTTAGACCCATGATTTATTCGGCAAATTTTCTTAGAATTACACATAGAATCCTTCTGTGCTATACACGCATAGTTGACAAAATCTCCCACAGGAATTGACCCACCCTAATGGAAATACATTAGCGTGCACCGCACAATGTGGAATCCTATCTTCCGAATTATGGCCGTCAAAAAGCTGTTGTTGGAGCTTGGGAGGAGGGGATGTCCGGTTATTGCCTATGCGGGTTTTATATTGCAAGGTGCATTTCTAAATAACCTTCACTTGATCTTATGGTGATTAAATGTTCCACAATCACCTCATATTCGCTAGGAAATAGAAGATATCGCACGCGACTTTTACCTCGATTGGAAGCGTTCGTCTTGCAATTCCCACTGGAATCAAGCACTTTGGCGTTGGTTTATACAGAGCATATGTAGATAACAAACCTTCTTCTACTTATTACCAACTGAAGATAAACAGTGATTGATCTGCCTTTAACAATTAAAGTTATAGCATATCAGATCAAAATATGAATGCTCTTAGAAGATGAATCTCTCTCTATCTGATCATCAGTTCATTGAATTTTGGATAGGTATTGATACTTATCAGTTTCTAAAAGGTTGGAGTTCTCGGAAGGTGAACTAAACAAACTTCGTAAGAGGTCCAATAGCGTGTTAGAATTTCGAAAATAAGAAGAAATATATGATGCTTCAATTAGTTCTAAGTCAAACCATCCCAGCCAGCAGAGAAACGTACTTTTAGCCAAAAGTGAAGTTTTCGTACATTTTTCGTATCCGGAAACGTTCAGAAAACGATTTCCATATTTGTTTACTTTTCGTATCCAAAAAATGTCATCATCTTGTTTGAAAACTAAAATTTTAAAATATTTGTTCAAACTGAGCATTTGAAAACATGTATGTATACGTATTCGCCAGTAGCTGAGTGTGCAGTGAGTGTTAGCTTTCAAGAGGTCCCAGGCTCGAATTCCGTCAGAAGCAACACATTAAAATTATTTGTTCAAATTGAAATAATTGCTGAATCTTAAAATTGTTTTTTGTTTGGTTTCCAGTAACTATGAAAAAGTTTCTGTGAAGTTCATAATAAAATTGTTTTCAACGAAAAATTTGATCAGACAAATTTCAGGAAAACAGCCCAAAGCGCTTCCGTTTTACTAACATTTTCGATAGTTTTCTGGGAGAATTGATCTTAAAAACGTCGGAAAACGGAATCGGAAAACGGATGAAACATCAGGTTTTTGTACGAAATTATTTCCATTTTCGGATACGTTTCCAGATATTTTGCTGGCTGGGATGTTATTTGGTCACACACATGTAAACACATTCTTAAATCGAATTTAAACTTCTAACCATGCAACCATAAATCACAATTTGAATGCGAGTTAAAGCATAGACAGACGGCAAAGTTGATCCGGATTAACGCCGCAATTGATCTGATCAAAACTGTGCTTTGACAGATGGCAGTAATGCAGATTAACGAGCCGCGAGGTCGTAGGTTCGAGTCCCACGGCCAGTAGAATATTCATTTAATTTTTTTTATTGATTCAATTATAACTTCTATATTTTTTAAGTTGTTTTTAGTTAGTTGTTTTTGACTTTTTTAGTAAACTAAACTCTAACAAGTAAGAAAGTCTAAGTTCGGGCGGAGCCGAACATTAAATACCCGGCGAAAGTATTAAATATATGTTTTTCACCTTTCCGAAGGCCACCGCTACATGGTAAGCCGGGGTGTATCAATTTAGCGTCAAATTAGCGTCCTTAAATTTCGAAATATTGAAGTTTCAAGCATTTCTGAAATTTGCCGTTATATGGAAAGCGGCCGTACTTTTAGTCCGATTTCAATAATTTTCAAGATTTTGCTTTTATGTGGCAAGCACAATAACCATACCGAGTTTGGTACAAATTGGTATAACGGTTACAGAGATACATATATGTGATCATAAGTGGGCGGTGCCACGCCCATTTTTCAAAATTTTATCATAAACGTATTTCCCGGTAATTGTTGGAACCATCAATTTTGAATAAATTAGCTTTAATATTTACTGATTCATCGAAGATTTTGTATTTCTCTAAATTACCGTTATATGGGATGTGGGCGTGGTTATTGTCCGATTTAAAAAAATTTCGGCCATTTGGTACACTGTACCAAGGCCAATAACTGTGCGAAGTTTGGAAGAAATTGGTGAAGCGGTTACCAATATATACACATGTAACCATAAGTGGGCGTGGCTACGCCCATTTTCCAAAAATTTGCAATATTCTTATTTTTCGTCTGAAAATTATTATAAAAAGTTTTCTTATTTCTGGAAATTACCGTTATATGGGGAGTGGGCGCCCATTTTCAATACCAATTTCGTTGAGATATCTCAATTTTTGCTTGAGTTATCGTGTACACGGACGGACGGACAGATAGACATTGCTTAATCGACTTCTCTATTCATTCTGAGCATTTATGTATACATTTGTCAATATCTATCTCGATTCGTTTTGGCTGTTACAAACAACCGTTATGTGAACAAAATTAATATACCCTTGTGCACAAGTGCGCTCGGGTATAAAAATTTAAGTTAACTAATAATAAAATAAAGAATGTGAAATTAAATAAAAAACTAAAATAAAATAAAAAACAGTTGAATATATAAATCAAATAAAATTTAGAAAAATAAAGGAAATAATAAAAACAAAATTTTTTGGCAATCGCTCCAACCGAGGATCGAACCTGGCTACCACTCGGCTACCGCGGATGAAGGAATCGGTCGCTTTATTTGCTCAGTTAGCGTAGAACACAAAGAAACTGGCAAACTAGCATATACATCCACCCTGTCGTCGGTAATGCAGTCACCGAAATAAGTTCTTATTCATTTTAAATTGGAATCCTATTTGAATTAGTATTAGTGACTGTATTACCGATGAAAAGGTATACGTCCATGCTAATTTTGCATTTTCCCTGTATTCTACGCTCTCTGAGTTTTGGTCAGTGTTGTCATCAGTGTTGCCGTTTTAGCCGTTTTCTGGCTAGATTTAGCCGGTTGCGATAGCAAACAGCCGGAGAAATTTCGATTTAGCCGGAAGCCGATTTGTTAGCCGTTTTGCAGAAAAAAATTAGCCGTTTTTAGCCGATTTTGCTATTTGCCTTGTTTTCTTAAATTTCAAATATGTATATATGTTTCCATTTTTGACTAAGCGACCCAAAATCTGTTAGAAATGGCTACTAGCCTTATCGTGGAGAAAATTTTCATATCAGGCAGGGTTGTATGAAATTAGGCCGATTTCGCTTATTTTTATTTTAAACGAAGAAGGGATTTTCTTCATAAAATGTTTGTTATAAATGTCTTAATTTTAAGTGTGAAGTTTTATTCGCAAACTTAGAAAATACGAAATTGTTTCACTGTTAAGACACTTAAGATGCATTTGTGTTTGGATATAATGCCAACAAACAGAATAAATGTTACATGTAGATATTGTCTTCCCAGATAGCGCATATTCAATTCTGCCTAAATTACAAAACATCATTTTTGCCCACTCCCAAAGGTTTAAGGTAAGGGAAAAATTGATATTTTCAAATACATGTACACATATGTATTTTTTTAAACAAACTTTTTTGCTGAGAACTTTCCAAAAACCGAATGCCAACTTGAATTAAAGGAACCAACACTGAAGTGTGTCAAAATGAAAATACAAGAGCACAAATTTTTATGTAAAACAAAACTCTCTGGGAATCCTACGAGACATCTGCCGGTCATAGGTCGTTGTTTTACTGCCTTAAAACTGAAGGGACATTTTTACAGCGTTTTTTATGTGTTTTGGTTTCTATTTGAGTGTATTGAGAATCGGTCAGTCTGAAAAGGCCTTGTAGCGAGAATTATCACTCAAAATATCAGATAGTATTAAAAAATGCTCCCAAATTCTCTCTCATGTAGAGAAACTTGCAATTTTCTGTACGAACGCAAATTTGCAAGCTTTTCTGCCAGCTAGTGTCCACGGTTGCATTTCAAACAAAAGAAATTTGTATAGAATTTTTAAAATTCTTTCAGAGGGGCAAAAAACAGGATCTACGTGTATATATCTTGTCAGTCCGACTTTCTTCAACATACGATTTAATTTCTTTGTCGGGTTTACTATATCGACTCTGGTTGAGATTGCATTCCGATTAAGAATACAGTTTTTTTGTCGAGTACCTTTCAAATCATTGGAATTAACTAAATTAATTAAGTAAACAAGTATAAACTTACATTTTTCATTTTAAAATCGCTCCAGTTTTAAATTTCACGAAATTGTTTATTCAAATTATCGTCGACAAAAAATCCAACCATGTACCACAATCAAATGTTTTTCCTAATTGCAAATTCTTGCTGGCAAAATTTTTTCCGACTCGAATTTGTAACTCCTCTCTAAGAAATAGTCTTTTTACTCGTGTTTTATTTAAATAAAACATGTGAAATTTAGTTTAAACATTTTAGCCGTTTTTAGCCGGTTTTATTTGCCAATTTAGCCGGTTCGTCCAAAAAGTTCTGGCAACACTGTTTGGTAAATTTTGAAATGACTACGTCATTAAACCACTTATTCGGTACGGTACAAGCACACCATTTTAGGTGCATTTAGAACGTAGTCAAATATCTTATCGGGAAAATTTATCTTATTTTCTTTGGCATTTCAACGGCTTTTCCAATAACCTCCCTCTTTTGCAAAGGGGCATAAACATTGGTCAAAACATAAGGGCTATTCACCAAATTGAGAAGGTGACCTGGCACTCTGGCAACAGTCGTTGCTTGAGCTAATCTGCTCTTTTGCCAGGTTAGCGGTCCGCGGATGACGCCACCATTATTTTCTACATCGCTGCTGCTGAGTGGCTGAGTGGATGTGGCTGATGAATTGGCGAACTGCGGATCTTTGGAGCCTCTTATTGAGCAAGTAATAGGGCCACACATAGCGAGAACTGTCAGGGCTCTCATAGATAAGGCTTATTTCTGACACTCGCAAAATAACGAAGTATTTCCAGAAAATTCCAAACGGGTGGTGGCGAAATTCCTTCTCAGATAGAGAAGAACAAAGTTATGGCCCTCTTAGGGCTAATAACGGGTAACAATTCATAGGCACGACATACTAACAGATCATCGACGGCCCACTGTGTATATCTTGTTTAGAGCATGATGATCGTTTAGATCACCTCACCACATATCCTTTTTATCCTTTCTCTAAGCTTTGAGCGCAATGGGAACCTATGCCTGTGTGCTTCTAAAATCGTTCTTATGTTTCTGGCCTACCACAATTTCATTACAGTCCATTCCTTCTTAAATTTAATGTAAGTACGCCTTGATCTCACCATTATTATCGTATTCCTACTCTTATGTTATCGATTCCATCACCGAAATAGTTACTGATTGATATCGTTACCGATATATGCATTTATCAATATTTTCTAAATATTTATAGATAATTCTATCGATAAGAGTGTGTTCGTTAAACACCATATCTGTCGATTTCTCTATAGCAATCGGTATGTAAATATCAACATAATTATTTTGAAACATACCCATCAAATCCAGCAGCTACATCTCCCAGATTTTGCTTAGCCTCTTGTACAGTTTGATGATGCTGGCTATAATGTCTAAATTTTGATAAGAAATAAGGTGAATGTATCGAAATCTTAGCTCAAGAACACATTTTTTTAAATAAATTTTGAATGGCTGATAAAAAAACATACATATGTATGTGTGTATGTAATGTATGCATATTCAATAAAAAAAAATTTGTACCAAGCCAATTAGGAATACACATTAATGTATTTACATAAATGATTCCTTCATTGTTAAGGTACTTACAATTTATGGAAATCACGCCTTAAAAGAAAGAGATTAAATGGAAATATAAAATTTTTTTGAGAAAACGAAATCATTGTTTTTTATTACCTGCTAACCAGTTCCTCTGAAAATAAAATGAAATGGGCTTTAATTATTATAAATTTTTTTTGTATGTATGTATGTATTATGTAGGCTCAATGTAGTTACATAAAATGCACGTAGACTTGTAGTTGTACATACCCTGCAAAAACTGCCACTAATTCGGAATGACTCCGGGGGCAATAGAAAAAGGAACATGCGGCTAATGCACTTTTTGATGTATTTATATGGAATGAACGTGTCGCTTTTGTTCGAGTATGTCCATGAAGAGCCTAGTTGTTCCGCTTTATACCCGCATGGGTACAGAAAGCGAATAGTCGCTTTTAAAAATTAAAATAAAATCTTGCACCAGCTGCAATTCGAACCGGGGTGCTCATGCATACGTCGCACATGAATTTTAGTTGACTACATACATATGTAAGTACCTACGTATATTTAAATCGTTAATTGTACCTGTTAGATATGAGTCGGAAACTAATTGATCTCTTTTATGGTGACAGGTAATAAGATCAACGGAAATAAGATCAATTGGCTTTATTTCACACCCTGGTGCGAAATAAAGTCAATTGACATTATTACCTTTTTAGAAACGCAATAAAATCCATTGACAAAATTTCTCTTTCAAACATTATATTTGCTTAGCTTCGCGGCGGCCCGCGTCATTGCAGATAGAGGGTATTAATGAATTCAAGCCCTCGATATTTCACATGTTAACATTTGTAAGTTATTAGAAGCAGGGATTCCAACTTGGCTCAAACCGTGCCATTTGTACCTATTTTACTTCAAATGGCACTTAATTTTTCAATTTGGCACAAAGTGCCAAAATGGCACTTTTGTAAAAAAAATTACATTTCAATACATTTTTGTGAAATCCTTTGCGTGCACTTCTTTTTCTCAACTAAAATTTTCTAATTTGTAAAGGCTATTCAACTGGTTTATCTTATTTTACCATTGCACTTTTGTTTGGAAAATGCAGCTTTATTTTATTGCTAAATGTGAATGATTAAAAGGCAAAAAAAATTACACCTTTTTTGGCACTTTTATTTTTCTATTTGGCACATTTTGGCACTTTTTTATCCTCAATATGGCACCTCATAACTAAGGATAGTTGACAGCCCTGATTGGAAGATTTCTGCTGTGTTTTGGGGCAACAACTTGTCTGCAGTAAAAAAGCATATAATTTGTGTTTCAAAAGTGTGTGAAAACCAATCAATTAACTTATATGATCTCGGTTCCGATACTAAATAATCAATAACTGTTTATATCCGCATTTTGGCACATTGGCTCGTTGAATGTGCCATCTAACAAATAGTGTCGTCATTCTCCTTAGCTGCTTTTAAATGATGTCGTCACAAATTGCTGGCGGATACATGAATACAGTGTAAGAAAATTCTTTTTCTATAATTGTTTCCTTATAGAAAGGTTGGTTTCTTTTCCACCTTAAACATTCCGAATTCGTTCAAAATATGCTAATTTAAAACACAGAATTCTTTCAGTGTTCCTCCGGGGTTTTTGGACATGGGCTGTTTCTTTAATTTAATAGTGTTCGCTTTATTTTTGTGGAAACGAAACATGTTTTGCAAGTTATGGATCATTTCTACACTCTTTCTTCAAATATTTCTCGTATTCCAGCTGTGCGCAGGCGTTTAGTTTTTCGCATTGTGTCTTTACATATTCGTAATTTAAATTTTTTTAATAAAATCAAATGGTGGTAGTTCATGATCGTGTGTGGATTAATATCACAACACTGAGGATTTGGCAATAACCTTTTTCATCTATTAAAAAACAACACTTACGGGGCAATGTTTATTGTAAGAACAACATTTTTTTCTATGAATCGACATACTTTAAGCATTGTTGACGCTATTTCCACTTGAATGAGGAAATAGCGTCAATGACTTTATTTCCAAATTTTTGTTGACTTTATTTCGCTTTTGAAAAGGTAATAATGTCAATTGACTTTATTTCGCACCAGGGTGGGAAATAAAGTCAATTGACCTTATTTCCATTGACCTTATTCCCTGTCACCCTCTTTTATATCCGTAAGAGATGAGTAGATACTAATTTATCTCCAACAAGTAAAGAAGTATAAGTTCGGGCGAAACCGAATTTTATATACCCGACGCAGGTAACAACTAATGTCGTTCCACTTTCTTTAAACTACCTAAAAGTTTATAGCATTCTTATTTATTCTTGAAATTGTTGTAAGTCCTCAGTTATTGAAATATCGGAGTTTTCGTATATCTGAAATTTACCGTTATACGGGAAGAGGGTGCAATTTTTGTCCGATTTGAATAATTTTCAACAAATTGCTTTTCCGTACCAAGGTTATTAAGTGCACCGAGTTTGGTGGAAATTGATGAATCGGTTACCGAAATACACATTTGTGGTCATAAGTGGGCGGCGCCACGCCCATTATCCAAAAATTTATAATATACCAATTTTCTGCTAAGTGTTTATTGCAATCATCGATTTTAAGTGAATAAGCTCAAGTAGTTACTGATTTATCGCAGTTTTCGTGTTTCTGTAAATTTCGGTTATATGGAAGGTGGGCGTGGTTATTGCCCGATTTCAAAGATTTTCAACAGATTTCTTAGCTAGACCGCACCTAAGCCTCGTACCGAGTTTGGTAGGGATTAATGAAGCGGCTACTGAGATACAGCATTTCATCATAGGTGGGCGGGGTCACGCCCATTTTCCAAAAATTTCATAACAATATTATTTTCTACTAAAATTATACTCCACATACTAATTTTCAAATTTTTTTTTTTAATTTTAAATTTTATTTTTTTTTTCGAAAATACCGTTATATGGGAAGTGGGTGTGGTTACAGTCCGATTTCGCTCATTTGCAATACCAACCTACCTTGGATAAAGGGTAGCCTACACAACAAATTTGGTTGAGAAATCTCAATTTTTTCTCGAGTTATCGTGTACACGGACAGACGTTCGGAAGGACGGACGGATAGACAGACAGGCATGGCTTAATCGACCTCTCTTTTCATTCTGATTCGTCGCACAATTTTTTGCAGGGTATGTAAATTAACCAACATACATATATACATATATATGTACATATGTACCTATTTATGCACGTACATAAAATATTTAAATGTTATTAATTCGCATGAGAAAATAAGATTAAGAACTTATGTCAGTGATAATTGCATAATCTTCTTATTTAATAAAAGTTTTTTAAATGTATAAATTTGTGTAAATATAAATACGTAATAATATAAATTTACATGATCATTTCTAAAGCACCATATAATTAGGTATGTATGTATGTATGTACATTAGTGCGAATCGGTCCCCATACAAAAAAAAAAGTTTTTCCAGTCCACCCCTAGGATTAAAGATATTTTGAAGGCGATCCCAAAAAAATTTTTATTTTTTTTGCCACGCCCCCCCGATGGGCTATTTACTTTTTTTTGGCACTACGTCGCCATTTTAAGTCCAATTTTAATGAGCCGTACACCGTTGTTCATGGCTTGGAAGCCGCCACAATTCTTACCTTAATCATTTTTTACTCCGAGGTCAAATTCTAGTAGTGACTGTCGGTTTCTCGTTTCACATCATACCTAAATTCCAATTTTTTTTAGTCTGTCGAAAAGGCCTTTAAATTCTGTGAAACTTTTTCTAAAAAATGATTAAGGTAATAATTGTGGCGGCTTCCAAGCCATCAACAACGGTGTACGGCTCATTAAAATCGGACTTAAAATGGCGACGTAGTGTCAAAAAAAGTAAATAGCCCATCGGGGGGGCGTGGCAAAAAAAAAAAATTTTTTTTGCGATCGCCTTCAAAATATCTTTAATCCTAGGGGTGGACTGGAAAAACTTTTTTTGTCGATCCACCCTAATGTACATTATAGTGTTCCAATTTTTGAATGGGGGAGAAAATGTAATCCCTGAAAACGGGGCCCCCGTTTAGTTTTTTCCTTTCGATATTTGTAACATCTATACCAAATACAGTTTTCTACGACAACCAATACAGGGTGCTCAATAACCTTGAAATGCGCTTCTGGATTGCTATGAAAATGGCAAAAATATTGATGTTTTTTATAAAAAGCGACTGTTGCCATGACAACTGAAGCTTGTGATATGTTTTTTAGATAATTTAAATATGAAATATTTTTAGGTTTTTTAACCAATTTGTTGATTAATATATGTATGTACACAATACTTCTAGAGTAAAATATGAGCATAATGAGCATCCTCTAAATTTATACTTAGAAACGCAAAGTTTGGTACCAGCACCTCTTTCGGCAAGAGGAAAACTTGGGGAAGGTGCCCCAAACCCTATCTCGGGAAAACATTTTTTGGACCACTCTAATGTACATTTATACATATGTATGTATATATATACATATACATATCAGTGTACACATGTCGGACTGCGCTTGCATCAGCGCAGCCTGGCATTGCTATCTTTTCAACTTGTCGCAAGGTCAAGAGCTATCAGCAATCAAATGAAATTCAAAAAACTCAAATCAGGTTATGAAGCTTTAAATGTGCTAACAACGTACTTACATACAATGTACATAAATATTTATGTGCATATTATACTAGTCGACAGCCAAAAAAAAGAGGTCATTCATATTTATACTTGAATATTTTTAGGACGCAGATTCCGGATATTGCCTACTTTGTTCAGATAAGGGGTATTCTCCAAATCTTGCAAACCCATTGCACATAGCACGGATTGCATGGATTGCATAACTTGCAAACACACAACAACAAAATACATACATGGGAAACAACATTTCCTAACGCTGCAAATTATGCAACGTCGAAACCCATGTACATACTTTGCAAAATAGCATAGCAAGATAAATGCGACCCTGTGCTAGTTCTTTTGTTGTTGGAATTGCTACATATTTCTCTCATTCCTCTCATCTCGCTCACTTCATTTTTTTTGCTGTCTCTTGTTATTGCATTTGATACATTATTTCGCTGCTGCTACCCATGCATGCTGCCACTTTGCAATGGGGTGCTCTCGTACTCTTCGAAATTTAGAACAGTATTTTTGCATTTCGTGCAATCCTTGCATCGTGCAAGACTGCGAGAATACCCCTATTGATTCTTGGTTTACAAATTATGCAGTTTCCGGTTGCTGAAATTCGGTGGTAGAGCAAGATTTACGGAAAATGCAAAGTTTTGTCATAATAATAA